>NW_026577971.1:0-1200000 GCF_029603195.1 Condylostylus longicornis | reverse complement strand
ATAAAAAACAAGAAAAATGTTTTGTAAAAATCTATTGTAATGTTTGAAGCTTATTGAAATACAAAATTAATTATTTCTAGATATATCAAACCTTTTCAGAACTATTTCGATCACTTTGAACTCAGTTAATCTAGAAAATACTTGATTTAAGTCTGTGATATCTAGGTCCACCGGTTTGATGACTTGCAAAACCATTACATCTTTATCTGCGGATTCAGCTACTCGTTGTATAACTTGGATACTTCTAGTCATTAAAGGTAAGTTATCAGCCAAAATTACAACAAAACTTGCATGATATAGACGAACATTCTCCTTGTATAATACTACAATCATTTATCGAAACTATATTCAGTATCAAAACTATACTAAACTATACTTACAAAAATTTGCACCATATTTAATTCCAGTTTTAATTATCCATTGATTGTATTTTAAATAAAGGTATGCCACTAAGCAATTGATAAAATTCGGCTTCAACTCACAAAATTTAACAAATAGTTCGAAATTATTTATGACATTTCCTTGAATGTCTGTAATTTCTAATGTTTTAACAAAATGAGCCAATAAAAATGCTTCTTCTAGATCCAAAACTAAAGTTTCACATGAATGTACGGTTTCATCGGAGGTAGGAAAATCTTTATTTCTTCTGACAATATTTGGAGCACTTCTTGAGGCGGAACCTTTTCCAAAACAACCATTATTGTATATTAAAGAAAAATTAGAACTATCAATCACTTCAACGGAAAACCCGTTAAAAATTGCATTTATCTTTTCCTTTTCGACTAATGGAAATGGCAAACTTTTTATTTTTTCTGCTAAATAGAAAAACTTTTTCTTTTTCAACTTTAATTTGTACGTCATATTTTATAATATATTTGTTTTTACAAATGATCCTCGCTTATCCATATCAATGGATCAATATAGAACACAAATTTTTAGTGTACATTATATGTGTACCTATAGTAAATACATCAACATGCAGTGATGTACGCAAGGGCAAGGTGCCCAAAACTGAAATCAAAAAAAAATATAAGAAAATTCTAAATATAGAAAATCAGATGTTCTTCGCTATTTAACTATTTATACATATATGGTTGCGAGACAGAATTAAATTTTAACTTTAATTATTAACAAACTATTTTTAATAATTGTTATATTATTAACAAATTATTAAAAATAATAAACTTTATCCCCGTGAACGTAATTTTTAATACCAAAATGTTATTATTTAATTTTTTGACAAGTTGAAATTTTAAAAACATATTCTTTGACGTTATCAAAAGATAAGTCAATTATTTTTCAATCAAAACTAGCTGCGAGGCTTATTACCACGGCTGATGTTTTTGTCATGTCAAGCTTATTACATAATTATAGTTAAATTGATTACTGAGAAACAGCTGACTTTGTATTTCTTTCACTTATAAAACTATGTAGCTTATCCACGACGGCTGATAGAAATGATATATTTTGGTTATGTTAAGAGCTTCTCTAACTACATAAAAGAAGTTCAAAACTGAAATCTCATAGAAAAAGTTTATTACGCTTTCAAAACTTAAAATCATTTGTTAAAGGTAACAAGCCCCGAAGGCAGCTTCAAAATATCTTGCTTAAATAGTAACTGAGTCATTTTTTGACAATGTCAAAAAATATGTTTAAATAAGAACCACTTGCCAAAATATTAAAACATAATTGTTGTGGAAAACGCCACACTCATACGATAAACTTTATATTTCTTATCTAAGTTAAATGGATAAAATTTAATACGATTCTTCATTATAAACATTGAAATACATTTAAACCAATTTCAATTTTCATTTAGAATTTTTTAAAAATTAAAATTTCCGTAAACAAACTGTCGTGCAACAAAAAATAATAAGCGACATCTACTGACGCGATAATTTGACGCTATATGTATTTAGGTTGCACTTGCACCTTCATACAGCTGAAAAATGGGTTTGTAGGTGTTTCATTCGTACAATAACAAGATCTATTAAATGACAATTTAAATGAGAAAGGTATTATTAGAATTTTAAAAAATATTAAAAACATCAAATCAAAAGCAAATCAATTAAAAATTTTTAATTTAGGAAGACGTATTGTAGAATTTGGCATATATAAAATATATGGATGGCGCAGTTCACTTGGTAAGTTCAGTCGGAAATGAATTTGCAATTTTCTACTTGAAAGTAATTTTAATAAACTAAATTTAGGTATCACCAACAAAAATGTGATGAAAATGGTAGAAACAAAATCCCTAACGACCAGGTACCTTTATGTTCCATTACGGATGTTCAGTTGAGATTCCTTTGTCCGGATGACATAGATGATGTATGATGGGACTTTAATTTTGACTGCTTAGCTTAAAAAAAATAATTTTAGGTACGCACTTTGTGCCAAGATTGGTTTCCTATTGATTATCCGCTTGCGTGGTATGAAGCAATTACCTCAAGCTCCCGTTTCTTTGCTTTGGCGGCTGTATACAACCTAGCTATTATTGGTTTAATCGTGGCCGAAATAAGACCTTATCGTCATTTAAGTAAAGAGGTAATTTTATTATTAAATTCAAGAACAATGAATAAGTACTTCTATATAAAGATTAAATATATATTTTAAATTAGGACAAAGGTATTTTACCGGATTCAATGGGGCGCACTGCAGACGTTGGTTATATATTATCTTTAGGAGTTCATAGAAAACATAGGCGTAATGGAATAGCATCGCTGTTATTAGATTCATTAATTCATCATTTAACGACGGCAGAAAGATTTAGTGTGAAAGCCATTTTTCTACATGTATTAACAACTAATCAGCCAGCAATTTTATTTTATGAAAAACGAAAGTAAATTATTTCTTATGAACTATTTAAAATTATTGTAGGATTTCTTAAAATTATTTTAGGTTTCGTCTACATTCATTTTTACCTTATTATTATAATATAAGAGGAAAAGGAAAAGATGGTTTTACGTATGTAACATATATAAATGGAGGACACCCACCTTGGGGCTTATTATATCCTTTTCAAGACAATAATGTTTTGTTATATTCTTGATTATTTATTTAATTAATTTTGTTTAAGTTTTATGTCGTGTATATACATATATCGGGAATAAAATTTCCTTTTTCTCAATCTTCTTGCTCTTCATTTTTCAATTTCTTTATTTGTCTCAGTGACTTACCTTTCTAAAGTAATTTTTTAATCCTAATCTCTTAAAGTTCTATCTTATTAAAATTAAAAATTTTTTTTTCATATATTTTTATAAATTTTGTATAATTTTGAGTATACTCGTGTGCGAATTATATTATGTATATATGTGGCAAAAAATCATTTTTTCTTAGTTAATTTTTCTATTTAATTCCTTAACTCCGGTGCACAGATCATATTAAATATTGGAGTTCAAAAATTTTATCAGTTGGTGGATTTTGCAGTTGGATTGGAAGCCGTATTCAGCACGTTTTTCATTGGTTGTTTCGTAGAACTGTTTCAAGATTTAATTTTGCACATTGAGGACTAATTTGAATTTATTTTTTGTTTTTAACATAGAGTTTAAACTGAAGAAGTTTTTTTTATATTTTTTCAAATATATGTATTATTTTTAGATAAATACATATATACAGTCTTACATACACGTTTTCTCATAAAAATTTGTTACGGTTTCTATGTAAACATACACACATTATGTATGTACATATATTTAAAATTTTAGCTACAATTTAAAACAAAAATCTGTTAAATCTTTATTTAATATTTATTAGAAAAAAAGTATTTATTTCACATATATAGAAGAAAACCTTAACAGAACTACAATTTAATTTTTCATATGTATTATGTTATTAAGTTTTAAAAAGTGAATAACGTGTAGGTTCAAAAATGATATTAGCGCAAATAATTTATATGAAACCAAATCGTTTATTAAATTGCACAATTTTTTTTTTTTAAATCGTTTAAGGATTATTGTAATTTTATTGATATGGAATGCATTCTTCAAATATGTGATTATTAAAAAGAATTACAAGTTTGATTTACGCCGGCTATAAAGTAGATTTTTTTAGTAAAAAAGAACAAAATATAATAAACATTTAAATTTGATTATTAATAATAATTTAATTTCAGTTTTAAAAATTAATTGTTTTTTTTTTTGACTTGCGACAAGTTAGTTTTTATTCAAAAGTATGTATATGTATATTAAGTAATTTATTTAAATATGGAAAATAATTTGGAAAGGTTTTCTTACCTAATCAATCTTTGGTTTGCAAAAATAACATACAATTTAAAAATTTCCCATAGAAAGAATGCATTTTACATAATTAGTTTTAAGAAAATGTGTATTATTACTTCTAGAAATACCAAAGTATATATATATATATGTATGTATGTATATATATATTTTTTTATTTTACCTGACTTATTATTAATATACATATAAACTTTATTATATTAGAGCTTTGATTAAGCTTATTGACAAATTAATAAATATTTTTTTTATATTTTTAATGTAAAATTAAGTAATTTGAGCACATTGGATATAATAACTGCCAATATGAAAAATTTACATTTATATAAAAAAAAAGCTAAAGTATTTTGATTTAAGATAATTTTATGTTATTTCTGCCTAATTCTTCCTTATTTGATTTGATTTAAATTAATTAATCAAATAGTGTGAATCAATAGAAAAAAATTCAAGTCAAACGTTTTGCTAGTCTTTTATTATATTAATTGAATTTATAATATTTTCATAAAGGTCTGGACAAAAATATTAAATAATCAAAAACATATATACATATAAAACGATTATACATCGATTTTGGTTCTTCTAAATATAAAATTTATGAAATTTTAAATTATTTGCAAAATTTTGCTATATATTTACATTAAAATACTAAATTAATTAAAATTTATATAAAAATTATTCGAAATACTAATAAATTTTTTTGTTCAAATAAAAATGAAATGATTAGAAATTCTAATATTAAGGTGGTATTCATGTAATAAGTTTAGTAAAATTTGAAAAATCAAAAATTATTTAAAAGTCTAAAATCTAAACTTAAATTATTATGTATAAAAATTTGAAAATCTGAATTTTTAAAAATTTTCATAAATTGTTATTCTTACTTTGATTTACATATTTGGAAACAGAAAAATTAAAGTTTTATTTTTTAAAATAAAATCAAATCTGATAGTAATAAACTGCCCTAGCTAAGAAAAAAACGTTGTGATAAAAAATTGATGAATTAATTTAATGATTCAAAAGGGAAATAAAACTAAATAGAATATTTAGCAGAAATATTTATAAATTTCTTATTAAATATATTTATGTAAATTAAAATTAGAAATAATCAAAGAAAAATGAAAAAAAAATGCATTAGTTCGAAATTAATCGATAATTAATTTTATTATAAATTTATTATCTTCCTTTATATTTAGATAAAAAAAAAATTAAAACAGTATACGTATATAATGCTTGAAATATTGTTCTTTCTTCATATTTTTTTGCTATTTATAAATTAATTACTAATTTTCATGGAATAAATGTTGCATAATTTAGTGTATAGTATTATATAAAATCTTGAAAGTAATTTTAGCTTTATTTTTAGTTTTATTATTTTTTTTAGTTCAAATTTAAAAATATATATTTTAAACAAGATTTAGAAAGGAATATATGTAAATGTATGTATTATAACAAATCTCAAAACTTACAATGAAAAAAAAATTTTATTATTACAAGATCCCTGAACACAAAAATCGTATTGAATGAATATCAAAAATAAATCAAAATGTGATTTTAGATCAAAATAAAAAATTTTAAAATCTTTAATATTAATATTTACGATTTAATTTCTTAATAAAATATTTTATGATTAATTTAAATATTTTTTTAATATATGAATTTTTATCTAATACTTTGTTATAATACGAGTATCATAATATTTTCATAAATTTTTTCTATAATAGCTTTTTTTTTTTGCTTCGGTTAAACGTTTAATTTTAATAATAATTTTCAGGGATTACTAAAATTTAATATTAAAAAAAAAAGGAAGATGCCAAAAAAATAATTGAATATAAAAATTAAAAAAAAATAAAAAAACAAAAATAGATTAATTAATATAAGAATGTAATTTGTTAAATTTATAGTTGTTAAGTTAAAATATTTCTATTAAACTGTGGACGCATAAACGTAAAGTTTATGTTCTTTATTATTTTACTGAAGTGCTCGTTGTTTAAATGTTATTTCATTTTTTTTTACATATTATATTTTCAATGTATAAAAGAGAGACACTGTGTAAATAAATATTAAAATGTTTGAAAATATTTTTAAAATTTTGTGTAATCTTTTCTTTATTAATTTTATATTTCGAATATCTTATAGACTCAATATTATGCTGCAAATGTTTAATGAAGAAGAACTGTGATGAAGTGAAGAAGAGATGGCCTATATTTTTATTTAAATACAATTATTATTGTTGCTTTATGTTTTGATTAACCCAATTTGTATTAGAAAAATTCTTGTTTTATTCGAATTTTTGGAGAATTAATAATAATTTGTTTTTCAAATATTTATACTTATTAACTGTTTTTAATATTTACATTTATTAATAATTTGTTAAATGACGATTTCTATTAGAAATTAAGAGAATTTTCAATGTCTTTTTGAACTTATAGTACCAACCAATAGAATTTGGGAAAACAAAGTTATCAGTAATCAAGTACTGATTTCTGATCAGCTCTGATTTTGATGAGGAGCAAGCAAAATACCTATTTAAAACTTGAATACTAATTTAACTATTTGACTACATGTATGCATTTTGTATTTTATAATTTTACATTTAAAGAATTGCGTGTGTTTAATTTAAAATGTGTACCGTGTACAATAGTTATTTAACTTATATGCTTTTTACACCTTAAAAAATAAAATACTAAATGAATAAAACTATAAGGTAATCAAATATAATTTATTTACATATAATTTTCTGATTCTTTTTATATAATACCCATTTTTTTTTATTTAAATTTTAAACTGAATATTTAATAGCTAATATAGCAAAAATAATACAATAAACAATAAATGAAAGTCTATCGATTGCAACTGCAAAAGTTATCCAATCATTTTTTATAATTTTCTTTGATGTTGATGGTGATGACAATTCAAATATTTGGGGATCTTGTGAACTATTTCCATCAATTTTTGGTTCATCTTCATCATTATTTACTGTGTTGTCAACACTTACACTTAAGTGTGATAAACAAAGTATGTTGCAAACATGATTATTTAAGATATTCCTCAAGTATTGCGGTAATCGTTTTTCATGATTAATATCTGCTATATATATCACACAAACAGATATAATCATTGAGAAACTTGTTAAAAGTAAACTGTTGCATAAAAATAAAACTATACGAGAAATAATTTTTAATATGTGACGTATTTTTTCCATTTTAAAAAAAAAAAATTACCTATTAGTGGTGTATGATCAGCTAAAATTGGTAGCAATTGTCCAAAATACATTAAAAATGCTAATATTAATAGAGCATTGATACCATTTAGTAAAATCTTTTCTCCACATTGTGGCGGTAACCAAAAACTAGATAAGATCATTAAAATAATACATGTTGCTGGTGTTATTATTAATATTCTATGTAAAGCGGTTCTACGTTGTAACTCAAAACTAAATTCAACATAATCATAATTTGTTATTGGATCAGTTCCATTCTGAACTACTATTTTATTTGTTTTCCATTCAGAAATAACTTTATCTTCTTCACTTGTATCAAAGCATCGTTCTTGTTTTTTTGGAAAAAATTTTATATCTCTTGATGCCCATGTACCTAATTTAAGTGAACAATTTTGTTTATCATATGGCCATAATGAAAAATCCATATCACAAAAAACTTTAAATTCATGTGGCGGAACCCATAACATACTGCCATCATTATATGCAATCATTAAAGTATCTGGATATGTTTCCATTGATTGATCAACAGAATTAAATGCAACAACTTCCGGTTGCCATATTTCATGTACAGCAAAATTTAAAAATGATATATTACTATAATCATTACGATTCCAAACAAGTTTAGGATCTTTCCATTCCTATATATACATATATCGCATTAATATAAATAAAAATTTGTTAATTGTAGTAAAACATACAAGTATTTAAAATATATATATTTTGATCTATAATTAATATTATAAAATCAAATCAATAGTAATTTTGTATAAAATTTATATAATACTTACTATTACAAGCCATAAATATATTTTAAATATTCCAGCATGTTCATCTAAATCAATTGCTATATAATTAACACATAATGATATAAGTGGTTTTGAAGACGGTTTCGAATACTTATCGTAATTAACTAATAAATCACGTTTTAAACGATCTAATTCATTATCTTTTGATAATTGTATTGTTGTTGTATTTGTAGTGGCTGAAAATTAAAATTTTCAAAATTATTGAACATTTATTTATTAAAATTATGAATTACTCATATATATATATATATATATATATATATATATATATTTACAAAAACAAGGGTTCTTAAAAAATAAATAAAATATTTCAGTTGTTATACTTAATAAGCTTGAACAAAGTATGAAAACATAAATGCAATTAATGAAAATTAATTAGAAAGTTGGAATGACCCTTATAATGGTCGGCGAAGGGAATGAAATTTTTGACGAGTATATATTTTTGGTATTACGATTAGCGAATTCGCCTAATGGAAAAATCTAAACTATCTGCAAACTAAGTTCATAAAATTCTACAAATTATTGTAAAAAATATTGATTGTTTAGCATAGATTTATTATTTTCGGTAGCAATATTTTTTTGATCTGGCGAATGAAAGTAAAAATATCATTCGATTCGCCTAGCCCATTCGACTCGCCTAGTCCATTCGACTCGCCTAGCCATTCGCTTCGTCGATCATAATAAGGGTATATATAGTTTTTGACTTTGTTCGAATGAAATTAAAGTTGCCTCGTCATAAACGAAATATTGTTATTATAATTATATTAAAAATCGAACCCTGTAAATAGTGTTATATTCGTATATATAAGTAATACTATATTTGTTACTTTACATCAAATTTAATCCAATAATGATATGTCCAGAAGGAAGTTCTATTTATTATTACATATGTATATACTTACCAGGTTCATCATTTTCAGCTGTTATTAATTTTATTCCGAAAAAAAGACAAAAAATAATTATTGTTCTTTTTTTTAATATCATTTTTATTGAAATATTGTGTATTTTTTGTTTTTGGAATTACTAGAACGCGAATATATACAGAAAAAAAAGTAAATTAAATGAATGCGATAATAATTTATTTATTCTCGTTTTTATTATATTGTAACAAAATTTCACTTATCAATTTTAATTTTTTTTTTTTGTATTATCACTAGAACAGACCGAAGGAAACTGAATTTAGTCTTTTAAAGGGAATACTAATTTTATTACATTTTTGAGAATAAAAATTTGTTACTTTACTTTTTCTTTATTCATTAATATATATAATATGGTATGTATGCATGTATATATATATATAATCAAGAGTGGGGCTTTAAAATCTCTTTTTTACATTATTGTATATAGTCTAGGTATTATTTATCATTATATTATTAAGAAGGAAATTTTTAAAAAATCTCAAAATGTACACATACATTACATACATAATTTAAAGTGATATTTGAGTATAAAAATCAAAAGTGATATACTCTTATAATTATGTATGTATTTTGAATAATTTTGTATATTAAAAATAAGATCAAAATAAATATTATTAATTGAGAAAAATAATTTAATTTTTATGTATAGATTTAAACAAAAATACGGTTCGAAGCATAAATTATTAAATATTTTTTTTTGAAAATTACTAGCGATATTAATAAATTGTAAAATGCAAATTTTAAAGTTAAAAATTATGTATGTATGCGTTTATAACTTATACAAATAGGTAAAAATATGCAAAAAAATGTATAGGTACAAAGGGTATATTTTGTAACTGGTTAACGGTAGATATTTTCCGTTATTTATAAATTCTGTTATTATAAGGTTTATAAGACTAGTTTTAACAATAATTATTTGTTTCTACATTTTTATGTGTATATGAGAATAATCACATTTTATATTGGAAGGCAAATATATAGGGACACAAATAAATATTGCAATTAATAGGCATGAAAATTACAATAAAAATTTAGACTTTAAAAATTTTTGAATATCTTAATTCTTATTGTTTTAGCTAAATTACACAAATATATAGGTTATTTTAATTGAAATACTTGTTTGCAAAGCGAAATAATATTGTTTTTTTTTTTTTTGTAATTTATGTTAAGATTTTAAATAAATGTTATGGTATGTGTGAAAATTTTGAAATCTAAATTTACTTGAACTGTTATAATTTTTGTTCAGAATACATATGCTGCTTTCTTATTTGAAATATTTAATTAATTAACTTATTTTAAACTTAGCTTATGTCTTAAACTTAACAACGTATATGTGAACTAAAAA
Source organism: Condylostylus longicornis (assembly GCF_029603195.1). NCBI lineage: Eukaryota > Metazoa > Arthropoda > Insecta > Diptera > Dolichopodidae > Condylostylus > Condylostylus longicornis. Next base: position 1,189,480 of record NW_026577971.1, on the reverse strand, counting down.
CTTATTGAAAATAAAAATAAATTATTATTAAACCTCGTATACATATATAATATTAAAATATTTTCAAAAAAAAACATTTTTTTTTATTATATAATCTAATTGAATTAATTTCATAAGCATTTTAAAATATTTTTTGTTACTTAAATAGCCTAGATTAGATTATAAATAACTAATAAAATTTTAATGAATCTTCCAAAAAGAAAAACTTATTACCTATTATGTTTATACTCGTACATACACGACTAAGAGTATACATATTATAATAGAAATACAATGTACTTTTTCCTTATGTTGAAATTACTTGAATTATATAGAAAACGTTTATAAGCCATTTAATCTTTGTTGCATATATGGGAACATAAGTCTAATGCAGAACTAAATAAAATTTTCGCATACAAAGCAACAAGCCATGCAAAATTATATACTTTTTTCTAGGTGGGAACCACTCATATTATATTATACATTAACACATTTCGGTAGGAAGATGGTGTTACGGATTCACTAGTATAATGTATCTTAATTGCAATCCATTTTATATGGATGTCTTCCTAAAAACCTAAAAAACGCAAAATCAATGTATTAGTTTTTTAATTCTATATAAGATAAAATGAAATAAACAGCTTAATGTAGCATTTAACATGGATTTGATTTATTCATAGCAGCGAGATGTCCATATTATATAGTTTGATGTTAGTCTTATGTCAATATATAAAACACAAGTGAATTGCTACTAATTTTTGCTGCAAGAATTCTCTAAAAAGAAACAATTTTTGGAAGAAATTAAAAAATATATATATATTTTTTAAGAAAATATCCCAAATATGTAAATGTTGTTACCTTAATTATAAAAATATCCTAAAGTTGAGATCACAAATTTGTAATACATATCAGTGATGTAAATTCAAAAAAATTTTCGATTCTCAGTGTAACAAACCAGAATTCAAAGTACTACTTTATCGATCTGTGTAATAAGTATTGTAATATATAATATCTGTGTATTCATATTTTAGCCATAAAAATTTTAGAGTTAGACAATTTCTACTTCCTTGTAATTTTAGTTAAATTTTGTTCACTGTTGTCGTTGCAAATAAAGTTGTAAATAATGATCTCTATTTTGTGTTTTTTTCAAAATTATTGAGTCACATTTCAACCAATCGGAATATTACACATATTACATTTCTTATATTGGTTTTTGATGATTGCTAAAATTTCCTTGGGCAGCATTTTAGATTTCTTGGTTCTGAAGCATCCGCGCTCGTTACATCATGCTTGCAATATTTTTTTTTATGATTTGGATTGTAGGTTATAGTAAAATGATCATCTTTTAAAAGCTGGCAATGCCCCAACTGGAGTATTTGTAATCCACTAAATTAAAAAAATTAAAAAAACAATAAGTGTGTTCAAAATTGAAATATTCGCAAACTCACAATACTGTAGTATTTATATACATATCTATTTGTCACTAATATGACGTGTTAAAAACAATTAATAATATAGACTGATTTTAGGAAATTTGACAATAGTAAATAATAGTAAAAAAGTTGACAAACGAAATAAACTATTGTATTCGATATAATACAAGAAAGAATTAGGATTTTATTCCTAATAAAAGAAATATTTTTATATAATATAATGAACATACACAAGTAGAAAGTATCACAACACCACACAAATTTAGTTTTAAAAACATCGCATTTGGCATGTGAAAGTATGACATTCTTCATCCCTGGTACGTACTCTATGCATAATATACAAACATGTTTAGTTTATTATTTCCTTATTTATATTTTGTCACTTTTGCAAAATGCTCTTGATAAAAATAATATTAACAATAATCCATTATTATTCACTCAATTTATATATTTATTTTTAAAGTATATAAATCAAAATATTTTAATAAAATATGATAAAATTAAATTATGATGTAAGAAAATTTCTCTCTTTCTGAATTTGAATGAAATGTTCTTAAAATATATACATATAATTTTTAAGTAGAGACCTCAACCATTGTTCAACCACTTAATGTCAGCAAAAAGTAACAAATTGTAATACATTTTTTTCTATTTAATTTATCATATATAATATAAAAAAAAACATTTACTATAATATAACAATAATAATAAAATTCTTTATTATGAAAGCATAATATTTTGTTATTATTATACGAATACATATTATATTCCAAATTTAATTAAATGCTTTTTTTCCTATTTTGTAATGGGATTAATATTATTATCAGAGAGAAGTGAGGTTTTTCTTTAAGATTCTTAGAAAACATTAAATAAAATATCTACTATTAAATTATGCTTTGATTAAGAAAGTATTTTGTTATACACACATAAGTGATACGTGCATATTGTATAAACATACAATATAATATTTATGTCGAATATTTTTGTATAGGAAAGTAGAACTTTAAAAATAATAAAAATTAATTTTATAATATTATATTTATAACAATAATACATAATAATATTTTTTTATAAGGGTGCGTATGGATATTGAAAAATATTATAATTCTCATTTGAAAAAACAAACTAATGCAACATGTTATTTTTCAGAAATATCTTGGTATTTGTGGTTTTCTTAATTTTTAGTGCGGCTTAATATTTTCAATTTTAGAAAAAAATATTTTAGTTTAATCTTGCAGTTTATATCGTTCGGTTGAAAATAATGTTTAAATTATTCAAATATATTTTGTGTTTCATTTTAATTGGATTTTATTCAGTGTCAGTTGTTGCTGATGGTAAGTTTTATTTAAATTAACTTGTAAATATTAATTAATATCGAAAAGTGTTATACATTTTCAAAATAAAGACTGTAGGACAACAAAAATATATAATTTAAATTTTCAATTGTAATTTTGAATTCATTACATACGAAACATTTAATTTAATTTTAATTGAGATTAGAATTTTTAATTTTCGTTCATTTTCACTTGGTCTCCTTCAAAATAAATTTTTAAATAAAACAGCAATAAAAGATACAATAATCTGTGTATCCTTCTATTTTAATCTTTTATATATAGAATCATCTTGGATTACATCTGAAGAAAGTCTCCGTAAAGCATTACTTTCCAATTATATACAAACAGTTATTCCAGTTGAAAATCACACTCATCCTATTAATGTTAATGTTGCATTGATTGTTAATCATATTGATATAAGTGATATTGATACAAAAGCTATACTACATGGTTCTTTAGATTTAGTAAGTTACTTTTAAATTTAATAATTTTTATAATATCAAACAGAAAATTCGAATATAGTTTATAAAAAATTTTTTAAAACTTATTTAATTTTGAATTTATTTAGCAATGGAATGATAATAAATTACAATGGAATCCAAATGATTTTGGTGGTCTTAATAGTATTTATTTGACAAAAGAAAAATTATGGGTACCTGATTTATCTTTATATAATACTGCAAATGGTATTCTTTTAAATATTAAACATGAAGGAACTATAAAATTATCATCAAATGGAAAAATACATTGGACACCACATGTTAAATTGGAAACATACTGTAGATTAAGTTTAAAATATTGGCCATTCGATAAACAAACATGTCCTTTTATATTAGGATCATGGGTACATTCTAGTCGTGCTCTAATACCATATTTAAGTGAAAATCGTCCAATTCTTGATATTTTAGCAAATAATCATAATTGGAAAATAACTAATACACATTCATTTATTGAAGAAAAAATTTATGCATGCTGTCCAGATCCATATCCATCAATAACATTTACATTTGACTTGGATAGAAAATCTCCAATGTTAGTTTGGTTAATAATAACAATAATATCAAGTATAATATTAATGTGTTTGGCAGCATTCTGGATTCCACCATGTCGTGGTGAAAAGATTTTATTAAATGGTATAGCACTACTATTGAATGGTTATTGTATAAAATATTTTATAGAAAAATTACCAAATTTTTCACAAGATTTACCATTAATAAGTAAGTTTTCGTTTTTACATGCATATATATATATATATATATATATATATATATATATATGTATATATATAACAATTAGTTTAAAATTTTTATATTTGCTTGTTTTTTTATTTGTGATCAATTTTACAGTTACAATACAAGTTTCAACATTTATTTTGCTTACAATATCAGTAATTGTATCAATAATCTTATTAAGAATTTCAAGTAATTCTTGTGGAAATGGAAAAATTAATCAAGGATTTAATAGAATTTTACGTAATAAGAAACTTAATCAAATATTATGTTTACCATATAGAGATGAAGATGGCATTCAAAAAGATCAAACTGAGCTTAAAGATCATTTTGAAGATGGAAAATCAGCTGATAGTAATTTATTAATTAAGAAACAACAGAATTTAGGAAATAGCGAAAATGATGGACTTATTCTAGCGATATTTATCGATAGAATATTTTTCTATATATATATAATAATATTTTTAATTTTAATTTTAGTATGCTTTATATAAATATACTTGAAAATGGAAAAATAAAATATAAAATATAACGATTCATTAACGATGCCATTCCACAAATTACACATTTATGCTGTATAAATGCTATAGTGAAAAATAAATATTGAATTTTAAAAATTAACGCCAAATACTCAGTTACACATTTCTCACCTTGCTATCAGTTCTTTTGTGCCATTTAATTTCAAACATTTAAGTAAAAAAAATCATATACAAATTCACAATAATCCACAACTGTATATGTATGTAACAGGTTTTTAAAATTGTAGAATATTGTTTAAAAAATATCGAGGTGGACGCATATGCAGACGACCTTGCTATCCTTGTTTCTGGGTTTGACCATCCAACGATCGTGTACAGTGACTTAGAAAGATCCCTGACCGAGGCAAGTAGACTTAAAATAAACCCGTTGAAAACGGAGCTAATACTTTTAACGATAAAAAAAAAATCCGGACTACCAGCTTCTGAGAATGGGTTGTGTTACACACGCTATTAGTCCGACGGTTAAGCAGTTAGGTATTGTGTTGGACCCAAGTTTTAACCTGCATACCTCTTTACAGCTGCAACAAGATGATTTTGTAGCAGTTGTACAACGATCCTTGCAATATGAAGCTGTTGTGTGGTAGCCGGCTATAAAACCGTACCAAGATAGGTAGGGTTCAAAGAATTGCAAGTATCTCCAATTGCTTCCGGTGGAATTACATATTGCAAGCCTGGCGGTCAGCCAGGGTGATCTGTTACACTCGCCACGTCAACCAGCTAACCAACTATGTAGATCGTATTTAAAAAAAACCCATTTCAGTTTCAAGTAAGTCAAATTGGGAAAAACGTTACTCGGTTTCAAAAAATTAAGTGAATTGCGTAAATTTGATTTCTTTTAATTTTTTTGAATAAATTTGGCTTTCCCAACATTTCAAAGAGGTTTTCTTTTTTTTTTATATATTCTAAACTCTTTATTATTTCGAAAATCAAGGGTCGCGTGTAGGTGTGAGTAATTAAAAACTGTCCATTTACCATTAATGGTTGCTACTAATGTAGAAAACTTTTATATGTCCAGCTTTTATTACACAAAATATTTCTGAATTTACGTCCTTAAGATTTGTCCATAAAGTCTCAGCAGGATACTTTTAATTCTCCAAAATAATATTTTACAAATTTTTTCTGCTTTTGAATAGCATTTTTCCTTTGTTTTTATGTTGGTCCGTATTTTACATCTCAGTACAACATCTTTACATATACAATATTCTTAAGGGTCATAGTGGAAAGGAATAAAATCCATTTTTTTTTATATGTATGTATTATTAAAGGAACAATTTTATTTGTCATATTTTTTATGTAGATAACTTTTTTTTTACTATATTTTACTGCTTTGTTTTTTTTCTTACGATGTAACATTTTTGTATTTCATAATATAATCAAAAGACTCAAATAATTATTCAACCAACAAATTACTGGTGTGTAATCACTTAATAATTAAAATTAAACATATTTTATGATACCGTAAAATTAATTATTATTATTATTACTATTATCATTATTATTATTATTATTATTGTTACTAGTATTAGTGGTAAATGCATGACCTATTGACGATGATGTTGACGGTCTTGGTTCATAATTTGGTGGCGGAGAATATGGCCAATATGATGTGCTTGGAAATCTGTGAGCAGTTACAGCAGCAACAAATTGATGACTTGTATGACCAGCTTGTATTGAAACTCCAGTATTTGTACAACTCGAACCTCCACTACCAATTATTGATCCTGATGTATTAATTGTTGATGATAATAATGATATTGAAGATGGTATATTTATAGTATTTGAAGGAGATCTTGTTGTTATATTAGTACCAGATGAAACTGTTGTTTGTATACCAGATGCTGTAGTAACAGTTGCTGAAGTTGGACTGGCATACGGGCTTAATGAAGTTGATGATGATGAAGGTGATGGACCAGCTGATACTAATTGCATAGGAGATGGTGATTGTAAATCACTTTGTGAATGAAATCCTGAATGATGACCAGCTAATGGATGAATATGTGATGGATGTGGATGATGATGATGATGATGATGATGTTTATAATTTGCAGATGCAGTTAACATAGCACTTGTTGCATCACAGCCTTGTGATTGAGCTTGACAAGCTTGCATTAATCCATGAAAATCAAATTTATATGCATAACGTTTTCCATGTACTTTTGTCATAATATTTTTATCGTAATAGTACCTGAGAATACAGAAAAAAAAAAACAAATTAAAAAAAAATTATTAAAATAAAAGAGAAATTTAACTAAAACAATCTGCTACTATTAAATATACACAAACATACACAGACAGAAGATATATTTTATACTTGCATATATAGATAAAAGGGATCACAAAATATTTTTTTGCGGAATCGCAAAAATATTTGTTATGTAACACTAGTAAAACTGGTCAAAGAATCCAGGAATTCATTAGCAATTTAATTTTATTTTCTGTTCATTCTATTTTTCTTCCCATATTTGGTTTTACAAGATTTTGTATACCTACCATATTATAGGTGAATGGAATACAACATTGAATATTATTTGAGTGAATCATTTTATTTTTATGTTCATTGAAGATTTTTTTTTTGTGTCTTATTCACATAATTGCGTTTTCACAGAATTTACGATGATGCGTACTTTTGGAATTTATTTTATAAAAACTTTAAGACCTTCTATAGAATTTAAGTGGTATATATGAAAATGAAATATATAGCAACAAAATTAAAAATTTATTTTTACATAACCAATTAATTTGTTGTAGATTAGAAGGTCAGAAATGTTGAATGTAAGGAATAAAAACGCATTATAAGGCCCATTATTTTGTCTATAATGAAGCGATTTTTTTTTCTAAATCTATGCCGTATGTATTTTATTCAAAAAAAAATCTGAAGAGAAGAAGTTAAAAAAATTTCTTCTGCTTTTTACGTATATACGATTGTGCTCCTATGTAAATCATTTTTTTGTAAATAGCACAATTCTTAATAACTGGCTAATTAAAAATTAGAGCAATTTAATTTAATAAATGATGAAATTTTAAAATTAAGAAATCCAATTTTTCCTTAACTCTTATTTGACTGGTATTGATAAGTAAAAGCCGATGAAATCTCATCTTTTCCAAAAAAAATGTTGAGTAAAGTTACAGAACTTAGTTACTTTCAGTTCGTAAGAAATTGTTTGGTTAGTAGGTTGAAGTGGTCGGTGCAGTATTCTAGCCCTACCACAATTAGTACATTAAACATTTTACTAACATATTGAAAAAAATCGAGGAAATACAATTGCAAAGATAACATTTCTGATTATAAAATTGGAAAAATTCTGAGTTGAAGATGGTTAAAAAAGATGACTCAAAAAGTGAGATACAGATTAAGACTATTTAATAGTCTAAGTTTCTTATAAATGATTATAAATGTAGATAACATTTTATTTATATTTAAGAACGGATACATACATAAAACAACTTAATGTTAGGTCACAATGTGACCCACTTTTTGAAAACTTAAATATGACGATCAAATATGACATTAACTATAAAAATCAAGCACATACTTGTTTATTTGCAATTACCGTAATTTGTAATAAAATTTAGAATGTCAAAGTCGCCAGATAAATGATTATTACAAACGCTTTCAAAAGGTACAAAGTTCCAAATAAAGCACAGAATTGACTAAAATTCATTTAGACTGAATAACTTTATTCTGAAAATAAACGGCGAGAAATTTAAACTAAATAAAGCGGGAAAATTTTTTTTTCCGACGGCAACTATTTAACTTTCAAATACACAAAACTTTTTAACAGGAACAATGATATACCTATATATGTATGTATATAAACACACATATATATAATTTCAACACAAACATAATACAATTGCCTATACATTTGAACCGAATGTAAAAAAGTTTAAAAATAAATAGAAAATTTTTTATCCTTTCTCCTAAAACTATGCAATCTTATTTTATTCTAATGTACGTACTATACGGTCTCTATAGAAATCTACATATAAATATTTTCACTTACAAAACACATACACAAACATATTAAAATTTTGTATTTTCACCACCCTTATTATTATTATTATTATTATTGTTATGTTTGTAAATGTGTTTTTTTTCAATTCTTTTCCGTTATACATTCACTAATATTACTTTGGAAAAAAATATTTTTTATTAAGGTATTTGTGTTGTATAAAGAAACTCACCTTAAAGCTCTACTAAGTTTATCATAATTCATATTTGGTTTAGCTTTACGTTCACCCCATCTTCGAGCGACTTCATCTGGATCTAAGAGCTTAAATTCACCATTATGTCCCTCCCATGTAATATAAGATGAATTTGACGAATCCGCAAGCATTTCAAGTAAAAATTGCCATAATTGAATTTGACCTGAACCTTGTGCTACCAATCGGTGTGAAGCAGCATTTAAAAGCTGATATGGATCTATGGTGAAAAATTAAATTAAAAAAAAAAAAATGAAGGAGAAATATTAAAAATTTCAAAAATAAATAAAAAAGGAAAAAAAGAATTTTGTGCTTATATGATTTTTTTTTTATTTTATTATTTTTTTTTTTGCTTATAAAATTTAAAGTTAATTCATTGGCCCTAATAAAATGGTTGATATTTTTGTTTTTGTATTATTTTGTGGTTACCTATTTGTTGTTGTTATGTTTTTTTTTTCTAAGGTAAATTTGAAGTTTAAAGTATTTACATATTGTACTCGTATATTTAATTTTTTAAGAAAATGGCGGCTATTTCTTGAAAGTGGCAAGATATTTATGTATATTATAGTTGTTTATATGTATTTATAGTTCATGGCTGTATTTAAGTGGAACCGACCATTTGAAGGTCGTCTAATGACTTATTTCATAAAGTCAATGATGAAAAGTTTAATTAGAATTAATGTTTTTTGTAAAGTTGTTCATGTACAAACCTTAATAAATTTTAATTTAGAAAAATGCTATAAAGTTTTGGATGATAAAGAAAATGCCGAGGAATTGAAGGATATTTTGGTTTCAATTAATTTAATTGAATTTTGCCACAAAGAGTAAGTGATGAATAATAAATTGGAAAACCAAAGATTTATACAAAAGTTGACATATAAGAAAACTCAGTCTTTATAGAAATAAAAAATCTAATTTTGATCTTTGAGAAATTGCAGTGCTAACTTCAAACATAAGTTATTGAATATAAGTTTTATAGCATCCCAAGAACCTTTAATTGATATATAAGTGTATTTGCTCCAATAAGCTGTTTTTATTCTCCGTTAACGTGGAAACAACTCTAAAAACTCTACTCCTTTCTCAAATCTCTACTCCTTTTCCATTTATTAAGCGGCGTTCCGTTTATCCCAGTAACAAACTTTCATAAGACGGAACAACTTAGAATTCTATTCTGAGTAAAAGTAAACTTATGAGGTCGAGAATGCTTTTCTGTTTCGTGTTATTACGTTATAATGTAAAACAGCCAGAAAAAGATGCAAAGTAAGTTTACTACATAATGATTTATTTCTTTTTCTTCTGGTAAATTTGTTATTTCCAATTTCTTCAACCAACTTCTGGTAAATTTGTCATTTTCTATTTTAGGAACAAAGTTATTTATTCTCAAAGAAAAGAAGAATAAATGAAACTAACGGTGCCAAAAGAGAAATCAGTTTCAGAAGAAATAAGCTAAGATTAGAGAAGGGCAAGAGAATGAATTTTTTTTTACGTATTATATTCTTGCAGTTTGAACTCTAATAAAGCCAATACAATGTAAAATGTTCCAGAACAGGGAAAGCTGGAATTTAAAGCAGACACTGAAACAAACGAATGAGCCAAAATCTTATTACCTTGTTGAATGAGCCGAAATATTATTACCTTGTTGAATGAGCCGATATCTTATTACCATGCTGAATTCAATATTACACTGTGCTAAACATAATTATCAAAAGCCACTAATGTGAAAAATGGTAACCCGCAAGAAAACCCGGTTGAGCATATTTTTTAAGGATCAGCCAAATCAAATATTTGACGAGTTCAAGAGAAGTCACGGCGATATGCGTAAATTGAAATTTCAGTCTTCAAATTCCATTTTCAGTTGAGATAATTATTTCTCCAAACACAAAACTTGTAAATTTCAACCACTTCTTTACTATATGATAAATATAATTGTGTTGATATGTTCAAGAAATACATACATCGTGAATTAGAAATATAAATTATTCGGCTATGACAGGCGCTTTGCAAGCTGAAAAGGGGGACAGTTCAATAAACTGAAAATCGGACTAAAGAGTGATGGCAATGATATTTAAGGTAAACCAAGGAAAACATGGAAAAAGTAAATAACGGAAAAGATCAAAGGTGCAGCAGCAAAATTTATGAGTAATAAAGCAAGTAGCCCAAAACATTGTTAAATAATGCAATTTGGCGTAGAGGCTTTTTGCTTACCATGGTGGCGAAGAATACAAAACAAAAAAAGAATTGAAGTAGCGAAATTTTTACTCAAAATTTAAAAAAGTAAAACATTCTGTATAAATATATAGATGTATGTGCGTACGTATATACAATAATTTTTTATTTAAATATGTTATGACAAATAATTTGTTTGTTAAATTAAAAAACAAATTGTCTATTTGCTATACATTGAAAAATTCTAATGAAAAACGTCAGAGTTCGTTAAATAATTTTCTTCCAAATGGCGCCATTATTCACTGAATTTTATTTTATTATTTCGAGGACGGTGGGGTATCGCTAAGATTATGCAGTATATAAGATGATAATGAAAACGAAAAAATTGTTTCGAACATTATGAATTTCTTTATCCACTCAGAATTACAACAACAAAAAGTTTTATGCAAATTTTCTTATTTTGTATTTAACATTCTATTTCCCACAGTACCTACAAATGGGTTATTGCATGCATGTGTATATATTTTCAAAATCAACCAATATGTTATTCATATTACGTTTGAACGCACTGGTGAGGAGAGAGACTAATATAAATTTCCTTGGCACGGTGTCCGTCTGTGGAATCGGATCATATATTGTTCGTTGGAACTAAGTAAGCAATCAGAGAGGTGGCGGTCAGAGCACTGGAAGATTATAACCAGAAGCGATTTAAGTTGATTATAGGGTTGGGCGAGAATCAAGTGAGAATTCTCATCGAGGTCTTGTAGGGGCCGGGGAACTAAAGACATTTGTAAATTCTGTGAAAAAATGAGGAGACCTCAGTACACCTTCAGTACATGGGGGAATGTGGTGCTCTTCCAATCGTAGGAGAAGAGATATAATACAGGATTTTGTTCTCACAAGGGCAGAGCACTCAAGATTATCAGTGGAGTGGATATCGAACGAGTGCTGTAGAGGCATCCCGGCATTTCGAGTTGGAATGTGTTAAATGTACGGCTCCCAAAACTACTTCTTTACTTAAATGGAAACCCTCCCTTCAAGAAATATTTGTTTGATCAATTTAGTACTCAATTTCGGTGACTGTTCAATTTTCACAAATTTTATTTAATTCGTGAGTGGTTAAATATAGCACCCAACCATTTTATATTTTGGATAAAATACCACATTCAAATGTCTTTAAATGTTATTCAGTGCGTTGCATAAACAAATTTGTGTTGTGTACTTTTTTGTGCAGCCTCAAATTTTATCAGTATACATTCATTTTTCGGCCACAATCTAGCAGGAACAACCAACTTAAATTTCGAAACAATTATCGCTTAAAATATAAAGACACGCACATATACTTATACCTTCAAATATTTATTAAACAATTATAAATAAATAAAAGAATATTAAAAATTCTAGTGAAAAAGATTTGAATTCTCGCGAAATTCTTCCAAAAAAAAAAAAACTGTACACTTCATAAGTACGAATAAATTCGTATAGATAAAAATATAAAGAGTACATTAAATTTTGAAAGCATGTTCTAATTTTAATCTTAAAAAGCGCAAGGTGAGAAAATCTATAAGTACAGCTTTTATTGTGCTATATATTTTTAAGTGTTAGTCCCTTATAAAGTTTAATAAACTGATATCAGTAATTTCTGGTATAGAGATAAAAAAAATTAATTTATCAATCATACGAATTCAATAGAAGGAAAGTTCAAACACATGTTCGAATGTTTATATTTACTTTGTATAATTTCTTTCACATACCAATACTATAAATATACGAAAATGTTTACTGTACGCAATAATATGTATGTATATATGTACGTTGCGTAGCTGAATTACGTAATAATTTCGCAGAAAAACGGGTTATTATGACACATCGATTTTTGAAACATACAGTTGATGTCAAATTGTGCGAAAACATACGCGATTGAATTTGATTTAAAAGAGGCCTTAAACATTATGTCAAACATATTACGAAACTGTCAAGTATTACAGAATTTTAGTTACAAATATTCTGTCAAAGTATGGTAAGAAAAATAAAAATTTAGATCATGACTCTTATATCATTTGGTCTTATCGTTTATGCACTTCCAAAATTTAACAATCATTTGTCTTTTTTTTTAAAAGAAATTAATTTGAGAAAAAAATATAGTAACAAAAAACAAGAGTTTACTGTTTTTTATAATTTTTTTTTGTTTAAATTTGATATTAAATTGTAGTTGCATTAGGGTTTCATTATTCGAAAAAATAAACAAAACATAAGTGGATTGATAAAGATAAATTGGCCAGGTACCTATATGTTGGGTTTTTGAAGTTTAAAATTTTTGCAAATTTAAAAATTTGTTTTATCTCCCATTATAAATGTGAGTACATATTATTTACACTTGTATAATAGGTATTTAGTTTTATATGTTATGTTTATGCAACAAGGGGATTCACCATATTAGAATTTATAAAATTTTGTATTAGAAGCTTTAATAAATAATCTGAAATTAATATGCAGATAGAGATGGGGAGAAACTAGTAATTTTGCAATTTAAAATTTTTGTACGTACTTAACGTGTCAACTTTTTTTAAAGATTGGAATAAAAATATATTCATATCACTCCTACACTCCAAATTATAAATACTTATGTATGTGTACAGCTCTTAAAAGTCGTCAAAATACAAATTTTAATTGGACTGTGCGACTTTTTATTTCTGTAAATAGAAAACTATCTGGATAAGAAATTCCACACAAATGTCCGACTGTCCAATAATTAATCCTGCAACTTAGCCGTTACTTCAAACAGAATTTCGTTCATTTTGGAGTCATTTTTCTTCTATACACGGCAACACGAATTTCACTCAAATTTTAAAAGTTTGCGTTTTATAGTGATAAATAATTTATGTATTTTGTTTGAACAAAATTTTCACAATTACTTCTCTCGATTTAACAAAATTATAACTAACTTTGATAGAAGTAAATAAACTAATTACCACAAATTTAGCCTGCTAAAGTTTATAAAATAAAAATTACAAGCTTCATATGTAATATGGGTAATATTTTTTAGTTTTAAATCTCAATAAATTTGCATATGGATGTAGGTATAATTGAAATTTTTCATTCAATTTTTCGCCACAAAGTTTTTTAATTATCAATTCATTTGTTATTCTAAATGATCCCACTCTTAAAAATGAATAAAATAAAAATTAAATATAAAAAAATTCTCAGGCATATGTAAAAATATAAATATCAAAATATGAACTAAAGTCCAATTCTTAGAAATTGATGAATTCCAAAATTGTTGAGTCAAAAGATTTAAAAAAGTGACAAAAAAAAATTACTTCTTATAAATTCACTCATTCTAAAAAAGAAATAGGAATTCGAACGTAACAACAGTCGCCTGCCATTTTAATAAGCAAAAAATTTATAAATAAATTTTAGAATTTCAATTTACTGTGTATATTCTGTGGGAATTAAGTGAAGATTTTCAAAAATATTTCGAAATTTTGAATTTAATTTAAAAGTTTTAGTACAAATTTTACTAATGATCGTGTTATTCTTGTTGTAATTTAAGAACAGTAAGTATTTTAAAATTATTAAAAGCGTTTAGCAGCTTAAAAATATTTCACAAAGTGTCTTGAATAGCTTTTAATGGTATATTCAATAAAATTCTATAATTAAATATCTTTTTCTCTCCGTTACTCTACTTGGGAGCTTTAGGACGTGACTCTTTAGAGTCCTAAAGCACTTGGGAGCTTAGGACTACTGGAACTTAACCAATTTCGCAAATTATTGAGCTGGCCAAGCAGTTACCGGCGACCAGCGTACCGTAGTTCATATCAAATACTGAAGGGTTATCGATATTTATTGTTTATTTTTGTTAGTATTTCTAAAAAAAAAATATTATGGATATATGGGTGGTTAATTAATTTTATAGCTAGGGACTATGTATAATAATTTATATAAACTTTATTACATTAAGCATATTTTTATAGTAACCTGACTACTGTTTGAAGTCGAGATCCTACGATTAAAGCATCAGTGCCGTAACCACTACTGTTTTGCTGCCGCAACTACATCATTGGTCAGATATATATAATATATATATTAATTATATATACATAATTATATTTGTATAAATTCCTGGTATATCATAATATGAACGTAAATTGCCTGGTATATCCGTGTAAAATTCTAAACTATTTTATAATTCAATTTTCTGCTTTTTAAATAATAAATTTGTGCTAAATATGAAACGTTATTTCTTTGTATAGTTTGAAAATATCCTTAACTAATCACATCAGCTCCTGAAATGGTAATCATGCTTCAACTATCATCACCATCAATCTATGTCTACCAACATAAACAAATGCGTTTAATTAAAAAAGCTGTCAGTGGCAGAGGAATACATGAGTCAATCAGCAAATTATGCAAGGGTATAGGCTTTAATTTACTAAATCAATGAGATTAAGCCCAATAAATAATATTATGGCTGGACACTGTAAATATATTTTTATACATATTTTACATACATAACTTTTAATAATACATTTATATTACTTTTATAACATGAATTTTAGCCGAATTTCAATCGAAATATAAAAATAATCAAAAAATAACAATAAAATAAAAAAAAAAACTGCTGCCAGATCATAACTAAATTATTTTTATGTACAATATTATTTTTTTTCGTAAATATGTGTGTATATTGTGTGAATGATTGTATTTTTGCAATTGTTTGTGTTAATGTATATGATAATAAGTTAAGACAAGTTCACTAATTAGTCATAATTTATATTATGAATATTTTAAAAATATTAAAACAAAATATTCAACAAACAAAAATAACAAAAAAGAAAAATATAAATTTAAAATTTTTTTAGAAAATTTAGAAACTTTCATATGTTTAGGCACATATATGTATGCGTAAGTATGTGTTTATATTCAGGTATAAATAAATTTGTACACGTGTGTATGTTTTTAGAAAATTTACCATTATAAATCATTGGCGGCGGTCTTCCGGAATGATGATGATGATGTGAATGATAATGATGATGATGAGATTGATGATGTACAGCTCTTACGGCACCAAATCGACGATTAAAATCTTCTGAAAGGCGCCACATTACGCCCATATCAACACTTACACTCATGATTCACAAGCAACAACAAAAAAAAAAAATAAAAACCCAGAAACTTGGTGGACAATAATTTTATGTTTGGATTGTTTTTCAAATTTTAAAAAAAAAAATTTCTTTTAATTTTAGAAAAAAATTATTTTTAACTTTTGTATTCGGTAGTTTTTATTTTTGTTAATGATTACAAAATTCAATTGTCAAAATTGTAGTCAACTTCTTTTGTTTTACCAAATTTTAACTGAGAACACATAAAAATTATTAAGAACTGCGGTAAATTCTTTAAAATGTGAATTTTTAATAATTTTTTTTTTTGTAATTTTTTACAACTGCACTGAAAAATTTTCTGTATTCAAATTTACAAATACAAAATTTCATTTCAAAATCTTAACTTTTAACCCTTTAAATCTCAATGTTATCTTAATTCAACAAAATAAAAAAAAAAATATTAAAAAAATTTTCTGATCTTCCGCCGGATATCTTTACATATGTTTTTAAAACAAGAAGAAAATTTTGAAGTTACCAAACATTCAAAAAAAAAAAACAAAAACCATTCGAATCTCACCGTTTAGTTGCTATTAAACAACTGTTAAGTTTAAATTTCCGAAAATAACTGTGCTAAAGGAAGGAAATAACATTATTAATATATCCTTTTCTTTTATCCTGTTCAAAAATATAAAGACTTTTACCGTTATACAAACAAAATAAGAAAAAACAAATCACACATACAAACTAAATAAATAAAAAACCTTAAGACTTTCAAATAAAAACGGGAACACAAAACCAAGACCAAGTAAGTATAAGTAAAATTAAGAAAAAAAGAAAAACTCAAACAGTACCTAGCTATAAGTAAATGAAAATTAAAATTATAAAAATCAAAAAAAAATTGTCCATTCGGAAATTTTCGCAAAACAAAAAAAATTCGTTCATTTCAAAAATCATTTCTTTTTCTTTAAAAAAAAAAAAAAAACAATGAAAAAAAAGGATATCTACAAGGACTTCTTTTGCGATATGAAATCAACATGAATATAAATAAAATTCAAAAGAGGGTGAACAAAACCAACTATTAATGTTTATATTCAACACTTTAGGTGAATTAAAATTCACCCCAAATCATTATAATCGAATAACAAGTGGGTGGTCTTCAACCTTATGTTTTTATTTTTAAAGAATAAATTTAGAATAAGAAATTGAGCTACCTGAGATTAGTAAAGTATACAAAAAGTCAAGGGATTTTTTTTATAATTTATGTACAAATGTATGTGTATGAAATTGATGAATTTATGTATGTAAGTATATGTCAGTATATGGATAGAAAGATAATATATATATATATATATTGATGATGATGATATTCCTTTGATGAATATAGAAAACTGTTGAATAAAAAACAAATCAATTAAAATAAAATATTCACCCTTCATCTATATAATGAAAAATAATTGTAATATGTAAAAATAATACAAAAATATTCTCATAATTATTAATTAAAGTAATAATCATCGTATGATTAGAAGAATTTTTGATTTTTATTTGAGGTTCATTTGCAGTCTCAAAATTATTTGACTTTCTCCAGTAACGAAAATTGTGTACAAGTATTGTATAAAAAATTAACTGCTTGTACAGGTCACTTTCAAAATAAATGATTGCACATGTTAATGTATAAAATATTTATGATTGATAAATTGTTTTCAAAAAGGAAAAATTAACACATTATTCACTCAGAATGGAAAAAAAAAACTGATGCGGTCAGCAAATAACCGAACGCAAAACGTATTGTTTAGTTCGGCTAAATGGCTGAGGAAAATTACAAAAACCCTTTTTAAAAACCTGTTTCAAATTAATGAGACGGTAGTGCTATATGTTAGTTTTAGGGACGGTAGTGCTAATATGTTAGGTTTTAGCTAACAAAACCTAGAAAAACGTAAATTTGTCTCTTAGAAGGTATTCACTTTATGATATTTGAATTCCTGAAAAGGTTTATGCGAGTCACTTTCGATAGCAAATAGCGATAGCTGATATTCTCAAAGAATATACAAGTTTATTGTTAACACTCTGAATTTAATTATTAAATTTCTTAGGAAATTAATTGATTTGTCTTCATATGCAGTTGAAAGTTTGAAAGACACATGATTTCTTCCATGTGTTAGGTGGTTCTTTGTACTGTCAGACGAAGTTTATATATGTATAAAACTTTTAAGAAAATCTGGTTCAGTTCAATCTGTGATACAACCAAAATCAAATCATATGCAAAATTTTCATGAAAATTAAATGTAACAACCGAACTTGAGATAAATGGGTACACATCACAGAACGGCTTAGAACAGTTTAATTACACTTCTCTAGCACAGAGAAGTGTGATTCCACGAAAAACTGGATATTAAAAATTTGGTGCACACAAAACACACAACCCCCCCCCCCCCCCTGCCTTATGCTTTGCGGTCGGTAACATATATAAAATCAGAATTTTCAAATTTATATAGTTTTTGAATGTTTTGATAACTTGAGTGAAATTCAATTTTAGGTCTTTTATAAAATTGTGCAATTAATATTATTAATGAAAAAATAAAAAAAAATTTAACTTATTATTCATTAATCTAGAATGGTCTGTTTTTATGTATGGTGCTCAGCCAGTTATATGCAATTTTTAATTTTGTAACTGTTTGATTGCTTATTTGTATTCCACAGGTATAAACCAGCAATCGCGCATACATGCAACTGTATGACCACATACAACTTTGGCTCAATCCATTAACTGCTTGCAATTTTTGCTTAATGAATTCGATTCAAATTGACGCAATAGTTTTGTTGCTTAAATGTAGTGTGTAATAATTTTCATTATATAGGAAATAACGTGTTTATATAAATTTTGAAGCATAACGTCATAACTTCACCTAATCAGCTATTAAAATTAAGTTTCTGTACATGCACATTTCATGTATAAATATTGCATTGATGCTCTTTGTAGTTTCGTACGTTAGCACAGAAATGAACAACTTCAGAGCAATGCTAAAAATATTATGTTCTATGTTCATATTTTTGATACTATTAGATTATATTATTTTTGCATAATCAGTCATAAAAAATTTCTCGCACTTATTTATAAGCCAATCATCTCAAAAAATAATCCAGTGTAAATTATATAATTACTAATCTTATTTAGAAATTTAAGAGACTCTAGGTTATAATTTTTATTATTAAAAACTTCTGGTAAATTTTCAGTCTATCCAAACATACTAAATATAAAATAATCCATTATAAGATTAAAATGTAATTGACAGCGTATACCCACAAATATAATAAAAAAATATTAAAAATATTACCGCACATTATTATGCAAAATAGTTCAAGAATCCCCTTATATCCGTCTACATATATATACATATACATATATTGTTTATAAACTCAAGGCTTCTATAATGAATTATTAAGTTCATCCTTTTATTTTCATTTTATTTTCTAATTTACATTTTTTTTTGCTTATATTTGATTTTGTATAACAGTAGATCATATTGTGACTTTATTATTTAACCAAAATATAAAAAAATAAATAACTGTAATATAACCTATAACATTTTCATCACCTTTCTCTAATTTTACATATATATGTATGTATGTATATAGACAGGCATGTCAAAGTGAAACAATTATTCCACCCTTACTTATAGCATTTCCCAGTATATCTATATAGAGGAAAATATAAAAAAAAATAAAAGAAAAATCATTGTCAGCCTATCATCTTAACTGGCTTAACATTTCAATTTACGTGAATCATTTACTAACTATATAATAAAATCAGTTTAAATACAAAATAACAGTATAAGTAACGGTATTATAGTAAAAGAAAAATAATAAAATTGTAAAAACCATTTACCCCATGCTGTTATGGCAGGATGTGATGTCATCTTGATAGGTGGTCCTCAGCATGAATTGAATTTTCTTTATTTTTTCTCATTTCATTTTCTCTCTTTTTGTACCTCTTTATAAATATTTATTCTCTATTTGTGTTCATTGTACGTGTATACGTGAAAATTTTCGTTTTTCCAAAATATTTGTTTAAAACACACAAACACTATTATACAAAATACACATACGAAATTCAAAATAGTCTTAATTCAATGCTGAGAACGATGTTATAAGAAGATTCAATTTAAATGACATGATAAAACCTAGATGAATTTTGTTTTTGTAACTATACAATATATATATATACAATAAGGAAAAAGGACATTTAAGGACATTTATTTGTTTACGGTTTATATACAGATTTAAAAAGTAGAGCAGAGAAGTCAAAAAGTTAAACAATGAGTTGGTATGTACATATAAAGAAAGAAGATTCAGGAAGGAAATTGATTACAACTTTTTCTCTTGAAAACTTAATAAAACAGCAGAAATAAAAGTGAACAAGGAATAAAGGATTAAAATTCTGGAAAGAAGAAATTTGAAAATAAATAAAAAAATCGGAAAAAAACAAAAATATTTTTACATTATGTAAAAAAAAAAATATTATTTGCAACAAAGGAAACTGAACTTATTATAGGAGCAGAACGAACAATTATTTAAAATGTTTGTAAGTGCTTTTCGAAAAAATTTTAATTAGAAATAGTGAAAGGAATTAGGTTATGAAGTTAATTGTAACGACACACATACCGATAACGTATGTGTGTCATAACAAACGAATTATTGTACCGTACATAAACCATTAAATTATTTTTCGTTGAACTCAATTCATTGAATTTCTATTTTTCGTATATGAAATTGTCGCAACTGAATTCTTTATTGAAATAAACACAAGAATAAAAAACCAATCTTAGAATAAGTGAAATATTTGATAAACCAAAAAAAAATTGTTGAACCAACAGTGTTCCCGATTTCTATATTTATTTATAAACCTAAAAAACACAAATATGAGTATTTCCATTTTTAAAATGTAAGGTCTCTTGCAGACATGCTGTTTATAGTTTTGCAATTACAATTTGATTACAAATTAATGACACGCACACTTACAGTCTGATCGTGTATCTTGCTTTTTTATTAACTTTTTATTCACTTTTAAATCAGAATTCTCATAGTACTTTCTAATGGATGTTTCACTTTTCCAATAAGATTACTCATTTTTTCAATTTTACATTTTTTCTCAAATGAGTAAGGCTGAACGTCTCACTTTCAAAAACAAAGTAAATAAATTTTGTATGCATTTTAGAAAAAAAACGAGATATGCCATACGGAATGATTCTTCTCACTCAAAAATTACATTAATTAACAAGTATATGATTACTCACTTTCTTCTGACTTTCCAAGTAAAATAAAATTTCGAGACAAAATAGACGATCAGGCAGTTAGGCAAATAAACAATTTGAAATTCAGAAATTTTTAACAATCAATTTGTAAAAAAATTAAGTAATCAAACAAACTGTTTGATTGCTTAATTGCATACGCGATCATACAGTTGCATGTGTACGCGCTTGATGAAATACAAATAAGCAATCAAACATTTGCAAAACTAAAAGTTGCATGGCTGCCTTCAGCCGTTAATTAAATTTTTTTTTGAGAGTACATTTCCAAGAGAGCTTTCAATTAATTCATAATCCATGTGCGCATTTTTATTAATTATTTCCCTTATTTTATTTTTAGTAAATCAAATAACTAATATACATAATTGTGAATTCCACTTTTGTTTTGAATCTATCTATTTTATAAAATATGACTGAATTAATCCTTATTAAGTATTGCAAGAGTAGTTCCATCGTCATATAAACACAGGTATATTAAAAGTTTATTATGTTGAAAACTTTAAACAGCCGATATCTAGGAACAAGAATTTAAATCTTTAAAAACTTTTCCGTAAACTAAAAATATATGAAATATCGCAGCGTTTATTTATATTTAATGCACATAAAATTTTTAAAAATCCTGTCACGAATAAGGTATTTATTCCACGTATAAAATAAAAGACCACAGAAATAATTTTAGTGTTTTTTTATTTTCCATTTTTTTTTTTCTAAAAAACCCATGGCAAGCTCATTTTTCTCAAACAAAATTATTTAATAAAATTTATTTAATAGATGCTTGAAAGAAAATTATATACTTATGAGCCACATTGAATTTTGAATATAACACAAATGTATTGGGGCACAAATTTTTATAAAACTTTAGTGAAAAATTGCTTCAATTGAATCACAAGAATTGAGTTTTTTTATTTCGGAAATATTAAAAATTGTTTTAACCCATTCATTTCATACGTTATTTTATGTAGACGTTCTGCACTATTCTAATATCAAAAATGAAAAATTTAAAAAAAGAATTAAAGAAAATTTTGGGAGCTAAAATGTTTTTCGCTAAACTTTCTTTACTATAAGATAGGGGTAAGAACGCTGGGATGAGAAGGCTGGTCCCAAAATGATTAAACTGATTCGTCTGTACGAATTTACCTTTAAATACATTATATAAAATAATATTATGCTTTCAGAAAATATGTAAGGCAATAGCAGTGTTAAAAAATTCGAATATAAACTTTCTAAATTGAAATTTATATACACGTCTGTTGTTTCTTATATGATCGAGAAAGAAAAGGTTCTATATTTCTGTTATAAAAAATCAACTTCATCTTAAAAGAAACCAATAAATTCAACACTTTTTTTTTTACTATATTTTTATTTATAGATTATGCGATTCTTATCAGTAATTTAATTTAATTGCATTGGTTTGAAAAACTTTCACATATTGCATACATACATATACACATTTATACATAAATATTATTTGTGTGTACCAAATTGAGAAACTCAAAGAGAAATTGATATTTTTATATACGAAAAATCTTTTCGTTAATAGTAGAGATTATTTTTTTTGGCAAAGAATAAAAAAAACAACGATAATTTAAAGGATAACACTTAAAGTAGAATTTGAAATTGACCATTCGATATCCTTTTGTTATACAAAAGTATTAACTATATTTTATATGTATATAATACTTACATAAAAGTGTAATTTTCAAAGGATTTTTATCTGTTAAAATTATAGTCTTCAATAAATAAAACTGTTATACAATCAATTGTTTCTTTATACTGTTGTAATATTTTTCTTTTTTTTTTTTGAAAAAAATTTTCTCATTTATATAGGTGAATGTGGGTGAGTTTATGTGTGTGAACACAACAAATGAAAAAAATAAAATTGAATTAAATCTTATCAAAAGATTCAAAAGGGTTAGTTAATCCTATATTTTTTTTTATTTAATATCTAGTATAAATAAATGAAGGTAATTTACTGCTTTTTCAATTTATTTATTCATTTGTTTAATTCTATTTTAGAATTCAATTATTTTCTATAATAATTTTTGATACATTGAAATTGTTATACAATTATAGATTTATTTGAAGGGTATAATGGAAATCTAAATTTTGCAAGTATAAATGTTGAGAACAGAAAACTCAATTATTTATTGCAAAGATATTTTGTGTATTTAAGGTTAAACATAACATTCTATAAACATATAACACTCCAAGCTCCACGAGCTGTCTATACATAAATACATAGTAAATGAGAGGCGTACCTCTATATTTAGTCGCTTTTATTGCGGTAATTTTGGTAGATTCGCTGCAGTATATTTTCACATGAAAAGTAAACGTCATATTCTTATTATATTCAAATTTATGTTATACAAATATGTAATACTACATAACTCTTATATATGAGTATATATATTTCACAGAATTTTCTAACAAATTAGACTTTCTTTTATATGAATTACGCAAAACTAGTCTGGGTTAATAAGAGTATAACATTAAATTTTTAGTATAAAACATTCAAATTTCTATATTAGCTATTACAAAAATATTAAAATTTATTTATGCTTTGCGGAAGTTTCTCTATAAAGTAATAAGAAATCTTGAGGGAAACAGCCAAAAGATTTATCAATAATTAAGGGCTAAAATCTGCTAAAATCAATATTTTCTGATAATATTTCTTAGAAATCTATTGCCCTATTGACAACTGTTCACATTTTAAACTCTTATATTTAATTACAGCTCCTAAATAAAAAAAAAAATATTTATGTTTATAACAAAAGTTTTCATTATATTTTTAAATATGTACACTTACTTGGTTCATCATCATTTAATATTGGACTTGTTTCTCTACCCGTCGCATAATGTAATCTCCATGCTAAATGTTTTGCTAATTGTATACCACCTAATCTAGAACCAGCACATACCCAAAAATCAGCTTTTGTCATTTCACATAATTCTTTACCATTTTTTGGAAAACGAGAAATATCTGGTTCAATTTCTAATTTAAATTCTTTTGTTGCCCAATTAATCCAACTTTGAATATTTTCTTCTGTCCATACTTGTGGATTAACTGGTAACCATATTTGAGTAATATCATTAGAATCATTAGAATCATTTTTTTTATTTTCATTTTTTATTTTTTTTTTCATTATATTGAGATCAATATTATAATTATTAGCATCATTATTATCATCATAAGTATCATCATCATCATCGTCACTATTATTGTCACTAACCTTTGCACTAGCTTTAATTTTCAATTTATTAAGTTCAGTCTTATTTTCATAATTTATTGAACTACTAGTTGTACTAAATGTTAATATACATTTATTATTGTTGTTACTACTATTATTAGAACAACTACTACTATTATTACTATTATTAATATTTTTATTAATTAAATTATCGCTATCACTATTGGAATTTGAACTACTATTTGTTAGATTTTGAATTTCTTTCTTCGACGTTTCCAATGTGGTTTCAATTTTTTTCGGTTTCGTCCTTTCATCATTAATTTCTGAATCATCTTCACGCATACTTTTGAAATGATTATAAAATTTTGTTTTACCAATTTTGAAAAATTTTTTATATAACAATTATGATTTTATATTTTTAAAATTTATTTTATTTTTTTTAATTGTTTCTAAATCCTTAATACTCGTATTTCGATTACATTTTCGAATTTAAAATTTTATTTTTAATAAATTAATTGAATAATTTTAATTTGTTTCTTATAGTTTCTTAATAAACACTTTTATTATTTAATATTGATTGTAATTTTTTAATAATTTTTATAATTTTTAATAATTTTCATAAAGGAAACTCTTATATTACATAGCGATACTTTAATATTAAAAAAGTGAATCCTTAATCGTTTGTAACACTTAAAATATATAAAGTACATTTAAAATTTCATTTAAACAATTGATTTATGAATTAAATTTTTAATAATAATCACAAATTTTCACTCTGTTTAATAAATTTTCAATTTTAATTTAAATTACAGGCGATATTTTCTCTGATCTCTTAATTAACCGACGGCACTTAATTATTGAAAACTATATATACGAAAATAACCATGTTCTCAATTTAATGTTAAACTGTTATTCTATTATACCTATTATTTCTTTATACATACGAGTATAAGGTAGCTGAAAGAAAAAAAAAAAAAATAATAACAAAAATGAAAAATTTAAAAAAATTAATATGAAATTCTCATTAATTTTATTAAATCAAAAAAACAAAAATCTGATGTGATCAGCTCAGCAAATAACCGACCGCATTATCTACATTCTACATTCTGAATAATTTTTGTTAATTACAATAAATCAATAGTTTTACTACATTATAGTGAGTAAAGTTTTATTGAAAAGTGTTGCAATATAAAGTTTGAAAGTGTTCCTTAAGCATAATTAAATTTCAATTTTTAACAAATTAACTTGCATAACGCGTAACCTTCTATTTAATGTAAATTGGAAAAATAAAAATTTTGGTTTTGGCTCTGATCTAGTTAGTTTTGTTAATGAACATATATGATTCAGATATTAAGTGTTAAAAAAAGTTCCAATAAATAATTATAGAATTATATATTTCTAGAGATAGAATTAAAAAATATAAGATTAGTTCATAATAATAGTTCCGTTTTCGAGCTCTTGGCTCTATTTCACTAACCACTTCTAGATTTAATATTCGTTGTACTATTGAACTTTTTAAAAAAGTATTTTTTTATTATTTGTGTTTTGCAACAGAAACTATGTAACAATTGTTAGAGTAAAATAGGGTCCTGCTGGTAGCTTCGAAAAATTCATGTACAGTTTGAAGATTTAATATTGCTTAGATACATTGCTTCATTTCCAAACGAAACTCAGACATATACATATACGTATAATATATATATATTATAAATTTCATCCAGCTAAACGTTAAATCGAAATTGAAATATTAAAGTGTACAGGCACGGACCGACATCTTACAAAAAATTAGTAAATATTTCTCTATACCAGAGACACAGAGATTTCTCTACACCACAGAGAAAATTTCCATTGAAAATTTAATACACACATATATATATGTATATATATATATATATATGTATATATATATAATTTGGTGCTATCAAAATACCTCCCTTATTGTATGCAATACAGTCGGTATAAAAACCGATTTAAAACCTGTTAAACCAAAAAAAAAATAACTATGTTAATGCAAG
Source organism: Condylostylus longicornis (assembly GCF_029603195.1). Classification (NCBI taxonomy): domain Eukaryota; kingdom Metazoa; phylum Arthropoda; class Insecta; order Diptera; family Dolichopodidae; genus Condylostylus; species Condylostylus longicornis. The sequence goes on along the minus strand of NW_026577971.1, from coordinate 1,162,986 downwards.
TATTATGGACAAATATACATACATTATACATACATACATACTTTACATAATATAGTTTTTTAAATTAATGCACCATAAAAAAAAATCAAAAATTCACCTTATTTTTTAATTTGAATTTATTTCAAAAAAATTGAAAATAAAAAAAAAAATCCTTTCTAAGAAATTCACCAAATTTAAATTATTATTTTGGTGTTTTATGCGGCATTTTTATTTATTTTTTATTTTAAGGATTTTCAATAGAAATTTTTCTGTATATATACCTGTGTATGTAGATTTACACAAAATTTAGCACGCGTTCGTTATGTAAAGTTTAAAATATTATAAAAAAAAATTTTTTTTTCTCCGCTTTTCAAATTAATTTGAAATCAATGTGTGGTGATTTTTTTATGTTTGTTTTTTTTTGTTTATTGGTTTTGATTTTTTCGCTTTATTTGATTGTATGCTTATATTGTATTTTTTTATATTGTATATAATAGGTACAAAGTACATATATGTATAACACTTTTCAATATAATTTTAAAATTATTAATAATGCGAATGTATGTATGTACATATGTGAAGAAATAGTAGAAAATTTTAAACGTACATATATTGGTTATTTAACATGTACACATAAACATTTACGCACATACATACATATATTATGTGCATACAAATAAATAATAAGCGGATTAACTAATATAACAGGTCGTTTTGTTTTTTTTTTTTGGCGGTAATCAAAAACAAAAAATTCAAATTAATTTTCTTGTTATTTCTGAGCAAAATTTTTTTTTTTTTGATTCTCAGGAAAAACTAAAATTAATTTTAATAATTAAAAAATTTTTTTTTTGCACAAATTATTTTTTTTTTTTTAGTTACTCACTACACCCCTTAATTCATGATATTTTATCTTTATTATCAATATTGTATTTATTGTAATTATTGTGAAATCTTATCATATACCTAAAATTTTTTTATTTTTCACCACTCTTAATATTTACTTACAATATTGCAAAAATTTTGCTATATTCTTTACACTCTTTTAGAACCAATTAAACCATAATGTAAATATTGTGACTATTTAAAAAAAAAATATATATTTCCTTTTAATTTAAAAATATTAATATATTTTTGTTTCATCAATTTTTATTTAAAATTATTAACACAAAAATTTGTGGTATAATTATGTACAATTAGCAGTGCGAATAAAAAAAAAATGAAAAAGAAAATGAATCACTTAAATTTCCACGAATTAAATTATTGAATTGGTGGCAGAAGCAAATAATAATAATAAAAATAGCAAAGACAGCAGAACAAAAATATCACCGCTATGAATCAGAGAGCTTTTACTATCAAATATATGTATGTGTATGTACTTAAGTAAATTTTTTTTTTAAAGCAAAGCAAAAAAATTGTTTTAATATTTTAAAATTTTCTGATTAAAAAATTAAATTTTTTATGAAATTACAAGAATAGCTTAATTACTTTCTTTTCAAAATTTTCATACAATTTAATTAAAATTGTTTAGTTTGTTTTCCGTTCAAACAACTTGGTAACATTTTAATCATATTATCGCACATAAAATACAAAATTAAATTTAATTATCCTTTTGATAAGTCTGCAAAAAAAAAATATTTTTTTTTGATTTTACTTATTTTTTTTTTTTAATTATCAACACCAATTTAATCCTTAAATCACATTAATTCCTTATTGTCCTTAAATCACATTAATCCCGTTAATCACGTTATTGTTTATTACAAAACGTTTTTTTATTACTGCGACGAGAAGAAGAATGAAAAAGAAAAAGGATTGCCGCACGGAACCTCTTAATACCAAAACACATTTAAGATCGATTAAATTCACTTCTAATCGCTAGCGCGTTTCAAACAAATATGATCAATTGGATCGGTTATATTAGGTTTTTTTTTTTTTTGTAGTTAAGCTTTTCATATATTTATACGTTATGTACATATGTACATGTACAGTTCGCGAGATTTATTCTTTTACAACACGCGTATATATTTTTATATTGTATTTTTCACGTTTGCTAAACAAATCTGATGCCGTATATTAATATAAAAACTTATTATAATATGTGAGTATAAGTATTTTATATTTTTTATGAAATTCGAAAAATATAAAAGCAAACTTCTAAAAAAAATATTATTCATCCATCAACATTATTGTGCTTTGCAAAATTTTATTATAACAAACATTTTTCATTCATAAATGAGAAAATTATTTTATTAAAGTTTTTCAAAAGAGATTGAGAACATACTTACTCGTACCTTATTCAAAAAAAAAGAAAAGCTTTTAAAAAATTTAAAATTATTACGTTTTATACACACAAACACTCTTGAATGATTGAAAAAAATAACACAACAACAAAAATGAGAAAAATTTATGTGATCTTTATTCTACAATATACAATGTAGTAGTGTTGGGACTTTAGTTTTTTTTATAGCAAAAAAAAAAAAGCTTTATAAAAGATGCTGTTGCCCATGTTACATTTTCCATCCTCTTCACATTTTATATTTCAGAGTTGGGTCGTTCTGAAACCTATATGTGCTTACATCGGTCTTTATAATTATAATCAATTTAATATAATCTAGTGATTATGACCAACAATTGTAAACTATACGTATATTGTTAAATTATTTTCTTCTTTTTGAAATCTACAATCAAGTTTCGTCCCTCTTACTCACAAATAAATTTTAACTAGTTTTAACAAGTAAATAATAATTTTTTTAACTAAGATGAACACAAGAAATTACTAATTAAAAGAAAATCCTTTTTTGTTTTTGTAATTTTTTATTGAATATTGAATAATTCACACGATATTTGAGTACATTAATTCAAAAATAATCACCATTTTACTTCAATTAAAAAAATAAATATTGGCTATAATATTATTCTAATTACATTTTTAAAATATTAAGTTCCAACCCTATTATTTACTATAAGTATGATGCGAAGCTCTTTATTTTATCGTTATTTGCAAAGAGTAAAAATATTAAAAGAGAGCAAAATTAAAAAGCTATTTTATTTATTTTATTACGTATTTATTTTTCGTTCATTATTGCTCTAAATATGTAGATATATATATACACATTTAAAGATATATACATACATATATAATTTAGTTACAATATTTAAATTCGACTAAAAGTTCATATATAAATTTAGCTTTCTATATTGAGCCCATCGTATGTAATTCAATTAAAATTAAAAATATTTATACACCCACGAAATAATGTTTTTTTTTTCTAAGAAAATTATTAATTAATAATTTTTAAAATTAAAAAATACAAAATTACTAAGTGTTATATTTTTCTATAAATAACGTAATATGAATTTTTTTTTATGCTAGTTTTATCTCTATGTAATGACTCCCAAATGTAAACACAATCTCAAATTATCGAACAATTTTTCTGACAGTAGTCTGACAATTGTCTTTTATTTTTTAGACTCTCTTATATTTTGTATTACAAATTTTTTTTTAATGTTAATTGAATATTGAAATTGTACCATGGTTAACAAGATTTTCTTGCAACAGTGGTTTGTCAATTGATTGAAGATCCCAGTCATCTGATCTAAAATCTGATCTTAAATGAACTCTAGTGAAATCGGAACTAAAGGAAATCAAGTGAAATTGGAAAAAAATCTTATGTGTCTAAGTAATTTTAATGAAAAAATGTTTATTAGCAAGTTTATTGTTTGGACAGAATCTTTTATACTGAAATTTGATATTCAAAATATTTTTTATTTTGATCGTTATTTTCCCCCGTTCAACCCGTAGAGGACAAACAACTTAAAAGTATAGTAGAAAAAAAAATTTTTTTGCTTTGATTTTTATTTTTTTATTTTTGTTTTAGACTTGTTTATTTTCATCGTAAAACGATGACGTTTTCTTAAAGCATTTGAAATTTTTATGAATGAAAATATTTTTTTTTTTCTTATCTTCACTTATTTTTACTTACTTTTTCATTTTTCCGAATGGAAAGACTTGATTTATTTTGCAATAATACCTTGGTATAACTACATACAATATACACACATGTACATAAATGTATAGGTACATTTCATATGAAATATGTATGTAACAGTAAAAGATATAAAAAAAGAAACTATGTGAAAAATTTTTCAGGTACCAATAGGTTTGATTTTGTTACACGATCTCCTTTATTTTTGCGTTAAAATATGGAAATAATTGCAAACGTAGGCTACACAGAAGTAAGAGTACAAATTGTTATACATAATATGTTGTGTACATCACTCGTATATGAATCATCAAATTCCAACGTCTTTCAAGTATAGATTTTCAGGAGAATATAAAACAAAAAATTAATTTTTTTATATTCAATAGTTTGTCTGTCAGCCTAACAATTTAGAAAATTTCTGTTCAGAGCCCATATTTGTATTCATATATTTGGAAAAATTAATATTTTATAACATAGTTTCTACTTTTAGCAGGCAGTGGTTTTGTCAAATTATTGGAATCTATAAATTAGAATTGAAAACAGTTTCTATTAAAAAACAATTTCCTCTTCTATTCTTTAAATTAAAAAATAAAATAAAATTTTTCTCATCTCTTTCTCAGAAAAAAAAACAAGTCTGGCTGTAATAAAAACCTTGAAACGAAAGGAACCTTTTAATTCTTCAAAGATGTAATGATGAAAGGAGCACAAAATTTAATAGCGAATTTCACATGTAAAAGAAATGAGATTTTTTTAGCTATAAGAAGCAAAAAATGTTTTGTTTTTTTTTAATTTATTTACTTTACTCTTACGTAGAATTCCTTGTGATGATTCATTTTCGCATTTGAAACAGTTAATCAGTATCCAAATATTTTAGTATACAGGTACATATGATGTTTTTACTAGCATGATCTTAAATAAATATAATATGTGTACATACATGCACACAAATTATTATTTTTTTATTTACTTACATAATATGTCACTGCAACTACAACTCTACTCGTCTATCTTATACCTAGGCACTGCTAAAAACATCAAGATTTTTTTTAATTAATTTAATAAATAAGAATCTTACTAAATACATGTTGAACTTATTTTATCTTATCTTATCTTACAATATTATTAAATAAATAATTGAGCTTTACAAATTTAAAAAATACAAAGCTTTTTTAATTAATTAAATGCACGACTTTAAGAAAATTAACAATAAATTTTTGTTAGCCGGACTTTTAATATTTAATAAATAAAAATGAAAATATTTTTACGACATTGGATTTTCCGCATTTCAATTATAATATATTATAAAAAGGGGATTTGGAAAATTTAAATCTAATAATGAAAATTATTTTCCACCAAAACGGATACCTTGTTTTATTTAATCGCTTTAAATTTAAATAAGTTCATGTTTAATTGCATAAAAACATATTAGATAGGTACATATGTATGTGTATGTAAATAAATATATTTTAGTTTTGAATAATATAAAGTTTAATATTCAAATTAAAATTAATATTCAAAATTAGAATAAAATGTGATTCATAAAACTTTTCACTAAAACTAATGACTACATATAAGTGCTAATTCCATGTATTCTATGAGCTACATTATAATGAATGTCATATCTCCGACTATATATACTGAAAAGCGCAGAAGCTTCTTTCGACGTCAACATCTGTTTGTCATTTGACTCCCTTCTACGTCTACCTGTCATGACGCTCGGTTACCTTTATACAGTTTCGAAATATTTGGTTTTCGATACAAATACGCCCCCATCTGTCCCCACGTTATTCTTTGAACCGTCCAATCACTTGCGACTTTACCGAGTATCAATTGAAGGTGTCACTCGTGGCCCACCCGCAACCAAATATCGAGAAGAGCTCTTTTTAAAGCTATATTTTTTCCAGTATCATCTTTCGGCAACCTGAAGAGCAGTATTTCTCTTACGAGATCATCCCGGTCTCTTCGCCTGGGCAGCTTCTACCCAATCTGAGAATAATTCTTCACAGCAACAGCCCAAACGATAATAGCGTAAATTTTAGAATAATTTTCATCGCTGCAGTCTCAAATGTCCTCACAGTTCCGGTTATGCAAACACAATCTTGGTAGCCGATCCAAACACTTTCTTGCAAATTTTAGTATAAACCGAGAAACCCCAGATAAAAGGTAAGATGCGTCTAGTGGGAATACTATAATGATTTCCACCTCATGACGGACAGGAAGCATCGTCGCGCCCTCCTAGAGAGGACAGCCCGTTATAGGAATTACTAGAAAAAATGAAAAAGTATCTTAAACGAAGAATGCAGACATATGGACAAATATGTTTGCTAAAATAAGTTGTATTTTGAAAAACATATAGTTCCCCATCTATCGAAACCTTTTTCTGATGCGTTGCGGCACACTAAGTGCAAACTCAACGAGTATCCGCTTAGATTTTGCATATGTTCTGTTTTTAGTACGGGCCACCCTACTTTCCTGCACCATGATTCGCAACTAAATGCTTCTGTTTTAAACGGTACCGTTTCCCGAATTTCTGACTGTATGGCTTACCGAAAACTCGATCACCATTAAGTATTAAGTATTATTTTGACATGTTTCTCATCGAATAAAATTTTATCATCAGCTGGTTTAAGTAATTTTAATCTTGATCTTAATTACGGTTGTTTTCTTGTTCATTCGCTGTCTTTTACTATTTTTCTCTTTCTTACTGCAATATCTCATTCTTCCTCTACTCACATCATTTACTATTTTTTTAATTCCTGACTTCTAGTCCATGTATTTGGGTTACTTTATGGAAGGACGCATCTAACCTTTTAGAAATGACTGGTGCTCGAATTTACTAGCTTCAAGAAAGTGAGAGCAGAGCTGTTCAAACGAAAAGAATTATTGTTAAAACAAAATATTGAAAAAAATTATAATAATAAAAAATAAAAATTTTTTTTCGGAATATTCAACATATAGAAGTCTACTTAACCAAACTTGGCAACAAAATGAATTATATTTAGTAAAATGTGTATAAGACTATTTTTTTCTACATCTGCTTAAATAATCCGGAAATAAATATTGTTCTATTGTATGCCTAAAATTATGTATATGGTAAAAATTAAAGGCATACTTAATTGTTTAATCACAATTATTATGAATAATTTTATTCTTCTAAAGAAAAAGATTTTAATTATAAATGAATATTTTAGTAAAATTAATTTATGTAAAATTCTAAATACGATATATTCTATAATGTTTAGGTAATTAGACTATTATATAAATCAAATTAATTTATTTGTACAAATTTACAAATCCACTATTACTCCAAAATGACCATATTATTTAAATTTTTTTTTTTGGATTTCTTATAAATTTTAGCAATAATAGAAAACATTAAAAGATAATAAGAATACCGGAAATAACATTTTATTTGTCTACCAGTCTGCACACACACTATAGGACACACTATAGGTACACGATATAGGCCAAATATTTTGTTTCACTCATTAATTTTGTAACACAATATAACGACATACACGCATATACATATATTTACAATATGTATTTAAGATGTATTACTTTTACAAAAACCAACAAAAAAATAAAATGAGTTTCTCTAAGGTTTTCTAGGAATTTACAATAAAATTCGGAATAATTCATCTATTATTAATACGAAATTTTGAGATGAATTAAAAATGATTCATTCATTAAATTTGTAGAATAGTAAGCGATCGCGTACAATCACTTCGCATTGATTTCATTATTTGTAAAACCAAACCAGATGTACACTTCTTCTATATACTAGGTAGTATATTATATTTCAAATTTTAGTACTTTTAAAAAAATGAATGAATAATCGCTAAATTTTACTACAGAATGTAATAAAAAAAAAACTTCATGATGATAATGAAATTTTTATAACATTTATGACTTATTGTCGAAGATTTTCTCAATCATTCACTCCTATAACATAATAATGAAGAAAAAAATTCCCTTATATCTTAAATTCATTCATAGTTACTGCTAAGCTTTACAATGACGTTTTCAAGTACATGATGTATTTGAAATTAAATGAGAAGCAAATTAAGAGCTTTTTCTATTCGACCCACTTATTTATTTATTTATGCAAAATCTATATATATAAGATCTATATTTAATAAACTCTTTAATGTTTAAAATTTAAAAATATACTTTGCATAGTTAAATGCAAAAAATAAATAATTAAAAGCTTTCAAACAAAAGACAAAAAAAAATAAAAACTAAAATTACTTAACAATTATTTAGTGACGTCACTTTATATTTACCTTTAATTTCATGAATGAGTAATTCATTCATAATGGAAATTCCGTATAAAAAAACTATTTTTAATATAAAATTTTTCTATTACCGCATATTTATGCATGTAAAAAAAACTAAATAGTCATTATAACTGCAATTTTATTAATATAAACGCGATTTGCATTTTATCATAGTTCAATTATTATAATAGAAAAGTCTATAATTATTCATATAACAAATATAATATTATAAATTAAAATAAAGACTAAATAAATTAATACTCGTAGTTGATAGCGATGTTGGTTTTGATTATAAATCAAGTTCATGGTAAAATAAAGAAAAAGTTTCTCTAATTGTTTTCATTTTTTACAAAATGACTGTATTAGTTTTGTTTTATATTAAATACACTGAAAAAAAAAATTCGGGTCAAAAAAGAAAAATACATGGTGAATATTAAATATATGATACTCAAATTCTTACCATAATGAATATGGCCACAATTCCACACAATAATGATAATAGTACAATTTATGCTCATTTACTTTATATTTTTTATATTCTAAAATAAATTTGGGTTAATTTTAAATTTTAAAATTAAATTTCTTTTTATTTTTGACAATTAATTTTAACTTTTCTTCATAGATGTTTAATTATGACATTTACTATTTTGAATTGGCACCAACTGGAAATTCATTTTTAAGAAAATTTAATATACACAATTTAAATTTTAATTCTTTTTAAATTATTTCAATATTTCTTATTTAAATTTAAAGAATCAAAAATGCTACCAGCTCCTTTTTCGATTAATATATATATATATATATATATATATATTAAATCTATATATTGGTTTGGTTCACAATGTAACATTATACATATAATATAGATTGTATGGCTATAAGGTATGATGTTACATCGAGTATATCAAAAAAGGTCCATTTTGATCTCAATTATTAGATGTATAAATTAAATAATTTTTAAGCATTATGGTATCTATAATAAATTTTAAACAAATTATGGTATCCATAAATAAATAAATATATAATATATATATAACTTACTTCGCATATATATAGCTATATATATAAATATATATATGCATAAAAACGTATATACATATATACATATATGTATGTATATATATATATGTATATATGTATATATGTATATACATATATATGTATATATATATATATATATAAGTATATTATATATATATATTATATATATATATATATATATATATATATATATATATAGATATATATAGATATGTATATATGTATATATATATATATATATATATATATATATATATATGTATATATGTATATACGTTATATATACATATATATATATACGTATATATAACGTAAACATATATTATGGTATGTCATGTTTATTGTCATTATGGTATGTCATGTCATTTTATATTGCATAGTTTAACTAAACTCAAACCTCTGGTGGGCAAACTATGCATAGATAGATCCTGAAAATACTATCATAAATATATAGAAACAGCATATTTTGTAATACTTTTATCTAAAATGCTGAATATATAATTTTGACAATAATCCAAATCTTATTTTGAAATACTAATACATATTATGTATATATGGGAAAGGGATAAGGTATATATCCCTTCCTGTTTGATAAAAAAAAATATTAGTGTATACGTTTTGCAAGTTCACTATAGAATCATATAGGCTACATCATTTGAGTGGTTCATAAAAATTGGTCAATTTTTAATCAGATCTGCCGTAACTAATTATATATAGAAAAAAATTTATTCTAATTACCTTTTAATTCTATTAAAATTAATTATATATTTTATAATGTACCTATATATGTATATATATATATAATATTATAAATATTCATATTAGTAACTAAATTGACCACAAAAATATTAATAATAAAATACGTCATTATAGTTCTTAATTTCGAGAAAAATAATTGAAAAATTTTCTCGCCACAACAATTCGTGTTATGAATTTATAATTATTGTTAAAATATACTTCATACAAATGTATATATCACATGTATATACCAAAGTATTTGTATAATACGAGTATAATTTTATTATAAAATTATTTAATAATAAATTTAGTTTTAAAATATTGTGATCGCATAGACCTGCATTTATATGTAAAATTAAAAATACATATATAGTAAATAATGTGTCTCATATAATAGAGAGCTATAATATTGTTAATTCGTTCATGATTTGAATAAATAAATTGATACATGAAATTTCAGTGAATTTTATAGTTAACGAAATAAAAATTTCAGGTACTTTTACAGTATATTACGTATGTATGTGCATACAAAAAACATGGAAAAACCCAATTTTACAAAACGTTAATTTTTTTTTTTTCAAATCTTACTCGTATTTTCTGATGGAATCAAAAAATGATGTATCACTCATAATATAATAATTTGTCTAGGTAATTGCAAAACAAAAACAAATATAACAGATTGCAAAAAGGGAATCAAATTATTAAAATTCATAATGAATCACAAATAAATATTTTATTAATATACACACGATAACACGGTACATGATATTTTTTTGTTACTGAATTTAATAATAAATTCAATTTGTGCACCACAAACCAACAGAATTCTTATGCATATTACCCTAAACATAGGCAGTAAAAATTTTTACAATATTATGCCTATAATTATGCAAATATTTTTTGTTGCAATGCAAAATACACATTCTTATTTCAATGATATTTCATATATTTAAAATGAATTGAAGTGGCTGACTATATTCTTTTAAATTAATCTACATACCTACATACCTAATAGAAATTTAATCAATTTTAAATGATAATATTTAATTTTACCAAAAATTAAAGAGCAAATAATTTAATGCTGATTTTATAAAGAAGAAATCTAAGTAGACCATTGTAAAATTTACAAGCATATTAATAGAGTGTATTAGTAATAATTATTTTACATTTATCAATTCAGAAAGATTCAAATATGTATAAATATCTGCAATGAAGATTATTTTTTGATTACATTAACAATATGATGCAAAATATATTAACAATGTCATTCAACAATAAAATAAAATACGGAAGAGAATATTATGACTTAAATAACCTTTATAGTATTAATTATTATTATTATTATTTTAATTAATTAATAATGGAATGATCATATTTATACTTATATATTGCAATATAATTATAGAAAAATATAAAATGTTCACATATTACAGCAGACATAAACAAAAATTATTTTATGTGAAATTTTACGATAATAATATATATGAACATTAATTTTGGAAAAAAAATATAACTATTATAAAAAGACTAAGAATAATTATTGAAGAAATTTTGGATGACTGTTTCTATTGTAATATTTACAATGATAACCCATGTTAGAAAAAGATGGCTTTTGGAATATCCAAATAAATAATACGAGAAAAGCTGTAACACCTTTTATACTTACTATATCATACACAAATTGCTATACATATATATTTTTATGTATTTGAAAATTAGGAAATTTAAATATACATAAATGCATATAAATTTATTAATTATATATTTCAATCGTAATTATGCATACAGTACAACATTAATATATATTATGTATGCATATATGTATAAAAAACTGTGTTTTAATTATAAAAAAAAAAAAAACTGAATGAACTTAAGATTTTAAATTAAATTACATGAGGCTGATAAGATTTATTTTTTTTTTTTTTTTTAATTTAAAGATGAAATTTTCCATTTATAAATAAGTGAAAGAACTTTACAATATTTTTTAAGGAAAATTGTATATTGGATCCTAACAAAAATATATTGATACCGTAAAAATTTTAATGTATTTTCTTTCGAATATGTATAAATACCTATGCGTATATATCTTTACTTATCTAAGTATTTGAATACGTATGTTGTCCTTGAAAGTGTTCTGTACTCTCCTTGTAGCGTATAGCTTTATAATGTATTCTTCCTATATAACAATATTGAATGTATATGTATATGTTTTCAGTGCGATGATCTACTAGTCTGAGAATTCAATGCCATGCTACAAGTAGCCCATATAAATATCAAATTTCTGTTCATACTTTTGTATAGAAGAAAATTTTTACAAAACAAAAAAAAAAAATACTTTTCAAAAATTTCAATTCAATATGAAAACTTTTATTTTTTAATAATTTTTTGTGATTTACATACATACATATTTTTATTGATTTTATTAATTTTAATTTATTAATTACCTCTTGTTTTGTTTTATATAACACTCTTACATACATATTATCTAATTTTGCATTACGGTGATCATTAACGTGCTCGTAAATTATACCGCAGTCCATTATTGTCTTTAATTCTATATAAAAAAGCGATCTTAAGCTTAGCTAAAAAAATGAAAATAAATTCAAAATCTAAAAATAAAATTGATCTTGGTCATATTTAATAATAAACATGCTATTTTATAATTTATAATATATGTATAAACATATATATATATATATAGATAATAATGCAACATCTTGTTCATTATTCTACTATAAATATGTGTACATTATACTCTAATTCTGTGGCTGTGCCTTCTTTTTTGAACTTAAATAAATGTGAGAGCATTTTTTTAATTTTTTTTTTTGTTTTCATTCTTTTTTCTCGATAATTAATGTTCAACTGAATTGAAATCAATTTTTATCGCATAAGGCTATTTGCCCTTTCTTATCACATAAAGTTACAAACATAAGTAAATATATACATACATATATGTATATAAAGTGAATTCTGCTCCTTCATTATTTTACATTTTGTTAAATATTTAGATAGGTCTTTGTGTTATAAATTTTTTTAAACATAAATATAAACATACATATGCGTAATATAAAGACGTATATTTTTTGTTTCTTCATTATGTGACTATGTATGTACATACGTATAGTTATAGTGTACAACGGAATTCTTTATTAAAAAAAAAGGAATTATTTAAAAATGTTCACAGTAAAGTTTCTGTAATACCGTAAATAATATATTTAAGGACACTTATTATACATTTGATTCATACATCAGAATTCAAATTGTAGACGGAATACATAGGAAAGATCCTGGGGCGTAGGCAAGGGGGGGGGGGGGGGGGGGGGGGGGGGGGGGGGGGGGGGGGGGTACATATCAATCAATATTTAAGCTCTAAAAATTTATAATTGTATTCATCCACCTTTCTTTAAATAAATACATATGTCGCGTTAATTTTAATTAAATATATCGTATAACTTTAAAAATTTTAGTAAAATTTTTCTTATACATGCCAATAAGAAAGGCTATTTTATATTTGCATTAAATTAGACATATGTATGTGTGTATGTAAGTAATGAAAATGTTACAATGTTAACTTTAGTATATTTAATAGATGCATTAGGAATAAGGTTTTTTAAAAATATTTTATTAATTAATCAGAAAAGTTTATCTTATACGTATGGTCATAATGGTTCAGTTTTAATAAAGTTAGTTTAATCAAAAATTATTTTACAATATTATTTTGGACCGGAGCTCTTCCCGGAATCTTTTGTGACCCCTATATACCCTTAAAATATTATTACTATGTGTAGGCTACTGACGAATTGCAATATAGCATTCACTTCAAGTAGCGAGACTTCCATTCCATTAGTCTTACTTGCACTTTAAATTTACATAATATTTAATTAGTTATATCTTAATTAAATTACAATAGGTCTTCATTGATTTCATTTTATGATCGATATTAAATAAAAAAAACTCTTCTATTTTTCCAAATTTAAAATAAATAAGAAAAGGAAAACTAAAAAAGTTTTTTAAACCAAGTTATAATTTTTTTCAATGAAAATACATAAAATATTTGTATACAGTGCGAGAGCTCACGAAGTGCAAAGAACTTTTGTTTCAGTCCATTTTATTATTTCCACTTGATAAGGTTTTAAATTAAGAAAGAATTTTTTTTTAATATAGAAAAAGAGTTTTTTTTTTTTTTGTTTTACAAATTTTGTATTAAATTCTGTATTTAAGAATAATATTCTAAATGAACTATAATATTTTATAATTTTGTTAGTTACTTTAAATTTAAAAAAAAAAATTTTAGCATAAAATTTCATTTTTTCTAATTTACAACATAAAAAAAAAAAACAAATTAAAATTCATAACAAAAATAAAGTCATTGCTAAAGTGCTAAAGATACAATTATGATTAATACAAAATTATTACTTGGAATTGTGATAATTACAGTGTGTTGTGGTATTTAAAAAACTTTTTATATATACAGTTCATATATATATTTGCTTATGCGTTTCTTTCTATTAAGTGGACCTAATTAAATTCTAAATCAAATATTTTTTTTTTTTAATATATGTATGTAATTTATTTTTTATTTTTACTATAATATTACAGTTTCGGTTATTTTATGCTGTGATCCATCTAATCCAGAACAAACACAGCACGGATGTCGAATTGATAATGGTGCATGTACATGTTCATTTGGTTGCAAATCAGAATTTCGTTATGCAAACCGTAAAGAATGTCAGGATGCTTTAAAAGTGAGTAAAATTAAATAGATTATAATTTGATCAAGATGCAGTATTAATTGAAAATTTTCTAATTTTTTTAATACTCATGTATGAAATACACACAACGGTGGGTTCTTATCAAAAGTATTATAACATTAATAAACTTCCGTAACTTCATATTTTCCGGTTTAACAATAATTTTTAACGTACTAATAATCTTATAAACTTAAAATAAAAATTTAGAGTTTATTGACCTAGAAATATTTAGTATAATAATTGAAAATTATTTTATTTGCGACGACCAAAAAAATATATTTTTTTTTTTGAATAATTTTCATTTTTAATTAAATTTTTTAAACAATAAAAATTTTACATAATTGTATTTAAAAAAGATGCTTTGAAACATACACCATCCATATTTTATAAACTATAAAAACGTAATGTGTGTATGTACATACGTAAATTTAAATATTTATCGAAATTAAAAATATTAGACAATATTTTTATTCGTCGCGAACCGCTAAATTTAAAAATAAATATATTATCATACTTTATCAACTGGGCCAATGATTACAAATTTTGAAATAGATTTTTTAAATGTTTGGTTAAAACTAATAAAATTTTTTAACCAAATTATGAAAGCAGCTTCGCGCTTTTTGTAAATTTTTATATTATTTAACAACTGTTAGCTTTTACTATCAGGATGCAAATTTAACACAATACCTTAACATTATTCTTCAAATAATACATTATACAATACCAAATCTCGCATAAATGTGTATTATTTAACATGGTACAAATGATTAAAATAAAACCTCATAATTTTAAATTGAATCACAATGATTAATTGACAATATTGTGAAAAATGATACAGTTAAGATTTTTTTTCAATTTAATTATTATTATTAATTTATTTTTAGAATTCTTATAATTATTAAATTAAATTAAATTTGATTTGATTCATTATGTATATTACATGATTACATTCCCATAAAATACTTTTAGGGAACATCAAATGACGTATGTGGTCGCAGACCATGCTTAAACGGTGGCGGTTGTACACAAATATCTGGTCCACCCGGATACAAATGCAGATGTTCTGGAACAGGATATTGGGGAAGTAGATGTCAAAGACGTAAGTTGTTTTTAACAAGCCGATAACACAATAACATTTCTTTTAAATTGAAATTCTTATATTAGAATGTCCGAGAACTGATGATGAGCAGCAATACAACACAAAATTTCCTCATGAATGCGTGGTGATATAATTTAAAAAAAAAAAACTTTGTATAATATTATACATAAAATTTTTTTTATTTTAACAAAAATATATTTACCAAATTTTATTCGTTAGGACAATCGTGTAAAAGACTTTAAATTAAAATAATTGTAGAATTAGTTGTACTATTAAATAAAATGGTTCTAAATGTAAAATCCAAAAAGAGAAATGTGTGCATACATACTATATGCAATAAATATACTTATATTTTTTTATAATTACATAATGAAGAACTTTGAAATATGTATGCAGCAATAGTTTTTAATTATCATTTCAAAATCTGTTAGGATAAAGTGGGAATAAATGAAGTATATTCTTTTTATAATTTATTTGATTTCGAAAAAAAAGTGGAGAAAACTTATTTATTTTTTGATTTCTGGAATACAATATATATAGCTTTAATAATTAAGTACTGTTGACTTTCAAAACAAATTTTCCTTTAAATTTTTGTAAACGCTTTATTTTCTCCGAAAAACAATTTTTAAAATAAAAAAAATATACATACTTAAGACCTTAAAAACATTTTACTACTTAAAGCAATTAATTATAATTTATGTACAAAGCAAATGTATCGGACATGTAAATGTTTTCGGTATTCAAAAAATTTTCAGTCTGGTGTACATGTTGAATATTAATTTACTACCGAAAACTTCTATGTGATAATGTTCTTGAATTTCTCCTATCATATTCTCTCCTCTCTAATATTTCTGGTGTATTAGAACGCTCATGATGATTTAATTTCAAATTAGTTAAATTTTGTGAATTTGAATTTATGTTGGCAGTTTTCTGAACTTTCACAGATTGATTAATTAATAAATTTGATATTGCAACTACAGGTGAAAATAATTTTAATGGAAAATCACTGCAAATATGTATTTCATGATTAAAGAGATTTTAAGTAAAAAAAAAAACAAATAAAAAATTATACCATGATCCCGTAATGGGTTGAGCATCGGTTGCACTTAAAATAAAAATTGGAAATGCCATGGAGAATATACAACCGCTATAAAAGGAATAAAATTTCAAAATCAATTGAGTACGAAAATCACTTAAGTGTATAAAATTGTATTTACCTTAAAACGAAGGAACTTGTAATATTTGTGAGTATTGTAAGAGGCATTCCAAAACCTTTCCAAATTAAATAAAGTTAACTCAATGTATATCAATGTATTTTAAAAAAAATCTTACCAAGAAAATATGGCCAATTACATTCGATAAAATTTAATCTTTTATGTAATTCCCAACCCATGTTAACCCACTTGTATTCAAAAGAATACAAAGCATACAAAAATGCTAAATGAACATAACATAGTGTAAGTCCAACGTATTGAAATGGTAGGTATGAAACTAAAGTACTTTGACACAAAAATAACATTTGCACAAATAAACTAAATATAAAATCAGCAATTAGTTTACTAAAACTTGGTATCAATTGTGGTCGTCCTTTCCTAAATTTATATACGGAATCTGCTATATCTTGAAACCATAAACCATTTACAATTTTGCTCAAAATAAATATTGGCATAACATAAGCCATTCCAAACACAATTGACAAAATTGAACTTAACCATTTCCAAACGACTTCATCATTAATTAGAAATTTTATAACATTAAGCACCCCATATTGGAATATAAATATAACAAACCAAGTACAACCGCCATTTAGCATACAACATTTCCAAACTTGCCGCATTATTTTTGGTTCGCTAAAATTTTATATTAAAAAAATTTTTAATATAATTTTTAAGATAAAATCAAAATTTTACTTTTTTTTGTTTCTACTTTGGGTTTTTTCCCTTTCGGTGATATTACTGGCATCAGATTTTTCAATTGATTTGGACTCTTGCATTTGTATTCTCATTTGCCTGTCTATAGAAAATACTAGTACACATCCCTTTATACTGTCATAGAATCCTTGAAGAAATGCTGAAGCTATGACCTGTTAATCAAGATACATAAAACGTGAATTATTGATTGTACCCACATTCACAATCATATTAAAATTTACGTATGTACGTATGTATTATTTACATATTAATTACAAAGTGCTTCTTCATTCTCAAAACTTACTTTAAGTGCATCCATTTTCCTCTATTTCTAAGTAAATATGAAAAAACTTTTGATAAAAATAATTAAAGTAAATTAAAGAAATTCTAATTACAATTTTTCAAAATTAAATAAAACACATTTTTGATTAATTGCGACTTTATGGTACTAAAAATCAAAACAAAGAACAAAGTTGTAATCAAAATCAGATGGCACTGACAGTAAACTTCTGTTTTTATTTTAACGTGGTTTCCAAACGTTGCGTACTTTTACCATATATTTTTAAGTTAAGTTAGCACATAAGACGAAATTTAAACGAGAGGTATTTGAAATCGTTTTACTTTTTTGCCGATTTTTGGGCATAGAAATTTTTTAGATCATATAAGTTGTGTATGTACATATATAAAATCATTGATGAAGAAAATTGTTTAGGAGGCAAAGCATATTGTAATCTTCTTTTTTGCAGAGAATATTCTATGTGCAATGCACAATAAATGGTAGGTTCACAAAAATGTCAGTAATAAAAGCAAGGCAGGGATCTTAGATTCGCTTCGTTTGAAAGAGACTTAAGACCTCTGTCTCACGCTTGCTCCAAAGAAAATTAATTTAATAAAAAAGTTAAATACATATGTATGTACACATATTACATAAATGTGTATATACATATACATACATTTCTCCGCTTATGTGCGCATTCGTGAACTAAAAATTTATTGAAATACTTTACAAAACAATAAAATTGGTGGTAATTGACAGTCTGATGGTATCACGAACTCAGACAATTTTATATCATTAGTCAATTAATATTTTGACAATGTTAATTTAAAATATAATAATCTGTTCTCAGCCAAATGTCTTTATATCTTAGATATTTTAGATATAAAGACATTATTTAACCAGTGATGCTTGGATTTAACTGCTGAATAAAATATCGTTTTAAGTGATTGAGTTCATTTTGACAAAATTGTTACTTAAAAATTTTTTGTATTACGCACTATTATTTTGACAAGTAGTGTACAGTGATAATTTACATAAATTACCTTATATAAATTATCAGTTTTTAAATAAGCAGATAATTTTGAAAACTCATTAAAGTTTCGAATGAAATTGAACCAATTCCTATTAGTACACAAGCTCATATTATATAATTAGAAAATATTGGAAATTAAATAAATCGATATTGTAAAAGGTATTATATTCTTTATACGTACAAAAAAGTTGAACAATTACTTAAACTTATATCTAGTTGTTTTTATTCTAATAAATCTTCTGGTGGTTCATCTTTGACATCAGTAACTTGGAAAGTTGCACCCATTCCAACAAACTTTTGTAGAGCGTAAAAATTTAGAGTAGGATCATTTGTTTCAATATCCGACACCAAAGAATCAAGTTTAAATCCTTTAAAATTCTGGCACTTTTTTATATTAGAATTACTATTTAAAATCATTTTAACAGGAGATAAACCGAGACCGAAAAATAATTCTCCCTGCGCTCTAATTGGTAAATTAGTTGTTTTTGAATTATTGATAAGAGTATTTAATAATCCCAAATGGCAAATGTTAGCCGATTCACCAAAAAATACATGATCGTAATCTGCATCTGGAATTATCTGAAATTGCGGAGTTCCAGAATTATCTAATATTTTACATGTGAAAGTACATTTTCTATCAGGTTCCTTGGGATGAGCATAAACTCTGGTCGCTATATAACCTACGGGATATATCCAGTTTTCTGTGTGGAAATTAGTGTTTTCACCGACTATTTCTCCAATTGCAATTATTGTTACGGAATTACATGTTATTGGCAAAACTGGACGACCCTCGTCATCTAATATTAACTCCTCTACCTTTTGCGTTTTATCTTGCACTTTTTTAGTCTTTGGTATAGGTGTTCCATCAGGATTAATTCTCTTTTTTGGACCTCTCTTTCCAGGAATGTTAACAAGGGTTCCATCAGGATTAGGTGGGGGTTGATTCTGAATGTGTCGTCTCAGTTTTTCTACTTCAGGATCATTGGTTTCAATGATTTTTTGAAGTAAAAACTCCCGTTCTTCTTTTATTACCAATATATCCTGCTGTATTTGGGCTATTTGATCACACAGTGCCGCATTCTCCTATAATAAAATTCGTAAGCATCACGCATTAAACTAAATGAAAATCTGAAAAACTTACAAATACATAGTTCTTTATAACTCTTTTAATCTTTTTGTATTTGTTTTTATATTTTAGCTGCATTATTTGGTTAAAATGTGCAGATTTAAAATGACCTACTCCAGCCATAAATAACCTTTTTTTTAAATTTTATTAGAGAAAATATATTTTTACACGGTGCGAAACTTTTATTTTTATTTAGAAATTTATTCAGTTTTTGCTTTTTGCATTCAAATTTGATTTGAGGTAATTTACTGATGATAAAATAACAAAATAAAACAAATTATTGTCATTCATGAAATTAGTGTGGCCGGTACAGTTGTAATTCTAAAAAAAATATTACCGAGCGTTCACATAGGCAAATTTTTAACAATGAAGTTGTAGTACATACAAAATTTTTTGTAGTCGACAAAGTATAATACCAGAGTTAACACATACAGCATCAACATATTTGAATTAAATTGTAGATTTTGTTGTATAATGTAAACAGTTAATTACATTTTGTCGTATATGTAACCTAAAACTAATGGAATCACTTTGTCCTCACGAGATTTACTGCAAAATTTTTTATAAGTAATATGACGGCTATAATTTCTGGGTGTTATGAACAGCCACCAGCTGATTTTGGTTGTAATTTTGTAATAATTTTAAAATAAAGTCTGACACTTCAACCCATCAATTACTTTCAGTCTGTTATACAAGCAAATATCAGACTACCTAATAAATTAAATCTTATATTTTGTTGTACATGTTAACCAAACCTAAAATGGAAGGTAATCGAAAATTGAACATTTGCATTTAAAATAAAAGAATTTTAAAACACTTATTACATCTGTCAAAATAGACAGATAAATTGAAATTAAATAAATAATAAATTGACAGATAAATTGAAATTAAATATTGAATAAATTGAAATTAAATATACATATGTATGTTTTATTAGTATATTACATATCTTATGTCCTATTCACGCTACAACAAATAACATGTTATGCACAGTGCAGTGCAACTACAAATTTATATTTTAAATTTTACTTCCCTTGAAAATATTAATAATGTCTAAAAATACTATAAATTACATGAACTAGTGAACATGAACCGTAAATAGCGAACTAGTGGCAAATTTAAATTTCAAACATGATATACCAAAAATACTAGCCGTGATATCAAAATAAAAAATCAAACATGTTTATATAAATGAATTTCTTAAAACTACCGTTTGAGACACCATAGTCGTACATATAAAATTATCCCTACTACAAAGAATGATTCATACAAATTTGACATCGATTAATGATTTGTGACGTCACAGTCCTCTAGTAATTCTGGTGAAGATTATTTTTAAAAACTTATGAAAATTTTCTTGAATATTTTTAATTTTAATATTCAATTACAGATATGCTAAAAAAGACTCCGAAACCAGTATTTTGGAAATTCATCAAAGGAAGCGCAAAAACTTTGTTTGTAATTGAGGCAGTTTGCTTCGCAGTTTCATACGGAATATATTATCGTATGAACACAAATCGTGGTAAGAAATTTCACATTTTCAGATGCCAATTTTGTTCACAATTAGGGGCAATGTTAAATTAGGGTCCAGAATGGTAATGTTAAATTAGAGTCCTAAGTTTAGAAAAATAAATTACTTTGATAAAAATTCAAAAATTTTATAAGTCAAGCAAAATAAAAATACAAACCTCAGTATGTCTTAAAATGGTTAAGTAATTGCAAAATGTAAATACTGCGCGTGATATTTCCATAGATTAACTGTTTTACCATTCATTTATTAATTTTCAGATTATTATGTAGATTTTCATTTTAAAATATTAAACTTTATTAATTTTTATATGTATTCACGAAGATCAAATATTATTGAGCAATAGAGATGTACTAGATATTTTAAAACAAATTGGTTGAATCTTGATTTTAAATTAAATTACTTTTTTTTGCTTTTTAGATTTTCGATTATACATTAACAATAATTTTCCAGTCCTTTTGGATGGTTATTACAAATTAGGAGAATTTTTTGGAGAAAGTAAACAACGCCAAATCGATTTAGATTTCTGGGAAAATATCAAAGAATCCACAAAAAACGTTTCAATATTTAAATAACTTGTCTCATATTATCAAAAGTTAAAAATATTTGTGTAGTTGCAATAGTTTAGCGTATATTGGAGTGGTACTTATCAAAAAAAAAAGAGTAAAATATTTTTCCCATTTTAGAATTAAATATTATTGATTTTTACATATATATAGTAAATGGCATCAAATATTTATACAAAATCTTTTATCTGGTTAACTGTCTCAGGAGGTGTTGCTTATGTATTAATGTTGTTGACTAATCCATCCGAAGAAAAAATAAAGGCAATTAAACAAAGAAGCGCAGTAACTTTAAAGGAGGAAGACAAGAAAAAGATTTTGTTTTTACACAGATTGAAGCAAGCTGCAAATGAAGAACCAACTTTTACTAAAAATTCAAAAAGAGAATAATTAAGTAATTTCAGTAACAAAATACGAAACGGTAACAAATATTTAAATTTCTAATAAAAAAAAAACATAATATGCAAAATGGAATCTGAAGTCACACTTAATAATTTAACAAATGAAGCAGGATCTGGGATTATTCGAAAAGACAACATTTTTGAAAAATTAAATAAGCGTAATAAAGATCTACAAAATTTTCTAGAGACACGTTTAGAGCAACGTATTAAAGATAATCAACCCCTTGAAGAATTCAGTCAGCAATTTGCTGATAGAGCTGAAAACATTGAATTCAAAATTGATAATGCACAACCTAATACAAATAAATCAGAATTAACAAGATATTTCGCTGGAATTAATAACGATATACAAGAATTGCAACGCTATTTATCTCAATCAACGGTTTTATTGCCGGATTTCAATGTGAAAACTTGTCAAAATGTTTTAAATGATCTGACAGCCCGATCTGAAGATATTCGATTAAAATTAATTCCGAAGAAAAAGTTTGGTTTTAGTAAAGCTAAAGTAACTTCTATACCAATAAAGGAACAAAAATTAGTTGTTAATAATAATGGTATTCCTCCAGGTGATAACAAGGAAAACGATAGTAATGATAAAACTGATTCTTTAACTGAAAAAGAAATTTTGGATTCCTGTCCAGTTTTTGATTGGACCGTATCAAAAAGGCAAAATGAATATATTTTATTAGTTGGTGCAGAAGTTGATTGTAAGGATGTGACAATTTCAAATCTAAAAAATTGTTTGATCGAGATTCAAGGTCATGCAGGTTCTTTACAAATTTCTAATGCAAAGAATTGTACATTTTTATGTGGTCCAATTTCAAGATCTCTTTTTGCAATAAATTGTTCAAATTGTACTTTCGTAGCGGCTTGCCAGCAACTTCGACTCCATTCATCAAAGGAATGTCAACTTTGGTTACATGTTACTTCTCGAGCAATAATTGAGGATTGTAAGGTCATACAAGTTGGCGAATATAATTACAGCTATTCTGGTATTGATATTGATTTCATAAAAGCTGGCTTAGATATTAATATAAATAACTACCGTGATATCGCCGATTTCAATTGGTTATCACCTGATCAACCTTCTCCTAACTGGACATTAATTAGTGGAAAAGAATTAAGTAATAATTGGTATGAATTAAAAGAGAAATTTAAAGAAAATATAAAATTATAGTATTCACTTGACTATACCATTTGGTATACAAGGATATTTTTTTTTTGCATCATAATGACAGCATTAAGTACACTATTTTTACAATCTAATTTCTCGCAAATATTTTCTGTCTAAAAAATGTACAATGAAAAAATTTTTTCAAAAGCTCATTATATTTTTTGCTTTTACTTATTACCACTAAAATTAAAATAAAATAATAAACTTTAAATTATCATGGAAACAAAATATGTATGTATATGTAATGTATTTATTTTCATTGTTTAACATTATACAAATTATAAAACTATGTCAAAAAAGAATGAAACAACTGTAACACAAAATTGAATAAAGGATAATTTGTAAAAAATAAAATGACTATTATGCATTATTTTGTTTTTATTTTTAACTTACATAAATTAACAAATATTTTATAAGATTATATAATATATTTAACTTTAATTGTTTTTCTTAGAAGGTGTAATATAAGCGTGTTTGGGTGAATCAATAAATTCATCATATTCACTTAATTTTTTTGCCAGAAAATATATTTCTGCGAGGGCGATAGTCAGCGCACAAATAATTCCTAGTAATAATCTAAATCCGAATTCCATACCACCAAAAATCAGTTCTAAACCAATGAATCCAAAAGCAAATCCAGTTACAACAGACACGATAAATTGAAATATAGCAATTAACTGCTTATTCAGAGATTTTATTTGGTAAGAAATTGTATCTTCTGGAAGAGACTTCCTTGCAGAATCTACATTTTTTGTCATGTTCGCATACTCCACATTCTCTTGTTCCATACGTAACTTTTTACAACGCTCCTCTAACTGAGGGTTTCTGGGAATAATTTCATTTTTGGGAATTATAAGCTTTGATGCACCTAATATATCGTGAAAACAATGTTGTTGGTTAAGCGTTTCATCTTTGCTGTGGAATTTGTGATACAGTGAGATTATCCTATTTAAATCTAAAGTAATATTGCTATTTTTAGTATTTGAAACTTTGCTTTGATCACTATTTGACGTTGCAGATAGAGGAGCTGAACAATTGCTTAAATTGAATTCAATTGCATTCAATTTTGAAAGAATACTTTTATCTTCACTCGTAAATACTGGTCTTTGTTTATTTTCAAAATCCAACTCAGATTTCAATTGCAATTCTTTTACATATTTTTCATCTGCTTTAGATAACAATATTTTGACGCCCCAATCTGAAATTTTTGCAGTAGTCATTTTGTAGAAGGAAACAAAAAATATCACACCAATAATAATAGCAAAATATTATAATATGTAATTTTGTCACTAAGAATTCTTGTGAATTTCTATTTTTTTTTTAAAACACTAATGCTATAAAGAAAAGTCAAAATCGGATAATCCAATATTTATTCTCTCAGAACACTTTTTGCGCAAATCGCGTTCAAACCTTAATAAAAATTTTCAAAATAAAATCATGTGATATTATATTTTATTTGTTTTTATTTTTCCAATATATTCTCAGCAACATCAAAAATAATTGTATCAAACGACAAAAACAAGCATACATATCAGAGCATACATTTTACTTTTGACATTCTAGTTGGAAAGTATATCCATATAATTCTTTTAACGACCAAATCACTTTATATTCCTGATTTTTATAAAGGTGAGTGAGTGAACATTGAAAAATACTTTGTAACAGTTGACAATTAGTGTTTCAAAGGGTTTTAGAATATGTTCACTGCAGACTATACATACATTTGACATTCTTGTTTGCGTTTTAAGGACTCCGAGCATACGAGATTTACATTTTTGCAATTACTACTTCAGTGTTAATTTATTGCACAAACACATAAGAAACTGAACTATTGTATGAAAAAATATAAAATATAACAAAATATAAAAGTTTGTTAAAAAATGCAAACAGTTTGATAAACTAGTGAAACGTTCACAAGAAAGGAAATATAAATAAAACAGCAATAAATATTGCACTCTGTATTGTAAGTTACAATATTACTTTATATACATTTTTAGTATTCCATTTCTATGCTTTTAAGCACACTACAAAAATATAAAACACGTACTCGTATCATGTATGATACATGTTTCATATGTAGTTGTTCAATTATTGCATTGACATTAAAGCAATATCGATTGTCTTTTCGATAAATATTTGGCTGGCAGCTGTCAGAGTGGGAGTTGTTTTTTAAGAAAGTTGAAAATTTGTCTTTTAAAATTTTTAGTGTATATTATTTGCTTTTAAAGCATTACACTAAAATTTAAGAGATAGAATATATAATTATCAAAAGAATTTTTGTTATTTATTTAAAACTAGTATACATTAGAAATATTATGAGTCCGACAAACCGATGATCGATTAATTTAAAAATTTTAGACTGGTATGTATGTACATATTATGTACATATGTTCTTATTTAATGTATGTATGTAAAAGGTGCATTAATAATTTATTAGTCTTATTTGCAAAACAAAGTAAATATAAAATTTAAGATACCTTCCTTTTATAAAAATTTCAATATTAAAAATAAAAGAAATAAATTATGAAATAATTTAAAATTATGTAAAATAAAAATCCTCGCCTTTTTTTGATATCGAAAAAAATATTCAGGTAGGTATATGTAGGTATTTTCTTTGTGTAACTATTTTTGGGAAAAAATTGATATTCGCATTCTTACTTTATAGACAAAAATAAAAGTTCATACTTTTATAATTTGCAATGCTCCGTTGATTTTTCCATTTTAATGCAAAATTTAAAAAAAAAAATAAATCGTGAAAATTGCAATAGATTTAATTTATAAAAATATGCTACGGTTTTCATGTAATTTTGATCGCGAGACCTTCATAGATTTTGCATGACTACTTAAATTTAACTATCGTAATTAAACCTTTGTCCTTCGTTAAGATAACCATTATAAATTCGTTGGTAAAATGTACTTTTTGAGCTAATGTACTGATTTGAAAAGCTTTATTTAAAAATAGAAGAGAAAAAAGTAAAAAGAAAATTTGTAAGGCTAATAAATTAATATAATTATGTAGGTCTTTAAATTTCAAAATTTCGCAGTTTCTTTAATTTATTAATATTTGTTCATTATCTATTTTTCAAAAGTAAGACGTTATACAAAAGTGATCAGGCTGCTTAAATAAAATATTAGTCTTAAATACAAATTGGTTTTTAATCTACATAATGCATTGGACTGTTCGATTGGAAGGTGGACCAAGACGTGTTAATCATGCTGCTGCCGTAGTGGATGATTACATATATTCATTTGGCGGATATTGTACAGGAGATGACTACATGTATTCTAGCACAATAGATGTTCACATTTTAAACACAAATAATTTAAGATGGTCCCTAGTGCAACCCAAAAAAGATGAAAATAATGAACCACTAAAATATCCTCATGTTCCTTTTCAAAGATATGGCCATACAGTTGTCGCTTATAAAGACAAAATATATTTGTGGGGAGGACGGAATGACGATACTTCGTGCAATATTTTGTATGCTTTTGATACAAAAACATTAACTTGGTCGACCCCGAAAGTCAAAGGCGTTATTCCTGGATCAAGAGATGGACATTCAGCTTGTGTAATAAATGGTAAAATTTATGAATTTGTTTGTTTAGAATAATTAATATAAATGGAGATTTAAATCTTTTTTAGATTGTATGTACATTTTTGGTGGTTTCGAAGAGGATTTAGATCAGTTTAGTTGTGATGTACACTGCTTAAATTTTGATACAATGGAATGGAAATTTATTTATACAAAAGATCAACCTCCATCTTTTAGGGATTTTCATTCAGCGGCTGGAATGAATAATCGTATGTATATATTTGGTGGCCGAGGTGACAAACATAGCCCTTATCATAGTCAGGAAGAAATTTACTGTCCTGAAATTGTTTATTTGGATTTAACGACAAAACGATGGTGTCGGCCTAGTACAACTGGTAAAGTTCCTGTAGGAAGACGAAGTCATTCTATGTGTAGGTTTACTTTTTTTTTTGTGCAAGGGAAGGAAATTAATTGGTTTTTTATATTTAGTTACTTATAACAACCTCATATATGTATTTGGCGGTTATAATGGAATATTAGATCAACATTTCAACGATTTATATTCTTTTGATCCAAAAACTAATAGATGGAATTTGCTGAAACCTAAAGGAAAGGTTCCTTCTGCGCGTAGACGACAAGTTTGTTTAGTTAAAGATAAACGAATGTATTTATTTGGTGGAACTAGGTAAAAATTTGAAAATCGATATTACAATATTAATCGAAAATAATTCAATTTTCGTATTCAATATTTTTTAGTCCAATGTGTTTTTCTTCAAACAGTCTGGTTGATAATAATGATACTCATGTATTGGATTTTGAGCCAACATTAAAAACTTTAGCAATACTAGCCGTAATAGATAATCGAATAGACTTTTCGTTTTTGCCAAAAGAAGTTAGGTAAGTACATCAATCTAAATTAAAGAGTTTGATTCTTTAAAAATTTTTAATTAGTGATTAGTCGCGCATATATTTAATACAGATTTTGATTCAAACGCAAAACTAATGTTAATTTTCCAATACTTCGAAATATATTATACTTTTATGTTAGCACACTATAAAAGAATTTTATTCTTTTTCAGATTTGAAATTCGTACAATGATTACACCCAATTCGATAACAAGGCCAATTAATCAGGCTGGCTAGATGCTCAATTTTAGCTGGATATAAAAATATAAAAATTAAGTTTTTCATTATATAAAAATCTGTAAAAAGCGATTAAGAACTTTGTAAGAGATTTTTAATCTCAAAAACTTTTATCTGATTCTTAATATCACATAGGGATGCACATAACAAATAAACGTTTTTTTTATATATTAGAATAATTGCATATTTGTTCAAGAAAATCAATAATTTCAGAAAGTAATTGAAAGTAGAAAAGGGAGAAAAGAAAGTTAAAATTTTTAAGAAATTATTTGGAAATTTTGATTTTTTTATGTATCTTTTATTAATATTTTATTTAGGATTACAGCAAAAAAATTTTCAAATTCTGTCTATGAATCTTAACTAATTTTGTAAGGTATCGAAAATAGAAGATAATTTTTTTTTTTTGTAGAATCCAAATTATTAGTTTATCTTCATAGGTGGTATTGAGACCTAAAAATTCATATATTCATTGAGAAATAAAATTCATACTTAAATGTCAACAAAACATTTTTTATAATATTCATAATAATATGTATTTTAAAAAATTTGCCATTACTTAAGTGTTTTTAGAAAAAAAAAACACTTAAGTAATGGCAATAACACTTTTTTTGACATACATAATTACATATTATGTATGTGTATACATTCTTATAAAAGGCTTAATATATATGTATATGTATATATCAAAACACCTGCTATGAAAAGAACTCCAAGTTTTTGGATTTCTTATATATTAAACAATTATTACCGAACAGTTTTCAATAAAACCAATTCAATAACAAGACTAAAATGTGAATATTTAAATTTTTATATTTGAAAATTTATACATTTCTTGTTTAATTCATTAATAGAATGCAGTTAAATTACTTTCGCTATCTTCATGCTTACAATTGAAATTAAGTTTTAGAAATCAAGCAATACTTTTTTTTAAATATATTGCAAAATAATAAAAGATTTGATTGATAATAGATGATTTGATATTTAATTGATTCCATAAAGGTATTACAAACAATATTTTTTGATTCATTCTCTTTGCTTTGCAGATTTTTTATCTTGTCAATATTGCATATTAATAGGAGGTGAACATTCAACATAAAGTTACATTTACTCGTAAATAAATAAGGTGAGATGCTTGTAACTTTTGTTTATATTGGATAAGGCTACTAAAACATAAAATTCAATAATAATGTATTATTGAGTGTAATAAATATTATGTGAATTTGAAAAAGTATTATCCCAGACCTTGATATAGCAAAAAATCAAGACCTGGACGCCTGGACCCTGCTTTTTTTGTGAATGCATTTGCAAAATTGCGCACCTATGTATGTATGTGTTTTTGGCGAAATAACATTTCTGAAGAAATATTTGTTTTTGTTGTTTTTTTGGAAAAATTATGAGTCTAGTCTATTTCCATTTTGAGTTGGCTATCGGAAAAGTTGGCTAAAATCTAAAAATTTTTATACTAAAATGAAATTTGGAGTTTTTCGAACAACATACATATTTAAACTTTAGATTTAACTCATAGATTAAATATATTTTCGAGTCTTTTCCGTATTTTTTTTGTACTGTCATGTCAGACAACGTATGTACATATTTGAGAGAATTGAGAGTAAGAAATGATAATACAGTGAATAAAAAAAAATTTGGTGCTTTGTTTTTTAATCTAGAATACACGACTTAAAATAAGGTTAATCAAATTTCATTACATTTTAATTTAAGTTTGTAATTATTTGATTTCAAATTTCATAATTATGAAAGTGCTTTTAAAATTTTATAATCATTACAAAAATGCGTCGTTTCAAGTTCTTCCCTATATAAAAACAGACATAACAAAAATATTATAAAGAAACTTGTAATAAGTTTTAAAGGTTTTGATGCGGTAGTTTAGGTAAATCAGTGAATTAAACTTATATACAATGTAAAAATATTTCCTAATAAAACTAAAATCAAACACATACGTTAAAAAAATTATATGGACTTTTAATATAAAAAGAATTCACATAATTATGCAATAATTTTTATGAATTATGAAGCATATAAATTTAATTAATATAGTATATACATGAAAATTATATAGATATATATGTGATTATATAAGAAGTATGCATTTTTGGAGACATATCATAGCAAACTTGTTAATATCAAATGTACATACATATTCTCAAATTTTAAAAAATACAAAAAATTGCACTATTTTTCTTTTCTTGTAGTGTAGCATTTATTGAAATTTAAAAAAAATAAACGGAACCTGGAAGGTTTTCTTTAAATCAATTTTTTAATGTTTTAATAACACAAAGCTTTAAGAAAGTAAACACTAGTAAAATAGAAAAAGATTGAATTTTAAATTTTTCTAATTATAAATTTGAAAAAAGTAATTGATCTTGTGGGAGATTTATGATGTTAAAAAGGGCCCTCTATAGATCCCATAAGAATACGTGTAAATTCGTCAGCTGTGAACTACCACTCTCTCTTAGGGTCCAGGCCTGTATTTCTGTCAGCCGTGTCCCACACACTTTGTATGCAAAAACTTTATAAAGTTTTTAAAAGTTTTTAAAAACTTTCTTATCCCAGGCAGACCTAATATTAAAATATTCGTCCTTAACTTCTGTGTCATTGGAAAATAAAGAGAGAAAAACAAATGAAATAGCTAAAATTTTAATTGTATTAATTTACTATATTATTTATTACATATATATATTATATATATAATATTTATCAAATTTTATATTTTGTGTTCCTCTTCTTATTTAAAATCAGTTATATAAAAAAAAAAAACTTGCCTTATCTTAAAATTATTTTGAATTTTTTTTTTTAACTTTATTTTATTTTTTTTTTTCTTCAGACTATTTCATTCATATTATTTTATTATAAGAAATATTAGAATTTTTTAATTTCATTATAACAAAATAATAATATTTATAATAAGTATGTGTAAATAATATAGAAATAATTGAGTAAATTATATATTCAAGCATTATCCCTGATTTTAAAAATGCAGCAATATGATATTAATAGACATTTAAACTTATGAGTGTCACTGGATTTTATTAATTAATACCCTATTACTGCAATTATTCAAATTCAGAGCGTACATATATATATATAGCACATAAATATATACTACATATATGCAATGTTATTATTAAAAAAAATAATTTAGAAACAATATTTGTACCTAATACAAAAAAATTGTTAAGCTTTCTTTAATTATAAGGCGGAAAAGTATCCGTGATTTCAAAATTGCAATAATACTGCATTGATACTGCGGCAATCCAGTAATTACAACTCATAAGCTAGCTTTATTAGCTAATATTAATATCGTATAATTGAAATTTTGAAGTCAAGGTATATTATAATTTTTTATTTATTAAAATTTCAAATTAGAAGTGTTGCACCAATATTAAATTATGTCATGTTCAATTCAGATCATTCAAAGTTTTGATAAATTTAATTAAAATAATGATTTATATACATATATATTTTAGATATGTTTTAGACATGTAAGCTTAACATATTAATTTGTTTGTAGTAAATTCAAATAGAATTTCTAATACAGGCTAAGCGCACTCTTATTGTGAAGTTTTTTATTGGTTCTTATAAGACAAAAAAAAAATTTGAATAAAAATAATTGATTTTAATTAACAAAAAAAAAATTTTTTTTATCAAATTTTTAAATTTTATATTTTTATAAAATATTTTATATGTGGAGGGGTTAGTAAATTTTGTTTTTTTAATTTATATATATATATTTTTTTAATTTTGATACTGTTTTTTTGTGACTAAGAAGAATATAAAATAATAGAATAACCATACGAACATAAATTAAAAAATTTAATATAATAAAAATAATTTTATTGTATGTATGTATGTGTATTTTTCTTGGAGCGCACAGAAAACTTATTTATAACGGAGGAAAATTAAAATGCTTTGTCATTTATGGAAATTTCTATAACTGTCATATGGTTTTTAACACTAAATTTACAAATATTACTCTTCATGAGAATTAGGACATTTATACAAATGCAAAATCTAACGTCAATTTGATTTATCCAGCAATACATTTTTAATCGCTAAATAATTCATATTGATATTAAATTTGTATTTGGGTAACAAAATGCCTTTCTGGCAAATATTATTAACAAGTCCTCATTTCTCCTTACTACTTTTCTTAAAAAGTTTACATCAAATGTATTTTTCATAATTTACTCTGTTTTAGTTAATCATATAATAATTATATAATATATATTTTTCGCGTACATATGACATTTTAAGGCGAGTCACTTGATCTGTTGTGATAAGAATAGGTACATAATTATGAAGTATCAGTAGATTTAGTGTTATAAATTAATTTCTTTCATTTGATAATCTTTCGAAATTTTCATATGAAAAAGTTTAATAAGAGCATTTGAATTATTGTATAACATTCCTCTAATGTATAAAGGTAATAAAGAAATATTTTTTTCTAAAAAGTCTTTCGAAATCTCAAATATTAATTTTAAGTTTTAAATAAAATTTTAATGATTTGTTTTTTGTATTTTGCTCCATGAAAAGTTGAATAAAATAATTAATATGTGAAACAAAAAAACACTATGCGTTTATTTGTCAGTTTAGGCAAAAAACTTATTTTATATTAAATTATCCACCTTTTTAATTATTAGCAAATATTTTCTAAAACCTTTAATATAAAATATAATTTTTAATGAATATCGTTATTGTGTGTATTGAATATTTGTTTTTCTTAATTACTTATTTCAATAAATAATTTTATTTTTTTTTTTTTATTATACAAATTATTATTTACGATATTCTTGTTTTACATAATCATTTTTAATATTTTTTTTTTATTTTTACATAAATATGTATTATTTTTTTCTTTGATTTTTTAAGACTAGAAAATAATAGCATTATTTGATTATTATTTTTTTTTTTAAATTGTACACTAATTTCGTTTTTATAAAATGTGTGTCAATTTATTTTTTGAGGTTTTATCGTAGAAATATATTTATCATTTTATTTGATTTCAAAAATTTTTAAATAAAAATTGAAATAATCAAATTTTTCTTATTACAAAAAATTAAAAAAAAGAAATAATACGGTTTTTTTTTTAAATATATAAATATGAATTTGATATATGTACATATGTATAATATCAAATGTCATAATTCAAAACAAAATTAAAAAAAATTTACGAGAAAGTAATTTTAAATAAAAAAAAAAGTGAATAAATATTGATAGGATTTTGTAAATTTATTCAAGAAATAATTTTTAAATAAATAACAAAATAAAAAAATTATAAATGTTCTACATTTTTTTTTCAAATACTGAAAAAATTAACTTTAAAGAAAACATATTTAAGAGTAAATTTATTTTTATATGTATAACAATAAAATATTGTGTTACAAATTAAATAAATTTTTATTTTAAATGAAATTTTCTGAAAATTGTAGGCTTTAAAATTATTTAAACTGTTGAATGAGTACATTGATTTTCTAAATAGAAAAATAAATTAAAATAATTTATTAAAAAAAAAATATATTTTAACATTTGAAATAAATTAGGTGACAGACATATTTATCATATTATGGTTTTTCTAAAAGAATATTTTATACAATTGAAAAATAATAAAATAAGAAGCAATCATGTAAATTAAAATTTTCATTATTATAAAATATGCACTTATTTTTTCAAATTAAATTTGAATGAAAAAACAAATGGGGGGAAAAAATGAAATTGTTAATTTTACAATTTTAATGAACAAATTTTGTGAAAACTTCCTCGAAACTAAATATCCTAAAAAAATTGCAATTTTCAGTATGACAATTTGAAAATTTTCAAAATAGAATTTTGAGTACTATTAAGCAATGTTTTTATTTTGTTTTCATTTAATAAAAAATTTTCAAGTTAACTTTTCTAAATTTGTAATCAATTCAATGTGTGTAGTTTGATATCACTTTCCATTATTGATATGAAAATTGGTCGAAATTAAAGTTATTGCGTTCCGGAAAATTTTCACAGAATTCATCGTTATTCTTAAAAATTTGATTCTCCAATTTGATTTGATTGGATTTGATTTTTTTATATTTTTATTATATTACACTGGGACACTAAATATTAAATAAATAATATTAAATATTTTTTTTTTGATTTATGAAATTATAATTATTAAACATAATAATTTATTTATATGTATTTTTGTAATAATTATGTGGATTTTTTTTTTGCAGAATTAATGGCTGGTAGATGAAAAACGACTATACATTTTTTTTTTAAATTTCATTTGTTATTGAAAAAGTTTTTGAAAACAAATTATTTAAAAAAAAATTATTTAAAAAATATACTATAAATAAATATTAGTTTTCATCTGTATACTTTATATTGTATTTGCTGCTCTACTCTTTTAAATATCTGGTTTGGTTGTTCAATTTAAAAAATATATTTTGATATATTTTTTTTTTTTAATTATTAATATTTAATCGTTCTCTTGCGCTTCCACGTCTATAGCAACATCATCAATTACTATTGTACGTTTACCATTAGTTTTAATCATTTGTAGATATTTATCAGCATCAAATCTTTGTGATTCATCGTTGATATCCTAACAAAAAAACACACAAAAATAAAAAAAAAGCAAATTAATATTATGATATTTAAATAAAGTAAAAATTTCAGTAAAAGAATAAATCAAATCTTTAAAATTTATAATAAATAATTTGTTTCTATCTTTATAAAACTATTTACGGTAATGACAAAAATTTTAGGGATTAAATGAATTTGAAATGTGAGTTAAACAAATATAATATTTAATGTAATGATTTGCCAGATATACTTGATAAAGAATGCAATACTTTTGCATAATGTATTTAACAAGAATGCAATAAAATTAATTAAAATTTAAAATAATAAAAGAAAATTTAAAAAAAAAGCCATAAATAATTTTAATGATTAACGTGCTCTTTTTTGTAATACTTATACATAACTTAAGTTAGAGCGTTAGAAAAAATAAAAATTTTATATTATAAATATAATTTCTTATAATGACATTTATTTATTTTATTAGAGTTCTATATTATTCAAATATATAAATAGTAAAAGATAGTTTTTGAGAAGATGAACGAAAACTTTACGGTGAAACTTATCTTTAAAATCTTTATCATAAATGTTACATATAAGTATTATAATAATTTTTCATATGATTAATCTATTAATGATAAAAGATAATGTTAGAAATAAAAAATATATTTTACATTAAGCTTATATTTGTTTAACAGTATAACACTTATTAAATAGACATATTTTACAATATTTTATTTTAATAAACATAAAATAATTTTTGGTGGTTTCAACTTACCATTTAAATTTCAAATTTTTAGCATTTGATTTTATTATTATTTTTTAAAAATATAAATGAAAAAGAATGAAAAATGTTATTTTGCAAAATAGTCAGCAAAAAGCCATGCAATAATCTTAGTTGTTTTTTTTTTTTTAACACTTTCATGCTATTATACTTATTATGTTAAATTATAAAATTATAAATTAATCAAGCTATAAAAAAAATTTAACTATAAATAAAAATAAATTTGTATTCTAAACCTTTCATTATAAAACCTGAATAATTTTTTGTTTTTATTTGAAAAAATATCTTGATTTTCCTTTTTAAATAATTAAATGTTTTTTATGCAATTAAAAAAAAATAATCTAAAGAGATTTTTGTTTTTGAAAAAAATTGTTTTTCTGTTGGAAAATCCTTTATAAAAGTGCACATATATTAAATCTATTATAATGACAAAATAAATTACGAATATTAAATTTATTTTTTTTTTAAATCAAATTCTTCCTTCCTTATTTTAATGAGCTGATGGTAATTTGTTCTTCCTGCTTGTATTTGTCTCCTTTAAAAATAATTTCTTAAACTAAACCTTAAATATAATTTTTATTATAAAAATCAAAAGTAAAATTTATTTTTTAATAACTGATATTTTATTTCAACATTTAAATTAAATTTAATAAATATATACTTTATTTATTTTTTTTTTTATTTTATTCGCTACTCAAATTATTCAATACATATATTTATTAAATTCTTAATTTATCACACTAATACTTATTGTTATATTATTAAATCAACATATTTATTTTAAATATGTTATATTCTCTTATATCTATGTAATATATTTACACATTTATATTATTATTATATTTTTTTTTTAACATTTAACAATAATTTCGTAGGTCTTTTTTCGATATAAAAATATAAGTATTTAAAATTTCAATATTTAGAAAAGAAATTCTGATTTTAAAATCAATTAATGGAAATAATTTTTGATTATTATTTCAAATTACATTAGTAAATTTTATTAAATTCAAAACAATCTAATTGTTATCTATTTGATTATAAAATAATTCAAATCAAAAAAAAAAAATTAAAAAAATTTAATATGAAAAAAATTGGGAGTTCACGGGGTTTAAAAGATTAAAACAAAAAATGCATAAATTTTGTTGAGTTCTTAATTTAAAAAGAAAATTTTCTGAAATAATTCTAATTGTTGCGACAAATATGTATGTGAAATACAAATATGTATGATTGATGTAGTTTTTAATTAAAAGAATATAAAAATAAAATAAAAATACACTTTAATTTCAAACTACATAAAATTAAAATTCACCCTCTAATTCTATTAAAAGCATAATTTAATTAAATAGTATTTAGTTTTTCTGTAAAGAATATAAATTTTTTGATATTCTGAATGATTTTATTTCAAAAATTTTATGGGTGATTGCCTATTATATAGTAACTTTCAATAATTTTTATACGTTTGGCGTATGGGACGGCTATAAATGTTTTTTTTTCATTAATAAAATAAAATTCATAATATATTTTAATATTTTACCATACTGTTTTATATTTGAGTAAATAAACGATTTAATATTATTTATTTTTTTACTCTACTCAATAAACTTTACACATTGAGTTAACTTAAAAACAAAACTTTCTTTTATAAAATTTCCATTACATTTTCAATTACGAAACTTTCATAGTTTTAATCAAAAAAGAAAATTGCATTTAATCTGCAAATTCAATTGCAATTTTTAACGATATTAAATTTTTTCTTTTCGATTAAAAACGATTTCATTGTAAGTATAGAATCCATTGTGTAGATTTTTTTGTTATTTTTATAATATTAAAATAAAAGAACATTTTCTTCATTAATTTGAATGTTTTAGTGAACAAAAAAAAAAAATGAACATTCTTATAAAGAAATCGTACATAATTGCGAATAATTTAATTAGTTTCTATAAAATTCCAAAGATTTTAAAATATCTTTCATAAATTTTGTTTTTTGAATTTCATGTATCTTTTAAATAGATCGCTTATGCCTATCTAGTTTGAAATATTTTTATGTTTGTTTTAATAAAATTAAAAAAATAAATTTTTCGCTTTATAGCTATTTTAAAATGGTTATGATTTTTTGATAAGTGTTAATTATATCCTTCAAAAGAAATTGATGATATACAGAAAATATAAAATAATTCAATTGATACATTTTTCTTGTTTTAATTTTATTAATCTAAAAACTAATTGTATATTATGTGTTATTGTGTTTTTTGTGTTAACTGGGCAAAAATAAAGTATGATACCGATTCTTTTTTATAAATGTTTAGTTAATCAAAATATGAAAAAGGAAATATAAAATTAAATAAAATAAAAAGTTAGTCACAAGTTGAGTTAGAACGCATAGCGTGGCTTAATTTTGGTATGCGTTTATTAGTAATTATAGCAATTTTACTTTCATTGTTAGCAATATCTTTATTAGCTGTTAAAATATTAATATCATTATGTTTTTCATTTTTGACAGTGTCCTCAATAATAGTACCATCAGAATTATCAGTATTCTCGTCTTTATCTTTCTTTGTATAATTATTATTTTTATTAAAATTATCTTCTTTATCAATTAAATTTTGATTTTCATTATCATTAACCGAATCTACATTTTTATTAGTACATGCATCGTTTTCTTTGTTAATATTACTTTCAATATTGGTATTATTATTGATTTTCACTGAATTATCTATATTTTCATTTAAATATTCTGATTCGTCAATGCTAAAAGTATAACGATTAAAAAAACCTTTCCTTCGTATTGAAGGAAAATGAGGCAAAGTGCTTAATGTGTCTTCCGTTTTAGCATTAGTATTTGTGTTTTTAGTAATAGGAGAAATATTAGGATTTGTAGGATTAGTTGAAACATTAATTGCAGTTGTGATATTGTTTGGTGAAGGTGTAGTCGATGTGGCTGTTACAGTTGCAATCGTTGAAGAATTATTTACCTTATTTCGTATGAGTGATGGATGTTTATCGACTATCTTTTGCCAATCGCGTGGTAATGCCCAGGAATGCGGACTTTTAGCATAATAAATTAAGCGTTCATATTCATGTACAATTCTCGCTGTAAATATATTAAAAAAATATTTTTAGCTCAATCTTTTTTGTAACGATTTTTGAAAATTAGAAAAATTTTAGTTTATCTGCGAGGTTTATTATATAATTAAGTAATTATTTATTATCAATTATTATATTAGTAAATAATTGATAGTTTATAAAAAATTTTTGTTTCTAGAAAACTCGCTTAACTTTCGGTATATTTTATTTTTGTATTAAAGATCGATTGTTCACAATCGAACAAAATAAAGTAGAGAGGTTAAGCAAAAATAATATATAATTACAAGAGAAAAAGCGAAAAACTCACTGTTGCTTTCTTCCTTTTTAGTAGCCTCTGTCGTTTTACTTTTAGTACTGTCAGGTGGGGTACTATCTTTTCTCGAGAAATGACTTCTTCTAGATCTAGATAAACCGTTCACTGGAGTTGGTGTTCCTTAAAAATTCATTATTTAAAAATGTATATATGTTTAAATTATGAATCTTTAAATACCATTTTCTTCAATTATAAATACATCGTCATCTCCTTCAACGTAACTATTTCCAGATATCTGTCCAGCCATATAGTTTAAGCCAATACCACTATCAGCAAACGGGGTTGAAGAAATAAGTTGATGTGATTGTGGTGCAAATGTTGGCCCACCGGTTAAGGGAGTTGTGGGAGTAGATGTTGAGTTAATCATAACATTGTCGAATGCGGCACCTGCTTCAACCGAAGCCAAAAACTCGTTACTACTAAAGTAATCATCCAGGACTAATTTAGCAGCCTAAAAATAGAAACAATTAAACAATAGAAGCAAGCAATACCTTAAAAAAAAAAAAGGAAAAAAAAATTTTTACCCTGACTAGCTCACAATTATCTCCAGTAATTTTTATAATATGGTGACCAACGTTAACCGTATATTTATATTCTCCTAAAGTGGCATCATTTGTAGAAAATGAATGCAATAATGGTTGTTGACCACTATTATTTCCACCAGCAGCATTAGAACGTTTATTCATATTGGATTGTGAGACGATATTACTAGTTCCAATCATATTCGGCATAACAACAGAATTTAAACCAGGTTGAACAAAATTAACATTCGAAATAACAGCACCAATACTATTACGATTTAAATGATGTCCAGTTACTCCAGATCTCATATTTACTTCATCAGAATTTGAAGAAGCTAAAGAACTGCATGAACCAGCTCCTTCAGTTCCCGTATTTTGATTTGTTATAGGCTCTAAACGAACTGGGGATGCATTACGTCGTATTGTATCTTCAATTAATTGTTTTGCATAGCTAAAAAAATTTAATTATTTAACATCTATATTTGTTTAAACATAATAAATTTTCTCAATTCATACTTAATCTTTTCTTCAGAAGGTCCAGTAATTTGAACAAGACGCTCTTTTGCACCAGGATTAACTAAAATTAATATTAAAATGATTAAATATGTATGTATGTAGATATATGCAAAATTTTATGTTTATGAATTAAAATAATTTAAAAAATTATGACAAAAATGTTAATGGATATATTATGAAAGAAAATATATTTGTGAAACACATATGTATATTTTATTATCTATCATACCCAAAAATTAATAAAAAACAAAATGCAAATGCTTTCAAGCTATAATTTGTTTATATGCATATATGGAATTACATATGTTTAAAATTAATTTATTAATTATTTTAAAAAAAATATTGTAAGTGCTCAAAAATGATTATATAAAAAAAAAATATTAAAATATATGTATGTATGTATAAGTTTTGTTACTTAAAAAAAGATGCTTATGTAATTAGTAAATTTTAGTAAATTTAATATAACATCACTTAAGTTTTTTAGAAAGTTTTTTCTCAAAATAGCATGCATAAATTATTTGGTTCTTATTTTTAATTAAGTGTAAGTGACAAAAAAGTATTAAGCACATTCAAGGAATTTTAGCTGAGGCAAATTAAAATTTTATATTGATCTAAAATATACTAGGATTATTACCTTTTTTCTGAGTTTTAATCGGATATTAATTTTATTTTTATATCTGTGTAGAAATAACAAAAATGCAACAATATTCAAAATGTGTTGATCTTAAATAAAACTATTTTCCAAATAAATTTTGTTCACCACATCTGTTTGTTTTTTTTTTTACTGTTTTAAAATTAATCTTTTGGAGATTTGAATTGAAATAAAACTAACCAACAAACATCGATAATAACTATGTATGTATGTTTCAAGAAGGTGTCATGTGGTGACGATTAGGAATTGAACGGAATTAAATATGGTTACCAGATTAACATATTAATTGATTACAAAAATTAAATTTATAACACAAAATTTTTTTTTGGTAATTTTTATTAAAAAAAAAATTTTCGAATTCAATTTTTGTAGGTTTTAGAGATGAGCTAATCCAGAATATATTTTTTTTTTTGTAAAATAACTAACAAAAACTACACACGCCAATTCTATTTTTCTAATAGTCTAACGCTTTTTTAAGTAATATTTGTTAAAAAATTCCAAATGAAATTTATTACAATATTTATTTTGTAAGACATCATATTTCCCATATAAGTTTCCTTATTAAAA
Source organism: Condylostylus longicornis (assembly GCF_029603195.1). NCBI lineage: Eukaryota > Metazoa > Arthropoda > Insecta > Diptera > Dolichopodidae > Condylostylus > Condylostylus longicornis. The sequence continues at coordinate 1,121,423 of NW_026577971.1, read as the reverse complement.
AAAGAAGATATTATATAATATTCTTAAATTGAAATAAAAATTTTAAAAAGAAACAAATATAGTATGCACCATTGGTTTTTTGCGTTTTGGGTTTGTTTACACGTGCATTCGTTGAGCGTATGCCATATGTTACATATTTAATCACATATAAGTCATTTTCAGTCTGTTTTGATTTAAATAGAAGTAGAATTACAAGTAACAGTGAAATTTATATTAAAGTCATTAAAGTCTGCTAATATCACTTCTTTCGCCACACCACAAATCTCACTCTAAATTTTTCTGAATCAAAGATAATATAAGTGATTATTGAAAATTGTGTTATAAATTACAAAAAACAAAAATTTAATCAAAATTTTAACCTAGAATTCTTATATGTTTTAAGAACGTTATAATCAATTATATAAAAGCTATAAAATTAACCGGAACGTTAATTTTAATTTTCTTAAGTTTTATAGATGCATAGCGTGAAAAAAACGAAATAAAAATGACAACGAGGGAAATGCAAAGATACGTTCAAAAATGTAAAAGTTAATTAGCTTTCGAATCGCATATTTATAAAAAGTTTTATTGAAAAACAACAAAAAAAAAATACTTCTTAAATAAAATTTTTGATATTTTGATTTATTCAAATAAATTTATTATTTTATTACAATATTGAAAATATTGAAAAGAAGTTTTTATAAATATAATAAATTAATATAGCGCAGTATTCTTTATATATACGTAAATGTAGCTTACCAGATAGATGCATATAGGATATGACAATGTTATGAATGAATAAATATGCGAATCGTAAGTATTTATAAAAACCACACACGATGCAATGCTTAACAATTATTAATCACAGCAAAAATTATTTTGTAATCTAATAAATTAATGAGTTAAAACAAATAAAATAAAAATATAAAATTAAAACAGATAAAAGTTATGGTAATAGCGAAAGTAACTTTTTAATTATTTGCGTGATGAACGATTTAAATTGCATATTTTTTATTTTTTCTTTTCATTTTTTCATTTTACACTTTACCTCTTTGAAATGATATGATTGTTTCACTCAATTCTTCAATCATGTGGACACGTCTACCCTTAATTCCCATAACTAAATAATTTTTTTTTTTATATTTCAAATTTTAATGTTTATAATTTTTTTTTTTTAAATAGTATACATACATGTATAAATTTTATTTATATATAAATAATTGCAAATAAATCTTAATACAAATTTAAAAATAAAAATTAATTAAAAAGAAATTTTTAGTTTTTACCTTTGCCAGAATCGGCATTTCGTATTACAACTTCATCTTTTGAATAATTTTTACCAGGAATTTTAGTTGGTTTCGAAAATTTACCAGAGTTTCTAATCACTTCTCCAGGACCAAGAAGAGTAACTCCAGTTTGATTAATTTGATTGTGTTGTAATTGTTGATGTTGCTGATGTTGTTGCTGTAATTGTCCGCCACCACCTGTTAAGTTAACATTTCCCGTTGAGGCTGTTACCAACGATTGGGGGGAGGTGCTCATAATTGACGATTGATCAATAATCGTCCCAGTTATATTTTCAGGCTATTTTTAATTTTAATTAAAAAAAAAACAAAATGTAGAAAAAAATTATTCTATTAATATTTATGAGTAATATAATAAAATTATGAGTAAGTTATGTTAATAATACATTTAACGTATTAGAGAATTTATTCAAAAATTAATGATTAAAAAATTTTTTTAATTTTTATATAAAAATGCATTGTTCTAAAACAGTGGATATACCTCAACATTAGTTGCCTTTGCTTTATAATAAGTATTAGCCCCATCATCTTTCCACGATTTAGCTCTTAATTCAATTAATTCCAATAAATTTAATCTTGTCATTATATTTAAGCGTTCATCTTGTGACGCATTACGAAATGTAACGAAAGCTCGATCTAAAGTATCTTTCGATACAGATTCCATTTGTGGACCATGTAAACGTAAATTTTGTACCAAAAGTAACATTGCTTCTTGATTACTAATACCAGATGCTAATGTAGCTGCCACAGTTTCAATTAATTGAATTAATTCTTCGATGACAATATAATTACTTTTCACAATATTTGAACGTGATTGTGATTTAAGCGGCCTTGGCGCTTCTAAATTTTTAACGGAACGCCCTACTTGGGACATCCTTAAAGAGATTTTTCTTTTTCTCTTGAAAGTCTTCAAAATTAATACTTTAAATTTATATTTATTTTTTTTATATAAAAAAAGTCTATTTTATAATTAAAATTATTTTCTCTCGCTCGAATATAGCTTAAACTATTTTATATTTAAATAAATAAAATGTGTTCGTAAGTTTTTAATTAAATAAATAATAATAATAAAAAAAAAAAACAACTTATATAAAAACACAACAAATTATTTGAGTTTTTTTTCCAAATTTTTTCTTCTCTGTTTTCTTGCTTTTCTTTGTGATTTACACGTGAATTTCACTTTTTTACCACATTTACAAACAAGATAAATTAAAAATTAAACACAAAAAAATTAGTTTTTGGACCAAAAAAAAAACAAAAGGGATCACTTCACTTTTGTAATTGAAATAAAAATAAAATAAAAATTAAGGAACAAACAATCTAATTCAACATATACATTTGTATGAAAAAAAAAATTATAAATTAAACAAAACCTATTTTTCTTTTTAAATAAATAAAACAAATTTTAAATTAAAAAAAAAAATTAATTATCGTAAAAAAATGTTTGAAAGAATAGTTTTCTTTACGCAATCAATCACAGTCGTTAAACGTGTGCACCTCCCCCTAAAAATAGAGAAAGGAAACAAAAATCATTATAAAAATAATTTTAAATTAAAATTTTAAAAATTTTTGAAGAAAAATCGTTTACACGCAAATTTTGCATCTTATAAGTCTATTTTTTTTTTTTGTTATCTAATCTTAAATTCAAAAAATAATAAAAAAAAAAATGAAACGAAATCTTTAAGTTGATAAAATTTAATAAAAATTTTCAGACTTTGTTACCATATTTTCGCAATTTTTAAGTGTAGGTACATGTTTGGACAATAAGATAAAAATAAATATTTTATTACGCATTTATTAGAAATTTTATAAATAATATAATATTTATACTTTTAAGTCTAGAAGATCAACCCAAAAATTTTTCAATTAAAAAAAAATGGTATCAATTTTATCGAATAGTGGAAAAAGAATGAATTTAGAGCAAACATACCCATTCGGAAAACAATGTTGCCAAAATATAATAAAATCAAAATAAATGCCAAAATTTAACATAACATTTTGGAACATGAAAATCATTGTTGTAAATTTGAAATTTTAATTTAAATACTAATACAATTTTTAAACTTTAATAAAAAGAAATTTTAGATCAGAATTTCATTCGGAAAGTTCATGACTTTTCTGAATCAGAAATTTATGACTTGTCTGAATTCAGCAAATCTTAAGCAAATGCGTTTATTATTGGTTTCTGGGATTCAATAAATAAAAAAAAAAGTTTAAGTTAGATAACAAGTGTTACAATTCTGCTTTTAGTTTAAATAAACAATTCATCGGACTGAAATTAAACGTAATTCGTACCATTTCGTATTTCAGTTGATTATTAACCTTTTATTTAAATTATTTTTTTTTTAATTATTTCATTTGATATTCAAGAAATAGAAGATAAAACTAAAAATGAACCTAAACTGTTAGAAATTACTTTTATAAAAAAAATTAATTTATTTATTTACTTATTTTGATAAGAATTTTCGAAAAGATAATCTTATTTCTAGACAAAAAACTTCTTCTATATTTAAGTACAATATTTATTTAAGTACAATTTTTAAATTTTATATTAGCATAAATAACATTTTATTATATTCGAATGAATGAAAATGCGCAAGGTATTATAAATAAAATATTTCGTTTTTGTAGCATTAATAAATAGAGATCTGAGACATAGAAGTACATATACATATTACAGTCGAACTCGCTTATATGCACACCCATTTTGGCAAACTTTTTTGTGCATATATCCATATTGTGCAATTATCCACTTCACGCTTAATTGCAAAAAAATTGCATATATGCGTTGGACGGCTATATGCAAAAAAATTGCAATTATGCGTTAAACCTTTTTTCGAAAATTGTTAGTCCCACATAAAAATTGTTTATTCATATTAATACACGTATGTATTATGTAAATCTATTTGTAAGTTTTATTAAAAAATAAAATTATAATGGTTAACAATTCATTAGTTTGAATATAAAACAAAATAAAAATTAAATTTGTTTGTAAAAAAAAGCATTTTAAGGAATTGCATAGTTAACATATAGATCTGTTTACGTTTTGTACGTGTTATAAAAAAAAAGTAAAAATGACTAACAGAATTGTACGTACAGAATTGCATTGGAATTACTTTAGACATACATGTACACATGTGCATGTATAGTATGTACATATCACAATTATTTTATAAAAATAATTCTTTAATTATTTTGGCTTAAACAATAATCAGATATTTTTTTCTGTTTCAATTCTTTGCCTTTTAAATATTCTGTAATAATAATATCTTCTAAATTTTCTATACCTTCGCATGTTACAATATTTTTACAGTTTTTAAAATAACTTTGAATGATTTTGAATGAGTTTACAACTTCTTTCATTGTATCATGCATAAATGTAATTCAATCCGTACAAATTTTAAATATTACGTCCGTATTCACCCGCCTTTTTGACACTTCAATAAATTTCAAAGTTAAATTTTTATGTCAAGTTTGTACTAGGGATGACAGTGTATTAGGGATATATTGAATACTAAACTTTATTTTCTATGTCTTACACCAGATGGCACACACCAACATTTTTTTATTATTTAATTGTAAAAAAAAATTTTGTGCTTATAAGCGAAAACTTTTGTATGAAAAAATTACAAAACTGTCAAAAAATTGTATGCTTATAAGAGTTTTGTGTTATTAAGCGAGTTGCAGTTAAACGTTATAAATAGTATGAAGAATTATAGAAATTGCATGTGGGCAAAATATGCTGTGCGCATAAAGGAGTTTTGCTTATATGCGTGTTGCAATTAAGCGAGTTCGACTGTATATAAATATTTTTGAATAGATTTGAATTTTCAGTTTGAATTTTTTTTTTGTCAGTCCGTCGAAATAATTTAAAAATTTTATCAATGAAATTGTTACATTTTCGAGTAGTTGTTTATGAGCAGTATATTTTCGAGTAGTTTTGTAGTATCCTCAAAATTGTTTAACAGATACTTTTAGAATTTTTGGGAGATATTCGTATTATTATTGTTGAAAAGGTCAATTTAGCTGTATCTACATATATATATATATATATATATATATATATATATATATATATGTAAATTATAATAAACTAAGCCTATACAAATATTGTTCTTATTTTTTGTTTTAATTAATATTTTTTATCAATTTTTAATAACTAAAGATATAATTTTCATGTTTTCTAATTTAAGCTTTTTCCACATTTCTACTAAAAATTTAAGAATTACATACATAAATTTATAAATTACATACATAAATTATGTACTTAATTAAGCACCTATTTATGTACATAATTTATATTAAATAAAAATCACATGGTGTTTATGAAAATAAGGAAAATTGTTTTATCTATTTTCAAGTACGATACTGTCAAAACTCTATCCAATATTGTTTAATTCCTTAATTATTTCTTACATTAAAATTTAACTAATTTTTTAATTATTTCATTTATATTTTTTAGTTAAATATACAAGCATATCGTTATTCGTTATCTTCATTTTCTACACATAAGTCAAATTATTAAAAAATAAATTTTGAATAAATTTTCAATAATTATGTACTTTTCTTATTTATTTTATAATAAATTGTAAATATGTAATTATTATTAAAAAATCTGTGTTTTTATCATTTAAATTATGAAAATAAAAAAATTTTTTTTTGTTGCAAAATTTTTAAATTATATTTTCTAATACCATCAAATAAATTATTTTTTTTTTTATTTCACAAAATTATAAATTGCAATTATATATTCAATTTTAAATTCACTTAAATTTCAATAAATATATTTTTTGATTTTTAAGCATTTTTGTAATTTTTATTAAATTAAAAATCATAATTTAAGAACAATGTATTTTTTTATTTGTCATTTTATTCCTATGAGATTAGTAATTTTTATTTTTAAATATTAATTAATTTTTAAATTTCGGAAAAAAAAAACAAAAAATAAAGGGTTCTATTCTAATTAACTATCGTCTAATCGAGAAGAATATTTAACTGAAATATGAAAATAATTTTTTTTTTTCTTGTACACAATCAATTAAGTACGATAATGTTTTTTTTTTCGATATTATCTTTGAAGCCATATCTAATTTTAAACTAGTTCACTTCTACTTTCTTTTCAGAAATCAATATGAATAGAAAAAAGCAAAAATTAGATAATAATATAAAAGGAGAGTAATGATAAAAATTGTTATACATAATGCTTATTTATTTCAACTATATAGATAATATAGCTATATGTATGTTCAAAATACATGAATGCCAGCTGAAAATATAAAATTACATTGAGAAAGAAAATGAAAAAAAAAATAAAAAAAAAAACAATTGGAGGGAAACACAGTTACAATGGACAGTTTTTAATTGATTAAACTTTTAATTATTGCACTAGTTATTTGATAGTTACTTGTTGATTATTCCCTTTTCAAGGCTGTTTTTTAAATCTAAATACATACATACGAGTATGTATAAATGTAACATACCCAATATATTTTATTCTATTTAAAACTTTTGCTTCCTTATCATTCATTAGTTTAAAGGTAAAACTGATTTGAGTAGAATTTTCAATTTTTCAAGAAAAATGTAATTATTTTTAATTTATCAATTATATAAAATAGGAAAATTTTGTAACTAATCGGTCCTGGACATGAGTTTTGATGAGTTTCCAAGCAGGCTCAATGATTTGTCTAAATGAAAAATAGGTAGGTACCTACGGTGCCTAAAAAAAAATATCAATTTGTTAAAAAAAGAAAACTGAACTTTCCAATAGGTTTAACATTTAAATTGAATCAATTTAATTTAAAATGATAAGAAAAAAATTAAAATCTTCACATGATGGGCTAAAATGTAAATAAATTTTATAGATTTAATACAAACAATTCATTCTTTTCTTTTATTAAAACCTATATGCTGGAGAAAGTCTAGAAATAAAAATTACTTTAAATATAAAAAATTAATTTTTAAATAACAAATTGTGCATTTTGTTTACATATATAAGAATTAAATTAAAAATAAATATTAATATGTAAGTAATTATAAAAATTTTTCTTATATGTATTTAAAAAATGGTTTCTGATCTTAAAAAAATGCTATATTCAATAATATCTGATACATGTTATGAGGAAGAAAAAACTGCAGGTTAATTCACTTTTATCATTCGGAACAAAATACGTACCTACCTACCCTAATAGTACAAAGAAGTTTTTAAGCACGAAATTCAATTCTGTACCTCAACTATGCCTCTAAAACTAATAATTGCTATTGAAATTACTATAACTATCAATTAAATTTTTAAGTTTTGAATTTATATGAAAAATAGAAATATTAGGAGGAACCTATGTATATCAGAGTACTCGTATATCATAAGTATATCAACTTTTACTTCTAAATGTACACAGACATTTGCACTTATGCCTCTTTAGCAATCTAATATTTACAGTCTAAAATAAGAGTAGGTATAAAAACTTATTTATGATTATTACTTTTTCCCTAATATTTTAAATGGGGATTCAATATGATAAGGATTTCAATAAAAGAAAATAATCCTTAAATCAGCTGGTTTTGTTTTTAAAAAATTTTTTTTTTGTGACATGCGTTGTACTTTAAAAATTTATTTCAAGACCATAATAATTCTGATAATTTATATTATTATGATAGGATTGCGACGTAATAGCTTTCCTTTAAAAAAACTTTTTCAATTATTCGATTTTATAATGATTTGACATCATATTTATTAAATAATTGTTTAAAAAAAATTATTAGCAATATAATAGTCCAAAAAATTCTATTCATGGAAAAATTTTGTACCAAATGTTAATTTCCAAATATTTTCATACTTTAGTGAATCATTAAACCCACACACGTTCAATTTCTTAACAAAATATCATTGTTGAAGGGTTACACTTTTATATTGAATTTAAGCATTTTACTTAGCATTATATTTTTTAATTTTTAAATTATATAGAAAACCAATTAATAATAATCACATTTTAATATCCTATATTATAAATTTCAAATTAATTTGAGAGAAATTTACCTGTAAATTTTTCCCAAAGACACAAAATATTCTTCTGTGTTCAACACTTTCGTTAAATTTTCGTAAATGATGTTTTATGTTGGTATGTCTGGTTAGGAATTTGACACAATTATGGAAATGCCACAACTCTTTGAATTTCTGTAATATTTTGGTTCCACATTTTGTTTATGCAAAGAAATGAAAAATAATTTTATTTAGTAAAACTTTGCATAATCGTTAAAATAATATAAAAAGTTTTGCAAGCACAAGATGTTAATAAATAAAAATCAAAACTCAAAATGAATGAGAATTTCTTGCACAATATTATAAAAGTTTAGAAAAAACAATATCAAGAAAATTTATGTATATGAGTTAATTTACTAAATAACATTGAAAGTGAGGCAAGACTGTTCGTTGCAGTTTTTCGTTAAAAATTTTAAGTAGCGAAATCAGCTGGAAAACACATGCATTTGTTTATTTTCATTAATTGCAAAGTTCATTGTTTTATAAAATAAAAATCACAATGGAGAAGGGCCAATTGTGTTATTATTGCGAAGAGAAAATAAAATGTGAAAATATTTTACAATGTAATCAGTGTTTAAAATCATTTCACATAAAATGCCTAAAAAGACCAGGAACACCGGGTGATCTTTGCGGTGATGTTTTTTTTGATTTTACTTGCATTAGATGTTCTCCATTAGAAGAAATATTTGTGCGGAAAAAAATTCCATGGTTGATTGTTATTGTTCTAGCTATTTATAATCTTACAATTCAGTCACAAGGTAAAAAAAAAACTAAAATAAATTTTTGCAAAAACATCTATTTAAACAAGAGTTTTTAAGGTTTAAGTCATAATGGATATTTTCATTGGCGATCTCACATATCTGCTTGGGTTGATAAAAATTGGAAGTACTTGTTCGGTGCTAACATTAAACAACGAAAAAAATGGTATGGAACTTTATCTGGAATTCTTTCAGCATATAGTCCGGAATTCTTTGAATCTGGAGCAAATAAAAATTTGACTGATTCTGGATGGTGGAAATTAAGTTCTAAACAAACTCCCAAATATTTTATGAATCTTTACGAAAATATACCAAAACGGCAAAATAAATTGCGTTCAAAAGCTGAAATATCAAAAAGTGAAATAGCGAAAAAAATAAAAACTGAAGAATCAGATAATCATGAAGAAAGCGAATCCTCGGATGTTGAATCAGACGACAACTATATTTGTAGTCGATTTGTTCCCTATATGGGAAGAAAAAGAAAACGACATCAATCAGAACAATCAAGGAATAGTGAAAGTTCAGTTAAGTTAAGTTTGATGAATTTTTTAGCGGAAAATATTTCTTCACAAACTCCTTTGCTTGATAATTCCGCAATATCGCCAAACATTTATGAAGATTTCACTTTTAATTCAAATACAGATATTTCGTCATTATTGTATGAGAATAATTTGGATCTTAATATCGATAATGTTCCAAAACAAAATCAAGATTTTCAGCCTAGAATAATTCAAATAACTAACTATCAAAACTTTGAATCGGACTTGAAAAATGAATCAGTGAAAGTGAATGCTATAAATGATTCAGATGAATCTTCTTTATCTGAGTCACAACACTCAGATGAAGATGATGAAAGTACAATAGTTGAATTTGAGAAAAGTTTATTTACTAAAAGACCAACACGTCCGTTGCCTTGGCTAAAACGACGTAGTACAGTTTTACATGATAGTAAGGATGCTCAAAGTTTATCAGAATATGATGAAAAAAAATTGTATATGGCTTTGAGGAGAGTGTTTACTATAGAAAAAGGTTCTAAATCATTAGAAATACCAACAGATATAAGACTTTTGTATCGTAAGTTGAGCTTAAAAATATTAAAAAAGCAAACTGGACTTAAGCAATTTGATTTAGATAATTATATGAAAAATAATTGGGAAAAAGAAAAATCGGTCAATATTTTAGATAGATATTTTTGTTTTATAACTGATTCACTCATTCATACTGTAGAAAATAGTAAGAGAACATTTTTGGCACAACTTTCAGGTTCAAATGACTATGAATTGTTTGAATCACCTCACACATCAAGAGTATTAATGCCTTTTATATATAGAAATTCAACATATTTCCCAAATTGGATAAAACTAATGTGTGAAATTCAATTTTCAAGAATTGGTAATTTGAGTAAAAAAGTAGAACGTTCAACTATTGATTTCTGTTATGTTCGTCCATATCATATAGCTGGAGTAAATAGTTTGCTGCAACAGATGTTCTGGCCTGGAATTGACATGTCTGAGTGTTTAGCTTACCCAGATTTTAGTGTTGTAGCATTATACAAAAAGTTAATTGTTGGTTGTGCTTTTATGGTTCCAGATGTAAGCTATAATGAAGCTTATATTTCATATATGGCTGTGCGGCCACATTGGCAACGTTCCGGTATAGCAAGTTTTATGTTGTATCATTTGACACAAACATGTATGGGAAAGGATATAACATTGCATGTTTCCGCCTCAAATCCTGCAATATGTTTGTATCAGAAATTCGGTTTTAAAATCGAAGAATTAGTATTAGACTTTTATGAAAAATATTTACCAATCGAATCAAGTCAAAGTCGGCATGCCTTTTTTTTAAGATTGAGAAGATGAAACTTCACTAGAGTTTCAATAAATTTGTTTTCTATACAGTATTATATATAGTATGTATATATTTGTTTTCTGTCGTAAAAAAAAGGAACGAAATTTATGAATGAAAAAAATAAATATTGTTTTATCAATGAATGTTATTTTTTTTATAGAATATACAGTTTTAATTATTTTAACTAGATAAAAAGCCTGTCACAGCTATTTAAACCTCTAATAAAAACATTTATGAAACTTACATAAACAGAAATAAAATAAATGATTTTTAAATTATCATATAATTAAAAAAAAGTGTAATACAAAATAATTGGCTTAACTTTTTCATAATATCTATCTACATCAAAAAACTATCTTTTATACACTATACAGCCTTGAATTATATATGTATTTGTTCTATTTCGAGTTTTGTTTTTTTTTTGCTTTCTAATTTTTCACTAGTTTATTAAATTGCTTTAAAATTTTAATAAAAGTTTAATTTGTAAAAATTATAAAAAGACTACATTTATATTTTATAAAATAATAATATAAAAATTGTCTACTAAAATAATACAGTTAAATTTAAACACAAAAATAATTATTCTCTCAAGAGAGGCTCTCTGTCACTTCCAGTTCCATCATCTACTGTTTGTCTAACTTGACGACGAGATACTCCAACATCGGAAGGGTTTAATTCATCTACTGAACTTGATCCCGCCATATTATTTTCCGCTATAGCCATTCTAAAAAATGTAAGAAATTAAAATTAAATGAAAACCAAAAAAATTTATTTTCATAAATATGTACAATTTGTCGTTATATTCTTGTCGCTGTCTAGGACTTAAATTTAGATTTCCTTTTTTAGATTTATCATAGATCAAAATGACTATTGTGGCCGTCAGAGAAACTAAAGTATACAAAACAATTAATAAATTTCTAAAATCGTCAAATTATTTATAAATTTTTACTAAGTAACCATCCAATGAAGAAAAGCTCTAAATATAAGTAATTGCTGTTGGTTCTGTCAATAATCATGCCGGAAATAATGGATATTACGGCAAGACCTAAATTTTGAACAGACTGACATCTAAAATAAAATAAATTTTATAAAAAAAAATTTAAAGAATTTATTTTTTATTTACATTCCGTATGCGCTTCCTAATTGATATTCAGGTATAATTATAGCCACCAATGGCCATAAGCTGCTTGCCAATAATGCATATGAGAATCCCATTAAAACCATTCCTACATAGGGTGATAGCATAGTAAATGCTAATAAGGAATGTGAGCCAATAGTTGCAATTGTTGCAAACAAAATCCAATATACATTTCTTCCACATTTATCAATTAGTAAACCGAAAAGAGGGCTAGTGATTGCTGATATTATGTATATAATAGAATTGCAACTATTTGCATCTTCAGGTTTAAAATGCCATTTTTCTATAAAAAATGCCCTGCAAAAAATGTAAAGTGGAATAATATCAACAAATTTGAAAAGTTAAAGACTTACTTTCCTAAGGCGATAAAGGGAAATATTGCTACATAATATGCCACGCAAATTATAGAAACCATCCAGAAAGTTAATTTGAACGTAAAAATATCGCTTAACTTAGCAGTTTCTCCTGATGGGTTGTCTATTCTGCGTGTGATACGCTGTGCCCTTTTATCCATGAGACCTGAACATTTCAACAATCATTAAAAATGTATATTATTGATAAATAAATACGCACCTAGTATTAGAGCACATATAAAAGACATAACACACGTTGCCGATGCTAATAACAGAACAACTCCTGTACATTTATAGCCTTCGTAAAATTGTGAGACGTATTTATAAACGTGTTCCATTACAGCAAAGTTTACTGTACTACCAACACGAGCAAATGACAATTGTAAACCAAAAACCATATTAAGTTCTTTTCCTTTAAACCATAGGACAGCATAGTTATTTTGTGCAACAGCTAATGATTCAGCACCAATTCTAATATAAATATGAAGGTACCGATTATATTGTATTTTTATAAAGAAACAATAAAATTACCCGAAAACAAATCGACCAACAACCATTAGCCAAAATGCATTTAACAATGCCCCAAAAGCAAACAAAAATTGACCAATTAGTAAAATGAATAAATAAATTATGGTTCCAAGTCGAATTCCGAAAACTCGGTCAATCAAAAAACCTCCAATGAAGCACAGTATAACATTTGGCCAAGAGTAAATTGAGTACAACAAAGTGAATTGAGTGGTTGATAAACTAAGGTCCTCTTTGAAATGATCTTGCAAAGCTCCTGGATTATCGTAACAAAAATACGATCCTAAAAATAAAAATTAAAATTTTTGTACATACTGATATGTATATATACATATTAGGTCTGTTCATTTCACTTTTAAAAATAAATAAAGGGTGCGAATGATTTTACTGGGGAAATTAAGCTCTTGCTATAAAGTTGAAACTGCATAACTTTTATGAAAGAGGTGCACTGATAATCTTTGTGCTTTGTATATTATAATAACGACTTGGGTAGAATTTCTTGGGTAGAATCCATATGTCCATATGTTTTAATATTTGGGTAGAAATTCGTAGTAAGAATTTATAATTATATTAATTATAATTATAATTTCTTACAAATATTTTTTATCCATTCATAAAGAAGTTATTAAGATGTCTAAAGTATTTCAATGAATAAAGAATATGAATTTTCCAAAATTCAGATTACATTTTTAAAAAGATAATTTTAAATTTTATGGTGCAGTTTTAACATGGAACTTCCCAAGCATTGAAACTCTACTTTCAGTGTTCATATAAAATTTTAAAATGTAATCATATTTATTTTAGATTGTTACGAATGCTCAATATTATTATAACAAATGCAGAAAGTCGATTAAAAACGTATTTAATATCATCTACAGAAAATGTTTAACAATTACATATATATACATATTTACATTTTGTAAGCGATTAATTTTAGTTTTGTTTCAATCACTTGTTGATTTTATGAATTCTGATAAGAAAATTAGAATAAAGTAATTGTACTCGATTGTCTTTGTTATTTTGTTTCTTTTTTATATTATTCCACAGTATTTAAATGATTCATAAAATCTTTTAGTTTTAAATTTACATTTTTTCTGCATGATTGCTATAAATTTTTCGAAATTTTTTTTTAATAACTTGATATTTTAAATGTAATATGATCAATGAACTTTTCATGAACTCATAACAATAAAAATTTTCTAGTTTTCTTTGAAAACTTACCAAAACCAAGCAAACACATAAAAATTAAAGCAATGAAACGATGAACTTTGGAAAATGGGTTGCAACATGCCGTTGCCCCACAACCTGTCAATTCTGGATCTAGTTCATTATCCGTTTGATGGTAATTTACCGGAGCATCATAATTAGGTCCATCTTCTTCATTTATTATGGGTTCAGTATCTTCGTTTTGCGGCATATTTGATAGTATTTATTTTTACCAAAAGAAAAAAAAAATAGTCCGTTTAATCCTTTTTTAATTGTTCCTATGAGACGTTAAAAAAAATATTCAATTTCTTACTTTTTGATAAGCTCGCATAATATTAATTTAAAAATTATTCAATGAGTCATATAATTTTTTTTTATCACATACCAGCATTTATACTTCTTTGGGATTTTATCTTCGTTATGTTACTGAATATGTACTTTTAGATGTGCCAATTTAGGGTGGATGTCTATTCTTTTATCTATAAAACATAACAAAATATATTTTTAGATTCTTCTATAAACAATTGATATTTGAATTGATAATTGAAAAACTTAGATTAGCCTTTGAAATTTCTAACAAAAGATATATTATATAAATAACTCAAATTTACATATGATGAAGTTCATTATGTTCAAAAAATTAATAAATATTTTTGAGTGCTAACTAGTTATATAAGAAAAAAACATAAAACTATTTAGTAAGTTACACATATCACTTCCAACGATTTAAACTTGATAATAACAGCAACAAGTGTATATTGTCTATTCCTATTTTTAATGCAAGTAGGTACCAATCTATGTACATAAATGTTTCTAAATTAAATTTTGTTACAAATCAATATTTTTTTATTTATTTTATCAATATTTCTATCCAAATTTATCAAATAATCAACAAAATTTATTTTAGCACATATAATTTATTTTACTACGTATTACCTTGGCATTATAATTATAATTATGTGGGTATAAATATACATAGCTTACTTATTAAAAAATCTTGATTTTATATTTTTTTTACTTACATATTTGTTTGTTAGTTTTAAAATAGTTTAAAACATAGACCTTTCAGTTTTGAAAAATTACACGTAATTCCGATATATTTATTAAAATGGGCTTTTTATTTTTAAGTTCAATTTATGAAAATTTTATTTAACTTGGTATTTTTTTTTTAAACTATTTACCTTCCCCAACCTATAGATTATTAGATTCCCGATTCTTTGTGTATTTTGAAGTTCACAAATTTTAGAATGAAAATAGAAAAAACGAAAATAAACTCGAAAATCGAAATATCATTTGACGTTTCAATGTTACAAAGTGAAAATGAAATTAAATAAAAATTATGGCGGAAAAACATTTCATTTCTAAACGCATATTGCAGCAAGAATAAACTTAATTTTAGTGTTTAATTTTAATGATTGATATTTACTATAAATACTTCTTAAATGTAATAAACTTCTTTGCGAGACAAAAACTAAAAAATAACCCAGTAGAATTTCAATTCCTGACAATCAGTTTGTTTTTTATTTTTTCGGTTCACTTGTATTTATGAAGCTGAGAACGCTACACTCCGTATAAAAAAATCCCAAAAAAAAACTTGGTGCACTTAAAATAAAGAACTTACTACAGTTTTATAATAAAGAAATAAAGAAACGGATGTTAAAATAACACATTTATTAAAAAATAATAAGCTTCGATGATAATTAAAAAAACTTAAAGAATTTCATTTTTGACAACTTTAAAAACCCAAGAAATTTTTTTTCATGTAAAACCACATTAGTTGTGTACTAAGGTGCTTTACAGATTTATAAATAAGTTATTTTTATGAGCCTTATAAAAAAACAGCTGACTGTCAAAAATTCAAATTAATATGAGTTATTTTGTAATTCTACTTCGTGATGGAATTTCTAGTATTCTACAATTGCATGTTAACATCACGTGCCAATGTGAACTTTATGTTGTGTTTTCAAATAGAGTATTGAAAATACATGACATTATTGTTGACAGTGAAAATTGTGTTTTGATTAAAATTTGTTCTGTTTTTAAGTCAATTTCATATGCTAATTAGAATCCTAAAAAATAATAAATTTCGGATTAATTTCATTTTTATGAAATATGATTATAACTGGCTATAACATAAATGATCTTTAAATCATTTGTAATAATTAAGCTCTGAAGGGAAGAAAGACTGGTAATGGAAAACGCAGAAGTAGAAATTAGTACTCCTGGTAGTAGTGAAAATCCGTTTGAAGATTCGATTGATCATCCTTACGAAAATGAAGATATTTCGGATAATGAAGCAGAAGATCAGAAACATAGTATCATTCAAGATATTAGAGAAGAGATCAATGTTAATCAAATGGCATTGCTAACGCCCACATCGGCTGTGACGGACGGTGTTACAAAGTCTGAATCTTTTTCAAGTAATAGAAGTAAAGATTTAACCTCATCAACAGAAAATTTATTAGATGATTCAGCTTCTGGGAGCTCTCAGTATAGTACAGCTGATGAATATTATATTGACAAAGAGTGGCTAATGCAAAAGAAGCACGTATTCATATTAAGTGACGCAGGTAAACCTATTTATTCTTTACATGGCAGTGAAGACAAATTAGCCTCAATATTTGGTATCATGCAAGCATTAGTAAGCTTTGTTCAAGGTAGTAACGATGCAATTCAATCTATACATGCTAATGGAATTAAATTTGTGTTTATGGTGCGAAATTCTTTAATACTTGTCGCTGCATCTAGATCTAAATTAAGCGTCCATCAAATGCAGATGCAACTCAACGATGTTTATAATCAAATTTTGTCGATACTGACATATTCTCATATGACTAAAATATTTGAGAAACGAAAAAATTTCGATTTAAGACGGTTACTAGCTGGAAGTGAGCGTCTTATCGATCATTTACTAGTCAATGATAGCAGTAACAGAAAAAGTAGTCAATGTTTTAATTTTTTTATATTAGAAGTTCATTCTTATTTATATTTTCAGTTTCTAATAATGTTTTTACATTTTTAACAAATTCAATAAGGGTTTTACCCATGTCAGCATCGGTTCGTAGTAGTATAACTAGTGCTATTCAGAGCAATTGTTCAAAAATACAAAATTTAGTTTTTGCAGTACTCATAGCTAACAATAAATTAATATGTTTAGTTAGAATGAAGAAGTATTTCATTCATCCTGCAGATTTAAGGTATTTAAAGAAAAAAATTTATAAAAAAACTAAATATAGAGTGTTATGTTTAAAATATTATCATACACTTTCTTTTATATTAAATTATATTCATATTAAATATATTTATTTTATAACAAAAAAGTTTTAACAAGGTATTTTTTAATATTTCAGGTTAATTTTTAATTTAATAGAATGTTCGGAAAGCTTTAAAACAGCAGAAAGTTGGACACCTATATGCTTACCAAAATTTGATATGAATGGTTTTCTTCATGCTCATGTCTCTTATTTAGCGGATGATTGTCAGGCATGCCTTCTTTTATTATCTGTAGATAGAGATGTATTTTTTACGCTTTCTGAAGCAAAGAAAAAAATTACTGAAAAACTAAGAAGATCTCATTGTTTAGAGGTAATAAATCTACAAATTAATAACAAAGGTGTAAATTTGGCTTCAGCTGGAATACCAGAACTTCGTCACTTCTTGTATAAACCGAAATCAACCGCCCAATTACTATGCTCGGAAATAACAGCACCGTATTCATCCATATCAGAATTCGAAAGATTAGAAGCTATTTATTGTAAATTGCATCATAGAATACATAATTTGTCTATGCCATTAAAATTGATATACGAAGTAAAAGAAAAAGAAGTAATTCTTGCGTGGGAAACGGCAGAATACGAATTATATGCTACATTTGAGCCTACTGTTGACAAATCCTTGGTTATAAAACTTGTTAACAAATTATTAAAATGGATTGAAAAGGATGAGGAGAATTTCTTTATTAAATATCATCCAACTTTCTAGAATACAATGTTTTCTTTTTTCTTTTCTTAAAAATTGATTATTACATTTGTATTTATCAAAAATTGTCGAATTTCGTTCAAAATGATATAATTAAAAATGTAGATTTTATTTTAAGTTTTAATTTTTTCTTCAAATACATAGCTCACAATTAAATAATTCTTTAATTACTATTACTATAATTATGTAACTACGTATTATAAATTTTTTTTTAGTTATCAAAGATATACTTACTTGTAAAAATAATTTTAAATATTATACCTTTATTAAAACTATTAGATAGAAAATAATGATACAAAATATAATTTTATATAATTTAAGGTATTTAAATGAAATTGTATGAAAATACGGAAAATATTCTTATATTTGTGATTTAAAGAAAAAATTTAGTAAATATAATACTTAAAGCAATAATTAAGAGATTTTATAATTAATTTTATTTTAAATCCATGATTTATTTTGTCAATCTTTTGCAATTAAACAAGAAGTGTATATGTGTGTTTTAGGAAATGTAAGTAGTTGTTCGGACATATCGATGAACGGGGAAAGTGAAACAAAAAGTTCTCATATCAAACTTTATTGGCCTGCGATCTGCAAGTAAATGTAATTTTACTACCGTCTGGAATTGTTAGATTTTTTAAAAATTTTTTATTTTGTCATGCTAAGATAGTAGAATATTTCCCAAATTTCGTGATTTTTGAATAAGTACTGTTTTAGTGCACAAAGGATCTATGTATATTAACTATAATACTTTTAGATTTGCAGATGTATACATATATGTACATATGGATTTAACTAGAAGTATATGAAAAATCAATTATGATTTTACTTGTTTAAAAATTATTTAATATTTTATTGTTTCAGTTTTTTTGATTTAATAAAATTTTGAGCGAATGCTATTAATTCTAAGACTTTTCATACATAAATTTCTCTACAGTGTGCTCACTTTTTTTCATTTTAATTATCGTTCTATCCAAAATCCACAAGTTTTATAAAATTCATATACACAAACACACATATATTTAAATTGTATATATAACTTGCATTATTGAATGATAAAAAACTGATAAGACTTTTGTTTTAAAAAAAACAAAGTTCAACAAAAGCTTTCTTTTTATTTTGTAATTATTGTGTGTGTGTTTTGGCACAACTTAAGTATATGTATTGCATATTTATCTATTTCGTGTGGGGCAAATATTGTAATAGCAACAGCACAACCAACAAAAAGTACAACCAACTTTTAAATGAAATATTTTTACCAAATACATAAGTAAATACCTGAGATATGCTATTTCATTATGCGTGCCGAATAATCTTGATGTTGCGCACATATCTACTGTATAAAGGTATTTGAATATTTATATGTAAAAAAAATATTCTACAATATAAAGAGCTTTTTTTTAAAAGTAGGATAATAGAAAGAAACAAGGGAAAAGTGATAAGAAAAAAAAAATAGTGAGAAAACCTTGATACTCTTCACTTTTATCCCACTTTTTTTTTGTATGTATATATGTTGCATGAAAATTGTAAGGAACTCTGGAAAATACACAGTAGGTCGATGGCATTGTTAAAAAAAAAACTTTTTTTTTGGTTGTCTTATATTATTTTTATATTTAATTCATTAATAGACCTCAATGTACGCATGTTTTTAAGGACCATGTGATATTTATTTTTCTACAAAAAAAAATCATAGTGAATTTTAATTTATTTAAATATTATATAATTAAAAAATAGTACGAGTTCATATTATGTGTGTTGAAAAACATTTTTCATATTTCTTAGAATCATTTTTTTTTTTTAGAATATTGCAGTCTTCAATAACTTGCATTAATTTCTTTGAATAGAACTTTAATATTTTAAATTATTTTAGAATTTTAGAATTAAATTTTAGAATTTATTAACGAATTATACAATTCATAAATAAATTTTATTCTAAAAATCCAAGGAAAAAAATTTCAAAATTAGCGTAGCGTGTAAAAATTACAATTTATCATAGGTACAATGTGTTAGCCAAAAAATTTTAATGATTGGTAATAATTATTTTTTTCAACCAAACACTTTGTAGCAGTTTCCATAGGATTTTTATTGTTATTAATTTTTTTTCATTCCACAATTCAACTCCTCAATAAGCTAAAGTTCTCAAGTCTTATCATTCGAATAAAATATAAAAATTTTTATATAATTAATATTATCCCTATAATAATTATTTATAATGCATATTTGCTTCTAAAATTAAAAAAAAATTACTAAAAAAATGAATTCAAATGTAAAAAATACAATCTTTTGTTTGTTCTCTTTTTAATATATGCAATTATTTAAATATTTTTTTTAAATATTTTTATTCAACATAAAAATTTGAAAAATTTTTCATTTAAAATAAGTCATTAATTGCTATTACTCTATTTTTGAAGTCCAACAGAACATATAAAATTTAGGTATGACAATACAAAAATATAATTATTAAAGAAAAAGTATTTAATCAATATAAGTATTAAAAACAAAAATACAATATTTATATATGTATGTAACACATATTTTGAGGCTTTCATCCGGAATTTATATTAATTTACATCCGGTAACAATATCCTTAATTTATGTTATATAGAACATATATATGTATATTATATAAATATATTTGCACTGTAAATATAAATAATTATATACATCTACATAGGTATAATTAAATATTTCAGTATGAATATTATGTATTTGTATATATGTATATGATTTATTTTCTATTATATACAACGTAGATTTTTTAATTTTCTGTTCCATTTTCTCTCAGTTATGATCTGGAGTGCTGTTTTTTTTTTTTTAAATTAAATGAAAACATATATAATATTACGTACATATGTACATACAGGTTATTTAATTTATATTATATTTATATTGTATATAAAGATCAAATACAGGTTATGATTTTAATTTTTTATATTAAAATAAAATAATTAATTTAATTTTGATTTTTCAAAATTAAATTAATTAATTTCAAAATTGAATTCAATTCGCGCATTTATAATAATGTTTATATGAATTGCATATGTATGTACTTATATATTATAAAATTTTTGAATATTAAAATGAAATTAAAATCAATTTTTGTCCAATTTCGTTTTCATAATACAGACCATCCTTCATATACATATGTACGAGTATGTATTATTTTCATACAAATTTTATTTTTTAGCATTTTAATATATTAAGAAGATTTTTATATTGACAATAAAATAATTTTATTTATTAAAAATATTCCAATTAGAAAATTAGGAATTAAAATTAAAAATAAAATTTTTTGTAAACAGCAATTTTTTTGTATACTTATCAAAATTCAAATGATGATTTCAAAATCACTCAGTTTGAAAATACACACATTAAAACAAATTACGAGTATTTATGTGTGTATATATAAAGTACCATTTGACGCTTTTCGATTTTTGTTTTTATTCAAAGAGAAAATACAGAGTAGGTATTTTGGTACCTTTTTTTTTTTTTTAATAAAAAAATAATATTTTTCCATCTCTGTTATTTGAAAATTTTTACAAAATTGTTTAAGCTTTTATATACATATTTATATATGTAAACATTTATATCTAATATGTAGGTTATTATATTGTATTTATGTATGAATTTGCATTTATTCTTGAGTTCACAATGTATGTATTCATATATCCCATTTAATTATACTTACATACATACATGTATTAAAAAAAATTTTTTTTTCTCCTGATGAAAGAGAAAAATGAAAATATTAAAGGTAACAAAAATACTTACGCGTATACAAAGAAAATTGTAAGGATGCTTTTTTGTAAAAACAAAAAAAAAAGCTCTTTTTTAAAACCCACCACCACACATTGTATATACAAATATATATTGTGTAAATTTATACATATAAGTAGAACAATATTACTCTTTATAAAATAAATTGTAAATAGGATTTCTTTCTATACAAACTTTCCTTTAGTAAAAAAAAAATAGGTACAAGGATATTAAAAAATATTTCATAAAAATTTTCTATGTATGTATTGTGTTTATATACTCGTAATATTGTATAATATATAATTTCATGGAACTTTTTAAAAGCAATTTACTTTACTTATTTTTATTTCATACTTTATTTTATACATATATTATATACAGAAATATACCAAAATTGTTATATAATTTTAATATTATATATAGATGAACATAGTTGTATTATAAAAACGGTATAACAAATACAAATATAAAACATAAATGTGATGTGTATGCAATAGTTTTGATCCATTTTTAGAGTTTAAATGTTCAAAAAAAAAAATCAGACCATTTGCAAAATTTAGTTGAGCTCAGAATTTTCCGGTGTCGGGACTGTATTATAAAAACTTTGAACGTTTCATTGTTCGGTTTTATTTTTCTCTAAAAGAATTTTTTTTTTCTTTTGTATTTTAGGTTTCTATTCCTAATTATTTTAAATATTAATGTATAAACATATACATATATATATACTGACATATTAAATTATAAAAAAAATTGAAAAAAATTTTTTTTTTGATAAGCAAAGGCGCGGATTCAATATTTAAAAAAGAAATAATTATTGTATTAATTTTACGTGTTTAACGATAAAAAAAATTGCATAGAAAAAAAATCATACTTATATATAGCTATATATATATATATATATATATATATATATATATATATATATATATATATATATATATATATATATACCATAATATTATGTGGATTAAATATATATTAACATACTAAAATATTGCTTGTTCATTCTGAAATTAATTCGAGAAATGCAAATAAAAATTTAAAATTCAAATTAAAAAATTAATAATTAAATTATTAACATGCATGCATACCATATATTAACATAATTTATAAATATAACAATATTATAACAGTAATTTTATTATTTATATATAGTCATATATATATAATTATGTATATGTATTATATTTATATATAAAATATAAAAATTATATTTAAATACTTTTGTTTTAATTAATCTTTTTATACATTAAGTAGCCCTACACTATAATAATAATTCAAAAAAAAAAAAACCAATAATAAATTAATAAATTAAGTTTAATATCAGAGAGGGAGACAGAGAGAAAGAGAGTTAAAAAAAATTATTAATAAGATCAGAGGCCAACGAGCAAAGAGAAAAAATTATTTGATACATTTGAAAAGAGATGAAATTCTCAAATGCAAAAAAAAAAAAATTTAAATATATGTATAGGTGTTAAAAAGAAATAAATAATATATTTTATAAATAATTTTTTTGAAAATTTCGTTTCATCATAATAATGAAAAATAAAAAGAAATTTAAAAAAAATTAATTAAAATAATAAAAAGCGGGAAAATTTTTTATTTTAATTTTTTTTCTTAAATTTTTTAATATCTTAAAAAAAATATATATCAGTCCAACAAAAACTTA
The DNA here is from genome assembly GCF_029603195.1 of Condylostylus longicornis. Lineage (NCBI taxonomy): Eukaryota > Metazoa > Arthropoda > Insecta > Diptera > Dolichopodidae > Condylostylus > Condylostylus longicornis. The sequence goes on along the minus strand of NW_026577971.1, from coordinate 1,097,870 downwards.
CAATCTTAATTTCTAATATCATATATTATAATAAATCAGTTAGCATACATTATATATACACAAACATAATAATTATATATCTATTATAAATATATAAATTCATATGAGGCCAGTGTAAATTTCTAACAAGTAGCAGAAAAGGAAAAAAAAAAATTTAAAGAAAAATTATTATACATACATAAATTATATATGAAAATTACACATATATATATATATGTATATATATATATATATGAATTAAATATAATATAAATTAATTTTATTTTAAATAATTAAGCTTATTTTCTTCATAATTATTGATATATATAAAATAAGAACTTAATTAGAAAAAATAATAATAAAAAAAATATGAATTTAAAATTAAACTAATATATAATTTTCGCATTTTGGAATTACAATATAATTCATATATATATACACATTAATAATACTAATAATATATATTATTATATATATATATATATATGCGTGAATAAATTATGATATATATATATACATAAATATAGTATACAAGAATGGTAAAATGATATTTCTCCAATCAATATATATATACTCTTATATATAGCTACTTAATTTTTAATTTATTTTATTTTCATTCTTATTTATTATATATCGTATATACATACTTAAATATTTTTGCAAATGAATCTACATATTTAAATGTTATATATATACTATATTCATAAGTATACCTTATTATGTTATTGTATATACAACTGTATTTAAAATTATTATAATATATATTACATAAATCCATACATAATATACAGTTGTACATGTATAATAGTATTTATTGGGCAATTTATTGAATATAAGAAAATGTTTGAAAATATTATATTATTATATAATAATAATAATAATAATGAGCATACATAATGTTATATTCTCTAATATTATGTGTTATAATAATTTATATATATATAAATTGTAGTGTTATATGGTTAATATAAAAATATATATATTTACATATGGTAATAATATATGTATTATTGTTAATAACTACATATATATAACATGTTATGTATATATATATAACATATATATATATATATATATATATATATATATATATATATATATATATATGTATTATTGTTAATAACTATATATATATATATATATAACATGTTTATATTCACGTACATTATTATATTTTGTGTAGGCAACAGCTAGCTTATCAAGTTCATAGTCAGATAGAAAAAAAATTTTTATAGTATAGAAGCTAGTATATATTATTATATATATGCAATATATTTTGTATATATTTATATATTTTATGAATTTTATGTAGAGTACACAAATGCAAACACATATACATGCAAAGCGAAACATAAATGCTGTATTTTGTATATTTTTATGTAGTTATAGCTTGAAGAATATTTGTAATATTATACATACATTATAAATGTGTGCAAATGAAGAAAGAAGAGAAAAAAAATTTAATAAAAAGCAAAATAAAAAAAAAAAGGAAAACAAGTAAAATTAAAAAATAAAAATTAAGGGAAATTAAAAAGAAATAAGGATAATACCCTTATTAGAAAATAATATAAACGATTTGGGCATTCAGTTTTTTCGCATTCTCTTTTTTTTTTCCTAATTTTATTTTTTTCATTTTTGTTGTCTCTTGAATTTTTTTTTCTATTTCTCTGTTTTATATTTATGGAATATATTTCCTTTTTTGTGAAATAAAATAATGAAATGAAAAAAGTAAAATAAATGAAAAGTCATCATAAAATTTGAGGTAACCGTGGCGGGAGTTCGGGTCTTTTTTTTTTAATTTTGATTTTACAACATTACTGAATTTCTGAATTTCTGTTGTTAAAAACAGGACGTAAAAAATATTGTACGTAATCGTAAAAATATTATTATGATTAAAATACAGGAATCTCATAAAAAAAATTGCATATCGTGCGGCTGTTTAATAATTATACCGTTATTGTTTAAATTATAAATACTACATTATAACATTAGTACTTATAATGCACTTGTAAACACTTTATATACCATATATCTTGGTAATATTTAAAATAATTTTTTAATTTCATATTATATTGAATTTCAATGGTTTTTTCATATATTTATGCAATAATATGAAAGTTTGAATTATTAGGCTTAAAAAAAGGTGTATAATTTCCGATTTACAGTCTATTAATATTTTAATAATTTTATATTTTAATAGAAGAAATTTCATTACGATTCCTATTAATATTTCAATATTATAATTTTATTAATAACCTTTAAGTATGTAATTTATATTAAGCATGAAATAAAGATGAAAAATTGTTGCTGAATTGTTTATTATGAAAAGAACAAAATTTTGGAATTTGGACACATGAAAGTAAAAAATTTAAGTAAATTCATAATGATATATTGTCGTAAGGTAATGACTTAAAAAAGTCAATTAGATTTGCCTAAAATATATGCAATGCAAAACATAATAACCATTTTCAAATCACTTCTATAAATGAGGCATAATTAAATTATAGCCCGATGAGTTACTATATTTATATGCAATCTATAAAATAAAGCTAAGAATCAAGTAATATTCCTATCGTCTTATAAGGTGGAATTTGTTCATAAGTACATGAGAAGGCTTATTAATTATTTGATATTAAGACATTTGATTTTATTAATATATTTAATATTAAATAATTTGATATTAAATTATTTAATTATATTCAATAAATTTTTAGATTATTATTGCTTGTTGGGCGAATAAATATTAACATTTACATTATTTTTAAGTTTAGTTAAGAAGATACCGGAAACTCTTATATTTTATAAAGGAAAAGAGTCGGTATTTTTAAAAATAAGGAATAACATAGACATTGTTCCTAAAATCAAGATTTGATGATAAGTTTTAAATATTATAATTCAAAATTCTTCTTGAAATCAAACTGTTTTATCTGCTTTTTCCTATGAATTTAACAAATTTATTAAATTATGATTGCTTTCAAACTAATTTAAGTGTGAGCTTCTTCTTAAATATTTTTTTATCTTTGAAAATACTTAAATATTTATCTCTTTCTCTTTGCATAATAAAAAAAAAAAATTGTAGTGTTGTCGTTTAATTGTAATTAATTTCCTCATAAAATTATTCCCATTTAAATTAAAGCGTTAGATATATTAGTCTTATATACATATATAGTTGGTTAATCTGATATATGTACATATGTGCTCACTTAAAATTTTTATTTTATATATTTTGCAGCATATAAAATGTTTAATATTAGCAATAAAATGTTATGTGTCAAAATTTATAGTATTATCGCGCGCCTATAAAAATTAGAAGAAGAGAGAATATGTTTTATCGTTTTTTTTTCAATACTTACGTATTACATACATATATATATGTATATGCAAATAATATATGAGCTTACATGTACATTAGTTTGTGTGGTTCACTATATAAAATTTTAATGAAAATCTCAACATGTATATAAAGTTGTTTAAGGAGAAAGTATATACACACATATACATACATAATATATATTAAAATTTTTTTTATATGCACTATATTAAATACCATGTACATATGTATGTATAGTATAATGAATGTAGCGTTTTAACATTGTAATTAAAGTTTACGATCTGAAAATTGTAAAAAATGTGTAAAAAATTTGTAAACAAAGTAAAATATCGAGCCTTTATGATTATTTTTTTTTTTTTTGGTTTATTAATTGTTTTTAAAGTGTTATTTTTTATGACTTTAAAGTAAGAAATTTGTTGCAGATTTGTAAAATTGTTTAATCTAGCTTGTAAAATTCTTTAATCATTCATTGAATGCATATTAGTCATATTTTGTCTGAAGTTACGCGTCTCTCCGTGAAATGTCAATTATTCACCGATATAGACAAAAGCAATTTTATTAAATATTTTTACTTTTTAAACCAGTAAAATTATTGCCAATCTTTTATTGAAATTCTTTCATTTAAAGGCTTATTCCTTTCATGAAAAGGCTTATGGTTTTTCATTTTACGTTTTCCATGATTTGTTTTTTTTTTGTTGTTTTTGTTATTCAAATCAGTTTTCTCTTTTTTTTTGCGTTAAGTTATTTGTCAAACTAATTAATTTTTTTTTATAATGTTTTTGCTTTAAATGAATATTTTAAAGGATCATAATTCATAAATATTCAATAGAAAAAGTAAAATATGTGTATATGTATATAAATGGTTTTTAAATTGGAATAGAGGTTTTTTCACCGCCGGTGGTTAAATTCGCAGCTCTAAATTTGCTCAATTTTGGGCAGCCACGCTTAAATAAGTGTCGGGTCGCTCATGTAAATGAAAATCGCTGAATTATTATCATTAACTTTTTGACATATTCATTATGACTTTCTTTTTTTTTTTTAAATTTTTTTTTTTAAATTAAAACCAATAATATGTTGTAAGATACATTTTTCTCCTGCAAAAAATTATTGAATAAATTCATACAGAATGACATATGCATTTCTCTCAAGTTTGTGTTGTCTTGTGAGTTGTCATATTTGTGTCTTAAATGAATTATAATGAATTACTTACCCAAGATATATTGGATATACTTGTAGAATTTTTTTATAATAATAAGGCTCTTGTTCTCATTTGTAGTCTTAATGAACTTGTAAAAATTTAATAAAACTGAAAATGGAAATATTGGTAATTTTAGAAGATTTCAAAAAGACGACACTTTAAAAAAAACATAAGTGTTCTAACTTTTTAATTTTTAAATTTCTATTTTTATGTTATTGTTCTTAAAATAAAATTAAAAATCTTAACCCTCAGTGAGTTCAACACAGAAACATAAGTATATATTATACCATTATATTAATATGGTTTCTTTAAAATTAAATAATAAAAATCTGATATAAATATTAATTTAAAAAATTGATTTTATAATACGCTTTTTTTTTGTGCCTTGAATATTATTTTATCATATTCAAGAACAAAATTCTATTAAAAGAGATGATCCTTGAAGTACCATAAATCATTTATGCATCTTTAATCCTTTTTTTTTTGCTTCTCTTCTTTTAATATCGACGTATAATATAAACTGTATATATATAACAGTATGAATGTTATAACTGTATAATATATAAGGTGGTTTTGATTGGAAAGAAAACCGAAAAAAGAGAAAAAAATGAGACCGGACAAAGTTTATCCTCAATAAAAATATAAAAGTTTTTAAACTTTTTATTTAAGTATCCTATGGTAGATATAGTATTCATGGGACACACTAAATCGTTTTACATACATTTTCATGTTTTACTAGGACAATATTTTAATATTAAAATTTAAGGTATAGCAACATACTCCAATACACATGTACATATGTCTATATATCTATGAGGACTATAAGAGTGGGGGACTATAGAAGAGAAGAATATATTAGGAAAAAGGAAAAAAGATAAGAAAAAAAAAACACTAATATAAATGGAAACAAGGGATCTTTTCCTTTATACATAATGGATCAAAGATCAGAAAAATTCATTCTTATTTTTTTTTTATTTACTTGTTTATTTTTTTAAATTTTTTCTTTGCTCCTTGACTTTCTGTTTGAAATAATAATGTTATTCATGGCACAAACAAATTACACAAATGAAAATGTAAAAATATAAATTCTATTTTGTCGTATGAATGCAAACTATGACTACATTCAAAAAGAGAAGAGCAATTCGCTCAAGAAGGAAAGTAATAAAATCAGAAAAAGTGTCTGCAGAAATTTTACTATAAAAGAAATTAAATATGAAGGTTCCTTGATGAAAGAGAAAGGAGTAAACTATTGTGGTTAAGGTTTTGTTTTTGCTTTGACATAAAAATGAATTTTTTTGTATTTTGACATGGATGTTTACACAACAAACTTCAAAATCAAGTCAAAAATAGAAATTCATAAACAATATTGTGAACACTGACTAACTTTTAAATATAATTCACAATAATTATTTAATTTGAGAATTATTAATATTAAAAATTAAATTTTGATTTACAACATAAGCAGATTATAAAATGTTTAACAATTTAGGTCCCAAAATTCGTAAAATTAAATTCGATAAAAAGAAATTTTTTTTTTCATTTTTGACATAAAACACGAGATTTTTTTTGTTATATTATGTATTTTGGTTTTTATAACAATTTCGTGACATTTTTTATAACATTTCGTATAAATTACACGTGAACAATAAAATAAAACAAGATTAAGAAAAAAAAAGTATTTTTATTGAAATCGTCACGATTTCAAAAAAGCAATTTGCTGTGTTAAGAAACAAAAACTGAAAAATAAAATTGTTCTGGAAAATAAAATTGTAAAGAGAATTTTTTTTTGTATAAAAGTTAAAGGACATTATTTTCAAACTGATACACATATCGCGAAAAAATTTCCTTTGTACATACAGGTCGTATTCATCTTTTACTACTTTTGATTTTTTACTAAATTTTCGTTTGACAACATATACACAAAAATACTGACAACAATGCTTAATTCTGACTCATAATAGTACATTTTGTACAAACGATGATTAAAGCTGTCATAAATGCAGTCACGCTCATTTGCCTAAAAATGTAAGTTAGAATGTGAATAATGTTTAAATTAAATTTCAATTTTCAATTACGTTCTTGCTCAAATTTCACTTAATATACATAAAGTCACACATATATATTTTCATATTTAAGGAATTTTATGTAATTTACAGTTTCGCGATGATTAAAAATTTTCAATTAATTAATCAATTTTATAATTTTGATTAAGTTGAGTACAAGTTGAGTTGCTTTTTATAATTTAACATCAATCACAATTATATGATAATGAAATTTAAATATCAAGTTTAATTACAGCAATATTTTATAAACTTAACTCTTAATTTATAAATTTTTCAAAATTTTGTTGAAAATTTAGAAACAAATTTATAATGCTCATATATTTTAAAATAACATGGGCAAAATAGGATAATAACAAAAAAAGACGAAAAAAAACGAAAAGAATTGTGATGTGAAAGAAGAGAAATTATCGCTTGATAGAATTTCTTATCATCTCCAAATTACTATCAAATTTTACTATGAGATTAATTAAAAATAGTATTCATATTTTAAGCAGATTTTAGGTTTTTTAACGAGACCGAATTAAATTAGAACTCAGTTAACTTAGTAAGGCAATAAGCCTTGTAAGAAGTAATAAGACTTGTCTCGTGAGTGTGTTTTTTCTCACACAAAAATTATTAGAAAACTTTTTGACAACTTTGAAAAATTATTTTTTAAATTTTCTTGTCATATTCTTTGCAATTTTATTGTCAAAAAATGGTTTTTTTAAGATTTTAAGAGGTTTTAGCTTTCAGGAAGGGACGGACAAAACAACGGCCGATTAGAGTGAAAATATTATAAAATAGTCATTGTCATTGTCATTCCAACTACTTTAGAATTATATCTAAGCTCCTGACAAATTCTAGTATTGAATTTACTTTAAGTCTCAAGACTTCTATTGTGGTCACAAAGCCTTTCTCGAAGCATCTCAATCGTAATCGAGTTACCGTCTCATGTCCATACAAATAAGTGTTCTACGGTTTCGTTCTCTTCAAAGCATCAGGGGCAGATATCGCTTTCCGCTTTGCCCATCATCTTTAGATGGACTATCGGGAGCCAATGTCCAATGAGTACATTCACCAATAGCCCTAAATTTCGACGACCAAGTTTGTTTAAACTAGTTTAATGGTAAACTAATTTATTAAATTTGAATTTTTCACGAACAAAATTATTTTTTGAAATTCGGCGTTTAGAGGAAAGATGGAGGAGCACTTTCCACTAACATTCATTTTGCCCAAATAAAAAATTAACAAAAAACTAGGACGAGTAATTTAGTTCCTTTAATTCTCATTAATCAAAATGTCAATGTGTTATGCTATGCTTTTCTTTTTTTTTTGGATTTTTGTTTTAAACGAAGAAAAAAAAATTTTTTCTGTTTTGTTTGTTGTTCACGCAGTCCTTACAATTTTATTATGATTACTTTAATTTTTTTTATATGTTCAACTAATTTATAAAAACTGGGTTTTTTCTCTCGCAGTTTGTTGATTTGGTTTTAATTTATTGCAAAAACTCTATTTAAACTTGAAGAAAATTGTTATTTTTCAATTGTTCACATACATATGTATATGTACATAACAAAGAAGATGTTAAACATATGATATTAAGGTTAATTATATTCAAATATAGAGAGCCTCAAGTATAAAAGCGGATGTTTGTTATTAAAATCGTCCGGAAAAAGTACATTTTTTTTTTTTAACTATAAATAAAAATTTATTATAACTCTTTTAAATGCGTGTAAGGTAATTGAAATAAACTATATATGAAACCATATTAGAAAAGCAAGCGTTAAAAATAATACAATATCATTTCTGTGTTTTATAATGCATCAAATGCATTGAATCTGATATTAATTAAATTGAAAATAGAATATTCATAGACTTCATATATATTGTATAAATAATGTTATATTTCTTTAAAATGTTGAAAAAAAAAGATTCAATTTTTAATTAAATGGTACTTACTGTATAGGAACTCATACAATTTCAATTACCTTCAACGGAATATTATTTCTACTTCTCAATACTATTATTGTACTTCTCAAATGATTTATTGTCAATGAATTCTTCGGGACTTCGTGGCAAATTCGAGTATGTTGAAGAGTTTGATTTTTTGCAACTCTCAGACCCTTCGCCCGGGGATCAACACTCCACATTTGCCGAGAACGAGTATCGAAATCTCCTTCTCCTGCGAACAAGGTCCTCACCATCCAGGTTCAATTTATTCAAATTAACTCCGAGTCGACAATATCACTTTAGTATAGACTCGTAAATATTCTAATTTATCGTAAGTATGATAATTCTCTCACACATTTTTATTATATTCTAATATCGCTTGTGGTTGTAATTACAAAAAATCTCCTTAGTCTGCTGTAGCTAAAGATCTTGAAGTTTTAACGTCTTTTGCGGTTCCAAAAGCGGTATGTTTGCCAGTTCCCCACTGGGTTTCGAATATATGGCAATTTTTGTACAAATAATCATTTTTGAAAATTTTTAGAACATACCCTACAAGTATACGTATACATTCGTATTTACGAATGAAAATAATCTAGGTTATTGGGGAACGGTTGTATTGTAAGATTTGAATGAATGATGCGCGGTTTTTGTGTTTGTTTAAGCAAAAAATAACAAAATTTTTATTTAAATTCTTAAATTTCTAATTTTTTATTTACTATATTTTTGGAACTATCATTGTCCAGGGCAAGAATTATTAATTTTCATACTAGGGAGGGTTTTTATAATGTGTGAGCAAAAAAAAGTTAATCAAAATCAAATAAGTGAGTAAGATAAGAGAATAAAATTAATAAAAAAGAGAAAGAGAAAAAGAAATATTGTCGTTTCCTTTAAAAAGGAGCAGAAAATTTTATGCTCCTTTTTTACATAAGGTTTATGTACATTGTATACAAGTATAATAAAAATAAAAAAAAAAAAACAGAATATGCAAAAAAAGAAAATGGAACTTCTGAAAAAAAATTTTTTTTTGGTTCGGTTTTGATTTAATACTAAAATAGTGATAAAAAAACAAAACAAAAGCAAAAAAAAAAAATTTTTTTTTTAAAAATGAAATCCAGAAAAAAATTTTTTCCCTTTTTTTTTTTGTAATTTTTATTGTTTGTATAAGCATTTTTTTTTTCCTGCTCAATTTTTCTACTTTTCTATATATGTATATACACTTTACTGATCCCATTATATTCAATTCAATTCGCTTCATCTTCTCTTCAATTTTCTCTCACATCCTTTTCAACATAACGTGCATACATTTATATTATATGACATACACACGATTATTACCGTGTTCGTATATTTTATTAAAGTAACTTATGATATACCAATGTGTGTATGTGTGTATTCATATCATACATTATGTATTCATTTTTATTAAGCTATCAATATATAACAAAAAGCCGTATGTATGTATATATATATGTATAACAAAATGATATATATATGTATAAGAAAGTGTGTACAAATGAAGGATTGAAAAAATATTATTAGATTTTTTTATTCAAGAAACCTTTTCAGTTTTCTCTTATTTTCTCGGTTAGTTAAGTTCATTTTATTAATGAATATGACACAGTACAGGTTATAATATTTATGTACATATATATATATATATATATATATATATGCGACATATATATGTATTCCATTTTTAATATTTGTATATCAAAATATTTTTATTTTTTTATGTTTATATATAGTTAAAATGCAAAACTTATAATAAAAAAAAATTTATGTATGTATGTATTGAAAAATTTTTAATTTTTCAATTTCTTATTTACTTTGCGTAATATAGAGGAAAAGTGAATAATAACAGTATATAACTAATAATAATAACATCTGTATATAATATTTAGTGTACAGACACATTTATATATAAAATTTTAAAATCTTAAAATGTATACATGTTGTATTAATTATATACAAAGTTATATACATAAATGTAAATAAAATATCTGAAATAAAAAATAATAATAGTAATAATAAATAAGAAGGAATCAAATATCATAAAAAAGAAAAATTAAAATAATAATAATAATAAAAGAGGAGAAAAATGGAGACATTATTGGACAAGGATATTAAGGATTTATTTTACGAAGGCACAATCAATAACGGTGAGTATTTTTTTTTTGATTTTTATTTTTTTTTTTTTTTTAATTTTTCTTTATTATATTTTTTAATATTTTCTCATCTTTTATTTTTTTACTTTTATTTTTATTGTATTATTGTTGTTATACAATAGATTTTCTATATAATATTGGATTATAAAAATATAAAAATAAATTTTTAAATAAGGTTTGTCCAGTCGTTTACTATGTTAGTAAATTATATATTTATGTGTATATAAATAACCTGACCATTGGTGCAGTGGTTATGGCACCGATCTTTTAACCGAACGGTCTCGGGTTCAAACCGACCAGGTCACTATAAAAATTATATTTAATATTATAGATTTATGAAATAAATTAGTATACAAGTAATTTTCATATATTCATAATTAATTCGATATTAAAAAAAACCAAGAAACATAAACAATAAATATTAATAAGCTTAAATATGTAATAAAAAGAAAAAAACTGCGGCAGGCTAGTCACCTACTAGTACTCTAGTTAAAACTCTATGACGCAATGAAACTGGGGCATGACATTGCTATATCCCAAAGCTATACCCCTCCTAGGAGTGGAAAAGAAAAAAAATGTATATATAAATTCTTGTTAATTGTAAAAAATATAATATAATAAAAATAATAATAATAATTATAATAATCAAACCATATATTCATTAACTTAAACTATAATAAAGAATAAGCTTACAATTATAAAATATTCAAAAAAAAATTCATAAAATATTTAACAAAACCCAATACTAGAATCAAAATTCAAATAAAATTAGTTAGGAGCATTCTAATATCAAAAAGAAATGAGTTGAATGCACAATCCTAATGTAACAATTTAAAAATATTTAAAAAAGTATTGTGACATTTACGAAAAATAATTGAAATTAAAAATTTGTAGGGATGAATACAAAAAAAAAAAAAAAATTAAAAAAACAATTGATATTTCAAGATAGTAGCAAAGCAATAATATTAAAAATTAATATTAAATGACTGAGCAAAGAGGCAATTTTGAACAAGCATAATAAAAAACACTATAGTCTTCTCTCACCTCTTCCATCAAAAGAATGTGGAGATGTTCATAAACAAAAAAGTGAATAAAATACCACTTGTAGCTTTCAGGTATCGATGCAATGATACACCAAGATTAGAATTAACCCATAAGTTGTAAAGTTCTTTAGAAGAAATAGTACTGGAATTCATGAAAAACTTTAATATATATAGACAATTAGGCTAACGTTGAAATTTTTGTAATTATAAAAAAAATTTATTATACCTACATGTTTTGATTAACCTTAAGAAAATTTTCTAAATTTTTTATCTTTATATAAATATATAAATATGTATACTGTAACATATAGTACATCGAAACGTTAATAAATACAAGGCTATAAAATCAAACTATTTTCAAAAGTTAAAAAGAATTTTTTTTTTATCATTTGATACGAATTTTACATGAGACGAGATTTTCTTTTTTATGTTATCATTTATTTATTTATTTATTTATACATTTTTATGTATGTATATTATGTATGTATGTTATAATAGTTGGAAAATAGGTTTTCTTAATATTATTTTGACCCTTGGTTGCCATAAGACAACATTTTATTTTATAATATTTTTAGATTTAATTAGTTTTTGATAAAATTTTTGATTATAAATAAAATTTATCAGTTTATATTAATTGGTTGTTATCCCCACACTACAGTCTACCCTAAAATACCTGTTCTAGATCCAACCTTCTGATGAGCTCGTGCACCCTGTTAGGCCCGGAAGACCGTAACTCCGCCGCAGTGAGAGCAAAGTCCTTTAGCATTTTCCTTTTCCTACGAGCGAGAGCATAACACACTCCCAGAAGATGTACTGAGGTCTTCACAACCTCTACACAGAATCTGCAAGTGTTCCTATTTTCTGGGCCCAACCTTCTGAGGAAACATCCTAAGTCTACAGTATTCTGACAAGATTCCGGTGAAAATTATCACCTGATTCTTGCTCAGCTATATAATCCTCTTAAGTCGCTTTTGGTCATAATCTCCCAGAAGTCCCTTTGACTGTCGCAGGTCAGGAAGAATTAGTTCTCTGACCGTTTTCTCTCTGATTCCTCTGCTAGTTTCCAGCAAACAGTATGCGATCCGATTCTACAAAATTGTATTGGGGCTAGGACAGGTGTATTAGCCCCTGTTCTTTCTAGTGCTTCAGGTGCCTCATTATTTTAACATAAATTGTATATTTTGTTTTCCATAGCAAAATTAACAATTTTATATTTATACCTTATATATATATTTATCACCTTAGTGAAACAGAAATTATTGATTTATTCAAATTTAAAATTATTCCGTACTATTTTTACCATAATACTTTTTATCACATTTCAGAAAAAATAATTTAGAAAAATTAGTTTCTTGGCTCATTTGCGATCGCGAAAAACTGACCGACTAATACTCTTTAATATTTGAAGAGAGTCATTCCTTTGCAACACAGTAGTTCGGACGAGTCTGTAAAAATTTTGTTTTATTAGGATGAAATTTTTGTTTATTCTGCTTTTCGAGTTATTGCTCTAATTGAAATTATGCAAAATTTCAAATTTCTATTACTTATTAAGTTTGTCTTAATTTTAGAAATCTTGTTAAATCGTCACTCTGGAAAAACTTTCAGCAGAATTCTGCTAATAGTATGCAATATAGCATATAGGAGATAAGGAAATCGTTTTTTTTTTGCAAACTGTAGCTCACTTGAGTATAAAAAGTAGGTATTACTGGAATTCATGGGTATCTATGCCTATCTAGTGACTCTTTAAAACTGTCAAATACGGATACTGAATTTCGCTGAAGAGTTTTTATCCGCGGTATTGTCATATTTCTACTTGGTAATAAATTGAAGCAAGAGATTTTTTTAATATTTTATAAAAGATTAAACTATTCTTTGTGGGATGGGGTTATTTTCTTTTTCATATTTCTTTTTAAATAGATTGACCTGGATTTAACATTTTGCATACATTTAAATGTAAAAAAATTTTTTCGTTCTATTTGTTTTTCTTTTATAAAAGTTGTTAAGCATTTTATTTCTTGTTCTCTCATTTCGCAAAATTTAAAAAATATTTGAAAATTCCATTTTATTTATTTAAAATTAAAATAAATTGTGTGTACACAAAGTATTTTCGATATAAAAATTTACCTACATTATGCATAATAAATAATAATAATTGATGATTATTTTTTGAAAATATTTGAATAAAAAATTCTTTTTGATTCGGTTCTATCAAATAAATGAGGGGTTTCGCCTTTATAATAATGCATTTTTTTTTTGTAATTTCATCTCGATTTTGAGTAGGAAATTATAAAAAATAATTTATTTTATTTATTTTAGTTTGAAATCTCCAATTCATTTTCAATTTTATTTTTAAATTTATTTCTATTTTTTTTCGATTATTTGCATAATTTGGCAAATTAAACAGATTTTATGTCAATATTTTGTTTAAATATTTTGTATGTTTTTTACACAAATTCATTTACACGGGTGGACACAAATGTAATCGACACAAATAAAATATTTCACGTATTACCCAAAGAGAAAAATTTTGGAGGTATCCAAAATTCTTGATTTAAGATATGAAAGCAAACGCATATAGCTCAGCTTTTGTGTTTTGTGTTAAAAATGTTTGAAATTTGTGAGTTATTGCCCTGGAAAAAGTATGAAACGAAAATGGCATTTGCTGAGTATAAACCAAACCAAACAGCAGATTTTCTTGGAAAACATTCGTGTAATTTGTATGATTCGACCCATTTGTTTGTTACAAATTCAATAAATTAGAAATGAACTTTACTGTTGTAAATATCGGGAAAAATTGGATGAGGCTACAGGTATTTCAACTACAAAAGTCTGTTCCTGTTTTATATGCGTTAAAGCTAAAAGGTTTTCTTTTATAAAATCTTTCATGAAGCAGAATAACAGAGCATCAATTGTGATGACAATAACTTTATAATTCACAACTATGTAATTGTTGAGAATTGACAACGGGCTGGTTTTAACAAACGTAAGTGTGTGCATTATTTGTTGACCTATAGCGGTCGACTTGTGCGAAATACATTCGATAAAAATATATTGACTTATTAAATTATAAAACGTTCATTGCAAATATGAAAATTACAAGGTTTCAACCTTTTGTTTTTAATTAAAATTTCACTTCTTAATCTTAAAATATCTATATGTATAAAAGTTTCTTTTGATTCACAGACATTGTACTCAAGTACATTTTATTTTTGCAAATTATTCCTTTCTACCTTAATTGAGGATAAAAGGATTATTTTGTAATGCTAAAATGTTTTTAATGAATTAAAAATTGCATTTGTTTTTTCTATAAAATTTTTCCCTTTCATGAACTAAATAAGAATTGCTCTACGTATTATGTATTAGTTTAACCAGATTTTTCTTCATTTGGAAAATATATGGTTCTAATTCCCTGGAATTGAAATTTAAAAAAGTTTTTGTTATCAGTTATAGCAACGCAGTTATAGCAGTGGAGCTGCAAAAAGAAGTTAAAATAGGCTATTCAGTTTCTTTCAATTTGGTACTTCTTTAGGTTATGAAGAATAACCTAAAGAAGTATTAAAGAAAAAATATACTATTAGACTAATAAAAATGAGTTGTTGAATACGTTCGATGCCTTTTTTGAATACACACATAATGATATGCAAGAAAAAATAAAGAGCTTGGAAAAAAAAGGTTGGCAGGAATTTGTATTCAAATAAATGCAAACAAGACAATATTCCTATAAGAATAAATGGGAATAACATAACTGCTTCCCTAAAGACAAATAACAACAATATAGATAAAATCTTTGAGTTCTATTAAATGAATGGTATAGTTAGTACAAATAAGGAAAACAGATTTAGGTCTGCTAGAATGGAACTTGGAAAAATATAGGCGGAATAATCAGGAAATACCAAAACTTTGGCGAGGGTTATAAAAATTTGAATATTTGACGTATATGCGCGAAGTTTGTAATGCTTTATGACAGTGAAACATGGATGATAATAAAGAGCTATATGGATAATCTAAAGATCTTCATTACGTAGTTACTCTTTGAAGAGTAACGTATGAAATTTAAAATCGTTACTCATTTTCCTGTTATAATTTTTATTAATTTCTGTATGGAACGGTACAGCACATCTTATATTTTGTACATGATCTAGAGTACATAGAATAATATGAAGAGTTGTTTTAAATATGCAAGAAAGATAAAATTTGCAAAATAATGTTTTTCATAATTTTTCATTATTTTTTTAAAAATTATTTTATTTTTATGCATTTATGTATTTTTTTTTTGCTATACATAAGTTTATTAAATTTTTGAAGAATAAAAATTGAAAAAGAAGAATTGTCGCTTGGTTGAATCTTTCCTAACATAATGGATAATAAAGCGGAGAATATATTTTAGATTACGAGAGGATGCACAGAATGCACCTACATATGTGCAATGTAAAACGTGTTTATGCAATTAACTTTAAGTATGTATATATATAATAAAACTACATACATATATTTTGTTAGTTTGTCTTGTATTACGAAAAAGATAATATCCTGTCTAAAAACATCCTTTTAAGAAACCGACAACATAACTATTTTTAAAGATAAATGAATTTTTTCATTTTACTAGAACATTCATTTTTATATACTCGTACACATACGTATGTGCATATATTCATTTATTCAAGCTGTCAATGAAGTGCGGGGTACCATAACATTCATTGGAAAATTAAATTTTGGAAAATAATAAAATATTTTAGGAAAATCTCATATTTTTTCCCTATATCTTTTTGTTTAAATTCAAAATCAAAATATTCTGATGAATGAGCTTGTTATGATAAATGACATTATAAAACGTCAATTTTCTCTTGCCTAGTATATAAAATTAATTTGAAAACGTATATATATTTTTTTTAAAAGCGGCAATATCTGAAACTGTAGTAGAAAATTAATAGTGCCATGGAATTACATTTGGAAGGGATGTTCTAATGATTCTAATATTTCTGTGTCTATGAATGTAGTTGGAAAACAAATTGTTTACGAATACTATTTTGAAACACGCGTTTTATGACGCGGTGTGACATTCGTTGGTACCTTGAGAATTTTACCAGGAACTCGTTTATCCAATCATTGTTTCTTAATATGATGTTTCCCATCGATTATTTCTATTAATTCTTTCGTGGCATATGCATTTATCCAATGAATGAGCAAATATTTCCATGGTGGATTTCGTCTCCAAAACCTCTCCTTCCATTTATTTTGTTTTTTGCTATGTTTGCATAAATTATTCAAAATTTTTCTTTCAGTACGATGTCATCATTTGACGTTTCATAATATAGCTTTTACGTATTATTTATTTCAGGTATTCGTATTCAAAAAGTTATGTGTTGTTGATCGCTTCTTTCGTATTTTTTAATCAAAGCCTAACAAAATCAAATATGGTCCTTTAGTTTCAGTACTTTTTTGTACAATTGGTGTGTTCTCTTTGTGCCCAGGACGTCTAAAAGTTATTAAAATTTATTTTTGTTCCAGCTATTTTTTATATTTACCTTTCTGTTAACATGAAAGAGTTTGTGGCACATTTCTTTCTCTGTCATTTAGTGGCTTTAGAATTTCTACGATACTTCTTCTGTGACGTCCCCAAATTTTTCTATTTTCAAACATATCTGGGCATTGAAAATTTATGTATATATTGAGAAAGGCTCAATCCAACTCTCCGTGTAGTTCTGCGTTAAGCAGATAAATAATAGAAAAATTATAGGAATTTCCAATTATCATTCTTTACTTTTATAATAGAATATCGTATATTCATAGAATATCGTATATTCATAGATTCTTTGCAAATTTTAATCAGTAACATAATATAATTGTCTTGCAATATAATTTTATTTGAATTATATACGTGGATACATAAGTCATACTTTTATGTATAGTGTATAATAAAAGTTATGGCCAGATAATGTGCAAATTCCAATTTTTTTTCCTCCCGTTTCTGTATAGTTTTCCATTTGGTTTAAGTGTAAAAGAAGGTTGAATTTTCCCGTTTTTTTCTGCTTGGGTTTTTTTCCCTCCATCTTTTCATTTTATTTATTTCGCAATGTAAAAACCTTATTATCTGCTGCGTATTTTTTTATTTTTTTTTTTTCAAAATCTTAAAATAACTTTTGTACGAAGAAAAGTTCATTGGAGGATTTTTAAACTACTTAAAATAATGAGAAAAAATATATATATATAAGGAAAAAAGTAAGAACACTTTGCGGGATTTTTCTTTTGAATTCATTGGATCATAAGATTTTCTTCTCTTTTATTTCAACAGACGTGTTTCTTACTTTTAACTTAATATTGGAAATAATTTTATGTTTGTAAAGTTGTATACATTCTATATATTCTAACTTCAGTATACATATATGTGTCTGTATCTGGACATATACATGTGTCGATCTTTATATATCATATTGAAAATATTTCATTTAGGGAAAAAGAGCTATGTAAGAACAGAAAAATTGTAGGTATCTGTAAATTATTGTGTTTGTATTTGAGCAGAGCAGATATGTCGTATAACCCTAGGATAATCTTTAAATATAACTATATATAAACTATACAATCATAATTACAAAAATACAATTATTGTCTTGTTTTAGAAAAAAAATTAATTTCTTATATCCTTTACATCTTCCGCATTTTGTATTTAATTTTTCTTTTCATTTATAAGTAAGAATTGTGAATAAGAGAAAATGAAAACTTAGTGGTCTATTTTGCTTTATTTTATTATTATTAGTTAGGATTAAATAAAACTCTGTTAGATATTTTTTAAAATCCATCGCATGTTGTGAACGTATTTCTCATATAATTATTTTTGTATTATTTTTATAAGAATTTTAGTTTGTGCTAATGGATTCAGAAAATGTTAAAATTTCAAACAAAGAAAATTTAGTATATAAGGATTTGATTTTTATAATTTGTAACTTGTTAGCAGCTATACGTAATTATGATTTAAAATTCTGAGGTAAATGTATGGCTTCTAAAACCAGATCGAAAATTATATTGATAGTATAGGCATAATAAAAATTTGTACCTAGATTGTTGGAGCATCAATATATTGCCAAACTTTTTAATTTGAGTTTCGGGAGATTATGAAAATTTCATGATATAAAATATAACTATAAAATTTAAATTTATAATTGTGTCCCTTTACTCTTGTCCTTTGTCAAAATATGCTACGTTATCAAAATACAAAATAAAAAATCAATAAAATCCAGAATCATCTTAGAAACAATAAATAACAATGAAGGAATTAAAAAATGTTGAAAAAAAAAATATTCGTTACAAGAATGAAGATAAAAAGTGAGTAAATTTTTTGTACAGGAGCGGAAATCTCTTAAGTTTCCATTAAGGAATTTTAATGTTTAAAAAAAAAAAACAAATATTTTTTACTTGTTCCTCTCTAAAAAAGTACACAATTTCGTCTTTCTATTTTCTGGTATCCTTGAATTTTTTGGTGAAAATCTCTTCGATTTCTTCCATATCTTTTTTGTTTTTGTGTTTTTTTTTGAGGCCATTGAAAAGAGACTACATGTATATTTGTATGTGTACTATATTGCGTATCTAGACTTGCGAACTCTTGGACTATCAATGCATGTTACACTCATGCATGCGTTAAAAGAGTTTTATGTCGCAAAATAAATAAAGTATAAAGTAAAGAAACATGCCTTATAAAAAATAAAAACAAAACGAAGCCAAAAGAAAAAAAAAATATGAAATATGTTTGTATGTATGTAAAAAAGATCTATAATAAACGTTTAATGCCATAAAATTTGGGGATAATTTATTTTTCAGCAAAATACAATTTTTATCTTTTTCCTATATTTTTGCTTTTTCGTGTCATTTTATGGTTTTTTTTTCTTTATTGAGATTTTCAAAGATCAATGTGCAAAAAAAGGTTCCCAAGGGTTTTTAATTTTTATTCAAGTTTTTTTTTTCGTTTTGTTTATAAAAGATTATTATTTAATATTTAAGTTTGAATAATTTATTTAAAATATTCTATTTAAAAAATGTTTTTTTTTTTTGTATTGTTTCATAATTTGAATATAAGAGTTTGTGTTTTAGACCCTGCATTCATAATTTTTTCAATTTATTGAGTTTTGAAATGATTGTATACAAGTATAATGAGGGGCTTATATAGGGAAAAAATATTTATTACATCATTTTGAAAATTTTTAAAGTAATTTAGAAAAAACCCTTAAATTTACTATACTCACTAGAATTCGTCGCAAATTTACAAACAGCAAATTAAATTTTACTAAATATTGTATACCTTATTGTAGAAATGCGACAATAGAGTAAACAAAATGTAAATGAATAAGGCAGGTGATATTTTTCAAATAGCATTTTTATATATTTAGGGAACAAGATACGTGAATCAGTTGGTTGAATTGCTCAGTAAACGACAGGGTAACCCACAATTACTGCTGCTGGCAGAATGAATTAGAAGTGGACAACCATCCCTTAACCTATATTCATAATTGCTTCTTACAAACGCATAAAAATAAATTTCTTTTAATTAGTAGTAAGTTAACGAAGGTAAATTGCTACGCCAACTGGTTTTTTCAGCCAATTATGAAGAATTATAATAATAGTTTGTGATCTAAACATGTGTAGATAAAATGTGCGGCAATTTGAATTTCCAAAATTTTTTCAATAAATTTTTTAGAAAATATGGTTGGTCACCTTAATATCTTTCTATTCCTCTATAATATTTTTGTACATTACACAATACAAGTATAATAATATATATGAATTATAATGTATAAAAGTTATCTTTTTTATTATAAAAATTTATTTTCAATATTTTTCTTCCTAGTGTATCTTAAAAATATCTTTGTACCGCGCGTTACCAAATTTTTTTTATTTTGCTTATTTTCCTTATTTTGTTTTCTTTATTATCTTCATGTCGCTTTCCTTTCTTATACATATATAAGTTCCTTTATAATGCGTATAATACATTTCCTATTTGTTATACATATATATCTATATGTAAATTATATGTATATGTGTGTATACGATATTATTATATTGTGTTGGCAATAATTTTTTATTTTATTATCTAACATGTAAAACTTGTAGATATCCACATAATATGTACGTATATATAAGTTGAAAACATGTTTGCCATTACATCAGTTACTCAAAGTGTCAAAGGATCTTTCTAAAATGAAAAAAAAAAAATTCTAAAATACATTGTGTGTAGAAATCAAGTTTACATCCCAATGTACTATAAGAATGCTTTCTAATATTCACTTTATACTTAAATGTACTAATATATTACACACACGTGTAAGTAAAAGTAATAAGTCTATGTATACTGTGTACATTATTATATAACATCTAGGAATATATATATGTATATACAAAGTATTGAAATTTAAACACAACAAAATCTTAAATATAAAACTGTCACCGATGTGGTATTATAAAATATTGTTAAAAGCTAGGCAATCAGTTATCTTTCTTGAATGATCTACAGAGATTATAATTTTTGTATGTTAGTATGTATGTACGTGAATATATATACATTTATAGAGAGAAAATATAAGGTGAAGAGAATATTCGCAATTGCTTTTGTTATATTGTTGCCATTATTATTTGGTGTCATGTGAAGTAAATTTTGATGGAATAAGTGAAGTGAGACAATTTGAAATAAAAAAAAAAAAGAAGCACAAATTCACATGTAGTTGCAAATATTTGTAAATTGAAATCATTATAAATATGTATATTATAATATGATATACAAGTATACATGAATATATAAACTAAAAATGTTGGTAATAATCTGATATGGAATAGATTTTAGTTAAGGCTTGCAAGGGAAAATATTTACATAGTAATGTTTGTGTCAAGTAAAATTGTCTATGAGAAATTTTAATATTGCACCTACTCATGTTCATCGTCCATGTTTGTTTTTTGGTTTCGTTATTCTACTTTTTCAATAATGTATTCCTTATAAGTATATATTGATATTTGGATATAACTTTTGCTTGAAAGGAATCAAGGAGAGGGGTAAGATTTTTAAAAAATATAAAAATTTTAAAAAGTAAGGTTATAGTATAAAAAACTAAAAGGGTGAAAAAATAACAAATTTTGAAACAGTAAGATTTTTTTTCCTTGTATATTGCATGCAATAAGAGAAGTATTGTTATGGTGCCTATAATTTTACATGTCTAGTTTACATTCAAAATGTACATCTCTTTTGTAAAAAAAACGGTAAATAAACTATTTTTTTAGAGAGATCTTTAATCACTCTGTCAGTCTGCCTGTGTTTACATTCGTGTATCGCAGTTTCGGTTGAAATGTCCAACATTGAGAAAGTTCGGCTGAAATCATCTGTCCCTTCTGACGGCCAGAATATAATAGTCACATAGAATATGTATGGCTTATTCCTTATTGTTACAGCAGAATCTACACAAGCAGTCTGATTTGTCTAGTTTGTGCAATAATGTTTCAACAGACAATGCACATTAAAGAAGCCAGTAATAGTACGAACCCGTTTTCGATTTTTCCTCAGCAGCTCTTAGGAAAATTTCTTTGAACAAGATGGAAGGAAAAACTCTGCATGATCATATCACCCAGTAACATCTACGCCAAGTCTATCCCAAATGACTGACATTGACAGAATGCCCACAAAACCGGATCTGAGATCATTTATTTTGGCTTTTTTTCAATGTTTGCTATTTGAGTTCTATTTGTTAACTGACACACATTTCAGTAAAATGGGTTCCAGATAGTGAACTTCTATTAAGAACAAAATTAACATTTTAGAACTTTCAAGTTCTAACATACCGCTTACTATACTAAGTAAGAATTTAAATGGAATTTTGTGTGACACTCTCGTTAAACTAATTAAAATTTATTTTTTAAAATTTTAATAACATTCAGAAAATAGTGTTGCCGGTTGTGTGCTGATCACATCAATTTCTTTTTTCTTTCATGTAGGAAAACTATGTACCTACATTAAAATAATATTCTCATATATTAGTACTTTTGTTTGTATATTCTAATATTCAAGTGTGTGCTTTTTTTTTGTTGTAAAATGACGCAAAATATTGAGAAAAATTACTGAAGCATACAATAAATTTTTATGCATCTCTATAAATATTCACATAAATAGATATATATATATATATATGTGTATATATGTATACGAATACAAAAACTTACAATATTCGTATTTTCTATTTTTAGGTTAAAAGAAAGGCGCATCTAAATTTATTAGATGTTACCAAAAAAAATATTGAATGAAATGAAACGGAATGGTAAATATTTTTCATTATATAAATTTTCCTTAATAAATTTTATATAACATATGAAAAATAAAAGAGGTGGAGTGGGGGGAGAAAGCAGAGGAATAGAGAGTGAGAGAGAAAAAAAACTAGAAAGAGAAAACAAAACACATAGGATATTATAGGGTCCCCTAGTGAATTCTTTTACGGTTATTAATATAGAGATAAGGTGAAGATACTGTGTCATGCGATAAAATTAAAGAGAGAAAAAAAAAATAAATTGGAACTTTTATATTTTACATGCACACATAAAGCATATTTTGTATATGTGTATATATGTATAAATTTTATTTGTACGTATTTTTCCAAAATAATAAAAAAAATGTTTTTTTTTTCTTTATTTTTAAAAAAGGGTATACAAAAAAGGAAAACTCCCTAAAATTATGCAATTTCCCAATGAAAAATTTCTTGATGTTTTTCTTTTTGCTTTTTAATTTTAACAAAAGAATTTTCTTTTTCGTTTTGGGTCTAAAATAAAGCAATAAATTTGAATCCTATTAGAGTTATGAAGAACAAAGAGAATAAAAAAAAAATTTTTTTATGTACTTACATCTTTAAATTTTAGATAAAAATCTATGGCATGTGATCACAATTTTATATAATATCTATATGAAATTGTGAAACGAACCTTGAATTATATAAAAACTAATGACCATACATGACATTTATTTTTGTGTTCCTTGCGAATCTAATTTTTTTTTGTTGTGTAAAAAAATTTTCATTAATTGAAATCGAAAAAGACATATAAGAAGAGAATATTTCACTTCTTATATATTAGAAATGATAATTTTATTATTAAATATTAAATTACTTTCAAAATGTTTACACGTTTTAAGAATTTAATAAAATATAATGATAATTTTCTAGAAAATTAATATAGAAAGAGTGAAATTGGTATAGGATATTCAATGAATTCTTATATATCAATATTGACAAATGCGATATGAATAAATAATATGATTAAGAACAATAGTTTAGGTTTCAAGAAAATATTGGAATTCTGATACAGAACTCTCAAAACCACAAAAGTTATATAAGGAAAGAGGATTTGAATGGAACTACTCGTATATAGCATCCTAATAAAATCTAAAATAAAGATAATTTTACAGATACTCATATCCATCGGATAAACTAATTATATTAAAACAGAAGAAGTGATTGTCATCTATTCTGATTGGGTAAGAAGATGATGAAAATGAAAACGGGCAGAGAGGGAAATAGTGGGATTATTATGGCTGAAACTTAGAAAAATAAGAGAAGAGAAGGTTAAGACTCATATAAAAATTCCAACTTTACTAATTCTAATCAACTCATTAGATTAGATTCTAATCAACTCATTAGATTAGATTCTAATCAACTCATTAGATTACATGGGGTAAATATGCACTGCAGGTCAAGAATTGGATCAATGGTGTCTCACGCTTAAAGCGTTTCTCGGGACCTATTCTTCTGCTAAATTCCTTCATTTTGTGGGGTTAGATTTCTCACAGCTCTTTTGTTGCAGGGACTCGCTTCTTCTGTAGATTCAACGCTCTACACTCACCATGAAAATGCATCGGAGTTATCTTCATTTTCCTACAAAGCATGCAAGTGCTCTCACTTTCCAGGCCCAACCGCTTCTAGTTATAATCGCCCAGAAAAACTTGAAAGGCCGCAACCCAGAACGGCTCTTGCATGACTTTATTCAAGTGAGATTTGAATTGATTGTAAAACATATAACAATGTATTTAATCAAACGAAAATTTTTCAATAAATGTTAGTGGACTGATATTTGAAACTTGAATTAAATTAAATATTTGAAACTTGAATTAAAATGGAAGCTCATCTCAAGGTAGCTGAAATAACTTCTCGGTGACCAGAGCATTGAGTAACGTGATAAGTCTAGGGAAACTCTTCAGGGAAGACTAACGTAAAGGAGGCCTGTAGTGCTGGGTGAAGTAAAATTGAACTTGAAGAAGGTGATATGGAGATTTCGCTTAAGAGAATGAAAAAAGAATAAAGAAAAGAATGAAAGTATTTGCTTTTATATTTCTTCCTTCTAATGTTATAACAGTACGTCTAACAGAGTTTAAATTTTTTATAACATTTAATTTTTTTAAAGTCAATTTTCAATTCTCAAATGTTAGTAATCAAAATATTATATTGAACTACATATTTTTTTTTAAATTCTACTTAAAGGTAATCTAAGCATACCATACATCTATATCTTAAGTAAAATTAAAATAGTATCCACTGTTTTTGACGTTTATATGTATATATGAATAAAACATATTTATACCTACATATTATACCGTAAGGAATCTCATAAATAATTTATATCTTTCAGTAAATATGTCAATTTAGTACAACACTCCTGTAGTTAAATATTAAATAAGAAGAGAGAAAAAAAAAATCTCGGCGCCATTAACATATCATTTGTAAACATAAATTTTACATTTCTTCATGTTGTTGTCGATTTTATTACATACATATATACACAAATAACGTATATTATTTTTCTCTAATTTTTATTCAAAGTTTATGGTTTAATATAATGTATATGTGAATGTGTATACGATTATAACATTTTCTATAAATTTTGTTAGTTTAGTTAATACCAAGTAGTGTTCTATGGTGAGCTAAGGTTATTATATGTATATTGAATAACCTATGAGGGATTATAAATTTATGACGTGAATCGACAAACTAAAATAAAAGAGAAATTATGTCAAAAAAAAAAATTGAGCATATATTTTTCGAACATATTATAAAGATCGGTGTATGTGGGTATGTGGAATAAGGTATTTTCATGTAAAATATGTGTAATAAAATAGTTTGTGTATAGAAATTTAAAATCACTATGGAATATAAGAAAAGGGGTTAAATGAAATAAGTATTGTGTGTTTTTTTTTGTTCTACAAGCCTAATTAAATTTAAATAGAAAAAAAATGTAAAGTGTTTTGAAAAAATTAATTTTTATATTTTAATGATATGCTACGTAAATTTTCAAGTAAACAGTGAGTTTTTTGGAATATAAAAAGTAAATATTTAATTTGAAAAAATTTAAATATAATTTTTTATCAAATAAGTGAGTAATACAATATGCATAATTAATTTACATGTAAACAAAGTGGCATTTCTTACATGACGTTATTATTTGTCAAACGTATGTATTTTTGACATTTTATATTCTTAAATACTGTCAGGTTACATTAAATTATTCTTCGAAATTGTCCGATTTTTTCATCGTTTCTACAACAGTCTTTGTTTAGCAGAGTTGTGGAGAGATCGCTTAGCAATATCATAGAAGATCGAAGAAAACAGAGTTAGTACTTTTCACAATAAAAACTAAATTTCCGGACTATCGGCTGAACAGACTTGGTGGTGTATTTCTTGCTGTTCGACGATTAAGAACTTGGGTATTGTGTTGGATTCAAAGCTTAATATTATGATTAACGTTTAAGAAAGCTAAATACACTTGCAAGAAAATGGTTGAGGTGGGGTCGAGATTGAAATTTTGCAAGGTCATTTAATATCAATCCTCATCTATGGAGCGCTTGCGTCGTTGATACTGAGGAGATACAACTACAAGACAGGTAGAGTTTTAAGGGCTGTATGTATTGGTATTACGGGGTCAATAAGTTCGACGCCAACGGGTGTCTAGTATACGTTTCTCCATTTACTTTATAAGGATATTCATGTCGCTTTCGAATATATTTTAAAATCAAGTGAATTAAAAAATGTAAATATTCGCATGAAATCGAGAGACTGTGTGTTCATAATTTTGAAACATACTTCATCTACACAAAGAAAAGTATATCCTATTATAATTTTTCAAAATTCTTATCTCCTTTTCTCAAAAAGTTTATCTAATATTTCTATTTAAATGTTTTACCTCTATGTTTAGACTCATTGTTTCTTTTTATTTCAATTTTAAAAAGTAATAAGGAAACTTTAATAGCTCAACCATTTTCTTGATTGTCTATATATACAAATACCATGACAAAAGAAAATCAAAATCGAATTTAAAAGAATTTTTTTTTTTTATTTTTCAATAAGCCAATTGATTGCTATCATTTTTCATATTTTTTGTTTTGTTTTCTTTTAGAAAGGAAAACTTTTCTATTATTTTTTTCTTTTTTGGATATTTTCGTGTTTAAGTTTTGTTTTATTTACTTAATTGAAAAATTGATATTAGGTTTCAGCTGTAATGATACGTCAAAGAAGAAATTTTTGATTTAATCAATATTATAGAAGAATAGTTAAATTGGATAAGATTTTAAAAATTATGGTTTCAATTATTTAATAATATTAATATAAAAATATTATGTAGATACAATAGATATTTGTGCTGTTGGATATAAAAGAAGAATATTGTAATTGAATCCAAGATATTTTAATGGCTAGTGGTTTTATAATTAAATTCCAAAATAGATTATCTATATAGAAGTATTAGTAAGATACAATTGTATTGTTTTGTGTTCTAAATAAATAAATTCGGAACAAATTTTATTACGAGTACAAATTTCCTCTTATTTTTTAAAAAATAAAGTTGGATCAAACCAATATCTTGTAAAGAAATAAGTGGGTATTGTGTTTATTGGGTGTCCTCTTGAACAAGTGGAAATATTGCTTTTAATAACAAATCTACTACGTACATTATGTATAAATTACTTTTAATCATACACGAAAATATTTCAATTTATTGCATATATTTAGGATAAGAAAAACAAAAAAAATGTTCATAATGTTCGAATTCAAGGATCCATTACGTGAGGGAAAACATTTAGCGCTACGGTTTTGCTTTTACAGAAATTTTTAAATGATTACAATTTCAGAAAACTTAGTTGTCGAAAATTCAAATTTTACGAATTCCGGGATGTGATAGCTTAAAAAGGGGTGGAAGTGGAAAAAAAATTGAAGGTTGCTAAAATTTCAAAATTTTACAAATTGCTGTTTAGAAGAAAAACCACATTAAAAATTTAAAAAAAAAATCCGTTTCTGGTAACGGTTATTTTTAATGTATTTAGTTGTGACACGATAGAAGGAACGTGTCGCTACTTCTCTACCGTTTGCGAAATATAAAAAAACTTTACGGTGTAAAGCAATATGAAGAAGAGTTCGTCGTTAATTTCTTCATACCTTTGTAGCTCACTTTGTAGAGCGTCGGCCTAGAAAGCGTCAGGTCACTGGTTCCAGTCCATAATTCAAGGAAAATTTTTTTTTAAATTTTTTTGCCTTTAGCTCGTTCTTTTGATTATACGTCATCTTCCTGCTCTGCAGCTGTACGAAAAAATTTCACCTTTCCTTCTTTTGCACTTTTCCTTTTTCAGTAATTATAGCTATACTGTTGCCACTATCTTATTTTTACAATAATCCGTATTAAATATACATATATAATGGAGTTTATGGGCAATAGATGTTGAGCGAATGCTGTGGGAATTTAGAGAGTGTGCACAATAGATCTTTTATATGTGACCGCGGGACACTACGTTATACACGGTTGAACAGATCTAAAATTCAATTAAAAACGTTAATTGATAAGTTTTTAGCTCGGTTTTTCACGCATTTTAAATATTGTAAAATAAAAATTTTTCTTTTTTTTTTCTTGTAACTTTATTTCATTATTTAAATTTAAACTTGTAATGAATTTGTTTAACCCCATAATACTTTTTTACGTTTTATTGCAAATAAATAAATTTATTTAAAATTTAAACATTTTTATATTCGAAAAAATATATATAAGGATATTTTTATAAGAATTTTCCTGTCGCTCTCGAATATATTTTCTTTTTACAACTTTTTACATTTTACTTTATACCGTAATATATAGGAATGAAGAAAAAAAAAATGTAAAGAAACCAAAAAGGAATGAATATATAAGATGAAATAAAAAATTAAACAATAAAACACAAAATGAAAAGGAGAAAAAAATGAGAAGAGAAAATAAAAAAGAAAGAATTTATTTTTTTTTTAATATCCTTTTCTTTTTTTTTGTTCTCGTATTTGTATATGCAATGTTATATTGAAATGGAAATGAAAAAAAAAAATTCGTGGAAGGTTTAAATTTAGAATATAAACGATATAAAAAGTATAAAATGAAATAAAGGAATTTATAAGCGAAAAACAAAATAAAAGAGAAATAACAAAAAAATAAATAATGATAACAATAATAACAATAATAATAATAATATTTATACATAAAGATAAATTAAATGTACATATATATGTACTGTAAATACATATGTATGTATTTTGTAAATATATAAAATCATTTTTGTACTGGTTACAATATGAACGCGAAACTTAACAATTGATTGTACTTGAATATAAAGAGAGAGGACATTTAAGCGAATAGACGACGGGCAATATTGTTTGAATATTTTTATTTTGTCAAAAAACTTTATGGGCTGATAATGGCAATAAATCTTAAAATGTCACATCGGAAAATTGATAATTTTTAAGTAAACAATTCCACATTTTGTAGAAAAATTTATTAATATCCTTATTTTAATGACGTTGTCCACTTAAATTAATAAGGCTTGTTTTAGTTCTCGACAAAATAATGTCGTCATGATTTGAATATAATTTTCCAGGTAACGATAGCAGTGACATTTATCGGGAAATAGCGAGAAACATGTGTTTCAGCAATATTCCAGTTGATTCGTTCTAATACTACATATATAGCATCATGTGAAGTGATGTTTCTTGTCGAAAAATATTTTAGTAAGTAAGATAAGCAAACTGAATACATCAAAAATGCAAATCAATGCATATATAATTAAATTTTTGGAAAAAATTATTTTAGGAAATTTTAATTTCTTCAAAAAATTTATAAAGATCACTATTGAAATCTAATGAATCCGTAAACCAACTCATTACAATTTCTTTTTCAAATGTGTCAATTTCACTTGAAACGTTTCATTTTCGATTATTTTTTGCACTCCTATCACTCTTGAACTGGAATACCACATTTGAAACAATGTGACAGAGACAACGACAAATGTTGCATAAGTGACGCGGCACAACCAAAATAAGTCTAAGAATATTATAAATTTAAAATTTTTAATTTAGCATCTTACATCCAAATGTCAGTGATTCGTTTTTTAAGGGGGATTTTGGCGATTCGGTGATTCCTCTTGTACATGATATTTACCATTGAAATATAACAATTTTGAAATTCAACTTTTTCTGAAAACAGCCGCCAGGTGGAATGCTGTTCAAAAGAAAGATTTTTAAATATTCTATAATTAGATTCCCCAATTAATTCCAGGCCTGTATTCAAATTAAAAATGTAAAAATTTTGAAATGTAAAAATTTTTAATTTTTGAAGGGTAACTTTTTTTTTTCAATATTTATAATACCTAAAAATTTTCACAATAAATTTTGAAAATATTTTTTTCAACAACATTATACAGGCGTCTACTAATCAAAATTTCCATATTTGAATTTTGCACGTAAATTTTTTTTTTGATCTTCAGAATTTTATAGTAACATATGTATATACTAATACGGTTCTATATTTATGTATGTATAAACATACGCAAATATGTAATAATGTACATACCCACATGTATATATATGTACAAGACAATGACAATAATTTTTCAAATTGAAAGGCTGTTTTTATTTTAAAAATAGCCATGTTAGTGTCATATAGGTCCTTTTCTTATATTTTTTTATTTTGTATTTTATTATATTGGGACCTTTTTTTATCCATTATAAAAATAAGAAATTTTTTTTTTTTTTATCATTTTCATTTGATTTTTTTT
Organism: Condylostylus longicornis; assembly: GCF_029603195.1. NCBI lineage: Eukaryota > Metazoa > Arthropoda > Insecta > Diptera > Dolichopodidae > Condylostylus > Condylostylus longicornis. Next base: position 1,067,099 of record NW_026577971.1, on the reverse strand, counting down.
TTTTTGAAAATCATATACATACATACATATATGTACGTGTATATTAGAAAAATTTAAAAATTACTTTGAAAGATTAAAATCGGGACTCGAGATTGTAAACTTTAAATATAGAGATGCAAAATTTGTGTAGCAATTTAAGTACTAGAACAAAATCTATTTAGTAGATGCATGTAGCGAAACCTATGTATTTTATTATAAGAAATGTAATTTTGAGTATATCTCTTATAAATATTGTGCTTTTGCATGGTGGTATGTCATTAATTTTAACTATAGACAGAGATAAATAGGCTATCATATATACCGCAAGATGTGTTGCTACTCTTTAACATAAAATTTTAGTTTAATTTTCTTAAATTGTTTCTTTAATTGACTTCTGGTCCATAATCGCTAATTGTTTATTGTTTGTAATTGTTCTAGTCTAGAATACTCCACATATTATTTTTTAAGAATCTGTTGATATATGTCTTTGCTTTATTAATATATACGCAGCAATGTTTCACAGCCGTACAGTAAGGCAGATTTTATACAGGCATTGAATATTCTGATTTTGGTGATATTTGCCAAATAGGACAATTTCCATACAAGACATAGCTGGTTAAAGGCTATTCTTAGTCTCAAACTTCTTTGGTTTATGTCTTGTCTCATACCTACATCGCCTGCCATGATGCTGTCAAGGTAGTTGAATTGGATCACGTCCTCAATTTGGCTGTCGTTGGGAGGATGTATTATTTATTGTGTTCAATTTCAGACATTTAGTATTATTTGTATTGAATTTTGATTTTGGGAATATTGCAATTCTCCCAGCTTCCCTTTCTAGGGAAGCTCCGAGAATTTCTTTTCTTCTTTTCCTGCATATGTGCTAAGAGGCAAATATCATCCGCATACTCAAATCTATATACGTGTGTACATACATATATTATATGAAAAAATATTTACAAAATTTTAAGGGTGCAAATACTTAACTAATTATTTTTGTTCTCTTGGCTCTAATCTTTAATTTGGGCATGAAAACTATGTGTACAAAAACAAAAATTCAATATTTTAATATAAGTAAATAAATTATTAAATTTACCTATTAAAATAAAAAGAAAAGCAAATCATAAAATTTTATTAAGAAGTTTTCATACTCAATAGCCTTGTGTATAAAAATGCCATCCATATAATTATGAGCATAATCTTATACTGATATACTCCCCATATTATATATACATACATATGTATGTACTTAAAATTGTAGAAATTTTGTAAGGAAATTTGAAGGAAAGGAATCCTTATTAGGGTAAAATATAAGTTTACTCACATTCTATATATGTATATACACGTACATATATTCCATACTCCATTTTGTTTTATTGTTTTATTTTTTATTTTTTTTGTATTTACTTGTTTGTTTCGGTTAACCCTGATTATGAAGACATCTGTCACTAACATTTTGTAACAAATTATGGAAAATAAAAAAAAAAAAACAAATAAATAAAAAAATGAAAACTGAAATTGTCTTTCGGAACTTCTTATTTTATGAGCTTAAGAAAAATAAAATAAAAATGAAAATTTTCTTTATTTTTTTTTTTGAATATGCTTTGCATTTTTATAATTTTGCAAAGCATAAAGATTATTAACTCAAAAAATATTTACGTATGCTTTTGTTTTCCCTTTTCTGTATTCAAATTAAGGACAATTTATATTTTTCCAAGAGGGGCGAGGGGGGGAATAAATAATTTTTTTCCCACTATTTCTGTAATTGCAATGCTACAAATTATTGTAGTCAAGAAAAAATGTAGTTTTGACATGAAATCATTATTGAAAATTATTTAAATTTTTTACAAATATTTTTATATATAATGTACTATAATACTTATGTATAAAGTTTATAAAAAATTAAAAAAAAAAAATTTGATATTTCAGATGATCCAGCTATGTATACGTAGGTCACTATTTATATTTCGGGTCCTGGCAATATTAGTGCTGCCAGGTGCAATCTGACACTTCCATTGGAAAGTTTGACATTTTTTAGGACAACTTCACTCAGAACGTTTTGTCATTCGAGCGCGAATTGTTTTGTTTACAGTGACTTGAAAAATTCATCTCGGTCAAAAAATGGAATTGTCCCGTGAAAATTTTCATGCGATGATTTTTTACGATTTTCGGCGCGGATTATCGAGACAAGAGTGTCTCGATCAACTTGTTTCGACTTTTGGTGATGAAGCACCATCAAAAACCACTGCAAATCGCTGGTACCAAGAGTTTGGTTTCGGACGCCGTTCGCTCCAGGATGAATTTCGTGAAGGTCGGCCAATTTCGGTCGTTTTGCCGGAAACCATCGATGCTGTGCGCGAAATGATAATGATGGACCGGCATGTGACATACTGTGAGATTGAGGCATCCTTGGGCATTAGTTCCACCAGCGTACATAAGATATTGCATGAACATCTTGCCGTGAAAAAGGTGTGTTGTCGATGGATCCCAAAAAATTTGACGATTGCACAAAAGAAGGCTCGTGTCGATTGGAGCAAAGAAATGTTGAAAAAATTCAATCGCGGTGCGTCAAAAGACGTTTATAAGATAGTCATAGGTGATGAATCATGGATCTATGCATATGAGCCCGAAACGAAACAGCAATCGACCGTATGGGTGTTCCAAGACGAGCCAAATCCAACAAAAGTTGTTCGTGGAAGAAGCACATCGAAGCAAATGATCGAGTTTTTTTTTGGTATAACCGGTCATGTGGCCACAGTACCTTTAGTGGAACGTAGGACGGTCAATTCTGAATGGTACACCACCATCTGTTTGCCGAAAGTTTTCGAAGAAATAAGGAAAACAAACAAGCGCCGGGGAATCATTCTTCATCATGACAATGCAAGCTCTCACAAATCAGCTGAAACAATGGACTATTTGAGCACTCAAAATATCGAATTGATGGGTCATCCGCCGTACAGTCCTGATTTAGCACCCAAAGACTTCTTCTTATTCCCTCACATCAAAAAAAAAATACGTGGACAACGATTTTCAACACCTGAAGAAGCAGTCGATGCGTTCAAAAACCATGTTTTGGAGGTGTCTCAATCGGAGTGGAAAAAGTGCTACGAAAATTGGTTTCAGCGCATGCAAAAGTGTATTGATCTTCATGGGGAATATTTTGAAAAACAATAAAACCATTTCCAATGATAAATGTTTGTTTTTTATTGCTAGACCCGAAATATAAATAGTGACCCTAATTTATAGCACTATTTTACTCCGAATAGTACTAAGTATTTTCAAAGTACATGATACTTTGCAGTTCGCACTTAATTATCTGTCAAAAATTTCCAAAACACACACGATATTTGTAGATTTTCGCATTTCTCACTAAATTGAAAGTAAAACAAAAATTTGAAATTTTTTAAAAAAGGATTTGGTTTTTATAAACAAAAACAAAAATGTGTAAGAGAAGAAATTGTAATTTTGAGAATTATTTAACATGAAAATTGAAAGTAAATCGGCTCTTCCGTATATGTGTCTAATAACTAATTACTCTATGTATTGCCAAAATAATGTTGTGTTCGAAAATGTCGAAACGCATTCGTATGCTATATATATTTGAAAACTTAACTCCTTCAAATTAAATAATTAACAAGCAGTCATTAGAATTCAAAAATTTAAAGTTTCTATGAAAGATTAATTTTCCTGTTAATGTTATTTAAATGTAAAAAATTAGAAATATAAACGCAAAATTGCATAATCACGAAAAATAAAAAATAAAACACTCTTTTCCAAATAAATTATTTTAAAGATTAAAAGTTTGTGCATATTTGTATGTATGTTGTGTATTTCTCTCGAATTTAAACGATTTTCTTGGTGAAATGTTTTGACAATTACGCTGTCATGTGTCTACATTTTGGTATACATTCAAGAAAACATTATAGGTGTAACAAAAATTATTCATATTTTTAAAAATTCTCATTTGCTTACAATTATTTCTTTTCATAAACCGAGGTCATTTGGAAAAAAAAAAACAAAAAAAAAACAAATTAATGCAAACAAATTCCTTTAAATTTCAATTTCTTTTGTTCGATAACCTTCTTCTTCTTCTTTTATTTAAAATCTGCATTACCATCACTCTCATTATTTTTTTGTAAATGCCATTTTTTTTATACTAACTTAAGTAATTTATATATACATGTGTACACGTATATGTGTAAACTTTTATCTGCACATATTTGCTTTTCATACCCACTCTATATATAATTGTTATTTCAAAATACATATGTATGTACACAAAAAAAAAATTTACATCAAGGGTAAAACCTTATATAAAAGGATAATAACACTTTGTAGAATATCCAAATAATAAAAAATAAAAAACAAAAACGAAATAAAACAAAAATAGAAAGTTAAAAAGTTAAATTAATAGTTTTGTGGGCCGATATAGGAAAAAAGGACTTAAAAAATATTCTTTGAATTGAGTGAAATAGCAAAAGTATTTCCAGGCTATGCAAATATTACATTGAAAATGTTGCGTATGTATTAGTAAAAATGATGGAAAGATGAGGAGTAGAGGAAAAAACAAAACTCTTCCTTTTGAGGTATTACAAATATAAACAAAGCTTCTCTTCTGTTTTTGTTTTAATTAAAATTATAAATACAAAAAAGTTAAAAAGTCAAATAAATGATTTTTAAAAGGCACATTTTTAGTTTTCAAATAATTTATATACTTGTGAGAATATGAGAGAAAGCAATTAACATGAATTCGAGATAATAGAAATTTAATTCGAGAAAAATGTAAGAAATTTTGATAATTGGCACTAACATTTGTCATATGTTTTTTGAAATAAATAATAAAAATTCTGACATTTCAACAATTTGACAACAAAATAATTAATATTGAGCGTTCGTGTGCGATTGAGCTTGGATTTTAAAAATAAGCGAAATAAGTGTAAAATAAAGGTGGGCACGCTCTTTCTATTGTCAGCAGTTTTATTATTTCTTACGTTACAACTTTTAGACTATATTCTCATTTATGGGATGACTTTTGACAGCTTTAGTATGGACGCCAGCTTTTATTCGTATGTGATCTGAAAAATGGTAGAAAAAGAGAAAATTACAGCTAGACTGAGATGTAAAATTAAATCCATTAATAATATTTTAAGATTATTTTCTTAAAAAATTTTTTCTTATTTTTCAAAATATACTAAAAATGATTTATCAAAAAAAAAAAAAAACAAAAACCTTTGAGCTATTAAAAACTTATAAATATTAGAGGAAATCTTTTACCTTTTTCTCTTTTTCGAATACCATATAGATTAATATCTATTTGAACTAATAATAATATACAAATACAAAAATATGAGTGAGGGTAGGGGTTAAATTTCTAGAAATAGATCACTTAAAAAATATGCTTTTCTTTTTTTTTTTTTGTTGTTGTTGCTCAAATTTTACACAAAAACGAATAATTTTTCGAATTAATATCTATAAATATTAAAGTATATGCCTATTATGAATTATTATTGTTGTTATTATTGATATTTTATATTATTGCTATACTATATATACATACTTCGTACCTATATTTATATACCCATATATCGTACATATATTTGGAATACCCTTAATAATTTAGTCATTTTTTTTTATTATCAATTGTGTATAAAAAATTCCCTATGAATTATTATTTATTTCGTATTAGTAAATAACATTGAAAAAAATTTTGAGTGATCAGCACATAACCGGCTCTATATTTTGCAATTTTTGAATAATATTTATTTAAATATAAATTGAAATCAGCGGAAGAATACATATGCCCGAGATACAGAGTTCGAAGTCCAAGAATCGAACATTAGAGTAGACAGTACAATTGAAAAAGAAACACCAATCATCACAGAAATCATAGACGCAATTAGAAATTTGAAGCGCAAAAAGAGCAGAGAACGAGGATTTTGAACGAGAGAGATCCCGACAGCCAATGCACTTAAGCCAAATAGAAAAAAATAGAAAAAAAAACTATGATAAAATGAAGAAATCTTTGTATCTTGTAATTGTAAAAAATAGGTAATACTTATAGTTAAATTGCCTAAAAGAAGTGAGTTATAAGAGAGGTATAACAGTGCTTAATAATGTAAGAAAAATAATAACCCTAATGATGCTTACCAGAATTGTAAAAAAAAATTAGACAAAAACCTAAGATAAGAACAGACGGATGCAAATACAATAAGACTAATAGTTGAGCAAACAGTAGAATGAAAAAGGCACTTGTATGCAACGTGACTTCGTCACAAACATTCATAATATCCATAAATAACAGAGCCTAGAATATGTTGACGACATCGTTCCACTGATTCTTTCGGCCAAAGACATGCGTAATATGATAAATAATTTGGCAGAAAAAGAAAAGATGAGTGTTAATGTTATGGGCGAAATGGAAATCAACGCACTTAGCGCAACTGCACCAATGTCTTTGATGTGAAGTGCTAATATGCGGAAGGAACTTACAATAATACAACGGAAATTTGTTTGTCACAACGTAAGGCGCCCAATAACTTCAGTTGGACGTCGAGTTTTGGAGTGAAATTAAAATATTCGAGAGTGTAGTGACAGATTGAATGTCAAAATTTCAGTGGAAAACTCCAAATGGAAAATTTTGTGCCTTAACGATACCTCGCTTATTGCATGCAATGCTGTAGATAAAAAGTAATTTGCTTTTTTTTTTGATAAAGGAAACAATGTTTATTTTTTGTTTAATAATAAAATAAAAGAGACAACAATAAAATACAAAGAAAAAAGTCGAAATCTACTTATGTATACTGGTATTAATTTGAGCAATAATAGGATATAAAAGAGCTTATCTTTGTTATTAGCGGATAATAGAAATTGTCCTTTTTTTATAACTCGCAAAATTAAGGCGGTACTGTATTTGACTGTTATTTAATCATTTTAATCAATGTGAAAATTTAAATTTACAATGGAATTCCTTTAAATTAGCCATAAAACATAAAAATTCTAAATAAATTCTCGATATAAATTTTTTGAAAGTCAAAAGTAACATGCGGGAAAATTGTAATAACAAGAATTATATAGTCATATAGAAATTAAACGAATTTTGTATGGAACCACTTGCAACAAAGAAAGGAAATTCTGTATTTGTCATAACTAATGTTGATCTCATATTTGCGAATTTATGGAGCTACTATTATGAAATACTAATGAAACTTTAATTATAAATTTACAAGTTGATTTTCTCGTAACTGGATTTTAAATTCTCTCAAAACAGCAAACTGAACTTATGATTAAGCTACGGAATTACTCTTTGTGCTATTGGAATAAAGTTTGGTGTAGCAATAGAATGAAATAGTCCATTGTAACTCTTGGAATTAAATACAATTTCCCTAATGTAAAATTTTCTTCTACGTACCATGTATTTAAAATGGAATCACAAACATATTTTAATTCCAAATATACGTAGGTACATCATTCTTATAAGCCTTTTAAGAAGAAACAAGAGTATAATTTCATTATTGAATTATTTGAGAACATTTGCTCTACATATCTATAAACATGTTCGGATAGGTAGATATTAACATAAATATAGTTTTTACTTATATAACAAAATATCATTATATATGTATGTTAAAATTCAATCTCCTCTCATTTTCGAAATTTTCAAAAATTATTCTTTCAGGCATGTCAAATCCAAAAACATTTTCAATCCTCAAGAATTAATAAACGAAGAGAAAATAAATAATTGTTGTTTGTATATACGAGTATATAAGAAACTAAAAGGATTTTTATTATATTGTAAATGTAGAACATTCGTACATATTTTTTACATACATACATACTGTATATCAACATTATATTTAGATGTGTATACTATATTGTATAAAAGTATACTAAATCATATAACTATGCTCTATTTTCTTTGCAATCTATTAATTGATCCTAATTTTCTATTTGAACATTTTTGGTTCCCGTCTCTGTCCTCCATAAATTGTTTTATGTCCTCAACTTATATTGTTCTTGTTTTATAAATTGTTTATTGGATTTTTTTGTTTTCAATTTTTAATTTGAAAAATAATGGAGGAACACTTAAAGCATTCGTATTTATTGGGTTGGTAGAGTAGAATAGAAGATTGAGAATTCACGTTTAAATTTTACATTGAGGATTTTCTGTTGTGTATATTTTACAAAAATACTTTGAATACCTTTAATAGCATATACTATATAGAAAACCCACCTTCACGAGCATACAAACACGCTCTGTTACGGACTTAAGTGATTTAAATCAATGTTGTGCCACAAAAAACAAAAATGCTTTCTTTGATTGAATAGATTAGCTGAATCATTTTCTTCTGAAAGCAGAAAAAAAATTAAGTTAGAAAAGATGATATTCAAAGCATTAATTTGTTTATTCACTTAAGAAAGGGCCCGGTTAAAAATTTTAAGATTTTATGGAAGATTTAATCTGCTTTCCTGTAAGTTTGATTTAGTGTCCGCGTTTATTCTGTTGCCACACCAGAGCTAAAATATTTTAGCAGTATTATCCAGTTTTGTTTTGGTAAGGTTTAACTTTAACTGTTGTTATTAGTTCATCTGTCTTCTCCTTGTGTCTGTGGAAATTTTTGAAATTTTTCCGATTATTTGAATCAAACCTATTTGAAGCTCTTCTTCTTACTAATAAAAGTGTGTAAACTCTTCTATAAGTTGTATGCGATTGTGTGTACTCCTACGTGATTTTCCTTATTGTTGTTGTGCGTCTCTTAATTATTGGTTATTCATTGCGCCACAAATCATTAGTTCCTGGGGGAGATTTTAGATTTTCGATGCTGATCGACATCATTAAAATGTGATATAAAATAAAGTAGATGCACCTACCCTTATGATTATAATTATGATTTCAGATTATGTATGGTAGTTATTTAGCAGTGAAAATAATGCGAAATATACAACTTACTCATCTCGATTTGTTTTCTTCAAAAATGGTTAATACAGTTTGGAATTATTTAGTTTGACACAAAATGTCGAGTACGGGTAACTATTTATATTGCCTTCTTATGAATAGAAATTCGCAGATTCGCGCCATCTCACATTACAATAATGCGTTTACTTATACTTCATTCTGATTGGGCTTTAAATTTTAACTTAAAACTAAGGTCAGCATATAATGTCAATAAACAGTTTTTTATACAACTGTAATTTATTGAGTGCAGCTTAAAAATATAAATTTAACATATACATATGTTTGTATGTAATAAAATACAACCTAAACACAAAACTAAACACAAATCTGTTTGACAGTATTTTGTTGTGTTTAGCAACGCCATCTAGCTATACAATTTTCCTTTGATTATTTCGTATTTTATAAAAGGAAGAACAGAATAAAATTTCTTTTTTGTTTTAAATATTATGTGACCCTATATGAACGTAGATGTGGGTCGGTCGGAACAGACACTTAAGTAGTTGTGCTTGCCGTTTTTTTTTCTTCTCTTTCTTTGTTTTCTTTTACTCCCTCTAAAATACGTTCCTTTTGTTTGCTGTTATCTTGTTGCATTGCAGTTTTTCTGGTGTTTACCACTTATTTTTTTTTTCCTGAGTACTTATAGAGATTCTGAGAGCAAGATGAGAAAATTTAGTATTTATTTATTAAAGATTTAGTGGCTTTGGTAAGTGATAATATGGTGTTTTGTTTTTTAGTATAAAGAGAATTGCACTTTAGAATAATTCGAATATGTACTTGAAAAACAAAACAATGAATAAAAAAATGTTTTTTATATAATTGTATAATCTCCTCTAAGTACAATATTTATATATATATATATATATATTTGGCTAAGTGTACATAAATATGTATAAATTGTATTTATAACGTTAATTATAAGAAAATTTAAGTGTTTATTCATTAGAAGTATAAGATGGTTATAAGATTGGGTATATAAAAAATGGCAGTGTTTAAATGTAAGAATTTAATTTTTATGAGGCTTATGAATTAAGTTATAAAAATTATAAAATTAAATTTTAAGTACCTACTTTACACGCGCTTATGCAGTAATTATATGCATTAAATATATTGCCTTGCTGCAGAAAAAAAATATATGCGGTGTAAAAGATAAAAATATTTATAACACTTCGAGCAAGTTTATTATTTAAAAAAACAAACCTCTATAAACCAACCACATATTAATTTACCACAGAAATTGTAATTAATATATTATTATGTAGTCGACTGGTATATGAAATAGCACATTTCAATTTACCAATTTAAAACTTAACCTCAAGTCTAAGTAATAAAATCGATTTATTTAAATAAATGCAAAATTCCCTAATTTTTATAGAATTTTGCATAAATTTAGGGGCAATTTCAGAATAATAATACAGTTGTCCGGTATTATGGAAGAATTACAAAACTGCTTTTTTTTGTGTTTGGAGAAAAACGAATTTGAAAATATACATAATAATGTCAATTTGCAGATACGTATAAAATTTACAATTTTATTATTCCGAAAATACTAACGTTAGAGTTATGTGGGTTTTTTTTATAAAGATAGTTTAGAAAATTCTGAATTTTTCTGTACATATAACTCAAATTTCTGAAAAAGTCAGTTTCATAACTCTTTCATAATACCGACATAATGTGCAACTGGAATTTAATTTTTAATAACTTTAACTTTTTAAGTTATACGAGACTGATGAAATAAAGAACTGAAAATTGAAATTCCGTATATTTTGAGCAATATAAAAAATCAGAAAGGCGGGAAGTCGCAAAGATATTTTCTTTTATAGTAAAATGAAAAGTTATTTCTTACAAATTTCAAAAAATTGTTTAAATTTCAAACAAATTCGAGTTGTCGTGTAGGAAAAAAAATTTTTTCTGAAAATTAGCGAAAAACTCAGCGAAAATCAGCGAAAACTTGAATATTCAATCTAACTATTTGAAATTTCTTTTTTTTTTAATTAAACATATTCCTGACATTTCTGCATGTACAGACTTCGTTGTTTGTCAAAAACTTGTATGTACACAACTTATTGTTATGATATAGCTAGAAAGAGGGAGGTGGGGGTTACTGAATGCTGAATAACTGATTGTGTAAAAAATTTCAACTTCGCATATCTTGAAAAATGTAAATACGGACAGACAGAATGAAACCAAAGGTAAATTAATAAGCTTTTCATTTGCTTTAATTTAACGTTATTCAAATATACTATAGGATTAAATTTGAGTATAGTTATTTTATAATATAATATTTTGTACTAATATTTTTGGAGTATATATATATATATATACATAGTTACAATAGTATATTAAATCATTGCTTAAATATAAAATTTATGTAGCATTATAAAACTATAGATTTTTTGTATGTTAACACGCAAATTATGAGATTGTTAATTTTTATTTATTTTCCTTTTCAATATGATCTACACATCTATACACAAGTGTTATACAGTATATACAATATTATGTCCGCACAGTATGTATGTATATATGTTATTTTATTTATAAATTTATTCTCATATAATTTCTTGTTCTTTCATCTTAAAATCTTGATCTATTGATGTAATCAAATTTACTTTTACTTCAAACAACAACAACAACAATAACAGAAAAAAAAGGTGAAAATAAATTGAGAGCGAAATGGAAAATTAGAAATGAAATGAAAATAAAAAAAAAGTCACATATACACACTCACATACACAAGGGTATAAAGGATTTTCCCAGATTTTCAAGAATAAAGGATGAAAATTATATACGAGATTGTGAATTGATTTTTGGAATTTTTTTCTTTTACTCTTTTCGTAAAGTATAATAGATTTTATTTTTTACGTATAAACTTATATAATCCGAAAATTATTTTTTACGGCACATAATATGGTTAATTTTGTGTTTTAAACTGATTGAAGAAATCACATAATTATTTTGCGTATAACACAATAAGATCATCGTTCAAGTAATCAAATATGTAAGCGGCTTATTGGAACATTCAAACACCTACAAGATTAGTAGAAAATGTTATAACTAAAAATTTTTATATACTTTATCAAAATCAAATTTAGGAAGACGAAAGATTCGACTTTCACTAAATAAATTTTAAGAATAATTTGAATTTAAGATACAAAGGAAAAAAAAAATATTTGGGATAACAATGTTGAATTTATGATTGCCAAAACCGTTTTTGTTCTGTCTATATATAAATTTATTAATTAATATTAAAAATTTAGCATATGGTTTCCGATCCATGAATTTTTATTTTCATCCCAAAAGCATTTCCAGCATGTGCAATGTAACACTCTTTCACCTATAGTCTAAAAAAATTTTATCGAAATTATTTTCAAATTTATTATTGCAATCGGTTATGCGTGTTTTTCATATCAGATATATTTTTATAATTGAAATTGTTCATTATAAGAGTTTTTTTTGAATATAAAAAAAGCAAACAATTGGTCCTTGCAATTGTATAAAAATCTCGGCGTTTGTTAAACCTATTTTTTTTGCAAATTATGATTGAGTAGGTGATTCACTACAATACAAATTGAATACATATCTATATTTTTGTTCACAAATTCAATGAGCGTATGTTTGTTTGTGTTACGTAATCCTTACGTCAATTTAATCATTTCGTTTTTTTTATGATTTTTGTTATTTATTATGAGAAATGTTATATTGTATGTATTAAAGAATGAATTGAGTAACAAATTTATGAAATTATATATATACGATCTTGCATATGTATATGTATGCAAGAATGTTATAAAAAAAAACAAGGTATAAAAAATTTCAATTAGTTTCATTTTTAATTCATTTTATTCACCTCTATACAAAATTATATGCAAAAATCAGAGAATATTTTTCTTTTTAATCTACTAAAATATTAAATATTATGAAAATTGAATGGAAAGGCAAACAAGCTGACTTATAGAAGAGAGAGAGTGTGATGGATAATGTGGGAAGTTTTAAATCGTTGGAGGTCTATTCTATATAGGGTCCAGCAATATGTGAATGGCACCTGTAAGACTGACATTGTCATCACTATTTCAAGCAGGTGGAAATTTTTAATAAATCAAAAGTGATTTTTGACAGTATAAAATCTCTTTAATCATAACTTTTTAAAAAAAATTCTCAATAATTTTTTACGCCATAATAATTTTAAAAATAGGAGCCTTGCATTTATTTGTGACTAATTTCCTTTAAATAGAAATACAACATACATATTATGATTTACATTAGTTGCTTGCATGTAAACATATTATCTATATACAAATATATATTTTTCTTTAGTTACATAAATGTTATTACAAATATATACGTACATGACTTCGTTATCGTGTATACAACTATAAATTGTAAGTCAAGTGTTGTTTACAGTAAACTATTATTTATCAAGGGAATTTGTTATTAAAATATTGATTTCCCGCCCTTCCTTTTATTGCAATTTTAGTAAAAAATATTAAAGAGTTATTTTTATATACATACATATAAATAATGCATACAATAACTAGCATGTTATTATTTTATTAATAATTTTCAATATTCTTTGTCATGTCATATTTAATGTATGTATACATATATGTATATATATATGGTTAATTTATGATTGAAAAATGCGACAAGAATATTATAGGAAAAACAAAAAATTTGCGGAAAATCTTATAAATGAATTACATGTCATTTTAATCAATGACATGGAAAATTCTATATAATATGCAATATAGTGTATCATGTATATGCATGTATGTATGTATGAAAATGTAAAAGAAATTTTTAAAAAAATATAGAAAAATATTTTCGTGTTTTATTTTTGAATTTAATATGAAAATTAACAATCTAACTTCTAAGAAATATAAAAAATATACTTCTGACATTAAAGCTCCTTATCTCTGCTATATATTAATGTCAGAAATATATATTTAATATATCAAGATCACCTAAGGGGAATCTGCGGCCCTGATGGTTTCTTGTGGGACTTCGCCTTTCAAAGTAAAGTTCATTAAATTTTCTCATTTTGTTCTTAGATAGACGTGTACGAGTACTATATAAGTATAAGAGATGGGGAACATTTTTACAATTTAAGCCAATATTTAAAACTGCAGTAAAAAACGAGCCCGGCACGTAATCCACCACCATAAATGCAAAATTATTGTTATTGAAATTAATTTTTTTTTTTTATTTTAAAATCAGTTCTTCGTTTTAGTTCTTTTTTATTAAGTTATATTAATCAGACTGAAATTATAACAGGGCTACGTGAAAATTTAATAATCTTGCTACGAAAATCATTATAACTCTTATTAACTGTTCTAAACTTCCACAAAAAATTAGTTCTCTGACAAAAAATCTGATGAGATTAGAGCAATTTTCATTATTTGCAATAGTTTTACACGTATGTAAGCAGTAGTTTATTGTGCAAATAATATGCCTTGCATTATAGAACGTATGCAAATTTATTCAATTGAAATTATATCGGTGGCTATAAACATGTCATTACAATCTAAAACAAAACTTACATAGATTATGTAGTTACCTGATTTTCATTGGTTAAGAAAAATTTTCACATTTTATTTAACTTTAAAATATTAAATGTCAACTTAAACTACTAAAATATGTCATACGTACAGTTTCCCCTTTTGCCAAATTCGTAAAAAATTTAATAAAAAACAAATTGCAATTGCAAAATGCGACTGTTTAAACACCATTTACTAATAAATTAAATTTTTTTTTGGATTTTGTTCTTTTTTTTTTAAATTTACTATTTAAGTGCCAATAAAACACAACCAAAAAAACAAGACGAAAATAACAATTTTATGAGAAACTTTGCACTGCCGTGCAATTAAAATTTTTTATTCTTTATTTTTACTGCTTTTTCGTTATTTAGTACACATACTCGTAGTACATAAAAAAAGTTTATCTTTGAAATTGATTTTTAATAAATTTGAAAATAATTCAACACGGATTAGTATGTATGTTTGTATGAATATGCGTGTTTATGTGCATATACCTTATATATAGGGGCTACGATTAACACATATACAAAGTTTTAAATTTTGAGTTCATTTTAACTGGTAACACGCTTTAAATTATAAAAAAATTTCATATAAAAGAATCTGTCTCCATGAAATGAAGCAAATGAAATTTAAGCAAACACCACATGAAATTTAAGCATGCAAACATACTTAAATTTACATTTAAAAATCATGTATAATTTGATAAAACCTTAAAATTGAATGCACCCTACATTCAATTTCTGAGTTTTATTACAAGTTCTTTCAGTAGTAATAAAAAAATTTTAATGTTTTTTTTTGCATTATAGTAAAATTAGATAGTTCTATCAATAAATCGATATACTCTTATATGCACAATGAAAAAAAATTACAGTCGTTCTTTTTAGGTCCATCAATGCACTAAATACGAAAATTGTCAATATAGAATTTGCGATCATATATGATAAAATGATAATTACTCTAGGTTCTTTGAAGGAATGATCATATGAAAATTCACGAAATCCTATGACACAGCCAGATTTCATTAAAGTTCTATTATAGTTTATCACGAGACATGGAACTCAAATTAGTTTTTATACAAATTGGTACCAATATAGACAAGTATAACCGTGTATAAATTTAAAAATTGGAGTATAGTTTCGGTTGTGCCTTGTTTAAGTGTGATTCCTTGGCTTTTAGTTGAAAAATAAGTATCTGATTCAGATTTTTATTGATAACTTGTGACCTTAGAGACGTTTATCGATTTGATTTACATTTTGATGAACAGTAGAGTAATGGTGACGATATTCGTTCCAAAAACAATATAAATAAAATACATTCAGTTTGAGTAGTTTCATTTATGCTTTATGATAACACAATTTTATTTGACTATGAAGGTATTTATTGTGTTTTTTAATTTAGTCAATCAATAAATTAAAGATTTATTTTTACCAAAAACAAGAAAAAAAATCAAGAAAATTTAAATTGGTACTTAAAATTCAATTATTAAGTTACCAGATTAGAGTCCTTAATTTAAAAAAAAAGCAAAAAATAGCTAATAGGAAAATTTTCTTTTAGTTCATTTCAAATTTTAACTTTTAATTCTAATCGCCAAAAAAAAAAAAAAGCTGTAAAAGAAATTAGGTTAAAGAAATTTGTAATTATGGTTGCACAAAATATCTATACATTTGAATATGCATACAAATAGTACAAGCTGTACGAGTCTTGCTGTTATCGTTGAATCATAGTTGTAACTCAATCATTGACGTCAATCTCAACATCTTAGAAAAACTAACTCCAACAATTTCAACATTCAGATAATTAAAACAATCCCCATCGATAATTCTGTTGCGGAACCTTATAAAGCAGGAGGTGAAACTCGTCAAAAAAAAAATAACACAATAAAAGTTTACTCTTGTCTTCTTCAATGTTGTTGAACAGTCTCCTTCCAGCTGTAAATATAGCACAGGCATTGAACATCAATTGAAGGAATTACAGTGTCACAATATGAGATAGAAAGAAGCACTAGTGAATTCTATGATCTGATCTTGATCACATTAATTTAAAAATCAGGAAATTTTTCAAAGGAGTCGAAAACCTAGAAAATTGCTCGAAGCCACCATTTTAATATCATTAGCCGAAGACATTATTGAAGATGAAACTAATATTGCATACCTTAATTCAATTCAAATTTTTGTACACCCTGTGTAGGTTTATGTATATATACAATGATTTTGTTTGCCACATAAATGTAAGCAAAATTGAATAAAAGAAAAGGATTAAAAAGTCTATTTTAAAATATCTTTTTTTTTTTTTGTTTCATGCCATTATTTGGCAATTCAACACATCTTTGTGTAATTATAAAAATTGAAAGATAGAAAAAAAAAAACTCAAAATTTGGATAAATGCCAAAAATTAATTTTAATTTTTTTTTTCTGTTATTGCATTTGATCCTTATGAAAATCTTTTTTAATCTTTTTTATAAAATTTTAATGACCAAAAATATTCTCTAAAGAATTTTACTATTCTTTAGAGATAAAAGTTATTTAATAATTGGTATTTTCTTAATAAAAAAGTTTTTACAAAGTTTTTTTTTTATATTTGAACAAAAACAACGAAAAAAAAAACAAATTAAAGAAAGAAAATAAAATTAAAAATAAAATTTTTATATTGAAGTTTAGAGATTATAAAAAGAAAGATTTAAGATGGAAGGAATATTCTCTTTAGAACCTTCTTTCTTTATAAGAGTTTTTCTGAAGAAAAAATTTTTGTATTTAGCCAATGTCATATGCATACATACACGTTTAAATACCTAAAAGTATGCAATATATTATTAGTGTTCATATTTATTTATTAGTTTTAACAATTATACAATTATAAGAGCAATACAGACAAAATAATATTTTTTATATTGGCGCCAAGAAATTTTTATTTTTTTTTTTATTACGAATTTAATGAATTTTGTATTGAAGCAAATGGAAACATAAAATATATACATATGTATAACACAAATTAAAAAAAAAATGTAATAAATTTGAGAATAAAATACGGACAATAACTAAACTAAAGGTGTATATGATAAAATGTTTTATATATACATATACTTAGTATAAGAGGTGTACACAATTTATGTTTAGGTGATGTAATATTGATTATTAATATATAACAATATAGTAAAATACAATTATGTATTTGTGTGGTAAATTTAATTAAAAAATTTAAATGACCCTTATTTAATGAACATATTTGGAAATGATGTAGAATGTAGATTATTACATATTTGTATCCGAAATTTGTCATTCAATTTTGATCTAAAATATGTCAAAACACCTCATGTGTAAATTCACATTTATAATGTCATTTTTTGTATGAACCATCCCTAAAGGTGACTCTCATAACATTATAAATATGTCAAATTAAAAATATATATATTGGTGCAGCTTTGCATCGAGATACATGGATTTTTTTTATTAAATTCCTAAATCCTCTGTTTTATATATTATTTAATAATTAAAAAGAAATGAAAAGAGAGTGTGTTTTATGCAGAACTTACTATTAAGTAAAGTATACCAATGACTAATCAAAATCATTGATTAATTTAGTATATACACTTATAATGGTACACATTTATGTTGGTTATGTCATTTTAGCTTTTTGTTTTTTGCTTTAAATCAATGAATCATTCACATTATCATGGTGTATATTTTTATTGCAATTTTATAAGTCACCGGTGAATGACGTGTAAAAACAAAAACAAAAAATTCATTATAGTCATTTTATTTCGGTTTATTTTGGTTTTTATTATTTTGACATTAAATAATTTTATTAATAATATTTTAATATTTTTTAATATTAAAATAAAACAATAATAATAAAATTGCATTACTGTTATTGTACTTTATTTATTATTATATATCATATGTTTAGGTATATATAGTCACGTCAAACAAATAATCATGTATGAAATGGTTAATTTTGACAACTAAGTTATTTGATAAATTACAAAAATGTTTATAAAAATATTTGTATACATTAATATATCAAAGTATGAACCATTATTCCGTGATTCGTTCAATTAATTTTTTACCTGAATCGATTTTTTGTCATTTTACATTCATTATAGCCGTGCAAACGTAGCAAATATTCAAAATCCAGATCAAAATTGACCACAAATATAAAAATAATATTTTACTAAAAATCAATCTATGAAACAACATGAAGCAGTGTGGCAATATCACATTACTCTCAAAATCAATTATTCGTACGGGTATCACAAAGTTGACACTTTATTATGCGTTTGGCATTTATTTTTATTGTGTTTTTGGCATTTGTATACAGTTCTATTATAATATGTATATAAATATATTACATAAATAAACGAAATTTAGAATAGTAAAATTTTTTGAATGCGACAATGATACTGCATTACTGAAAAACTGCGATGTTTTCTCAATGATGATACGATCATGATGGTGATTCAAATTTAACATGTACATATTTAATTTAATTTAAATAGATTTTATGCTCAAACATATTATAAAAGAAGAAGCAAACTTATATCTCGCCATTAAAATTCATATTGAGTGACAATGGGCTGTAAACAATTTTTTTCTATTTTAATTATTTTGGTATAAATTATGTTACGTAAAAATTTCATTGTTTTTAAAATACATATATAATGTTTTTTCCCCCTTAGTTTAAATTCTACCTACATATATGCATTGCAATTATGTTTTGAATTTTTTATTATGATAAAATAACAATTTCAAAAAATTATAAAAGAATTCATTAAAATTTAAAAATATGAATGCCATAAAATATGAGCAATGCTATTTATAATTTTATTTTGTAAAGAATGGAAAAATTTGTATTGAAATAGAATTGTTTATTGAGAATGGTAATATGACAGATGGCATATCTCTTTATAAAAATTAATTTTGCATGTCATACTTGTGCATACTCTTTAGTTTACTTATGTCATAATACTAGCATAAATGTAATTAAAAATTGAAAACTAAATATGATACAACTATTCATACAATATGAAGGTTTATTTGTTATGTTATATAATTACTCAAACCACATCATTTTGAAAAATTAAGAATTAATAAATATTGTATACTTGTAGAAATCATATTATATTTTTTCTGTATACATTGGCATTTAAATTACATTTGAATAATAAAATATAAATTGTTTTTGGATTTGCAAAAGAACCTGAAATAGTAAGATGCGGATATTCGTATATCGTACATAGAATTTTTATTGTATAGCATTTTTAATGAAAAATGTTAAAATTCTTGTAAAGAAAACTAAAAAAATCCTGGGGTGGTTTTGAAATATATATTTCATAATTTAAAATAAGTTCAAAACAATTGACGTGTCGATACTCAAACAAATCACTCATCATAAATTGTTATATTTTTCAATACCGTCATACCATGTATTGGAATTTTTGCAAGACGCTGGCTCTTTAGTACATTTTACAGCACATGAATGAATTTAACAATTCTCTCCAAGACGCTTTCAACGATATACCTGTGTTCTCGTCTTTGTTTCTTTGAGTACTACAGTAAAAGAAAGCATTTACTTCAAGTTTCAAACTTTTATTTCGTCTGACCTGAAAAGACACAGAGACAGCAATTAGATAAGCGGACAAAGCTTGACAGATTTCGATTCAGAGTGAGAATATATATATATATATATAATACTCAAAGAGAGTTCTCATATATTCGCTGTACTGTATGAGCCTTTACGTATTATAAATTCATATAATAAATCTTTAATATTGTAATAACCTTCAATACTATATTTCTTTGTTGATTATTTACAAGTTCTATATAATATAAAAGAATTTATTTTACATATATAAATTTTATTCTATAAATATGTTATAATGGCATTCAATTTAACTTTAATCAACATGAAATCATAACCCTTTCATATCTGACCCTTTTAGACACATAGCTTTATTCTTGCTCATAATAATCACGTCCACACAATATTATATGCATGGAATGTTGTATGTTTTCTTTCATTCATACATATGTATATTTTCAATCGCGTGTTTCAAATTCTTTCTAAAATGTAATTGCAGCGAATTAAAATGAATTAAATATGTTGATGTGTAATCGTTGCATAAGAAATCCTTTTTAAACAAAGAGTACATAGCTAGACAGAAAATTCTATTTTAAAATAAAAAATAACTAAGTGCATAATATATTTATTTTATAATTAAGTCTATTAAAAAATTATTTTTATTTTATAAGATATATAGAAATTTTACATTTGCTGCAAATGTATATGGGAAAGTTTTGTAGAGAATATTAGACATAAATTCAAAATAATTTCATAAAAATTTTTTCCACTAATCTAAAAACTAAATGCTTTTTTAAAAGGGGAAAAAATTCCAAGGAAAAGTATTGAAATCTTAATGGAAAATTGGAGATGTTGAAGCGCTATATATGTAGTTTATAGTTTGGATATTAAATTTAGAATTTTGCAAACTTTGTGAAAGAAATGTAAAGTAAAATAAAATTGCATAATTTCAGGGGCTTTTATAGAATTTATTTAAGAGAATTCAAAAAGTATTGATCAAACTTGATTTTAAATTGGAATTAAAAAAAATATTATTTAAAAATTTCCCTTATACACAAACTTACAGTAAACACGTATCTTAAGAGTGTTCGCTAAAATTTTTGGAACAAAACTTTAGAAATATTAAAATTTACTTGTTATTTTTAATAAAAGAATAATTTTTTTGTTACATTTTGGAATTATACGTACCAATCGAAATACAAATTAAAATACTTCATATAAAAATACTTCGCGTTTCTTTTTTTTTTGTTGCCGAAGAGAAAGATGGGCAAAGAAATTCATTTTCCCCAGCCATCGCAACCAGTCATTGGCTTATTATAGCCTTTCCATATCCCACTTCACCTATCCCGTTTTCAAGCAAAAACCCAAAGATATCTCTCAGGGAGCTAAACGTGAGCTCTCTTACATTGAGAAGGCCCCGCCCAAACTATCTGCACCTATTGACAGCCAGAGCAGAACAGTCACAACTTACACAAAAGAGAGTCCTTATTTATGCAGTTAGTGCAAGTTATATTTCACCGCGCGATGTCCAGTGAGCAGCTCTATGAGGAGAACTTCCTTGAGCAAGATGGAAGGAATAATTTCACATGATCACATCCCCCCGTAGCCCCCCAACGATAATTCATACGCGTTACAAACGTATATAAAATTAAAATAGGAAATATAGTAAGGTGGTAGTATGGCATACTGTGAAATTAACTTAATTTTATTTTCTTTATAAATTTTTTTATCTTAATTTTTTTCCTTTTTTTATTTTTGTTTTGTTGAAAAATAACAATAAAATTGCACAACTTGTATAAATATAGGTAAAAAGTTTTTAATTAGATTTTTTTAGTAAATGAAAATTTTTTAATTGTTTTTCTTCTAGAGTATTAAAGTACGATAACTATAAAAGTTACTTTTCACTTCAATAATGTTTACGTATTTTTTTTTCTGTAAAATTAAAAGTTTAAAATGAAAACAAAAATATTTTTTTAATAAATTTTTTTTTTGTTTTGTTTTTCTATTTAAAAATTCATTTTGAAAATATTTACTTTATTGACGTGTAAAAAAAAAAAAAATTTACAAACATAGTTACTTACATAAATTGTTTTCTTGTGAAAAGCTGCGAGTACTTTATTTAAAGAAAAAATTATAAAAATTACTTTTATAATTTTTTTTTTTTACTTTTTTTTAGATTCTTGCAAACTGTGTAAAATTTTTTTTTTGTTTTTAGTTTTAAATAAAATTGAAATTAAATAAACACTAATATAAAACTTTATGGAAAAATCTACGTAATTATTCATGTATTACACGTGTATGATTATTGCGTAACAATGTAAATTTTGAAAAGAATGTAAAATTATTAGTAAAAGAAAAAAACATGAATAAGAAAATTTATTTCTTGTCAAACGAGCCTATACAATAATAAAATCGCAGTAATACTAACTTGCACCATACGATATTACCTTAACTTGCACCACACCACACATTTATTTAACATTCGATTCATGACAGCAAATTCATGACTATTATGATTATATGAGGAGCTCATAAGCAGAGTGATGTAAAACACAAAAAAACCGGGTGTTAAAGCTAAAGTAAAATAGCAATAAACAAGATGAAGAACAAAAAAAAAACTGAGAATAACAATATGTATATAGTTTTAAGTCAATATAGCTGTAATACTGATTTTGCTGGCTCTTTAAAATTACGTTTTTTTTTCAATTGTATTTTTTGCAAAATAATGTTAATATGGCATATGCCACTCTGCTTCTGAGCTTCTCATATATCATATCATCCAATTTGAAAGTAGAAAAAATTTTAATATAAAATTTTAAAATACATACATATGTATGTATATTATACCATGATAATCGAAATTTTGTTATGTTTACTATACACAATTCAGCTTTTGGGCGTTTACCAAAATACAAATCTAACGTAAAATTAATTTATTCAGCAATTTAGATTGTATATAGGGTGATTAACCAACAAGTTAGGAGCCGTATATCATCCGTTAGAGGGCCGAAAACGAGTAAAATTTTTGTTCGGAACATGATGTTTAATCGGAATCGTTTCCGAGCTACAGGGATTTTTAGAATATTTTCCTAATTTGAATAAATAATTCTAAATATCTATACATCTACATATCTATTGTAAAATCATTATAATTTTGCTTACAATTGTCGTAAAACTTGAAGATTTTGGTATAAAAATACTAAGTGTGTGTGCTAAATTTTCAAATAATAAATTTTAATATATGGTAAACATTGTTATACAAAATAAAAATTTGTATAATAAATAAGCCATTTCAAATTATAATTAATTAAATTAAATTTAATTGAATTATTTAACATTTAGTGTATACATACATACATGGTTCAACAGAATATATTAAGTATATGTAGGAGAGAACAGCTTCATAAAATATTGTTTAATTGCTTTTACAACAATTATTGTTTATATTTATAATTTTGATTTTTTATTATTGTTGATCAATAATTTATAATATTGTTTATACATATATACATTCATATAACTCATACATGTATATATAAATATCTCTATGAATATATATACATATTTCCTTAATAATTATACATTATAGGTATATGTAAAAATTAATTGTTGTCTTTTTAAATTACGTATATAAATTCGAATACACATATATATGTACATATAAATATGTAAAGTGCAAAATCAATAATTATTAAGTGTTTAATTGAATTAAAAGAATATTAATTATGGATAATAATAAAGTATATATACATATTTCATTTTAAATGTTTCAATAATAATATACATAATAAAATTATATACAATTGTACTCGTATATTGCCTATATGTATGTAGTATTAACACCTACATATTATTATTTAATTACATGAATTTTTTTGAATTGATGAATTAAAATTTGAATTACCTAATAATTATTTGTATATATACAAACAATACTAATTATTTCTATAATATTATAACATACAATGCAAAATAAGTGTTTTAAGTAAAACAAAATTAGATATGTACATATGTACCTATATATATTTGGTGTAAATTAAATATTGTATAATTAATTATTACCTTTACCTCTTGTCATTATTTCACAGTTTTATTCTATAAACAAATGAAAATTACTCTTAAATATTTTGACATTCTAATTTAATTATACATAAAACTTCAATTTTCTATACAGTAGAATCGTAAATAACATTATACATACAAAACTTATAAAATTTTCAATGTTCTTTATAAAGAGATTCCACTGTACTTATTTGATTTCGCTTGATATACATACATATAAGAAATGAATAATATATTAACCGACATAATATCATATATATTGTTATTCATTAGAAAATTTAACAATATAAAATTTTTTTTTGGTTTATTAATAATTATAACAATAAAATTTGTATTCTACATTGAATTCATAGACAGTAAAGGTTCGTGTATTACAATGTGTTGGTTTTATTTATGACATGTGCGGTTAAAAGTAAACGTTAAAAATTCTAACTCCCATAATTCGTTTAAATACATGTGTTTTTACAATTATTTATGTATGTACGTACCTATGTATATTTTTACATATTATACATATGTGCGTATGATTAAGAAAAGCTTTGTCTCCTCATAAAAGCCATTTTTTTGATTATTCCAATCAAACTTGTATACATATATATGTACATAATTACAGTCTAAAAATTTCCAAAAGATTTCACTGCCTGTACGGAAATAATAATAAAACCAAAATATAAAATTAAAAAGAAAGAGAAAGAAGAATGCATCAACCAAAAATAAAAATCTTTTCACACTTGTTCCATTGTATTGTACCTATGTTTGTATATGTATATGTACATTTTGAATAGCAGACGATTACATAAAACACTCACGGAAATAATTTCATTTCTCATAGGAGTAAAACACCATTTTTAGCTACAAGATAAAATTAAGTAAAAAAAAGAGAGGAAAACAATAGAAAATTATCAGGTGTATTTCTTATTTTTTGATACAGAAGATACGAAAGTGTAAAAAGGAAATCTTGGTAAAATAAAATCTTTTTTTTTTGGTGTTGCGTTTTTTTTTGTTATTAATATGAAAAGAAAATTTTTTATATTTTACTGCCAAAGAATTTCAGAAAGTTTTTTTTTATTACTTTTTTCTTCTTTTTTTCAGAATACATACATAAGTTCTATCTCTGCTTATGTATAATTAGGGCTTAGCGTAATGTTTACATAACAGAACGACTCTAGTAATTTCACAGGATGGCGTAAATAACCCTTTTTGTTTAGTAGTTTTTCTATTACCTGATGTGTTAGACCGCATTATGATTTGATAACACTTAACTGTTATACCTAAGTTGATTATTATTCTATAATATTATAATAAGAATTGGAAGGGCAGTACGTACGTATGAATAGAAAATAACATATTTTAAAAATAATAATCATAATTTTCCAGATTTTAGATAAGAGGAAGGTTAATTTATCAGTGTTCCAGCTCAATTATTTGAGTTTGAATAAGAAGTAATAAAAATAAAGTTATTTTAACATTGTTATGAAATTTATTTTCTTTTTTAATTTCAAAGTCGGTGTAATGTTTACAAGTATGTATACATAATTATTATGCATTTAATGGAGTGGCATTAAGTAATTAGTATTCATATTATTGGTATGTACATATATGCCATTCCAGTTTAATTTCTTAATTTAATGAGAAAAACTACTTTTAAATATCAAAGATAAAGTACTAACTTTGTATACTTATTAGCAAAGTATAGCAATTATTTCTAGAAAAGGAAAATCAACAAAGTAGGAACTTAGAAAATTTTTAATTTTCAAATCCAAATGAATTAGAAAATATTAAATTATAATTACAATTTAAAAAATGTTGAATAAGCAATTATAAATTTCCTAACCTAAGAAATTATAGCCTATGTACATATGTACATATGTATGTATATATTTTAACACCATTTTATGTTACTCTGTTTTCCTCTTACTTCTCCATATTCGGAGCATTTAAAAAGATAAAAGAATTTCTTTGATGAGAAAGATAAAGAAAAAAATTGTGGCGTTTGTGTGAATAATTTTAACATTTATTTGTTTTAAATCCTTTTTTTTTTGACTATAATTTTCTTAATTTTTAATATTCTTTTATCCATTTTTTCGAAGCAAGGCAAAAAAAAACTTTTGTTTTTAACATTTTCTTGCTGACAGTATTAAGGATAATTCTCATATACGATCAAGGCTAAAAAGAAAATAGAAGGAAAAATACAATTTAAATAATCATGGTAAAAAGAAAATTTTTTGGAAGAAATGAAAATAAAAAAGAAAAAGTTTAAATTTCTTGTGTTTTTTTTTTATTAGGTTTTGTTAACTTGATGAAATTGAACCAGTGTGAAACCATTTACAGAAAGCAACAAAATGTGAAAATTTATGGTTAAAGAGGAATAAAAATGGAAGGTATGGACTGCAAAGAGTACGATGAAATTGCTGCAGACGAATTGTTTAAGTAGTGGTCTATGAAAAGTGCTGAACTTCTCGTCATTTTGTATTTTCGCAAAGTGGAAGTGATGCTAAAGTGATGCATAGTAAGGAGAGGACTATGTAATTATATATTCCTAATAAATTCGTTCTGCTTGATTTTCTTTGTTCATGTCCGAGTTAAAATACATGAAGGACAAATTGATAGAGAATTTTAATAAAAATATATATTGAACTTTAATTTGTTAAACAACAGTTCTTTTTGGAGTATCGCTATTAAGATTCTCACGCTGGTCAACAAATCATTACGAATCTATTTAAGCAACAAAACTTTAAAACTCATACGGTTAGATAATGATTTATTAATGCGTTTACACATTCTGATAGAAATGCTATTACTGTTGAAAGGATTTAAATAAAAATATACCTACATTTTGTTTAATTATTACGCGTTGAGATCTTGTAGTGCAAACATTTAGAAAATTTTAAATTCTATAAAAAAACTTTATTTAAAAAAGTATACATATAAAATTTGAAATACAATTGTTCATTTTGTAATATATATTTACTTATTACTTTGTCAAAATATACTAGATAAAAATCAAAAATATTTCTATAAAATGGACGGAAATATATTTTACTTTATATCTTACTTATAGAATACAATTTTAAATTTGTAAATTAAATATAAAGTTGTAAAAGTCGTTTTACACTGAATTCGCTTGAAAAAATGACAGATCCAGATTGGGAAGCAAAAACTTCATTAAAATGTAATTAACCTCTCGTAAATTTGTAGATATTCATTCAAATTATGAACCATTTAAAAATCCGTTTTCTTCTTTAATTGTGAAGGCTATTATAAAATTTGAAAAACGACATATTTACAACTTACATTCGATTGTTATTAGAGATTAGTAAATCGGTTAAGTTTATATGTGATCATCCCAGTGAGTCCTTTCTGGAAGAGCGTGATGCCTTAGCCCACATAGTCTGGGACCAAACCGAAGAATGACAATAATTACAACTAAAACTACCATAGCCAAAGCAGCAACAGCTGGATATAATACTAGCCACGCCATTTTTAGCTTTATAGGATATTTTTTTGTAGTTTAAATATCGCTCTCACGAGTTTGAAGTTCTACGTATTCCTGTGGTTGCTGCTGAAGCTGTTGTTGAAATTGCTGCGAACGTTGAGCTTCGTAATAAGAGTAACTTGTTGGTACTCTGGATGCTTCAATATCTTGTTGATAGTAATTGCTTGGAGGATTTTTTTCCTGATAATCCAATTCTGTTAAATCTAATGGCGGTTGTTTGTGTGGTGTTGAGGTGTAAATGCTAATAATCCAACGATTACCAGTATGCCTGTCTTGCCAATATCCTTTATATTTGGTGCAACAACCAATAATGAAATTTAATAGTAGTATTGATACAATTAAAAAAGTACAGACACCTATTGTCGCATAAAATGGGCTATAATCACCCAATAATTTGTCTTTAATGTTGTAATACGGATTGTTTAAGTAAGCTGTTCTTTCGGCTACGGTAGACATTTAGAGTTTTTATTTTGTGCGTTAACACAATTTTTTTGTATTCATTACAAGAATTCTAATAATATAAAAAATTTTCTTTCACTCAAAATTAAATTTTTTTTTATATTTCTAGCATTAAATAAACAAGAAATAACAATTAACAACGCCCTTAATAATATACGTCAACCACACCTAAACTAAAATTGACATATTATGTTGTCACTCGACTAGAACTCAAGTGGAAAGCATTCACATCTTGGAAAGCAGAACATTAAAAATAATTGCCCAAACGATTCTCGAAAACGAATTAATTGACATGTGACTGTTGACTGAAAACAGATGTGTCGGGGAATAAGAATTGTTATGTTTTGTAAATAAACATTTCATTCTGATAGTTTAAAATGAGTTATAATTCCTATATGCTAATGGATAAAAAAACCAATAAAAATATTAAGAGTTTAATATAAATACATGCAATTTAAATTCATTATAAGTACATTTATGAATATATAATATTCAACAAATTTAACAAAATACATAGAATGAATGTGGAGGAATCAGACTGCTGTGGGAACGGTTGTGCTAATTGTATTTTAGATATAAACAAAACATCGAAAGATGTAGTTAGAAAATTAGAAAACAATATTAATTGTTTACATACTAAAAATTTATATGAATTAATATCTGTGGAATATGTTGTGGAACCTGATATTTTAAAAATGAGATTTAAACTGAACACGCAAGTTATCAGTGATAATCAAAGCAATGATTTGGTGCTTTATATTCCACCAGGGCATCACATTATGATGCAAACTAGTTTGTATAGTCGTCCATATACCCCATTTTGGGTGGATGAAAAAAATTTGCAATTTGAAATTTTAATAAATTTAAGACCAAACGGTGCAATGTCAAAATACATTAAGCAACTTAGACTAGGAGATTTAGTTTTATTTAAAGGACCCATTGGCAAATTTCACCACGAAATAAATAAATATGAATATTTGCTATTATTCACCAACGGAGTTGCTGTTGCTTCAGTTATACCTATTATAGAACAAATTTTAAACAATGAAGACGATATGACGAGAATAATTTTTTTTGGGTGTTTTACCGATTTGGAGAACTTCTATTTTAGAGAAAATTTTTTTAATTACAAACAATACTGGAATTTTATTGGTACATCATATTTGGCAAAGGAAAATTGTGGATATGATTGCAAGACGCAAGATGAAATTAAAAATGAGAGTTGTAATAAAAAGGAATGCTGTATTCATTTAAAACAAAAACTTAAATATGGTGAAAAAATACTTAACCGTAGGTTAACCACTGAAGATATTTCTGAATGTATAGATAGTATCAACACTAATAAAGTAAAAGTTGTTGTCTGTGGTTCTAAATCTTTTGAAAATTTTATTAAAGAAAGTTTGGATATCTGCAAAATTAATAAAGAAAATATTGATGTACTATAAAAATTTGTAATAGGTATTGCTTCACATTTAATATGTAAAAAGAATTTCATCAACATCTTTTCTTCTTAAGTCGGGTACCTTACAGTCTTCTGCTGCATATCCAACCGGAAGGAGAACTAATAACTTTTCATTATTTGGTCTGTTTAATAAAGTTCTTAAAGCTGGGCCACAATTTAATGGAGTTGTTACCAAAGAATTTAATCCAGCTGCTTGTAAGGCACAAAGCAGTATTCCAGTGGCTATGGACACGGATATTTCATTGTAATAATGTTGCTTTTTCTTACCGTCATTTCTTATTCCATATATTTGTTTAAAAATAAGAATAAGATATGGGGCATCACTTAGATATTCTTTAACATGATTAGTTTTCAGTGGTTTTAGATCTGTTGTCCACTGCCGATGCATTCTTTGACTATAATTCAAATATTCTTCTGTTTCGATAATATCTCTTATTTCATTTTTAATTGTTTCATCAGCAATAACCTAAACAAAAATTTTGAAGTTATATATTTAAATATATATACATATATACCGAAGTGAAATTGTTATAGTATGAAAACATACGCAAAAAGTCCAAGGCTCTGTATGAGCTCCACTAGGAGCAGTTCCTGCTGCTTGAATACATTGTTTAATAATTTCAAATGGCACTGGTTTTTTACTAAATTTTCTTACACTTCTACGATCATTTACAATCTCATAAAATTTGGTTGCACCACCATCTAAAACAACTTTTGCACCTGGAAATAATACATGATCTTTGTCGTCAAGAGATGGTGTAAATTCAGTATCCTCATAACAATTTTCATCGGTTTTAATACTGTTATCTGTTAAATTAAAAAAGGAAAAGCAAGGATATAAAAATATTTTTAGTAAAAAATTACCAGCTCCAATATATTCTGCTCCATCTAAATCAGTTTTTTTTCTTTTAGATATTAAATATACTGTAACCAATAAAATTATTGTGACTGGAAGTGCAATATTCCAATTTTCTAGAATAAAAGATTTCTCTGATAATAAACTCATTATTTGAAAATAAAAATACGTCTTGCTGAGAGAAGAAATAAGCCACTAATAATTTTATTTTAATTAAGTTGATTAAACTATGCGAGTATATTATGAATTTATATAAATATTTAGGTCAAAAGCTCCATTCTTCTGTCTACTTTTATGTGATGATAACGAAACATAAATATTGTCAAAAAATTCCAATGTTAAGTTCATTTTGTTTTCTTTATCTTTAGTTTTTAAAAAAGAAATAGCCACTTTTTCATTTTGTATAAATATGTACATATGTAGTTTCATTTATATGTAGGCAGTAGTTCTATTTACAAATACAAAAATTTAAAATATCAAAGTCGATTTCGTTTCCTATAACTTTTAAGACTCATTTTTTACAACGTTTAAGGAAAATGATGTGGAATTTTTCCAATAAAATTTAATATATAATATAAGTAACCAATGGTTAGTTCTGTTATTTCATTTTGTTAACTCATAAACTTTAGCTGTTAATCTTTTTATTTCAGAATAATGTTAATAAGAAATAATTCGTTTAGAGCAGGGTTTTTACTATACTAGAAAACATCTTTTATTTCTTAGTTAAAAAAATAAGAAATTAGATGTATACCTTTAACAAAATTAAATATTGTCATTATAAAGTATATTACAAGGTTTTATAAATATGGCAGTATGACAATGTAGCAATTCTCTAAAGTTAAAAGAAATTTATTTACATAAATAAATAATTATATTGCCCATGATTTGATTAGTTAATTAATTATTTCTAATAGTATACTATTTCAAGAATTGTGTTCTAAGTTTGCTATAGTCTGAATCGTTTCAAAATATGGTTAACTACTATATTTTCTACTATTTGTAATAGACATTTGATAATATGTATTTATACACAGGCTAACAATAAGAGAAACACTAATTGAAACTCTTTTTAAAAGATTCCTTCCAACTACATATATGGAAACTCATAAATTGAAGATGCTAAAAACAATGAGAATTAATTACAAAAAGCGTATGAAAAATAGAACAAACAAGTCTTTTTAGTTAGAAGGTGTGAAAAATAATTGATTATTTAAACAGTAGCTAAAAGCAAATATTTAAAATATTTCAAATTTCAATCTTATTGTTTATTAATATTTTACATTTATCAGTATCTAAAAGTAATGTTAATGTGAAAATCTGGAAATGTTATAACATTGTTTGTAATAAGTAGCGTTTCTGTGTAATACAATATGCTGTAATGAATTTAAATATGTAGTTTAACATAAATAATTTTTGTAGTGCTATTCGAAATAGCATAATTAATAATATTATTTTAATACTTTAATTAATAATAAACATATGTATACACTTATTTTCAGGAAAACTTCTATACAAAATTAATAACAATTAAAAAAAATTTTAATCCAATAATTCAATTATGATATTAATTTAATTTCAGTAAATTTTAATAAAAAATTACATTAATTGCTTATTAAATTTCAAAGCAAATATTGTTTGTTCAATATTATTAATGCAATGTTATATTAAAACTGTTATATTAATAATGAAATCAAAATCATTCATAAAAAAATTTATTATTATGAAATTTCTTCTTAAATTTCTTTAATGAAACAAAATCTTAACTCCCACTAATAGGGCCATTTTTTAATGCTTTGCATAGTATGCATTCTTTTATTATACGAGAACCTTATATATTATTGGTTTGGTACTCGTTTTATACACAGTCTCAGAATCGCGTCAATATCGTTATTGTTTATATTTTTCATTCATAATTTTTTTTCTTTTTTAATATTTTTATATAAAATTATAAATACACGATTGTCTTTAAAAAGTACATATTTTTTATTCATTTGAAAATTGTTTGAAATTGTTTTGCAAGTGAACGTTGCTGTTGAGGATAACAAAAAAAAAACCAAAGCCAAATTTTTCTTTTATTACCTTTTTGACGTCATTTTATATAATTTTTGTTTTTATGTATATTTTTTTTTTTTTACACAACCGCCTCAGCCAATATATTAGGTCCTAGTTGCTTATTACACATATTTATGTGTGTTTGTACCTGTACGAGTAGTTTAAAAGTATTTATAGAACCAGAACACAAGAAAGGAATGAAAAAATTAAAAAATTTTCTAATATAATTTTTTTTATTTAATTTGTTCGTAAAGTGTGTTGCAGGTTTTGTGTGTACTTTTTGCTCAAATATTTGATAATATTTTATATATGTTCGCACATATGTATATACATAAATGATGAGTTTTATAATTTTTCTTTGTTTTCTAAACAATATTGTTTTTTTTTTTTAAATTAAGCTAAATAGAATGTTTATATGCTTATATAAAATTTTTGACTTGTTTTGAAACAAAAAAAAAAAAACACGAATTTTATTTTAAACGATAAAAAATTTCATTTAATAAAATAATGAAAAAAAATCTGGAAATGAATTAAAGTATTTATTTAAACATAAGAATTTTCGTGCAAATGCAAAAATAAATGACTTTAATTGGAATATGCTATATTTAATTAATAATATTGTTGATCAATATGTCCATGGATCCAATATGTAATTTTATATGAAAATTAATTTAAAATAATATAAATGAGATTTCTTAAATTTCCAATTTAAATAATATTAAAAATTGCCTTTTTTTACACAAATAAATTATTTTATTTTAAGAAAATACATTAAATTTTTAATTTTGGAATCACTTTAATTTATAAAAATTCTCCAGTGGTTCAGAAATACTTATTTTTTTCTTCTAGAATCAATGATATTATATTTCAAGTTTCAGAACTAATTTACTGATCTCTTATTTTTTCATAATAACTTTTTAAATTAGATGTAAATTTTTTGCAGATGTAATTTTATTGAAAACTTCTGATGCATTAATTAAAAATTTTTATAAAATCGTATTTTAATATTCATATTGTATACGCGTAAATCAAATATATTTTTAAAGTTATTTATGTTTAAGAACACAATAAAAAATTACATATTTTGATAGTAGATATACAATGAAAAATAATAATTATGGTATGGTATGTAAAATTGAATGTATACTAATAAAGAATATGATAAAAACACATTAATTCAAATAAAGCATTCAGGCAGATTGTGTTACATCTCGATATTTTCTTTAAGTTTCAAAATGGCTTTTTATTATTTAAAATAAATAAAAGATCAATAATGATTTAATAATGTTTCTGTATATTGTGCCATCAATATTATATTTCCTTGATAATGCCAGAATGAGAAAGCAATTTATTTAATTTTAATATTTATTTTATATTCATATTTCGTGTATACATAAATATATTTATTAAATATGTATTGCATTGGTATATATAAATATTAAATTCATCTTGTATGTAACTATTATTAAAAAAAAAAAATTCATATTGTACGTATTTCTATTCATATTTTTATTATCATTTTAAAAATATTTTAAATTTTTAAATTTAATTATTGAATTTTTTTTTAAGTCATTGTTTATTATTTATACTCGTAATTTCTGAATTTATATAAAATTTTTTTTCATTATGCGTATTATATATTTATAATCTATAAAATTTTAATTATTTTAGTGGTTTACATTCTTTTGTCAAGCATCCTTTGTTATTTTCAAAAAGAATATTTTTTCTATAAAATCAATATTATTTTAAAATGATTTTCTAAAAATTTTATAATGCCGCATTATCATTGTATTATGAGAATACCAGAATGTATTCTGGAAAATATTAAATTTTTTAAATTTCTTGCGGTGTTATTTAATTTATTTTAATGTTACAAGTGGGTTTATTAAGAATCTGTTTGATAAAAATAACTCACAGGCTTCTACTTCTTCATAGTCATTTCAATTTCGGAAATTGAAAATTTAGATGCGTGTTGGAATTGAATTAGTCCTACAATTAGTGTGTTGAGTTTATTTTGTGAAAATTTATACATACATATATAAATAATTTTGAATCTCTCGGTATCATTATTTTCATATTTCATTGCAATACTATTTTCTATTTGTAAATTTATAATTTTAATAAAATTAACATTTTCTTCTTCTTTTTCTTCCAGATGTCTGCCGTAACTTTAAAAAGTGATCTATTTTTTTTTTTTGTGTAAAACAAAATTAACAGGACAAAAACATTTTTAATAAGAGAGAGAGAGAGAGAGAGAAAAAAAAACAACAATAACAACAAAGTGTTAACACTAAAGTCAACAATATCAAATTCAATGTTTTTGAGTTGAATTGCTGTGGTAGCTGTATTTTGTAGTAAAAAAAAATAGTTGTATGTAGTAGAAATAGAAATATAAACAATAATAAAATATTTTATTACTACAATATAGTAATAATAATAACATGTATATCATATTAAAATCATAATTTTATATTATTTTCTGAGAAACTCAAAAGGACAATATCATAAGATAATATGGATGAGAAGAATAATAAAGAAATTTCATTTCATCGCTATCGTTTTCTCTATAATTCTTTCAACTTTTGTCCTAAAAACTTAGAGTCTAATAATAAAAACTTATTCACTACAATATCATCTTATTCAAATTCTACAAAATATTCAACATTTTCAAAAGAAACAACAAATACAAAAGAAATAATAGAAAAGAAACGGATATTACAATATCATCAATCTTCCAATAAAAATTTATTTTCATCAGAACGAAAAAATTCAATTCAATCCGATTGCATAACAATAGGCGACACAAATTCCATTCAAAATAATAATAATAATTTACCAAATTGTAAAAATATTAAAATGTTATTTAATAACTACAATAATATTTTAAAAAATCATAAAAATAGTAATTGTAGTTGTAGTAATTGTAGCGATTTTTTAGATGTTCTACAAAATAATCAAGATAAAAATATGAAAAATGATGTAAAAAATAATCGAAATATTTTACAAAATTGGACTATCGGTGAAAAATATTATTATAATAATAAATTTTGTGCCACATTAAATTGTAAAAATGACATTGATAACATTAGTTGTAGTCCCAATGTTAATAAATCATACATCAAAGTTAGTAATATAAATAATAGGTGAGTATATAATATTTAAATGAATTAATATTGCTATAAAAGTTTAAAAATTTTTGTCTATCATTCTATATTTATCATTAATATATTATATAATTATATTGTTTACAGAATTAATAATTATAATAAAATTTATGATAAGAAATTTTGTTTAAAATGTTGGAACAATAATTGGAATATTTTCAAAAATTATTGGAAAAAAATTTTATTCTGTTTAGCAGTTATTATCATGGCAGTAAATAATATTATATTTAAATTGACAAGATTTAGTCAATCATTAATAACATTGAATTCAACAATCTTATCATCTGAAATCCAATCATCTATTAAGGGGCACAATAAATTATCAGCGGCATTAACAAGAAAAAGAAGAAGAAGAAGAGTAACAACAACAATATCAACAACAGCAATAAAAACAGTAACAAAAACAATTTCTTCAATGTATTATAATAACTGTAATAGTAATCCATTATCATCAATAAGCTCTTCATTATTTTTCTTAATAATATTCTTAACAATAATTTCAACAACGACAACACCATGTGTAGCCGGTTCAACAATTCCACCACCGAAAATTGTAAATGCCGAAGTGCCAGAATCAAATCAACAGCAACAATTGCAACAGCCACAACAGCAATTACAGCAGCAACAACGTCAGCAATATGTTCATAATAACAATAATAATAATAATAATCATCATCATCATCAAAATCAACAACATCATCAAGCAACAAAAACTAATGAAATTTATAATAACGTAAATACAAGATGGGAAAATTCACAATTAAATGAAAATCTAAATGATATTGTAAATGATAGTAATGATAGCGGTGATGGTGATGTAATTAATAATGATGATGAAGATGATGATGGAGATGATGATGATACTGGTGATGGTAGTCATACTAGCGCTAATACTAGTGATAATGATGATAAAAATGAAAATGATGATATAAGTGAAATTAAAAGTTATCATTATCATCGTAGAAGAGAAGTTAATAATAGTGCCAATATAACAGGAAAATTTTCAACATCAACAATATCAACAACAATTGCAGCAATAAATTTGAATTCATCAATAGAAAATATTGTTGGTTTAAGTGATTTAATGAATTCAAGTGATTCAATTTTAAGTAATAGTTCGGGGAAGGATAAAAATTCTAAAACAACTATAACACCTCCACCACCTTGTGAGCCAAAAGTTTTAGAAAAAATTCCACCTGATCCGGTGAGTATTTACATATGTATTCATAATGATTTGACATCTTTAGAAATTTTTATAATAATGTAATAATGAATGTACGTATATGAATATTATATAACTGCGATTAGTTTTGGATTTTTTGAATATTAATATAATTGATGACTAATACACATTTGACATTTAATAATACAATATTAAATCTGTCCCAACTAATTATTAAGAGAAATCACATCTTCTAGCAAATTAGTCTCTTGCTATAAGAAAATGTTCAATTTTTAATAAATGATTAATACTTTGTGCTAAAGGTATTAAAACAATAAAATTTTTCATGTACATATTCAATATGTAATGTATACACATGTGAATTCTAAGCAATTATGTAAGTTCAAGAAAATAAAAAAACCGACTGAAGATTGACAAAAACACAAAATAGGTTTACTTGTTAAAAATTCCATGTTTTCTATAAATTTCCGCTGGAAAAGCGTTTGCATATTAAAGAGAATTGAGAGTTTCATTAAAAAAAAAACATCCAATAAATAAAATTAAACGTCCCCCCATAGCCAATAAACAAATGTAAACGAAGACAAAATTAAATTGTCAATCGAATTACTCGATTTAGTGGGTGCACAAATAAATATTGATTATTTTTTTTTTTCTTTAATTATTTTATTTAATGGATTTAATTTAAACTAAATTTTAGATTTACATTCAAGTTTTAAATAAATTTTAAATTTCTTTTATATTGAAATCATTCACATCCGAAAGATTTGATTTTTATAAAACAAGAATAGAAAGCGAGTCTCGAAAGGTCATTGTTTTGGAGTTATATTGGTTCTCATTGTGTGAGCGAGCATATTTTGAATGTAAAATTCGGACGTTTTTTTCCCTTATTGTAAACAGTAAAAATTAAATTTATGCTGTGCTTAAAGATGCAAACATCAAGAAAAGTAACAGGATAAAATATTGAGAGAAATAAAAGAAAAGAGAAGAAAAAAAACGTTAATTCTGCGTGTTCCTTTTTCCCTTGTTTTTTTTTTCCCAAAAACCTTAAAGAATTCGTTTTTCTTTTAGCCTATTTAGTATTCAACTGATGATTTTATACATACATATAAATGTACCTATACGAGAATCTATGGATGTTATGTGGGTGCCAAAAAAGATTTTTTTTTTCATTTTTGGATATCCTTCAGTTTTACATTAACATATAATACAAACATTAGTTATACGTATACATATAAGAGTCCTTTTTTGTAGGTAAAACATTTAATTTTATAAATATATTTATAAAATATATGTATATATATATATATTATATTTTCATTTTTTTTAAGTTGAAATCTTCTATTTTGCTGTTGCTAAAAAATACGTGCCTAGAAATTTAAAATTTTATTACTCACACCCATAGAAACGAATTCTGTATAACAAATATCTTTTCGTTTAAGAGAAAATAAAATATTATGTAAGAAATTATATTGTGCATGTATGTACACAGATTGGGGTGGGTCACATAAAATTTTCCGTTGTATCTATATTTGTAATAATGAAAATATAATCAAATTTTAAGGTCAATTTTTTCTTTGTTAAGGACGTGCAGACTGTAAATAGTTCTTTTAAGAGGGCAATTAAGTAGCGTAATTAATTTTTTTTTATTAATTTCAATAAAGCCAAAATATTTTTAATGCATCTATGCTGTAGGCGCTGTATTATAGGCTGATGGCGACACATTGAATAAATTATTTGTTTGTTTTAGATGGTTAGCTAACAAAATCATTATTATATTGGAAATTTCAAAAACTTCAAATCTTATGCGCAAACTAATAACACAATTTTATTTCACATAACAATAAAAGCATTGCTAAAACAATACAATATAAATTAATTTTATTGTTCCTCTATAAATTGTATAGTGAACCACCCTAATATAAACATGTATCGAAATCTTAAACTTTTATATTTAAACATTATAAAAATTATATAAGTGTATTGTGTTTATACATAGGTGTAAATGTAATTATTATAAAAATCTATATGGAAGTGATTATATAGGAACGTGCTTAAAACATTCAACACTTTATATTTTATGTCAATATATATGTGTATATATGTATGACTATATTGTTTGTAGAAATATATACATAATAAGAATTATGTATATAATGTATATATATATATATACCTTATTTAGGCACTTATATAAAATATTTACTAAAAAGTTTTCATTCTTTTTCTACGGTACCGTTCTGTTTTATTCAGTACATTACAATTATATTCGCGTAGGTTCGCATTCAACGCAGAGCGCACGTTGCTTTGCGATTTTAAAAGAATTTTGTAAGAAAAAAAAGCAAAAATTAATATTATAATAGGTGATCTAAATAAATTTTGCTATTTTATTATGAAAATCCTTTTTTTTTTTTTGCTTATTTTGGTAAAATTTGTACGACAAAATTAATATGAAATATGTTTTTCCTGTATTCTTAATTATTTAATGCAGCACGAAAAAAAGATTTACACAGACGCTCTATATTATGTGCTCTTTATTCTTGTGACATGTTATAAGAGAAAATCTTCTATAAAGTAATTAAGCCAAGACTTTTCTACTCAATTCACCTTCGATTTTTTTTTAAATTGACAATAGATTTTGATCAGTTCAAGTTGACATTTTAAATTTATGAGAAGTTGCTTTAAAAAGAAATCATTGTGATCCATTACGTAGAACATTTACTAATTTTAAATACAACTTAGGCCGTAAATATTGTCATACATGCTTGCACTGCATTATTTGAAATATTGTAAATTTAAATGATTAAAATAAAAATTGGAATATTTTAATTTTCATTTAAAAATTTTATAATATTAATTTTATTTATTTGATTTAATTGATACGAATACAAATATTATCATAAGTGTTATATGTATATGTATAAATGAATATTTCTCACTAGTTGTAGAATAATTTAATATTAATGTAAAATTATGAAAATATGCAAAAATTCAATTTTATTGTCTTAAATTAAAAATTTCATTTACAATATTTAATTATTTAGGAATATTTTGTTAATGGGATCTGTTTTGTTTGTGTGAATGTTCTTGTAATTGATTTTTTTGATTGCTTTTTGATTTTTATTGAATATTAAAAGCTTTGTATAATAATAATATTAAAAAAATTTATTGAAAAAATTCATCACTATTTCAAGTGTTTTAAATTCTAGAAATTTAATTCCAGTTCCCATTCAAGCTTTATAAGGGAAATGTGAAATTTTTTAAGTAAACGCGGTTTACATAAGACAGTAAACAATGTTACATAAGATGAGATGGCCAAAATCTTCAATTTTATTCTCTTGTCTATTAAAACGAAAAAATAAAAGAACAATTTCTTTTGTTATTTTGATTAATTCAAGTCGAAAATTTCAAAACCATTTTATTATTTGTGCCATTAATTTAACAATTTGCTTTGCATATGAATATTTTTCGATGACACATTTGATTGCAAGAATTAAATGTTGCCATAAATAATATTAATGTCATAAACGTATTATGTTAAAAATTCAATTGTGTATATAAAAATTTTATATTAATTTAGGAATAAATTAAAAAATTTTTTAAAATTAATCACATTTTAAAATCAAAAAATTAAAATTAATGCTTTCTAAATTTTAAATGAAAAAATCTTGCAAATTGAATCGAATCTTTTTTTTTTGTTATGACAGGCGCTTTTATAATAGTATATAAAAATATATTCAGTATCCTGCTTTGAAAATAAACAATTTTCAATAAAATACGATTTTTCAACTGAATACCAAATGAAAATATTTTTTGATAAATGACAATATAATGAGTGCTTATATTATATACTTCATATTCCTCCTCTTGTTTTAATACCAAATAAATGCAATAAATTCGTGATGGAACTATAATAACAAAATTTTGTAACATCTGTTCATTTCCTGGAATTTAATGAAATTTCGATTAATTTCAAAGTGTGAGTGAAAATAAAATTTATAATTTTGTAATATATAGTTTTTAGATCGACAAAAGTTAATTTTTCATTCTCTTTTCTGAATTCATGTTGTTAAAAATTAAATAAAACAATTTTTGAACAAAAATCTGAAAGAAACTGAAAGAATTAAAGAAACTTGTTATAGTTTATTAAATAGCATCCTGAAGACCTTTTCTTAATCATAAAGGGTA
This sequence comes from Condylostylus longicornis, assembly GCF_029603195.1. NCBI lineage: Eukaryota > Metazoa > Arthropoda > Insecta > Diptera > Dolichopodidae > Condylostylus > Condylostylus longicornis. Next base: position 1,026,143 of record NW_026577971.1, on the reverse strand, counting down.
TCAAAAAAAAAAAAAAAAAAAGAAATAAAATATCTATAATAATATTAACGTAATAGCATAAAATAAAATAAAAATATAAGGCTAATATTTTATTTTCTTATTATTTTTCTTGGTATTGAAGTCCTTTTTCCTCTATACTTTCAATCGAAAATACTTTCTTTTTTTTTAAATTAATTTATTTTTGTATTAAATTGATATATTTCTTTGCGCCTTTTTTTTCATTATTCTTTGTTATTCCTATATTTTATTTGTTCACATTTTTGTTTCTAATTTTCTGTGGCAACAAAACAAAACTGCTTATAATTTTACAAGGAAAGGGTATATAAAGACGAGAAACTCCATTAATTTAGTAATTTTTTCCATTATCCATAGTCCATTATATTTGAACAATTCTTACATATCATAGTTGAATGAGAGAACACCTATCGAAGAAGTTTGTCTATAATTGCAAATCTAAAATTTATTAATACAAAATTTTTGTTCGATTGCTAAAATCTAAATAAGTTGTAAAAATATGAATAATAAAAGTTGGGTCACAATAATAATTTTCTATAACATTTTCTAAAAACATTCTACTACATTTTATTGATATATTAAATTATATATAAAACTATTGCATACATTTCGGATGAGTGGAAAAAAAATTTGAAGAATCTTTTGATGGCATGACATTTACCGTCATCGTTCTGCATTTATAGAAATTTTTAAATGTTTGTAGTTACAGAAATATAAGGTGTCGAAAATTCAAATTTTACAAATTTTGAAAGACGATAACTTGGGAAGGGATCGAGGTACAAAAAAATTTTCTTTTAGCAAAATAAACTAAACCACTTTTTTATAAATTTTTTTTGGGAAAAGTTGTTATGGCTGATACTAATCCATTAAAGCCAAAAATATAAGAGTGCAAAAATAAAATTCTAGAATTTCGGTATTATAGTTACTACCTTCAATTATTTAAAAAATAACATAAATCCTTTCCGATTGATTTGCATCATACTAAAATTTCTAAATAAGTTAATTTGGCTTTGTTACCACCGATAGTATTGTGCCGAATGCGCGGTGTTTAACTGCAATGCATTCTCTTTAGAAACTTGTTTTTCTAGCTTGTGATATAGATAAATGTAGGTAATTTGTTTGTGTGCATATTGGGTTTTAATTGATTTATACTGATATGGTATAGCTTGTATATAATGTATAACAGAATATTCTTAAAGATATGAATGTCAAATTGAAATTTTTTACCATTTCACTTAATTCAGGGTTTTCAAATATATTTGTTCCAAAATGTTTGTTTTTGCATTTTTATTAACATCGCACATTCCTACATATGCTTAAATTTTTGTGTTTTAATTTAATATGGCGGTATACAATAAATATTTTTTAAGGTATACTATCAAATATGACAATAATTTTATTAATTAATTTTAAATGTATATGTGTATAAAAGAAGGCAAAAAATTTGGAAGAACATAAAATTTCAATTATGTATAAAATATAGAAAAACTTTTTTTATAAATATATGACATACTAATTTTATATCATATATATTACAGGTAATATTATTTTACTCTTATGTATATATATATAAAGATCTGTATAACATCCTCAACGACAATAGTAATTAAGGAATAGTTTGAAGGAGTATAGTAATGCATATTTATTCCCATAAACAGATTATTATATGATTTTCCTATTCGTTTGTAACAGGACATTTTAATTCTCTTATATATTAAAATCATACAAAAGGTTCCGGAATATACATACCTTAGAGTCTAATTATATAACATTAAATAGAATGAAAGTGATATATACTATTGAACAGTTATTTGTTATATTCAGATATACATAATTTATATATATAGATATATATATATATATATATATATATTGTTGTCATAATATATATTTAATATAATATTAATATATATATATATATATAAATATATATATATATATATATATATTAAATATATATTATGAAAACATCAAAATCCAATCATTTAATTAATTAGGAAAATAGAAATATTTATTAGGGTAAATATTCATAAATAAATATTCGATACGTATGTATATAAAATATGTGTACATACATGTATTGTAGAAATGTACACTAAAGTATATTCATATACATATATATGTCTAAATATATATGAGGACTTAAATGTATATGCATATTTTTGGGGGAATAATGTATATTTATAGACTGTTGAAAATCTTTTATTTCCCAAAGAGGGAATTTAATATGTTCATCATTAACACATCAACAATAAATAAATTTTTTTGCTAAGTATCTGGTAACACATATATAGCAATAATAATAAATAAAAAATTTTTCATATTTTATTAATTTATTTCTATATTTATTTGTTTGTATAATTGTATTAAAAATTCAATTTGCATTAGTTTTTGTTTTCGAAAATTATATTTAAATTATTAGCATCGCTTAAGCCCAATTTATTTCTGTCGTTTATTGGTTTGTCTAAGCTAAGTATAGCATATATTTTTATTAAACTTTATTTAACACTTTTTGGCCAAAAATAGCATGTGAGCAAAAACATGCTGTGAGAAACAAAATAAAACACAGAGAGAGAGAGAGAATAAAAAAACTGCACGAAAAATAAAGTTAATGTCATAACACCAAATTTTCGTACAAAATTTCGCCATCTCCTCAGATATAGTCAAGAAACAGATCAACTAACGAATTTTAATAATTTGTAATGATTCCAGAAAACAAAAACCTGATTCCATTTTCTGGGTTTATGATTCTATCAAAAAAAATATAACTTTAAATTTTCAGGAAACATTTTTTCGAATAAATTTTTCTTTTTTTTCATTAGTTTTAATTCAATTTGAATGAATGAAAACCTTTGAAATGATCTGAAGAATCTAATTCCGAAAACGGAATCTAAAAGCTACCTCATACTAATTGTATTCAGCATGAACGTGACAAAAATGATAAGTCATTAAATTCTCATAACTATAACTAAACTCACTATGAATAGAAGTAGGCTAATATATATACATATATATATTCTTCTATATATATATATATATATCCATCTCAATCAACATATATACAATTTAAGTTTTTATTTTTCTCATTATAATTGAAGAAATTTCTTATATCCTCTTACATCTATACATGTAGATCAATCTGTATGTTAAGGAGTTTCCTTTGCATATCACGAAATTGTATTTTACCCACATTTTTATATATAAACTTAAATTATATGACTATTTACCTTTATTCAGTTTCCTTAATATTATCGTCATTATCATAACAATAATAATTATGATGATGATTATTATTATTAATGATATTAAATTAATTTCTTATCCCATATGAATTATGCAAATGTATATATGTATATTTAAGAATATATAATATCTAAGTACCATTTATTTTTTTCTCAAAGTGTGTATAAGTACTCCTAATTATTTATTACTTAATAAAATTCTTTAATTTCACTATGAGTAAGACATGTAAGAATTTTATTTACAGAAAATGTTTAACGAATTATAAATTATCTACATTGAATATTTAAAAAAAAAATTCTTTATACGTATGTACATATTAATAAAAACCGTTAATGATAAATAATTATTGAAATATATAAATTTTATCTGTTATACAAGTGATATGAAATTTAACTTTTTAAATTACGAATAAATAGAGTGAACTGTGGATAAATTTAGTTGTAGGAAAATAGAAAAAATTTAAGCCTATTTAGGAATCGCAAATCTGTACGATATTACGTTACAAATGTACGGGAAAATATAGTTGCTACCGCGAGTACGTTTTGTTACGCAGCGTCTGCTTGGATATTAGACAATTCTGCAAAAATAAAATATAAAAATGAGAGATTCTATTCAATTAGAATTTAAAAAAAGCATAAAACTGAGTGCATTGAATTAGATTTAAGGGATATCGCTAAAGAGTCCATTCAGGATAACAGTTTGGATCATCCGCGAGTGTTTGCCATACTTTATTAGCATTAACACAACCGTTGACGGATTGTACATTAACTGGTGCTAAATTCTTATATTCACTCTCAAAATCTATCAGGACTTTAAATTCAAAATGTTTTACAGTTTATTTAAATTTAGACCTACTTCTAAATTTTGGAAAAAAAAATGCATGAATTTATAAAATATTTATAAGATGATAGAAAAGATATGTATGTATATGTACTTACATTTTTCCTTTTATACTTCAAAAAAATTGAACTTTTCGAGAAATTTTATTAAAATACCACCTTTCGCAAACAAAATATTTAGGGAATGAAATATGCCAAAAAAATCACTTAAGTAGCAATTTATATAGTAGTAATTTTGCTACTTTAAGCATCCGGAAATTTGCGTTTGATTTTTTTCTATATTGAAGGGTATATTGTAAAAATATGAAGAGCACTTGTGCACGGCTCAATTGAAATTTATTAAGTATACATTGTAAAATTATATAACCCCGAAAGTAAAACACATATTACAATAGTTTTATCAACATTAATTTCTCTTGGACAATCCATCGGAAATACCTTCTTCAGATTCATTATTTGAATAACATAATATGCCCTTTGTTGCATACGATTAGGAAGATCTAGTATTTTCTTTTTCATAATACAATAAATACAGTAAGCGTATATTAGGAAAATTAATAAAGGACCTGTAACTTGTAAGCCATATTTGACTTAAGAGTTATAGTAAGATTTGTCTTCTGTAACAAAATACTATGAATTCAAAGATGTACAAGTAAGAGTTTTGTATATACTACACCAAAATAGCGTAGTTGAACAGTTTGTTTTTACAATTTTAATTTTTAAAGCGATGCTGAAAGAGCAATTCAATTTTAAAAAATTAAAATTAAGAAGAATAAAAAACTATTAAAATAATATTCATATACTTGTAGAATATACATACATATATATATGAAAAATTATAAAAATTATTTTTAATTATTTATGCAAAAAAAAAATATCTATTTTATTATTTGTAAAATTTTTTTTTATCTTTTTCTTCTTTTTCTACTTTTTCATTAAATATTCAATCAATGTTACGATTTGTATACAACGTTTAACATGATGTTAACATAAAAATCTTTTAAATAAAAATTTTTTTATATAATTATAATACATATGCACATATATACGAATATATATATTTATTTATATGTGTATATAATATAGTCATTTGATGTAGAAGATATTTGTATTGATGCTGCAAAAGAATTTGCTGAATTTTTATCAACAAAATCATCAATATCATCAGTATTAGAGAATACAGGAGTACTGCAACAATCTTCATTATCATCTATATCATTTAGTGGATCTGGTAGTGGTATTAATATACAATCACAATCTAATAGTGGATTAATTGAAGAGATAAGAAAAAAAGCAAATAATATTGCAAATGAAGCATTACAAATGGATGAAAATCTTTTAGCATTTGCAATTGCATCACCAATTTTACATATTGCTGTTGTTAAATTCCGGGATAATGTTACGGTTTGTTAATTTAAATTTTTTTTCAATATAATAATATTATTTTATATATTTTATATGACATATTTATTTAGAAAACAAAAATAGGTACATATATTTAAATTATACATACTTACGTCATGAATTCTTGAGCTTAATTTTTCTTTTGCATTATTTAAATAGACTATTATTATTGCGTTTCCGAATGTCGTCATATGGTTTTTGCCTTTCTATATACATACAATAACCATGATTTCATATAGTTTGGCTTAGTTCGTGTATATTATGTTGATTTGCATCACATCTTACATAAATATATGCAAAATAACATTTATTTTATAGTAATTTATTTAATTTTTTTTTGATTTTAAAATTCCGAATTTTTATGGTTTTACTTCAAGATTAAAAAAAACAAAACGGAAGACAAGAAAATAAAAGTTTTCAATCATGAACAGAGAGAGACAGAGTGAGAGTGGAAAACAAGCAGACGTGATATTATTAATGACAATAATATTTTTAGCTCTGAAAAAGAATCCAAGTAAAAAAAAAAAAGAAAAAAAATCACTCAAATCTCTGAATGAATGCTTTTTAAGAACATTTGTTGAGATAATAAATTTTTATGAATTTTAATTTTTTATGAGTTTTTTTTTTTTTTGTTTTTTAACATACTTAATAAAATGTAATAAAAAAAGAAATAAAATAACAAAATATAGAAATAAAAGAAAGCGTCATCATAAAACAATGAAATTTTTAAATTATTGTTTTACAAGTATTCAAAAAATAAAAAAATAATATTTTTATTATTGAAAATTTAAATATGACGTGTGTTTGTGGTAATGTGAGTGGTAGTATTCAATTTGATTTCAGGCAGGACTTCATAATCAATAAAAAAAAATCATGTCTATTTACTTGTATTTAAACATGATAATTGTCTTTTATTATTTTTATTTCTATACGACAATTACGACACCACACAGAAATTATGAAAACTTTACATTTAACAAAATAATTACAAAAATATTTAAGTCAATATTTGATACATAAAATTTGTAATGATTTCTAATTCACATATAAATTCCTCGTGCTTTATATATAAAATTTATAGAGCGAGGGTTAATGTAAATGCAAATCATGTACATTTCTTTCTTATAGTTGAAATGAAGGAGAAAGTTTTGTAGCAATAATTTATTGTAAATATTAATTTTTCATGAATTTTGCATATATTTAGGCGAACAATTTTAGTGTTTTCAAGTTTTGTTCGTTTACATACTTGAAAAAACAACCAGAAAGTAATTACATATTTAAATATTATGAATAGAATCTGTCATTATTTGAATATTATATAACCATTTGATACCCTCTTGTCAAAACTGTGAATGTAAATATTCTTTAATGAAATAACTCGGTAACACTGAAAATTTTTTGGTATTTTTGTAATATATATAAATATTCCAATAAAATTAGTTCTGGAAATCAAATAAAAATTTATCAATAATGTTCAGGACAATTAGTTCAGAAAATATTAATATAAAATTTATGAATTACATATAAAGTTTTTAAATTACAAAAATTATATTCAATTATATTAAATAGTTGTATACTTTTATTTTAGATACCTTCCCCAGAAATGCATAATAAAGCATTTTTAGGTGTTTATTGGAGAGAACTGGGACTGGCATGGAATAATACAGAAGGAACAAACGAATGGGGTACACCATTTCGAGATTGTAACGCATTACCGGGAAGATGGTTATGGCCTTATAGAATATCAATTGTTGACTCTGGATACAAGTACGTATTTGCTTACAGCGATATTTTTGTTTTTTTTTTTTGAAAAACAAATTTGAAAATAATTTTAATATGACAATTATTTCCTTTTGTTATTTTAGAATTGTTGCAACAGCTTTTATTGCAGCTGATGTTGATTTATGTAACGATAATTTAGAAGAAATTTTTGGAAGAAAGCATGGGTACAATTTAAAATAATTTATAATAATTTTAAAACACTTTTATAAAAATATTTTAAATTTTATTTCCTTATATAAAATACTGAAAGTTGTGATCGTGATACAACATTTTGTTTAATGACTGGTGACCCAAAACCATCAATTATAAATCGTGATGGTTATACATGTATTTGTCGTGACTCATACTATTTGCCAAATTCAACAACACAAGGATTTCGTTCTGAATTAGTTGAAAGTATTACTGGTGATATGGAAAATAATTATACATGTACACCGTGTCCCGGTGGTTGTTTTACATGTGATCAAAATGGTGTTTGTTTAATGGGTGGACATGATCAACCCGTATCAATGGAAATGTTATTTAAGGCATCTGTTGGATCAATATTAGGTGCTTGTATGTTATGTTGCTTAGTATTAGCAGTAATTATTTTTAGACGTAGAAAAAATAAGGTAATTTAAAATGTTTTATTAAATCTAAAATATTTATTAAAGTAATTTTTTCAACTTTTTTTTTTTTTTTGGAATTTTTAAAGGCAATTGCAACTGGAATGTGGACTGTATTAGAGACTATTGTTCTCGGTATATTATTACTTTACGCATCGGTATGTTAATTTTAATTTTAAACAAAAATTAATTTAAAAATTTATATATAATTTTTACAGGTCGCATTACATTTTTTACCAGCATCAACAACACGTTGTCTTTTAGAACCGTGGTGTCGTGAATTAGGTTTTATGACATGTTATGGTGCAATTATATTAAAATTATATCGTCATTTGGTTGAATTTCGTACACGTAAAGCACATCGCTGGGTATTACGTGATGTTGATCTATTAAAATATTTGGGTACTATGGTATTTGCTGTTGTCTGTTATATGTCAGCATTTACAGCATCATCAATTGATTTAATTGAGAATGCTGATTTATTTGGTTTACAAGAAGTTCAAACAAATACATGTGTATCATTAAAATGGGAATATGTAACGCAGATTAGTGAAATATTAATAATATGTTTTGGTTTACATTTAGCATTTGCCAGTCGTAATGCTAATACACAATTTAGGGTAATAAATATTTTTATTTAATTTTTTTTCAATTGATTTTTTATTATTTTTTTTTTTTAGGAAAGACAATTCCTTGTAGCAGCTTTAATAATAGAATTCATAGTTTCATCTAGTTTTTATATATTAAGGGTAATTTATCTACCTGAATTAAGTCCTGGTGCAATATTTTTGGCACTATTTATACGATCACAATTAACGAATACGGTAACATTAGGTTTGGTGTTTTTACCAAAACTATGGTATCAACATAAGCAGGTAAGCTTTTGTTTTTTTTTATTATAATATTTTTTTTTAGTTTTTTCTTATCCCTTTTAATAATCTATATTAATTTTAAAGTTCATTTTAATTGCTAAGCTATAGTTATTGAAAAAAAAGAGTTCAATTTTTGTTAAAATGAAGTTATAACGTTTTTATTTCTAACACAGTATTTTCTTTTTGTGTTTTAAGATAATTAAATTGAAGAAAATGAAAATAATTGAATAAATTTGAAACAAAATAGTAAAGTAGAATTTAGAATTTCCTATCAATTTTCATTAAATATTTTAAAAAGGTAATAATTAAGTATAAAAATCACAATTTACATTAACGTAACAATTAAACTAATAATGTAATCTTAAAATAAAATTGCGATCCTTGAAAAATAAGCTTCTAATAAATTTGATTTGAATTACAAGAATGTTTAAAGTGGTATTGGGGGTTCGAAGGCTTATATTGTTCAATTTAATTTTTAAAAATATGTGTATTTCAAATTTTTGTAAACGTTGGTTCAATTATTTTCGTTAAATTGTAAAGTATTAAGGTCATAAATTTTTTTGATTTGAGATTTGTAAAAATTTATATTTATATAAGAGAAAACAAATACCTAGTTGCTTTATTTATTAAAAAAAAAAAATAAATAATTATTATTATTTCAATGAAAATAATAAAAAAAAAAAATAAAAAATTTTTGATTGGATTATTGCAAAGCTATGAAGTTCCTGTTTTACTTTTATTTTCTGTTCCATTTTCTACAAAATTTTCTCATTTTCAGTATTTTTGTTTAAAATAAAATGCGTTTGTCGACTTTATTAGAAAAACTTAGTTTTTTATTAAAATCCAATCGGAATCCTTCATATTTCTTAATTGAGAATTCTCGTTTTTTTTTTTATTTTAATTTTTAGTTTTTACTTTTTTGTTTGAAAACCGTTTTTCTATATTTATATGCATGCATGTTAAAAAGTAAACTTAATGCTATTGCTAACACTACATCTCGTTTTAGGAAGGAAATTAAAAATTATTAATTTGCAAATTGAAAAAAATCAAATCGTTTTCCTCTGTGAAGTGCCTATTTTTTGTGTTACATCTTGCGTATGTATATGAATCGAAAGCCTAGTGTTGTCCTCATACTCAAAACTTGGTCACATGAACTAAAAACGAATTTAATGTAAATATTGATATGTATAAACATATATATATATATATATATATATATATATATAAATAAAGATAGAATACATACGTAAAATAATGAATAATCTTTTGTAAAATCTTCAACAAATCACCTCTCATATATGTACGATGTAAGGTAAGGGCCATTACTGTTGCAATAACTATTACATAGTAATTAATTATTTCAAAAAAATATTTTGGCTATATCCAAATAATAAACATTTCCACGTTGGTGTCATACTTTTCTACAATTTGCAAAAATTTGTTAATACTGGGCCCTCGGTCCATGTCGGATCATTGTAAAATATATCAAATACTTATGACATCCAAATCTATTATTAGACCTTATAGTATCCAGATTGATCACTAAAAAATATTTTTATTATGAAAATAAATTATGAAATTGATTTTAAAATAATGTTATGCAATATAATATAGCTAATGATAATACTTATATTATCATTACTTTAAATTATGGATTTATAAAAACATACCACAATCAACTTATTGTCAAATTGACTCAGGGTTCATATAATTTTGTATCTCTATAAAAAATTATATGAACAACTACAATAAGCTAATTACCCAATTCTGTAATAATTGTAAAATAAAAAATAACTAAAAATATGCAATGTTTAAAAGTTTTCAACACATTCCTATTTTATAAAGCATGTATCCGAAATGATCTTCAGCTTATTCACAATTCTTTTTTAATTTAAACGCTCTCAAACCGCTCGCTCGCTCTACCTTGCTTTTTGATTAAATATGTTAGCTTTTTGTTTTGGTTTTTGTTTTGTTTTTTTTTCTCTCTCTGTTTTTTTTTTTTGTTGTTTTTGCTCTTTCTGTGTGTGGTGTTTGGCCATCTTCATAGCTTTGCAGGTCTGTTCACTTGCCCATGATTTATCATTTCGCTTACCTGTGGATGCATTCAAGGGCTCTCATGATACTGGACATCATTTGGGTGGCGGTTATGCTGGTCTTTGTTTAGGTGATCCTGATATTGGTGAATTAACAATATCTGAAATGAGTCCAGAAGATATCAGGGCTGAACTTAAAAGGTATGTATTAATTTTTTTTTTAAATTTAATATTTTATATATTTTAATTATAATATTAAATTATTATTTTATTTTTAGACTGTATACACAACTTGAGATTTTAAAGAATAAAACTCTTCGACAAGATAATCCACATATAAGTAAAAGACGTGGTGGAAGAAAAGCGGGACATCGAAGGTTTTCCTTACAGGTAAATAAATGCGAATAGCGGAATAGCAACTCTTTCAAAAAAAAAAAAATAAAATTGAATAGCGTTTAAATTTGCAATTGATTGTTAAAGATGGTGTATGATAATTGTAATTTAAAACTCGTATATATAGTAAAAAAAATAATTCTTACACAATTAATCGCTAATATTTTCAATTGCAAGTTCAAACTGTTTTCAATGCTTTTATACCATTTTTTTAATAAATAGAAAAATAAAAAAAAAATACAAACAATTTTAAAATAATTTTTAAATTTGCTTTTAACATTTTAATGCTAAATTCAATATTTAAAAATACAATATGAAATTATTATTTAAAAGATTATTTAAAAACATTAACACTATAATTTTCATTCATAAATGCAATTTTAAAGTTTTAAGATTGCGAGATTTGTAATTTTTGGTTAAAAAAAGAAAATGCAAACGAAAAATACGTTTAAGAAAATTTGTAAAAAACAAAGATAAAAGAAAAAATAGTTTCCATAAACGTATAACACTTTCTGTATGCATTTTTTTGTTAAAATTTTTTGTAATTATTTTATTATTTTTTATTAAATTTTAAAATTTTATTGAAACAATAATTTGCTAATAATAATTTTAAAAAAATGAAAGACAAAAAACAGGAAATGCGTTTTTTGTTTTTCCTTGTTATAAGTGTTAAGAGTTTTGAAATGAAATTTTTTTATACAATTACATAATTATTATTTCTGTTTTTTGGGGGTTTTTTTACTGAAATTAATTATTAATTATATAATTATATTATATACAATATTCAAATATTCATACATATATGCATTACTAAATTTTTAAATTAACCCATTAGGGAATCAGATTTGTTTTTTTTTTTTTTTTTTTTTAGATTTTCGTTTTGTTTTTTAAATAGAATTGTAAATAAAAAATTTTGCCAAAAAATTATTTTTTTAATTATTTTCTTTTTTGTTTCCAATTTTTCCCGTTAATCTCTATTTTTGCGATCATTGTTCTCTAATGGGTTAAAATTAGAATTCACCAAATCATTTCAAAACCCATCATATAGTTATTATTATTTTTAATACATATTAATTCAATTATTTTATTTTAATACATTTAGTAAATAAATGAACATTACGAGATATAAATAAATATATATTCTTAGAAAAATATTGTATTTTAATTTTTTATTATATAACATAAAAGAGATATTCATTTATTTAATTTAATTATTTTTTTTTCTTTTTCTTATTTTAAAATATTTAAATATACCATTAAATAATAAATTATAATTTAATTGAAAATATTTCATCGAAATATTTATAGAAAAAAGGCAGTAAAGATAAGGTAAGATTTAATTTAATTATGTTTATTTTTTTTTTTATTTTTATATTTTAATTTTAAATTGATTTTTTGTTATTATATTTTTTTAAATTCTTATAATAATAATTATTATATCGATTGAATGTATTAGTTTTAAAATATAAAATTTAATTTTCCATTTTTTTTTTCTTCTTCTGCAATTTTATTTTCTTATAATTTATGGCAATCAACTTTGTTTTATAATTTTTATGTTTTAATGTGATAATGTTTTTGTTTTTATTTTAGATATTTCAAACTGTCAAATTTCATTATGCAACACCATCTGTCTTCATTCTTTCAAAATAAAAAAAAATTATTTTTAATAGGAGCACAATTTTATGGTTGTTTCCCAGTAATTGAAAACTTCGACGATTGTATTAATGACGTGATTCGCTCGATTTTGCAAATGACAAGCATCTGCGATTAAGAAATTTGCGCATTTGAAATTTGAAAAATTTCAGTAAAGCGGAAAATTTAAGAATTAAAAATTAAAATATTTTCTTCGTCATTTATTTTACCACATGTAATTATTATAACTTGATAATTAGCCTTTAATGAAAATATGTAAAATAAAAAAATAAAATAATAATTAGTTGCGTTGGAGACGTATTTGGAATTTCTGACGCGTAGGTTACGTCACATTGATATTCATTTTTAACGTCAGTCGCAAGCACTTGATATACTGGGAAACAGTCTACATTATGCGTTCTTTAATAATCTCAATTTTTTATATCTAAAAATTAATTGGGAATTTTGTAATAAAAAAAAAATTTAATTAAATTAGATATAAGTTGCACAAATATACATATACAAATACATACTCGTTAACACTCCCACATACACTAATTTCGTATTCATATATTGAAAATTTTGTATGGATGTGTGTACGTTACCCCCATGTTTCCTTATTAAATTTGAATGAATTTTCTTTTTTATTTAGAACTGTTGTAAATAAATGTTGTTTTTTTTTTTTTATTTATTGTAAAAATTTCAATTATTAAAACATAAAAATATTGTGTTTTTGACATTTTTGACATGTTCAATATTTGTATTGTAACATTACTTTTTTTTGGCGGCAATATTTTTATTTTTTTTTTGCAACGCCATTATTCATTTTTAATTATTTAATTATTTTTAAGTAATATAGCTACATATTTGTTTGTAAAGTGTGGAATTCAAATAATACAAAATATTGGCTAACAATTTTAACAAGATCCGAAAAATAATAGCATTTTAGTAGGCAACCTTGAAATAAAATTTTGAGTTTTGATAAAAAACAAAAAAAAAAAAACACAGAAAACTTTTTATTTTCGGTTTGCCGTACGCCAGTATTTCGGTTAACCTACGTAATAAAATTTTTGCTATATTATTTTAAAATTATTTTAAAATTAAAATCAAACTGAGAATATAAAAAAAGCTTAAGCAGAATTGTAATTTAATAAAGTGAGATCAAAAATATTAAGAGAACTAATAGGAATTTAAATTTAAAAATAATTTAATATACACTACTATAAAAAAAAATTATAAAAGTTTGAATGCTAATGAGCAAGACTTTGCATCGCAATAGTATAAAATCATTAAAAAGTTATTTTAGAATTTATTTCATTTTAAAAATATTATGATTATTATTATTATTAATAATATTATCACGTGTATAATGGTCTACTAAATACTAGAACGCAATAATATGACGTAAATGTGTATCAGATCGTCAGTACGATTTATTAAAATGTAGTGTCATATTTTTGAGAGGCAATTATGCTTCCGTTCAAATAATGGGAGAAAAAATAAGTTTATATCAATTATGAAGGGTTTGTATGAAATTAAATCCTTTATATATTATTGAAGTTTACATTATAACATTTATTTCCACAATTACTAACACCAACACTTGCGTATTAGTATATTCAATTACTATATCTAACACTATATTCTAAAACTGGTATTTTTTTTAATTTGGACGAATTTTACAAAATCTTAAAAACTTCCTGTTCGAATCTATCATATTTAACTGCATGATTTTATAAATTTTTTATATATTTAATATTTTTTTAATTTTTTTTTTTGTTTGCTTACATCATTTCAAATATTATATACACATAGATGTACATAAGATCGATATTAGTAACAAAAATTAAAGAAAAAAAAATTAAGAAGAATAATTATTTAAAATTTTAAATAAAATATATTTCATGAATATTATATTTTAGGCGCTGAGTTCGAAACACCGTAATAAACATCATGATATTGAAATTACAGAAGCAGAGCCGTCTCGTACACCAGAAGGTAAAATTATTGGCTATTATACTAAAAATCAATTCAATACTCATACATTACAACACTCATATATTACATTTCGTTAGTAATTGTTAGCATAATAAATTCAAGATCAATTGAAATCTTGAAATTGGAAAATTTCGAAAGGCTTTTAAAGAAAATATTAAAAAAATCAAATTAATAATATTATTATTGCATAATATTAAGTGTGGTTATATAAAATTGAATTTAAAATTTGCTAAAATAAAATAAGATTCACACTTTAATCTCTATAATAATTATAATAAGAATATTCGACATACATAATTATATATATACTATTTAAAACATGCAATAAAAATAATTTCTTTTTTTTTTAAAAAAAATTTTCAATAAAAAGCTTGTAAATTTTATATGTACAATTTAATTAAATTAAATTTTATACATAGTAATTATATAATTTTTATTTATAACGTGTTCTATGTCTAATATATAGTAATAATATTAATAAATATGAAATATATAAAATAATTAAGTATATAATTAAATATTACAAAGAGTGTAATCAAATTGTAAATTATCAATTTTAAGATGAACACAAACTAAAATATAGAAAATTATTACACATTATAATTAATTGTACAACGTCTCATGAATAATTTTGAAGAAATTTACAATATCCAAAACAAGTATATCAAGTATTAAGAATGCTCCCTTCAATTTCAATGTTGTTCTATATTTTTTTGTATTTAAATGTTGTCCAATTATTTTTGTATTTAAAGTTACAAAGATAATCAGAAGGCAATAATATGTATTTCAAAATTTGATAGTTTCAATATTTTCAATTTTCATATAACAATATCAATATTTGTTATACTATTTAAATAGGCTTCACTTTCCATATTATTAAATTAAAAATACACAAAATAAAAATGTAATAATTTTTTTCTAATTTCTAATTTATTTTTATTCTGTTTTTTTTTTTATATTTTTAGATTCAGTTTGTAGTGCTGAAGGTCCAACAGATACATATGCTGAAATTTCTGGTATATCACATTCAATGCTTTCACATTCAGTTATATCACATTCAAAATAACATAAAAAAAATCATCACGACGACAAATATAGAAAATCACAAAAAAATCATTGTAAAAATTCGAAATAAATAACATTAAATAGAAAAAATATATTTACATATATAGTAATTTGAAAATAAATAGAAAAAAACAATGGAAACATAAAAAATATATCTAACTATTTATTATATGATATTTAAAATAAAAAAAAAATTTCGAATTTCTTCATTAAAATAAAATTTAAACAAAAAAAAAAGGAAAGAAAACATTTTAAAAGAATGCCACTAACGTGTATAACAAATTTAAGATGAAGAAACAAAACATTTCACTATTAAACTGTAATAATATTAACAAAAAAAACTTATACTGTATAACACTATATTCGTTCTTAACTATGTACTCGTATAGTTGATTATATACAAAAAAAAATTACTTTAATTAGGCTATTTAAAAATCAAATAAAAATTAAAAAAAAAATAAAAAATTACAAAAAAAATTAATTAAATAAAAAAACAACCATTTTAGATAAAAAATATATAAATCTCCTTCTAATCTCTAATAATGTATAACTATAAATATCTAGATAATTTAATGAATCAAAGGTAAACTAACTATTAATGAAATTATGTTGAACCTAAAATAAAATAAATAAATTTAATTTATGTTAAAAACAAAAAAAAAAACAAAAATTAGCTAGAAAATTAGAAAAAAATAATTAGAAAAAATATTTTTATTCATTTGTAATATTACATAATAAGTTTATTTATTTATTTGTAAATATAAATTATTAAAATTTTTATGAAATAAAATTTATTTTTATTTTTTTGATTTTTATTTTGAGTACATTCAAAAACATGATTATTGTGTATGTGTGATTTTGAAAATATTTAATAAATTTTTGCTGTTATTTTTACTCTTTATCTGGTTATTATTTAAAATTTCATTATCGTAGTTTAATTATTTTTAATTTAACTACGATAATAAAATAATAATTAAGGAATTAGGGTAATATTCTTAAGTTTTGAATAAAGTATATTTTTTATTTTAAAATAATTGAGTACATACTCGTATATCATTCTCTTGTCAAATCTTAAGTTTTGAATATCATCAATTTGTAAGCAATATATTGACATAAAGTGTATATATCGTAAAAATATGTATAACACTATAAAATATTAATTTGCCTGTAAAATTTAAAAAATTTCTGATCTTAATTTATTGAATATTATTTCTATTTATATAACTGTATATGTGAACGGCCATTCTTATTGTTTATTAAATTTAATATTAAAAAATTCATTAATTAAATTATTTAAAATGAAAACTATGTAAATGTAAGAAGTCATGACGAAATTAACTATTGGAACAAGAACTCTATTTATATTCATAATATGAATTCTATTATTACACGTTATATTATTTTTTAAATTCTGAATTTGTTAAATATTAAAAAAGTTTTTCATGTATTAATTTACAAAATATATAATGTATTACAATTATATAATTCATTTATTTAACATATATACAAAATGTTCCCGTTCTAAATGGCCTGCTAAATATTATATGTTATATGGGCGTTATATGGGATATATATATATGTATATCCCATATAACGCCCAAATACATATATATATATATATATATATATATATATATATGTATATATATATATATATATATATATATATATATATATGCATATATATTTATATATGTATATATATATATCCCATATATATTACTTTAATTATATATATATTGCCTAAAAATATTAAGTAATATGTATATATGGATATATAAATATATATTTTATATATGGGATATATATATATAAATATACATATATACATATCCCATATCCATATATATATATCCATATATATATATATAATATATATATATACATATATCCCATATACATATATATATATGGGATATATGTAGATATGATCCATATATATATATATATCCATATATATATATATCCATATATATATATATATATATATGGATATATATATATATGGATATGGGATATATATGTATATCCCATATCTACATATATCCCATATATATATATGTATATGTATATATATATATATATATATGTATATATATATATGTATATGGGATATATGTATATATATATATATATGGATATGGGATATATATGTATATCCCATATCTACATATATCCCATATATATATATGTATATGGGATATATGTATATATATATATTATATATATATATATATATATGGATATATATATATATATATATATATATATATATATATATATATGGATATGGGATATGTATATATGTATATTTATATATATATATCCCATATATAAAATATATATTTATATATCCATGTACACATATTACTTAAAATTTTTAGGCAATATACATATAATTAAAGTAACAATAAATATGCATTATACCGTAAATTACCCGTATTGTGTTTTAATACTATATATAATATATTATAATTTCCGATATATTTATGTATATATATAGATTGTAAAATAATTGAAAGAAATGAAATTCATTTCAGACCACCGATAGTATTATTATTAACTGTAATTATATAATGTGAAGCATATGTTTTTGATTGTACTCCATTTTAATATTTTCATAAGAATTAAAATTATTTTAATTAAAATATATGCAAATTTTTTTTATATACTATAGTATTCATTAATATACAATATTAAAATTGTTTAAAATTTCTTTTTTTAATATATTTTCATAAATTTGTTAACATACTTATATTTTTATTATAATTATAAGTTAACTGTTAAATATAAAAATATAAAAAAAAATATAATATTTAATATGAATAAATTATTATTTTTAATTTTTACAAAAAAAAAAGTGTAAATTTTGTCGTCGTAAATGGAAATATATTATATTATGAAGTTATATATTCATATATATATATATATATAAATAACATTTAATACATATATTATTATGTATATGTATTATAAAATGCCAATCTTTAAAATATGGTAATGTTTTTTAATATAAAAACAGAAATAGATTCAAAGCAAAAAAATTTAATGTGAAAAATAATTAAAATCAATATTTATATACCATAAAAAAGATAAGCCTGATATTTGCCCACCCACAAAAACTTACAATGATACCACAAAAATTTAAATTTTCAAAATACAAAAAAGCATTTTAACAAAAATCAAAATATTAAAGTAAAGAAAACAGAAAAAAAAATTTTTAAATTTTGTTCGACACCTTGTACAATTTTAATTACAGAAATAAAATATAACGCTTTATTGTAAATTATCGCCGTATACACAGCAAAGTAAGCACATAACAAAACGGAAATAGAATAAAGAAGACGCAAATACAGCAATCATTAACTACAATAAAATTTTTTTTTTAAATTACAATTTAATTAGATTTTGATTAAGGTTTGATATAAAAGAAAATTTTTTATTTTTAAAATATGTTTTTATTTTACTTTTTAAATCAATATTAGAAAGTTAAATATTTTGTGTACGTAAAAAAAAAAAGCAAAATTCATTTCCTTATTTGATAGTGACCTTTTATAAATAAAATAATTGTTTTTCTTAAAGCAATTTAGGCATTAAACAGAAAAAATAACAAAATATAAAAGCAACATAAAATTTAATCAAAACTATTTAATAGTAATAATAAAAACCAACTACAACAGCAATAAGAAAAAATTATAAAAACTCGCATAAAATTATCGCCAATTTGGTTCAAATATTCAAATACAAAAAAAAATTCTCAAATTTGATTATGAAACAGGATTATACGCACATGTATATATATATATATATAATTTCATATGTATATGTATGTATGTCATCATTTTACAAAAAAAAGTAGAAAAAAAGAAAAAAAATATTGCGTCCAAAAATATAATATTAACAAATTTATCAAAATCGCTATGGTATTGAAATTGGCTATTTTATAGCTTTTGACAACTTATATCGATCGCATGAATAACATATAGTATAGCAAGATCATTAGAATTATTATTATAATTATTATGAATTTAAATTAACATTTTATATAATTATTTTCGAAATGATTAAATTTTTTATAAAAATTTACATTACGTGCATCCCTAATTTTTATATAGTACATAAATGCGACACTATAATTATAAGACAAAATATTTCATGATAACGTGTGCGCTCTGTCCCGCTTAATATAACGGTTTAAAAAAATTTTATGAACCACTTTACAACCAGGGCACAATATATATGTGTTTATAAATATTCGAAAATATTTCTCTCATTTAAAGCAAAATTTTCTTTATTTAAATTTTTGAATGGCTGAGTAACTTTTCCGAATGAAAATTGTTAGAATTCTATTCGAGAGAACCCCAAATTGTTTGACATTTAAAATTTTGACATTAAAGCTATTTTTAAATGATGAATATTAATAATTTATAAACAGAAATGTTAAACATTACAAAAATTGGGTCGCCGCATTTTAATCGGCCACATATGGGCCATTGTTTACGGCATTCGGAATTAAAAAGAAAAAGTGATAATGAACCTTAATTACTATTTGTGAATAAAAAAATTTATTATTTAAAACTATAATGTTATAACCCTATAATATACATAAAAAAGTACAACATGTGTTTGTATATATATACATAATATATGTAGTTGTGTCCGATATATAGCAATACTGCAATTTAAAACTTAAAACGAGATGCATTTTTTAATTTAAAATTGCTTTTACCTTATATACCTTTTGTTTTTAAATTAATATTAAATATCCAAAATTAATATGAATAATACGTATAATAAAAACAAAATGTATAAGTAATTAATAAGAAACAGAAAAATATCAGCTATAAATTTTGAATAAATTAATATTTACAATTTGGAAAAAAAAAATAAGCATGAGAAAGAGAATTGAAGGTATATCGTATAAAAATTCATTTTATACGATATACTTTAAATTCTGTTTCATTATTATTATTATTCATAAAATAATTAAATGCTTTAATTATGAAATATTTTT
The DNA here is from genome assembly GCF_029603195.1 of Condylostylus longicornis. Classification (NCBI taxonomy): domain Eukaryota; kingdom Metazoa; phylum Arthropoda; class Insecta; order Diptera; family Dolichopodidae; genus Condylostylus; species Condylostylus longicornis. The sequence goes on along the minus strand of NW_026577971.1, from coordinate 1,005,248 downwards.
TATATAAAATAAAAAATTAGTAAAAAAAATAACGCAAAAAAGAAAGAGAAGTTGTGTAAAACCGTACCACTTTAATTGTTATAGCTTGTTGTTAGTATTGTAGCAAAAATAAAAAAAAAACATTGGTTAATGAACAAAATATAGCTATTTTAAAATCTAAATGGAAATTTTTAAAATATTTTCACATTATATTTAATTTGAATAAACAATTTTAATAAAAAGGATGCTTATATTAATTGTAAAAATATACATACTTCATTATATGAAAACGTATTTTGATCGTAATTTCACATTATTACGAGATTTGATTTATTTAAATTTGTTATACATTAAATATAACTTACTTAAATTTATATTTTCATTAATTTGTAAATGTGTATTTAAAGTAATAATTTGCTTTCAAAAAAAAAAGGACTTCCAACAAATTAACTACAATATTATCATGACATTTTATAAAAAACAAAAAAAATTGCATATTTATAGGGACTGGAATATATTTATAACAATATTTTCTTTTTTTTCACATAAAGTTGGTTTTTTCTTTTAAATCCAAATTGAATTTGACATAAAAAGCTTTTATTTAAATTTTTTTTGAAAAGATTTTTCAAAAAATAATTTTTATGTTACGATAAGGATGAGTTCAAAAATATGTATAGTTCCAAATAATTAATGAAAAATTGAAATTTGAATACAAAACTGCAATTATAAAACACTTTCGTCGCAAGTAACAACATAAGATCCTTAAATATGGCATATAACAGTAAAGCAAATGGTAGTAATACAAATATAAAATTAACACCCAGATGAACTTACAAAAATAAATAAAAGAAACTAAACATTTTATCAAATGATGTTAGGCGGCATACATTTTGCTACTCTAATATATATTAAAAAAAGAGGCCTTCAGATGAGGCAATTTATATTCCACTCCTTCCTCTGTTTTTTGTTCTTTGATTGCAAAATGACAAAATCTTTGTGAATCTATATATGTATGATTCTTCAGAAAAACAAATGAGCAATTATTTCTGGCGTGGATATTGTGTACCAGGCTTTTTGATATTGTCTCTAGTCGTTGACTATAATCATAAGTATATATAGAGAGATTTTGATATGAGTGGCAGATAAAAATTCATGAGGGGTAAGAAAACTGTTGACAAATATATAATTAATTAATATTACATTCAGCCCGCTAAGCTTTATTGTGTCAAAGAGAACGTTTGGATTTTAACAGCCAAACATTTTTGTTTTCAATTCGTCTCAGTTTGGTACTAAATTATAAATAAATAAATTGAATTTGAATTATTTATTCCCTTCCTTCAGGTTTAGCCGTTGATTTTCAATAATTTTTTTTTTTATATTTTTTGTAAATTTTATTCAACACACGGTATGTATACACGATAAATAATGTGTAGGATTTGAACAATTTTTTTTTTTGTTAAAGGACGATTTATTATTATTTATTTAATTTTATAAACATTACCCACATACATACATACATATACATACATAAGTACATAATTATTAAAATAAAAGTTATATATAATTTTGTAAAAAATGAAATATTTAGAGCAAATAGACCAAAGTTTTAGTATGTAGAAAAAAATTATAAAAAAAAGAAACCATAAAAAAATTTATTTGATTAAAATTTATTGTAAAAATCAAAAACCCAAAAAAAAACATTAAAGGAAAACATTTAGATATTGTCACAAAATTAAAAGAAAAAAATTTTTAACAAAATTAATAAAAATTTGAAAAACAAACAAAAAAAAAAATAAGTAATGTGTGATAACCGTATGTAAATTATTATTATATAAAAAAAAAAAGAAAAATATTAATAATATTTGAAAAATGAATGAAAAAACAAAAAATGAGAAATAAATACTTAAGTACTAAGATTATAACGGAAAGTTTACAAAAAAATTAGAAATATATATACGTATACATACTTGTATTATATATATATATATATGTACATACTATAGTATGTATAGACAACAAGATATTATATATATATATATATATATATATTTATGCATATACATAAAAGTACATATATACTTACACCCATTATATTACAAAATAACTTTCCTAGAGAACAAGAATATTTACATTAATATTACAAAATTATAAAAAAAAAAAATTAATTTTTTTTTTTGAAATAAAAATTATTAAATATGTAAATATATACAATATATTAAAAAATATATAAATATACATATATACAATATAAATAGAACAATAAAATAATAAAAAAAAAAAAAACTTATATAGTAAGTAAAATTTTTTAATTGTGTTTTTCTTATCTCTTACCCTCTTTTTAGTGTCTTCTACTAACACGTAAAAACGGTAAGGCTAATATTATGATCGACGAAGCGAATGAAATTTTTGGCAAATATGAATTTTTGCTATTATGATTAGCGAATTCGCCCAAATTTTGGTCGAATGCTTTGTCAAATCTTTCGAATGAAAAATCTGTGTGACAAGCTTGGCCAATGAAACCAAAAATCAACATTTTGGATCTGATAAATGAAAGCATCCGCCGATCATGATTTAAAATCGCCTAGTGCTAGTCAATTCGACTCACTCCTTCCACTCAGTCTATAATGCTTTTTTTTTTTTTTGAAAAAGCTTTTGTAAAGGTTTTTCTTTGGCCAAATAAACACAAATTTAAAATATATTAGCACATTTAATAAATACAAATAATTCTGTGACATAAGTGAACAACATAACTTATAAAATTCAAATTTTAGTTTCTGTAATTGGATTCGTGTTCATTCGCGTCCCACTTTTTTAATTTTTTTAGACCACTTTTTCAATATACCAACTACTGTACTTTTCTGTTATTTGCTTCAGCCGGTCCACTATTTTTAACTTTGTTTACTATATATGTCTAGTTAAATTATAAATTTGAGATAATTCACCGTAAAAATAATTAGATTTATGTTTCTTAATAATTATTTTTATAATTATAATAATGACATAAATGAGCTAATATTAAGTATTTCTGGCAGCTGTATGGTCTAAATCAAAAGTTGTCAGGCTGTCGAATAAACTCTACAAATTACCCAAGTTATTTCAAACTAGTTTTATTGTTAATTTTCAACGCGATTGCTCTTCTACCCTGGGAACTCATTCAAAAGTTTTTTAAATTTAATTATAAAACAAAATTTATTTTTGTATAGCTAAACAAAGAAACTTAATTCTAGTTAGTTTATTATTAAATTGATAATGATGTAATAAGAATAATTAATAAGAAACTTTTTATGGAGATTTTATTAATATGAAAAATCATAATGTTAAAAATTTTAACGGGGTTTCCAATAGCTACAATACATATCAGACCGGCCATTTTATGCAAATTTTTGTGGATAATTTGAAGAAATGTAAAATTAAATAATTATAATTTAAAAAATGTGTTTTTTTAATTTCACAATAGCAGATTTTAGATGATATTTCATAAAAATTTCATAAGACTTTTCTTAATAATTTAGAAAAATTGAAAAAGCCAATTATATTAAAAAATTAGTCTAGAGCTGAAAAGTAAAATACAGAATAACGGTAATAATTTGTTATTATTGAAATTCAAATTTAATTTAGAAAGTAATACAAGTTTTGATTTTAATTTAAATTTTTCATAAAATTATCACAGATACAATATGTACATACATTGCATACGTGAACAAAACTACAATCCATTCCACATGAATTTAAGAATTCAAAATGTCAAGTTTTTTAAAAATACTTAATATAAATATTTAATATTTTTAGAACAGGGAATACATGTAAGCATTTATTAACAAAAATATTTAAGTTCTTGTTTACGTAAAAGTGTGTTCGTGTATTTGAATTATTTCTAATTAATTTAATTACTAATAATATTTACAGGAAATGGACAAAAACAATACGAGCGAAAGTCAATAATTTTTTTTAATTAAATTTGATAAAGACCAAAATCAAGATCAAGATATAAAATTTACTTGTTTCCTTTATTTTTCTCGTTTCTCTTAACTTGTTTTGTTGCATTGAATATTTGCCATTTCGAATTAGACCCTTATGCTAAAATACAAAATTTCTTAAGGCATTTAAATCCTGTTTTGTTTGTTTTTTTTGTTCAAAAATTAATAAATAGCCAGAGGAATTAAATAAATCACACTTCCTACTTAAAAAAAAAAGAAATGTTTGACAAGTATTTCAACATTTGCAAATAATCACAAGATAATTATTGTAAAATTTATTATTTACACAAAATATTTACAAGATTAACTAAGATAAATATAGTATATGAATTGTAATATTACGATTTATTTGCATAATTTTTTAACTACTAATTTAATGTATACTTACAATTTTTTTTTTGAATTTACTTAAGATGACGTTAATTTATTTATATTGTTGATTTTAATTTAATATCCGCTTATTTAAAATAATCACTTAGTTCTTTTTAAATATTTATTTCAAAAGAAATTTTTGTGTGTATAACGTTTACATTTGTTTGTTATAATCAACACCTTGATTATTTTTCTATTATTACAAAGTATAATCATAAAATAAATTTTAATTTGAAATTTTATAAAAGTCATTAACTAAAGACAGATCTATTTGATTAATATAAGTTTAATTTGTCAATATAATTTATTATTTCATGTTTAATAAAAAAATCTTGTAAAGCATTATTGTCAATTACATTTAAAATTATATTAAAATTAAATGACATAACTACGATATTCATAAATGAATTGCTCAGAGAATTAATGGTATAACTGTAAACTTTTTATTTTGAGTAAACAAGGTTTTAACATAAACTTTGAATTTTTCAATTAGAACAACTATTGTACATAGCTATATATATTATGTACGAGTATATTTGTAGTAGGTAAATCTATATTGAATTCACAATGATGATTAAGTATAGCATTTTTTTCAATTGTAAATGCATTTTTAGAAATTCACCGTTATTTTGGCTTTCTTCATATATTATCTTACTTTAGTTGGGACACTGTTAGTTGAAACGTCTATACGGGACTATAGCATACGAACGTTTCCGATCTTGTTTTAGGCCGAGGTACACGCCATTGAATTGTGCTTGCGGTACAACTTAGAAAATGGGTATCTGGGACAGGAGATAATAAGTATGACGAATAGCCGAACTGCCATCGCAGCGCTAAACTCGTTTACCGTATCCTCTGCGGCAATATGAAGCTGTTTAGAGATATTTTATTAAGATGTGTTTTTCATTTATTTTCTAAAACACGAGTTAATATAATGCTTGTTAATAATGAGTAAATGGAAGCAGATTAATTTTTTATTTTCGAAATTCCCTTGCATGTACGTAAATGTTATATAGAAGATTTCCTGTACATAAAAAATACTTTTTAAAATAAATCACAAAAAGTGTTTACAGAGTCATAATTTATATTCAATATTACTAATTTAAATTTAACTTTTATTTTTAGTTAAATTTTTATATGCGATATAACAAATCTTTAATTTAAATACACATCTATATATAACACAAGAGAGGTAGTAGGTCTATATCAACAAAAAAAAAAACAAAAAGATCTAAACTTTGATACCAAATAAGTTTCGACTACCTACGCACGTAAATTTGATGTTGCTTACTTATACTTTTATATCAAAATCAAAAAAACTTTTGTAATTAATTTACTTTCGACATTTTAAGAATATTTGACAAATATTTTGGTATTTTATGTTTTATATCATTTAAATAAACTCTTTTAAATTCCATTTTTGAATTATTGAAACATTCTTTAAAAATTCACTTTATATTGAAGTTTATTTTTTATGTTTTTTACGATAAAATTAATGTCCATTTCTTTTTTTATATATTTTGTTTGTGTTGTGCATATTTCTTATTTATACATTTAATACAACACTTGATCAATTCAAAATATAATACTGTTATACATGTGTTTGTGTATGATTTTCTGTTTTACGGAAATTTCAATTTTTTTCTAATAAAGTCAAACTATTTATTTCCTAAATTTCGAAAATTACCTAAAATGAAAAGATATTGGTTATTTGGTATTTTTGGCGGAAGTTTAATTTTTGACATTTGTTTTTTAATCTAAATTATAGTCGAAATTTTCTTTATATTTTTTTTTATGAATTCATTTTAAAATTAAATTTTTCTAAAATAGTTGTAATATAAATATGGTTTAATTAAAATTAGCTAGGTCACTGTAATTTATTTACATAATTGCAAAATAAAATGCAAACAGCTGAAAAAAATAATAATTTAGTTAGGTTTTTTTTTTGGTATACCTACAAGAATTTGTTCTCAAACTTTTATGGTATTCATTTTAACTGCGCCGCTTTATTCACTATATATGCTGGTGTACTAGCATGCTTATCTTGTATCTAAATTTGTTGTAATAATTTTAATGTTTCATTCGGTTAAGTTGTTTCCTTAATAAATAAATAACATGAATTCTACTTCTGGTGATGATTTTAATGTTTTTTTCGCATTAAGTACTTGATTTCAATATATGATTTATGTTTTCTTTGTTCCTCGTGCTTTAGTCTTAATAAAATATCATCTGCCTGCTTCTAAAAGGTGTTTTTTTGGGAATAATTACTTTTAGTATAGACAGTCTTACATTGCTCTCCAAAGTTTGGTCCCAATTCACCGTTGTCCATTTTTGGTTGCGCATGTTCAGCTACAATGGCTTATAATATCCTTAAATATAAAACTCTTGTTGTAATGCACCGATTCATAACGTTAACTTTGCTATGTTGAAAGTGTCTTTAAAAATCTAATGTAGCATGATTTTCAGCTGTTCGAATATCCGCATGAAATCTAGTTCTAACAATAGCAGTTTAATCAGTTTCCCCATTGCGTTCGGAATACTGGGTGTTGTATACGTATTTTCATCATTTACCTTTAATGTTATTAAAGCAAAGAATGTATATTTATAAAGAATCGCAAAAGTCTAAAAAGAACATTTTTTTTCATCTCTACTTTGTGACAACGATTAGCTATTCACCTCAACATAATGTGGTGTGTTTGAGCTTAAAAAGAAAAAAAAAACAAAAAAATTTGTTTTGGAATAAGGAATTTGAAAAAGCAATAACAAATTTTGTTATGTGTAATATGGTGTTGTTCGGTTTAACAAAGTGTTTGTTGAATGATCTAATAATATGCATACATACTCGTACATATGTATACTCGTATGTATACCATATATGAATTTTATTATTACTGTTGTGAACATATACGTTCAAATGAATTCAGAATTAAGAATAAAATTAAGAATTGACAATAAATAAAATATTAATATATATACTTACAAACACATACGAACTGCATCATAATTGATTTAATATTCTTCAATATTAAATCACTACACACTTTTTTTGTATTCAAATTCAATATGTGTATTCAATAATAATTTACCAATTAGTAGAAAACTATTTACATATGTATTTGAAAATTTTTTAAGTTCTTTTTCTTGATCCAATATGATATTTAAAAACAAAAGTAGGTAATATGTATGGCTTGAATAACAAAAATAATGGTACTTTTTTGCAAAATTAAAAATTGATTTTGGTTACATGAGTTAATTTAAATAGTTTTTTATATTATTTAAAGTAATAATAATTGTTCATATTTATTTTTCAAGAATTTTTATTTTTTTTTAGGTACGCACATGCATACATATGTACATACATATATACATACATATTTAATAAGCATTAACAAAATATAATTTCCTTTTTGATCTGAAAATTCTTCTAAAGTATTTTAGAAGAGAAGATTTTTAGTATAAAAGAAATTTCAGTTATTTAAGTCAGATAAATTTAATATTCATGATGTTTGATGAGACTTTAATAGTAGTAAAGTTTTCTATGGTATAAAACTATCGAAGTATTTATTGAATGATCTTTATTGCTGCAAAATTATATCTATATCTATATATAAAGCACTATATCTGTATATTTTATAAATAGTTCAATCACACTTAATTTATAGTTTCAAAAAATTAAAAATGTTAGAAATAAGTTTGAATTATATTAAAAAATTACGAATATATGAGTATTAAGCACCAAATTTATTTCAAATAGATTAACAAATTCAACAATTCAATAGATTAAAAAATTCAAAATAGATTAATATATTTCATAAAAATTTATCAAAAAATGCACCTGATCAACATTGAGTTTCAACAAAAAAGTGAACATTTCTTTTGAACCTTGTTTCAATTCTAAGTAAATAAACATATGCACACATATATAGAATTATTCACCCATAAAGAAATTGCATAGCTTTAGATGCATAAGAACAACTAATTTTTAGCAAAGCATTATTTTATACACATTATGGACTTATTAAAGTTTACATGATTGTGTATTCACCAGCATACATATATAAATGAGAATTTCAGTTAAAATAAAAATAATTCAACACACCACATTATGTTGAGGTGAATAGCTAATCGTTGTCACAAAGTAGAGATGAAAAAAAATGTTCTTTTTAGACTTTTGCGATTCTTTATAAATATACATTCTTTGATTAAAGTGTATTAGTTTTGTTAATATGAGTATTAATGTTTGGAATCTTTATGGCACACGAATTTAACGCAAACAAGTATGCCTTTAAGGGTATTATCATAAAAAACAAAATAATATAAAAAAATTCAAACCGGTAGATCAAACAAATTAATTTTTGCAGGTACTTAATTGTAAAATTATATTTATCTATAACACAATATTGTACATGTATACAACATTGTTGGAAATTAATTTTTCAAAGTTCATACATATTCATTAAAAATAATATTTACCTTGATAAATCCGCATATTAGTGTCATCATCATTATTATGTTAAAAATTCTTTGAATAAATTTAACACTTGACTTTTAAACCTTTTTTTTCCGAACTCCTTATACGATTATACTTAATAAGCACACCTTCAACTTGTACCTATACGATTTGCATTTTTTCCATAATAAAAGCTCATATACAAATCATACATAAATTAAATTAAAAGTTCCATTAATTTTGGTTTATGCTTTTTTGATATGTTGATTATATTGTACTTATGTACGTTAATTTTAGTAATCACAAGTTGGTTTAGTGCATAGATGCATTTATATATGTATTTAAGTGCTCATATAACTTATGCATCTAGGTATACGTGCGCAATGTGCGAGAGTTTTTATTTATGAAAATGATTTGCACTTTTCCAGATATTTAACTATTGTTAAGTATGGCAAGCTACACACATAGTAACCATCTATCTTAAATTTCAATGACAATAAACGTGTGAATTAAGTTGAAGAATATACATACTTACAAAAATCATAAAATACAGGTTTTGTTTTTCCATTAAATTAAGATTTTTATTAAAAATGTTGCTTAGAATAGGGCAAGTAATTTTAGAACAATTATTTACAAACATTACAATATTGAATTGCACGTTTTCATGTTTTTATATTTTGTTCTATTTTCTTTGTTTTGTTGTTTTTTTATTTAATAATACGTTGATAAAATTCATAATTAATAATAATTGTTTTGATTAAAATTTTATATATTTAAGTACATTATGAATTTTGTGAAATTTTTAAACATACTAGTATTTTTTGACACTCATGACAGCGTTTTAAACAAATTTTAACATTTTAAAAGTCTTAAGAAATTCAGTTACGTCCACTTTTTGGCGTTTATTTGCCCACAGAACAATAGACTAAATCATTTAATAGACTGGCAATACAAAAAATATTTTCCGCGCGAAATCGAAAAACAGGTGAATTCCTATTTTTAGATTCTCCTAAAGTATTAATCATAGAACTGACATTCATTTTAATCTAAATACACATTTCTTTCGTGTTTATGACATATTACCATACCAGATATAATTTTCTGCATTAAAAAACCTAATTAGTATACATAGGATTTATTCAAATGCTCTAACTCTGCAAATTTAAAATTATCTCGAATGCATAGTATATTAGAACACATATTATTAAATGAAAACAATTCTTTAGAGTACCGTCAGATGGCTAAGTTACAAAATTTCCATAAACGTACAAAGTAATTGGTACAAGATTAAGTATAATAAATTGAAAACTCGTGGTAAAAAAGCAAAATTCTGTTTTTATACTTGTATGCAAGTCATTCTTCTTGCATTGTTTAAAAAGTTTAAAAGACAAATTAAAATTAATCTTATTTTGTTGATTAAAAAATTCGTGGTTTAAAATGCATTTTATAAAATAAACGAAACGAAACTAAAAAAAAAAAAAAATTTCGCAATAGTTAATTAGAATTCACTATTTCTCACTATTGTTTGAAATATTCAATTCATTTTTAAGATCTTAAGGCATTGGGTATGCATTTTATATTACATTGTATAACATATAGGTAATGTATTAAGAAACCAAACACAAAATCTTTTAAATTAAAAAAAAGCGAGAACTTAGATAAGGTAATGATACTTTTGATACTTAATTTGCGGCATGCCATTCAAAACTAGTTTCATAAACAATTGCATTTTAAATATTATAATAAAATTTAATTTTAAATAAAGCTACCATTATTGTTCTATACCAATTATTGTTTGGAGTATGAGAACTTTTTTACCAAAAATCGTTATTTGTATGTTATCTAAAAAAAAACCTCTTTATTGTTGTATTTAATTTATTAAATAATACTTAAATTATATGCATATCCTTATACATACATGAAATGTTCCTATTATGCTTTAAAGACGTAAGTTTTAAATTTCGGTCTGTACGACTGTCACTTAAAAATTATAATAAATTTACAATAAGCAAAGTTAATCCAAATTTTTTTAATTGTTTAGGTAAAAAAACTTTACCGTGTTATCGCTTCAATCATTTGTTGATATACGAAGCCATCTTTTACATAAGTGTTACAAAGTTAAACAACAAAATAATTTTTGAAGGTATAAAGCATAACATACTGCTCTTGATATCTTCAATAAAATATAATTTAAGAAAACTATTGCCTATGGTGAATTTAATAACATTTAATAACTTTGTATGAATTAACCTATCCGAATGAGTATGATGCTATCGGAAAATAAAGAAAAGTGTAACGAAATCCGAATTATAGTTAGAACTAATCCAAAACAAGGAAATCTTCTTTTATATAAAATATGAAATGTTGAACAGAAATATGAACCGAATATTTATTAAATAAATATGGCATTACAAAGTGATTTTTAAATATTACAATATTTTAAACTTTAGAGACATTATTTTTGTTTAATTTATGTATGTACTCGTAAGTACACAATTTAACATAAATATTATATGCGTACCTTGAAACTGATCTACAAACATTTAACTTTTGATCGTGCATGTACTTTAACATTAATGCATTTATATTTCAACAAATTGTTCCAAGGAAGTGTATGAATAAATTTTTAGACCTTTATACATACACACTTGCGTATATTATGATTAATATTAAAAAGCGCATATTATGTTAATTATTTTTATTATACGCTTTTATTTAGCATAATTGCTTGCATTTCTACGTATAAAAGAAAAAAGTAGTGCGATATGAATTGTCGTGTTGCACTCTACCTGTGCGTCGTATAAAAATATTTTAAATTTAAATTAATTAAACTCAAACGTGATTTTTTATTATTACATATTTTAAAAATTAAAACAAAATCACATAAAATTTCATAATAATTATTAAACTTTGAATTCTAATACATTTGCATATTTTTTAATAAAAAATTTTTTCCTTCCCTGAATATTTAATTGCTTTTGATATTGCTTTATAATTATGCTTAACATTTCATTGTTCATATATTGCGTCTACCACATTAAATAAATGACTGAGCACTCGCAGTAGACATTCCGACGTCATATTTTAGAATGGAATAGCGGGTGTTCTATTTATTATACTACTGCTACTATTATGCTACTATTATGCTACTACTACTAAAAAATATCAGAGAGTCTACTTAAGAGGAACTCTTATATTATATTATATGAAAAATTCGATGCTGGGGAATCCGGGAATAATGCTTGTTATTTATTATGTTTATTTTGAACGACTATCATTATATTAAGAATAACAATAAACCGAAAATACATAAAAATTTACGTTTACCATTCAAATAGCAAAATATTAAAGAAGTAACTTGTCATTAATTTTTATTATTTATGTGTAAATTAATAAACTAAAAGATATTTTCAATTAGAGTCATTTAATTTGAATATTTATTTACATATACGTATATATAGTTTACTAAATAAACGTATAAGAGCATCTAGTCACGGAAATACTTCTAAAATGTTCTGTTATAATAATCTGTTATATTACAGTGATGTTCCAATAAATCGAATTCAAATGTATTAATTTGCAGCATTTTTATTTATTCTTCTCAATAGGAATCATAAATAAAAGAAATATTATAGTTACATCATAATATCAAGGTGAACAGGTGAGGTGAATAAAAATAATTTTTCAAAAATTTGCGAGTGATTATTTTTATTAAGTCCATTTACGTTTCTTTGTATACATATGTAATTTGTTAAGAAAGTGAACTAAAAAGTGGTTGAACCAGATTCTAATTATTAATTGCATATGATATAGTGTAGAAAATTATAATTTGAAAGCTTTATATACATTTAATTTATTATTTAATTCATTATATATGTTCACATTTATACTTAAATAAATTTGAAAGGAATTTAAGTTAGATTTAATAAAAGTAATTTCGTAATTAATGGTTAATTAATTCATTTATATATTAACAGATATTTTTGTAATTCTAAAGCACTTGAAGAGGAAACATATAGAAAAGTTCATTTTACTACATATATTGTGTCATAAATTTGCAAAGAACCTTTGTCTATTTATATATATATCAACATATAGATTATAGATTATTATAGTTTAGAAAGCATAATTGTAAAATATTATATTTAAATTATATAATATTAAATATGAATATTGTTCGATGAAATTGCGTTATTATATATACACAGTATGTACATAATTATTTATGAACTTTTTTTTACTTTAGAAATTGTTAGAATATAATAATCTAAGAAATATAATTAATTCGCCGAGAATTGGTGAAGGCGACGGTATTACTTGTTAAAATATTTTTTATTTACAAATTATACAATTTGCAATTAATTAATTTTATATTAAAAAGAAAATATAAAATTTATAATACCTGCCCCTTTGAGCATTTAAAATGAATTCCTTATTTTATTAGAATACAATGTTATACATATAACAGAATACAAATTCCAATTAACCAATTCACAATATAAAATCGTCTTCTGTTATTTTTCCTGATCAGCAATATTATAACTATGCCTGTGTATATTAATTATGTAATTGATGTTGTAATTATTATTTTTTAATATTCAATAATATAATTATTAAATATTTTATTAATTAATGAATTTTAATAAAAATAAATTATAGTGGGTTTTACCATTTTAGTATACTTACATTTATTCATGTATACATACTTTGATTTTATTTTATCTCAATTATCTTTTGTTTTTAAATTAATAATTTATTCCAAAATACCTATAGTAATTTATTTTCATATTTGATATACATATGTACGTATCTATATAGTTATATATACTTGAATGAATTGTAATCATAGATTTAATTTAATTAAAAAATATTGTTATACTGAAAGTTATATACTGAAAGGTGATTGCTTGATTGATAGATTCAATGAAAAAAGTGAAAAATTATTGATTTTTTTAAAGGCAAACGTAAATAAGATTATATAAAAATAGATAAGAATCTTAAGCGATCATCTTTATAGTTATACAGTGGGTATATCTTATAAGAAAGGATCGTAAAATTTAATTTGTAAATTGCAAATAATTGAAAATTAAACATTTTAATAGAAAATTTTAATTGTTCTCCTATATATATATATATATATTTTAAATATTTTTATTGTCAGAAATTGGACATGTCCTAAAAAAAAAACCAATAGTTTAAAAACAAAAATTAGCAATAATGCAATTGAATACTAAAGAAACAAGAAGAAAACGCTAACATTTTAAAAAAAAACACACAAAAAAAAACTCAATATTTAAAATACAGTTGAACCCTTACATAAGAAACTCGCACAAGAGTAGAACTGCTTTATTAGTAAAACAAAATTGATTTTAAACTTTCTGTTAAGCTTGTAAATTACGTTAAAACTTTTATAACACAAGTAAATTTGTCGCATTTATCTCTTTCCTCTCTTTACTAAGATCCATTTAGAGAGAAAACAAAAAAAATTTTAGCTCAAAATCTGACATTAAAAAAATTATCTACTCGAAATTTTATTTGCATATATCTTGTAAATTTGCATATGCTTATAAGCTGGCCCGACTGTATTTTAAAATTTAACAAATTGTTCGTATAAGTAATTTACCTTCATATCTTAAAAGTTAATGAAAGAAGTAAACAACAAATGTATACATAGTTAATCATCTGTAAAAAAAAAAAAAATTATCGTTTTTATGTAAACACTCACTCACTCTCTTGTTCAATAATTATTGGTAATCTTTTTATTTAACCTTAAAGTAAAAAATATAAACTTTAATAATTTTTAAAAATATTTAATTATTACTAAAATAAATTTAAATTTTAATTGAATACAAATACGAGTATAGCTATATTTTAAAACTTATAAGGCTCTCAATTTTTGTTCTCAAAATTTCTTTTCTAGCCCTAGAATTTAGTAGGGTAAATTTTCACAACTAAAACAAAATGTTTGAAAATCATAATTCCAAATTTAAATACAATTAATTTATGTCGTAAATCTTGTAAATTAATTTATTTCGTAAAATATACGTCTATAAATCTAGTTTCTAAAAGTCTTAATTTTGTAGTAAGTCTGCCTGTCATATAATCACTTCGGCTTCCTATATTTCGGTATTAAGTTTTAAAATTATATCCATTTATTTTTGAATATTCACATTCTATTTCTACATGCATTCATAATACTTACTTTTATATACAATGCATTTACGGTTATATTGACATATGTCATCCATTTAAATTTTACTGGTAAAATTATGTATATAGCTTATGGTGAGTTGTCTTCTGTATGACAATTTTTTATAATTACACAATAGAACTACACACATACTTTTTTTTTGAATTGTGCTATTTTAAATTAAAAAACTTGATACTCACTAGCGCCCCTCAAAAAACGTAGACCATTGTTTAATTACAAAAATTCTCTTCTGTGTACCACTAGTAGTAAGAAACTGCATTAATATAAACTGTAATATTTAGCACTAAAAGCATATATGTACATATATATGCATGCCTATATATAGAATGCATTATATATTCAAAAAATTATTATTATATTTATTTACAGTATAACAATATAATAAAACAAGAAAAAAAAAATCAAAATTGCGAACTTTTAATCTTATTTAATATTATATGGGGAGCTTAGGGTTAAGACGAATAATTTATTATTAATACTAAAATAAATTATTTTTATTTTTTTTCTTTTTGTTTTATAATTTCTACTTGTTTTTGTTAGTGTATACAATAAAAATTTTATGTACAATAGCTAAAACTTTTATCCAAACATTTTGAATTTTTTAGTCTTATAATTTTAAATAGTGTTAGAGCTTTTCTTTTTCTATTATTATTTTTATTTTTATTGTTTTTTTTTTTTAGCAGAAGGTAAAAAGAATGAATGAAATTTAAGCTTTGATTAGAAAACGTATTTGAAGTAAAATCAGTTGGAAATCGACGCGCTAACGTTAAATAACGTACAGAAAAAAAAAATAAATAAATAAATTAATAGAATAAAAATATTTTATATATTTTTCAAAAAAAATTCTTAAGGAATTATTGAATAAGAAAAACATAATTATGAGTATTTTGGACAATATTTATAATTTTTATCAAAATCTGGAAAATTATGCTGGTATGTTGTCAATGTCAGGACAATATTATATAAAATAATTTAAAAAAAAAATAATGAAATAATTAAAAAAACAAGTAAAATAATTGAATATATTTTACAAAAAAAATGCAAATTTTTAAAATAAAATACTTAATATATAAAAAATTCTAATTATTTAAATAAAGTTCAATAAACCGTATAACTATAATTTAAAAAAAAAATTGCCTTTTTTTTTTAAATTGTAATTAATTATTTTATAATTTAAATTAATTTATTTAATTGAAAATTCAATTAATATAAATAATCGAGTTCATTTAGTCAAAAAAAAAAAAATTTTGAAATTGAAAAAAATTTGTGTAGCTCTAAGTACCCTAAGACTATAATATTGTTATACGATATACATATTAAAAATAAATGAATAATAAAAACGGAAAAGATTTGCAAAAGAGTGTTAATTTTATGAAATAATTCAATTTATTTGGTATTTGAATTTTAAGTATGAAAAAAAAGAAGCAAATTAAAAAAAAAAAAAAAACAAAAATATCACACCTTAGAAAAACAATTTTTTTATGTATTTTAAAATTTAGCACAAAATTTATTTTTTATTCTTATATAATTTATTTATTTTTTTATTTACATATAATTTTGTGTACGTTACGCCACGCATGAAAAGTGAAATTTAAGGTTTTATTAAGTAATTTATGGCAAACATTACCCCAAAAAATTATGCTTTAAATTCTTTAAAGTATCGTTAATTTTATCTGACTTAATAAAATGAAAAAAAAAAAAACAAAATAAATTATTAATAAATAAAATTAATTTCATATTTTAAAATGTGTTTGTGCATATTGAAAACATTAAAGTTTATTCAGTATGGGTGAAAATAAAAAGTAATCGATTGCATTCTAACAGCAATTGCTTTTATTTAAATAAATTTGATGTAAACTTAATTAAAATCGATTGCAACCAAACAATACTACATGTATTATACGATAACATCAGTACGATCATATTTGCTTTCTATAGTATAACAATACATTGCCAACAATTAACGCCAATAATTTCTTCATACCTTTACGGCAGATTTATTAGAGCATCTGCTTAGAAATCAATAGGTCATTGATTTGTGTCCAATTCGATAAGAAAAATTTTTCTATTTTGATTCGTTCTTTCGGCTTCCACGTCATGTTCTATAATTGTATATAAAGGAAATTTTAATTTTTTATTTCCATAAAAGATTTTCGATTAATTTTGTTTTCGAAGTACAGAAAATCTTCATCAAATCAAATATGCTAACAAATTATAATACGAGTATGTTCGTCTACTTTTAAATATTTCTGAATTTGAACTCAACTTATTTGTGTATAATAAGATGAATTTAGTAGTTTTTTAATATGTATAACGTGAATTGTTATACTGCAATATTAAATTTAACAAGCATCTACTACTACGTTATTATTGAAGATTTTACGTAAAATAATATATTTTTAATTGCTGAATAAAATAGAATATTAAAAATATTAGTTTGCACTTATATACATATATATATATATATATATATATATATATATATATATATATAAATAAACGGTCTTTGTATAATATTTAAAAAAATATTCTTCAGGTTTAAAAACTCGATTGAAAAGGGTAAAATCGTAATATATTCGTAAATGAATTTTAATTTTAAAATTTTTCTATTTTAATTTTCTATAATTTTTTTCGTGTTTTTTTTTTTTCTTCTACAATGATTTACGAAAAAATAAATAAATGAATTTCAAAATCCGAATTCGATCATCTATTGTCAAATTTATTTTAGAGTTATGTATGTCATAATTATGTGTGCAATTATATCTTATATATATGATTGTTATTTTTGTTATATATTATTGTATATTATTATTTAGGCTCATGAGTTTCTTAAAACAAGAAGACGCCACACTTTCAAACACTAATAAATTATTTATTGAAAAAGCCGAAATTGTAAGATATAGTTCTCAGAATTCGACTATTATGAGAGATATATAGGGTTTGCAACAATGATATCTATATAACAATATTATGAATTAATATTATTATACAAATAATAATTATAATAAATAATAATCATTATTTAATAAATTTCTTTTATTTTACTTTAGTAGAGCAAAGTGTAATGCATAAATTTTAATTATAAAATATAATGCATATGAAAAATGCAGAATATTATTTCATACTTTGAAATCATAACCTACATTAAGGTCAATTTTTTTTTTTAAATTTTTGAAAATTAAATTGGAAGAATATGAGGAAAATAAAATAAAATTAGAAAAGCTATTATAATATTATGAAATCAAGAATAAAAATTTTAAAATGCGTGTCTTTATTAAATAATAGAACGATTATTATTTTATATGTTCTCATAAAATGTACAAAATTGATACTCGTAGCATAAAAAACTTTAAAAACCTTAAAATTTTTATTTTTTATACTTTTAAATGTGTAGACGTCGATTTGTAAAACTAAAATATTTGCGTTCTTTTAACCAGTCTACTATAGTTCTTTACTTTATAGTTATTGAACTATATAAAACAAAATTTAAAATTTGATGTAATTCCAATTATTGTTATATTGGCAAGTCTGTACAATAAAAATTTGTGCACTTTGATGTCAAATCACACGTTTATATTTTTTTTTTTCAAAAACGCATTAGAAATTCAAAATTAAAACGTAATTAAAATTGTAGTTTACGATATTAAATGAAAATATTAAAAATATTTTAATATTTATTCATATATATATGTGTTATATTACAAATTATAATATATTTTCAATTATTTTATTAAAAAAAAAATTATTGTCGTAAATGTGTTTTTTTGTAATTTTAATAATTACCATTAAATTTATAAAAAAAATGTAAATAAAATTAAACAAATTTATCAAAAAAGACAAAAACAAATACAAGTTTTTAAAATTTAAGAGATTGTTTCATTTGACCTTATTGTTGCTTGTGAGTTTTAGAACACATATATGTTGTATATTTTGCCATGTTGTATATTTTCTTTAATTTAAAATATATTGTGTTTGCCTACATTTGCATCCTAAACGTACAACCTAGAAACATTAATATATGAAATTAAAATATGCTATAGTAAATAGGCAGAATTTTGCACGACACAACGATAAAAGTAAGACTTCCAATCATATCAACACTGTATTTGAGGCAGAGTAGTTAGTAGCTTAAGTTTAAGAGAATCAATTATGAACTTTTATTGAATTGTATAACAATTACTACAATTAATATTTTTTAATTTAAACTACAAATAATTTTATATTTATAACTCTGATTTAAATTAGAACACAATTTTATAATAATAATTTAAAAATACTGAAATTTATATAAAACTTAAATTTTTATCTTATTATAACTTTAATAATTGATTCGAACAATAATTGTATAAATGCATATATAGGTGGTATATATTAAAATACATAATGAATAAAAGAAGATGAGAGAATCAATGAAGTGTAATCATTTTGTAATTAAAAATTGCATAATTTTTCTTTTTAAATCACTTCAAAAATTATATACAAGCTATATATAATTATACCAGTTTAACACTGAAAATAATAATCTAAATCAATATCATTTTACAATTTTTCTAATTTACATACATAATTGAATTTGTATTTTGAGTATGTCTTTATATTATACTTTAAAATAAAATGAAATAATGTTATATTTAAATATTAATTTCAAGTATATTAAATTATTTTCAGGGAATTTTTTTTAAAAATTTAGTCTGAGAGAACTTTATTCCAATTACAATAATAAAGTTATTCCAATCACAATTACTAACATTTAAGTTCTAGTATTCTAAAATACAATTCTAGTATGAAGATTATTACGCTGAACATACTCTATTAATTCTCACTATATTTTAATTTTATTTTAAATATCTTCCAAAATGTTATTATAATTATTTATAATTCTGAGTTAAATTAATACTTGAATTTAATTGCATGTTGAACTTATTAAATATGTTCATTAACATAATGTAAGCACTATATAATTATTTAGTCAATAATTTATTTTTATTTTCTTGCATAGAAGAGGTGTTTAATGAAATTAAACAATGTATTAATATAGTAAATTATAATTAATTAATTATAATTTTTTTTTTCTAATAAATCTGTATAATTTAATTTTAGTATATAAGTGTTCTTTATTAATTCACAATATTAGCTTCACACAATAATATAACATAATGATATATTAAAGTATATATTTTATAACAATAAATAAATATGAATACAATATTATTAGTTTGTTTATGAACATAATGTGATATTAGATACTTAATTATAATACCTATACCTCTATAATTTATAATTACAATAAAAATTTTACTATTTTTTTTCTAAATTAATTGAACTTGAAATAAGATATTTTATATTATATTTTATTATGATTTGAAAAATATATGAAACAATATGAGGAGATATATGTCACAATGACGTATTATATAACATAAAATATATAATTGCAAGCAAATTTGAATAACTTTAAGAAATCTATTCGTAAAATCATAAGATAGAAAAATTAAAATCATAATCATAGATTCAAGATTCATTTTTATTTACATTAATTTCTCTCAGTATCTATCTATATTATTAATTTATATTGTATATAAAATGAAAAGAAACATAAATTAAACAATAATTCTGTGATAAATTATAGTGTTATATTGAAAATTTAATTACGTCTAAATTATTTATACAAAATTTAGTAAATAATTAATGAGAGGAAAATTTTATTAAAAAATTTAGATTTGTTTTTAAACTACTATAAAATATAGTATTTCTATATACATATGTATGTATTTGATATATTTGTAATTATGTATAAAAATTTTATTTTTTTATAATAACAGAAAAGATTTTTATTTTTCTTGTTTCACTAATAATATTAATATGATTGTTACCTTATTAAGGTGATATATAAAAATCTACATATGTACATATATGTACATGAAAACCAGTTGTAGTATTCCCTAAAATGAAAATATAACTGATGAAGATGATTTAAATGAATAATCTTCATTAAATTTAAAGGTTTTGTCTTTTCATATTAAATATTGTTTCAATCTAAATGGTATTTTACGTTTATAACAACATGTGTTTTAACTGTTCTGATGCAATATTAAACAAGCTTTATTTAAATTATTTAATTATTAATAAATTATGAATTTTTGAATAAATAATAAATGAAAAAATCTTTTTCCAATATAATAAATTAATTATAAAATATGAATATTAATGAATAAACATTTGTTAACAATAATTTGCACTTGGTTCCTTATAGATAATTACAAGGAATATAACAATATCGTTTCGATTTATATTAATAAAAAACATAATATTAATTTTTTAAAACAAAAACTTAAATTTCCAAGTATTTTTATAATATTTTCTTATTTCTGGTATTCAAAATTATAATGAATTTCATGAGGTAGAATTTTTTACTGCGGGTATTTGTTTGTTTTCTAGTTGTTCATCATATTTAATTTGACTTGATAATTATGACGGCTATCACTAATATTCTTTTTCTTAATTTATTTCTCAAATACCAGAGATAAACTGTTAGGTTAAAATTTGTTTATGAATTGATATATTATACATAATTATTACAAAATCATATTATTAAAATAATTTAGATTTGATATTAATAGATTTAATATTTTTTTTTCTTTTTCAGATCCACGAGCAAAAGATTTTCCACTTTTAGGTTCAGTATGGCCGACAATAGGTTTATTAGCCGTTTATATGTATTTTGTACAGAATGTTGGTCCGAAATGGATGAAAAATCGAAAAGCATTTGAATTAAAAACTGTTATTTTAGTTTACGATGCTATTCAAGTTATATTGAATTTTTTGGCAGCTATGCTGGTAATAAATAATTATGACAATATTAATGAATATTTATATATGTATATATACCTACCTTCATATACATAAATGTAAATATGTACAATATATTAAAATTTTTCTATTTTTTAATGATATTTTTCAGGGTGCATATTCATTTATAGCATTATATAATACATTTAATATTCGATGTGCTATGCCAAGTCTATCTGATGATTCGATGAGGGGTTATATTGAATTACGTCTATCATATTTTTATTTTCTATTAAAAATTGTAGATTTAATGGATACAGTATTTTTTGTTTTACGAAAAAATTTTAGATTGATAACATTTCTTCATGTTTATCATCATGCTGTAATGGTGTTTATTTCATATTTTTATTGTAAATATTATCCAGGCGGTCATTCAGCAATGATTGGTTTAGTAAATTTATGGATTCATGTAATGATGTATGGATATTATTTTGTTGCTGCTCTTAAACCAGAAGTACGTAATTCATTATGGTGGAAAAAATATATAACTTTATTTCAAATGGGACAATTTGTGTTTTTGATATGTTTCATGTCACTGCCATTTTTCGAAGAAAATTGTAATTATAGTAAGACAATTCTAGTATTTAATATAATTCAAAGTGTTGTAATGTTAATATTGTTCAGTAATTTTTATATTAGATCTTATATTCTTCGCAAAAAGCCTAAAACAACATAAAAATATAAATTACATGCTTAAGTATTTATATTAAATATAGTGTGATTGAAATTTTATTAGATTAATGTATTCTAAAGGTTGGTTTTAAAAAATATAAAAAAAAAGAAAAAAAAAAATAAAAAATCAAAATTTTTTTTATTAAATTGTAGATATTCTAATTGCCATGGACATGGCATATAAGTATATTTCAATACTGCTTCAATGTGGTTTTATTGCTTTTTGGTAATTCACTCTTTTTTATTTTGTTCATATTAGAATAATTATTCAATTATAATATGTAATACGCGCTTTTCCAATAGATTTTAGATGAACAGTTTAATAAATTTTAGATTAATAATTCATCTAAAATCTATTGGAATGGCTACGTCCTCATTATACTATGTATATACGCATATAAATATTTTCTAAATCAAATAATCAAATTCGAATAAAATTACTATTTTAATTAAAATAATATTTCAATAACAAAGACAAAAAAAGGTCATTTCAAGCTCAATACGTAAAACTTTTTATTAAATTCAATCTTAAAATTTTCTAAAAGAGAATTACATACAAACATCTTTCATTTTCTTAAATGATAAATTATGTATGTATGTATTTATTTCAAATGTTTAACAACCTATTAAAAATTGATTATAATAATAAAATTGAATATATTTTTACAAGCTACTATTACAACAATTAACATTTTATAAATTAATTTTCCTCTGTTTGAATAATTGTATCATTTTTATCAAACTCTTCAATGTCAGAATCTTTATCACCATTAAAACTAGAGGTATATTCCTTAGGTTTTGCCCCTTTTCTCATTGGTAAAACCTCTAGCAACGTCTTAGTCCAACTTATACCCTCTGACACTTTTAATAGAATTTCGAATACTAAAAAATAAAATTCCATGAAGATTTTGATTTTATACTTTGTTTATTAACTTACCATGAACTGTGCTCAAAACAGTTCTAGTTTTCATATCTATATGCTCACTCAATGGTAATCTTGCAGTTCTTAAACCAAGTTTTTGAGCTCGATCCATACATAATCCTTTTTGATGATTATGATCAACAATTCCCCCAATAACATAAACAGTATTTTTTTCCAATGTTTCTAAAACATTGTCTGAATCACTAGTTAAGTACAAAATATCGTTTTTCGATAAAATTTCATGATATGTTTTATTAAAGGCCCATTGTACGTCCCAGTTTTCATAGCCATCATTTTTAGCTAAACTTTTATGAATTTTTCCATCCTTTTTTATTCCAGTAAAATATAGTTTGGCTGGAGCCAGAGATCTACGGTTAATAGTATAGATTCTTAGTAACTGCTTAACACACTTTCCTATATCTTTATCTATCATTAAATCGTCATAATCTAAATCAACAGCAACTTTTAAAAAATTTTTACTTTCTGCTGCTTTATTTCGTTTTAATTCTTTTCGACTGGGACCCGTTCTAGGTTCACCTTTTTCAAGAGCTTCTAATTTTTTTTGACGATATTTTTCTCGTTCTTTAAGACGTTTTTCCTTTTTTTTAATTTCCCATTCAGCGAGTTTTCGCAGCTTTTTTATTTGTCTTTTTGATAGTTTTGATGCTTCTATTGTTCCATCTTCATCCGTTTTCATTTCATTAAAGGTTTCAACATTTTGATTTTCTTCCACTTTTGCCTTCTTATTAGGAACATCATCACCAGTATCTGCCGTAAGTTTTAATTCAGTCTCCATGATCTAAATATAATTAAAGGAAAAATAATTTTAAAAATGATGTCGAAGTTACACAAGCCACGTTCTTTTACTTGCGAATTTAAAACATAAGTTTGATATCAAAAATTTGAGTACATATATGGAAGATTTATAACTAGTTTTCTAAAATTACATTCAAATGTAGTGAAATGTAATAATGACATCTAAAACTTTAAATTTACAACTGAAATTGGCATTATGTTATGCATATCTTTTCGAATTTAGGCCAATTATCTGAAAAGAACACATACTACTGTTTTTTGAAATTTTCAAAATAAACAAAATTTCATTTAATTGTCACAAACAGATGACATTTTGTGTTGAATGTCGAGTCTCACAATAAAAATTTCCAGTATCGATTCTCTTTTGATAAAAGCGATTATTTTAGTGATCCATCTATAGCTGCATTGAGGTAAGTATGAATCAACGAAAATTTTACTAAATGTTAAAAAGTTCAGGACAAATCGTTAAAAAAATACAGAAAATCTGGTCCAATCAAAAGAAAGTCGTGCTGAAAAAATTATGTGTGTAAAGATCACAATAAGAAGTCGGAGTTTTATAAAGAAACACGGTATATTTAATATTTGCATTTAATAACATAATTTTCAACAATTACAATATAACATTAGTCCACGGGCTATTGGATAAAGTTAATTTTTCCAGGAAAAAGTAGATATTGTTCTGACATTACTGTGAATGTTTTAAATAGATTCAACTTTGATCAAATAAATTCATTGTGAATTGTGACAGCAAAAACGTTTATTCACGAAACAGCTGTTATTTGACAGCAAATTTGTGTTTATCAATAAAGTTGTAAAGCAATTTTTTTTTCTTTACGTGTAAAAGAAATAAATTACTCTTAGTATTTTTAATTTTTTTTAAATATGGCTGAGGAAATAGACGACAATGAGTTTTTCAAACAAGATTTTACAACGGCATCCGAGTGGGAAATTTTCAATGCTCGCTTGGATGAAATATTTTTGGATTGGAAATTGCCATATAGATCGTGCAGAAGATCTTTTAAGAAAAATGAATTATTTTTAACCAGTTGGGAAACACGTTCTGAAAATATATTTTTTGCTGATGTAGAAATGATTGTTACTTACTATAAAGCAAGAATTTTTGATGAGGAGGAGGAAAAAAGCAATTTAGAAAATGAAAAAGTGCCATCTTCTGCTGAAAAAACTTCTCCAGAAAGCCAGTCAAAAGAATGCCAAACTCATTTAGATCTTATGAATTTCGCTAATAACTTTTGCATTTATGAAGCAAACTCATCTCGTATTCATCCATTAGCAATGTGGTACGGATTGCGTGAGTTCGTTGTTATAGAAATGGCAAATGGATCTCTGCTTAATGAAAGTCAATTCAAAGTTCTTCTAAGCTCTGCTTGTATTAGTGTTAATGAAAGTAACACAGATGTTCCTGTTTTTATTCGAGTGATGGAGAAGCATTTGGATGTCTTTTTAGGAGTTAGTGAGTCTCCATCAATTCGTATTAATTTTAGTATAGTGGCTTTAGAGAAAACTCCACCAACGTGTCGCTATTTATCAGACCTTTTGTGTATGTTTAAAGTGAAAATAAAGAATACATATCTTGATCCAACTGCGGTTACTGTTTCGGTTCAATTAACGTATTCACTCAAGGATTTTGCAAATCGAGATTTTTTTTTGAAATGTAAAATACCTTTTTCATCTGATCTGGAAGACAGTCCAGTCGAAGAAGTAAAATTCAAAAATGAAGGTACAAAATTTTGTGTTTTACCTTACGGTGTATCAATTGATCCAATAGAAGAGCTTGTTTTACATTGTACGTGGCAGGAAATTTCAGAAAATGTAGTTATAGATTCTGCAACATATTCAGAACTCAAACCGATGTTAGCACCATTATGGTCAATTCGAATAAATATAAAAAACAAACGAAATATTCCTATATATTATTTAACAGATGCTTTAGAAGAATTTTTGAAGTTACATGAGAATAATAAAAGAATAGGAAATATTTTAGGTAGTTCATATGATGTCGCGAGTTCTCAAAATTTTATTGAGGGTAATCCACTTAATTTGTTGACAGAATCTAAAATTCCTAATCTGAAAAGTGTTTTGGAGGAAATGGAAAATAAAAAAAAGAGTAAAAAGAAAAAACAATTAGATGGACCATTGAAAGAAAAAGAGTTAATTCAAATGTTATATTATATGTTTCCTGATGCACAATCAGAATCTGAATATCCTTACGATGAATTTGAAGGAAAATATAGTGTAAGTGTAGTTTTAAAAAAGGAACTTAAAATATATGAATATTTATTATCTCTTTTCTTTTTATGTAATATAGTTTGATCCTTGGAAAATAAAATCAGCTATTCCGGACTCTCTTTTGTTTCGATTAAGTTCTCTATTGGCTACAGTAAATATGTATTTTAGTGGTTTGTCAGCAGTAGCTCAATTATGGGCAGAATTCACTCAAGAGATGCGATATAGAGTTGAACGTTGTATTGAAATACCTGGGTAAGTTTAATTTTTATTAATATTTCAATTTGATTTTTAAATATTATAAAAATAGTTTTTATTTTACACTTCTCTGTCTAAGAGGATGAGGGATACGTAAATAGAATAAGTGTTCCTGAAAAGTTTTTACTTAAAAAAGTTTTTTTTTTTTCAAAAAATTAGTACTGTTTTCAAGAGTCATTTAATGATTCGACTGCTTTTTAATACTAAATATTTTTATTTCGCCAAAATAATTTTTCTTTAGATGTTTTAAAAGGGCAAATTATTTCATATACAATTCTCTCCAAAATGTTCTTAGTTACAATTTCTATAGTTCTAGTTTTAGCTTCCAAATACCACTCAGAAATACTGATTTAAAAGACGGGTAATGTTTGAAATTAATCGAATTCTTTTCGAACACAAAAGTTTTTCACCTAATTCATTTTAAATATGAATACAAAAATTTATTGTATTAGAAAATATGGATTTTTCTAGTTAGTACGAATCTCTGTATCTTTATGAATCTAGAAGTATGAATCTTTGTATTTCTGTGAATCTTAGAAATATGAATCTCTGTATCCTGTAAATCTCGCCTTATGGAAATATATGTCTTAAGATTTTGTTTTTAGCTTCTTCAAATAGGAAGTTGTATGTATATATTATAATAAGGGAAACATACCCTTTTAGTCTTTGGCAATAAAACCCTGGATAATGAATGTTTCCACCATAATTATGTTAGTTTTTCTTTAAATAAAACTGCAATAGTTTAATTTTATTTTAAATTTTTATAATCACTATACATGTATATAATGCAATATTATTTTTATTTCTCATAACATTTTTGATTATTCAACTAATATATGTATGTATATTAATTTTATTTGCTTTTGTAACATTTTTTCTACATAATTTTTGCTATTGATTCTTACTTTATAAATTTTTATAATGAATTTATATCAGTATATTTGTTTTTAATTGTGTGTAATAATTAATAATTGTTTTTTTTTCGTGTTATAACATTCAAGAAGAACATTTTTTATTTTAATTTTTTTTTTTTTTTTAATTTATGAATCTGAATAGCTGAAATCGTGCTAAGGCAGTTTATATTTATATAATATTTTATTAACATGAAATTCTTTATAAAAATAATAATTTTATTAATTAAATGATGCGAATATAATTAATAATATTGTATGTATAATAAAGAACATTAAATTAAATGTGTCATAATGTTAAACATTTTTGGAAACATGACAATTTATATTATGAAATTTCAAATGAACTTTGTTTTTATAAGAATATATTTAAAGAAAAAAAAAAATCAATGTTCTAGATTTATTAAGATTATTACTTGTAATGAAATTTTTTCTATTCATGAATTATTTAAATATTGGTATAAAATTTTTCCAACTCATATATGCTATTAATTAATAAAATTATTAATTATTATAATTAATTTAAACTATCTATCCTAATTAGAATATGGTGAATAATAAATTGGTGCCTTTAGAAAAAATTAACTTTATTTACATTTTGTGTTTTTAATTTATAAATTTACTAAAGTAAAAAATAAACTATTGGGAAAAATTATTTTCTAACAAGAAAATAAGAAATTCAAATAAGTTTAATATTGTACACAATTTTTGATATGATAAAAAAATTAAAAAATTTAAAAAATTTGAATTGAAAATTTTCTAAAATGCATTCTTATATACGAAATTTAAAAATATTTGTTCCCATTTTTATTAAATTATTTTTTTTTTCGTTTTACTCTAATATTTATATAATTATCAAACCATATTTTTAATAACAGCAGAAATAAAGAAGTTTAACTACATATTTAACAATTTATTTTTGGTGGAATAGGTTCTAGATATCACGCTAAATATTATTTTTTTTTTAGAATTTTTAATAAAAAATCTTATTTTTTATTTATAATCTATAGATTTGTAATCAATAAATTGAAATTTTGGTTTCTTTTTTGTTTAAAATCTTATACAAATAAAAAAGTTTTAATTAAATTAAATTTGAGAAAATTTTAAAATTATAAATTATAGTAGAATTGAATAATCATAAAGCTATTCGAACAAAAAAGTGCATTTACGCTAAAGATCAAGTTTTTAAATTTAACATTTATTTTCTTCTTTAATATTTTTTGTTATATTATTTATTTATTACTATATTACTAGTCCTCTTTAAGAATAGTGCATTTAATTTACTTCCTATAGATTATTCCAAATTCAACTAATTTGAAGTAAATAAATGAATTTTAGTTTAAAAAAAATAATTATGCTAAATAACCTATTAGGTCATGAGGTTCTGTGTCATTTATTGGTATTACGAGTATTGTACTAGCATAGAATACTAACAGGAATAAGAATTACGGGTACTTGAAATATTAATGGGAATAAGAAATTTATATTTTGTAAAAATAGAAAAATTTAAGGGGAAACTTTTATCTCAGACCCGAAAATTGACGATAAATAATGCAATTTAAAATCAATAATTTTTGAATGTATTGTGATTTTACTTGATATAGTACCTTATAATACAGTTTTACTGCATTATCTCTTATGCCAGCTTTGATTTTTATTTCTATTATATGAAATTATTTGAGTTTTAAAGTAATAATCAAAAATTGGTGATATCAGTTTGGTGTTATATTTCGTAATAATTATTGACATTTATTAATAAATAAAATAATCAGATTTTTAATTACAATATTTTAAAATATTAATGGATTTTTTTTGTGTTATTAATTTCTTAAATTTTATATTACCATTTTGAATTTTATACTCTAAAATCATTATTAATTATTATGATAATTATTTAAATGCTGTTGTGTGGGTAAAAATTACCATCATAAGTATTTATTTAGCTTATAACACTTACTGCTACTTAAATAATATAATGTTAACTTAATTTTATAAATATTATTAAATTTTCTTTTATTTCTTTTCTAATTAATTTTTATTAATTTTTTTTTTTTCTTTATTTCAAACTATTTTGAAAAATATTGTTAACTTTTTATTTTAATTTCTGCTTCTTTTTTTTTTACAATTTATTATTAATTTTTAAATTTTATGTTTTTGTTTTTAAATTTTATATACATTTATATATACTTTATTATAATTAATTTTAATTATCTTATATGACTAAATTTTCGTTAACTATCAACTGTGTTCAATTGGATTCTATTTTGATATGAGAGATTAAATTTGACTACTTTTCGAGAAATTTTATTTGCTTTATTTTATTTTTGTTGTTACTTATATATTTTATTTTTAAAAAATTTAATTCGAGTACATGTTTTATTTTTCTTATACTTTTTCTTTTTTAATGTGAATTTCTTTATTAAATTTGTTTAATTGTTAAAATTTTAAAATTGTTCAATTTGTTCTCTTTTTTTTAATAAAGAATTTTACTGATTTGTTGGTAATTTCTGCTAAAAATAAAAATTTTATATTAAGTAATAGTAGTCATCCGTCATATCAAAATATTTGTTATATATACAGAATTATTTTATTAAAAAATAATTGAATATATGGAATATAAGCGATAAAAATATATAATTTAATAAATATTATTTAAAAAATAAAATAAGCGTAAATTATAAAGTATTTAAAATAGGAATATTATTAAAAAATTATTTTCACTCAGAAATTATTTTACTCAGAAAATCAATCTTTTACTCAGAAAATGAAGAAATTTTTTGAATAACAATGATGAGGACATCAGGAATTATGGGTGAAATGTTAAAATAATTTTGAGTTAAAATAATTTGCTTTGTTTATTTAATTTACAAACATTTTCGTTCAAAATCTCTCTTATTGTAAATCTCTCTCGTAGCAATGAAATTTGGAGAAACTACGAATTTTATACGAGTATTGTGAATTCCGAAGTAGTAAAAATATATTACGAATTTCGTAATAGAGTAATTATGAATCAAACTCGTAACGAAAATAAATGTAAAAATTCTACTAATGAAATTTTTAAACGTAGAAAGCGAGTATTCAAGAGTGGTGGGTTAATTTTTTTGTAGGGAAATGTAAGTATTTGGTAGAATTTATTTTATTTACATATTATTAAAATTTTCTTAAGGGAAAACGAGTTTATTTTAATTAAACAATTTTTTCTGGATTATCTATTGCTTTTTGAAATGTGTATTATTTTTTTAAATATCTACTATAAAATTTGAAAAATCTAAATGTTGTCACTTGAAAGCTATAATAAAATAATGATTTTGACATTACGGAAAATAATGTTGCCATTGCAGATTCACAATATAAACGATTGAGATTTATAATTACTCTATGTGCGTAATTAGTCTACGTGCGTAACTTTCTAAAATTCGTAGAATTCTACGAGTAAGATTCAAAGATGAATTCTATTTGAAAAAAGGGTGAATAAAAATTAAATTATTTTAAATAAAATTTCTTTTTTATTGAAGAATTAATTAATTAATTTCTTTTTAAAATAATTGAAATATATTCAAATTTCTCAATGATATTTATTTATTGAAAATTGAAAATGAATAAGAATAATTAAAAAAAATTGTTTTATAAATTAATTTTGTGTTTTTCATGAATAAAATATTTATTAAATAAATGTTTTCCACTTCTCATTTTTTGTATATTTTTATTAAAACACATTTATGTTTTAACCACTTACCAGGGCATTGATTAAAATATAACAAAAAATGGCAGAGTTTTCACAATAAATTTTTATTTTATATACATACATATATGTAAGTGATAATAATAAACATTTTAATAATAATAGTAAAGTTTTTTATAATAAAAAATGCTATTTATTTGTTCATACAGTAAAGTATAAAAATAAATAACAAAATTTTTTTTTTTTGCTTTTTTATTTTTACATATATAGAGAGCAAAAATAAAGTTTTATTAAAGAGTTTCAATAAATTGCATTATTAGTGTGTTTCTTGTATACACAAAAATAAAGGGGCAATTTGGAATATATGAAATAAAAAATTCAAGAATGGAAAATATTCGATTTATGTTTTAGTATTGCCATCCCTCTCCATAATATATAAACATAGTAATTCATATTGTGCTTGCCATATTTTAGTAGAGTTTTAGTGCTTTATTCTGGAATAGTATAAAGTTACAATTTATAATATTAAATTAAGCAGAAAATTAATAAATTTTTTCAATATTTATTTCAATTTGAATTTTACATTCATTTATTTGGTGGTCAAAGAAATAATTATGGCATTTGTAATTAAATTTTAGAAAAAAATATTTAAGAACAAAAGAAAAACTTCCTTAAAATTTTTTAAATCAATATTATTCTCTCTTTTGGTTTCTCTACATTTTGTGAAAAAAATAGAAATAAAAATGGAAAAAACTTTAAACAACTTGAAAAAGTTATTAAATTTCCATTTTTTGTTATTTTTTTGTTTATAATTTTTTGTTACTTTAATTTATAACATAACTTTAACTTTTTTATGAAACAAAAAGCGAAAAATATTTAACAAAAAAAAAAATCATACAAAATCGAGACAAAGTAAAAAAAAAATGAAAAAATAAAAACCAGAAATCGGAAAACAGTGCAAAAACTTAACCCATTTGTGGTAATAAATGTGATTTTGCTATTATATTTTTTGGATTTTTCAATTTTTTTATTTTTTATTTTATTTTTATGGTATTACAAAAGAAAAGCACAATTTAACATCGTTAATGTGATATTTTTCATTATTCACAGAAGGATAATCTTTTGTGTCATGAAAATACGATATTGTCGGAAAGGGGGGGAGGATAAGGGGGGCCGTCGAGGGAAAAAAAACTAAAAAGATACAAAAAAATTCTAAACTTTCTATAATAGACCATATTTTTATCCGCCGGTTTTTTTTTTTACCAGAAATAAAAACCGAAAAACAACGAATTATTACGCATTCCTTGATAATATAGCCCTGATATGTGTAGCAAAGCGAAAGCGAACAAATCTTTAATATTTTATTATTATTTTTTTTCATTCATATGGATTTTAAGAGTATATAGAAAAAGTTAAGAAGAAAAATTTTCTTTTATATTTTTTTATCTTTTTCTTTTTTTTTTATACTTATATGTATAACGTAATATAGATGTTGGATAACGGTTAACTTTTTTACATTT
The DNA here is from genome assembly GCF_029603195.1 of Condylostylus longicornis. Lineage (NCBI taxonomy): Eukaryota > Metazoa > Arthropoda > Insecta > Diptera > Dolichopodidae > Condylostylus > Condylostylus longicornis. The sequence continues at coordinate 972,385 of NW_026577971.1, read as the reverse complement.
TCATGATTAACGCGTGAAATGCGTGCGTATTGTATAGAGTTTAGTTTAGACCGTCAAAATTCATTTAATTTGCTTTGTGCATTCTAAAATATCGAAATTGACATTTATGAATAAAAATTTCCAAAATCGAAATTCATTTTGAGTTTTGATTTTGCTATAATTAAATTGAAAACAGAATAAGAGCGAAACTATCACTGCACATTTCACCGATGAAGTATTCTAAATTCATATATTATAGCTGGCGATTTTTTTTTTTTATAGTATCTGTTTCCATGCGTATGTGACAACATAATATGCAAAATACTGTTCAATTGCTTTTGCGTTCCGCTCTTGTTCTGGACTAACAACGGAATTCATCCGCCATTGCCATTCACCGCTTTGGTTATATTTTTAACAATAAATTAGCTCGGCAAAAATCATTTGACGTATGTTGATTATTTTTTTTAGGAAGAACATGGAATTTATCGGCGATGTTATGAAATTTGCGAAAAAAAATTGGTTCAAAATCGAAATTTTTCAAATATATCACGTAAAAAGCATATGACCTCATATTGATTTTAAACGCTTAAAGAAACACCCTATACTTACATCAAATATGGATGTGAAATATACTTGTATGTAATAATTTGTGTATTCATTGTTATTAATATGTTTATTCATTGTTTTTATTATTATTTTCATTTCTCTCAAGGATATTTATTTTAAAGGCTTTTTTTCCTTATTAAGACTGTGAAATTTAAATTACCAGATTATTTTAAATTATAATAAAATTTCCCTCAGTTTAATATAATATATAAATTAGCTATCAATTAAAATATTTGTTATTTAGCATTAAGATTTATGTATATAAAATGTAATCGAAAAAACAAAGTACAATAAAAGTCAAAAGGATTATAATAATTATTATTGCTTAATCATATTTGTAGTTTTCTTGCATTTAGTTCTTTCGAAAGAATGCAAATTGTAGGAATAAAAAAATTAAATTTTTTGTTCAACACATTCGGTCGTAATATTTTGTTATAGTGAAAAATTTAAATGAGAATGAATGGATTTAAATTTAGCTAGTATTTAATATTTATTACTATGAGAATTTTGGGACTATTAAGACAATAATAATAGTAATTTTAAAGTGAGTGTTAAAGATCTTAAAAAAATATGATTATTTTTAAACTCATTGAATTTGTTTATTGTATATGAATTGCGTTCGCCTGAAAGTATGCTATTTTTTCTTATTTTGGTAAAGACACTCGATTCTCGAAAATTAATTTTTAAGCTTTAATAGTCATAAATTAAATTAAGGAAGTAAACATCAAAATTTTATTCAAAATAAATGTAAATTATAATATGTAATTTATGATAAAATTATTTCATATACAATCCTTTCTTGTTTTAATCAATATTATAAAAAAGTATAACAAGAAAAATATTTTTAATCCTGAATTCATCTTTGTATGTACATATACATAAATCGTTTACCCCAGAGCAAATTTATTTTTTTTTTATGTTGAAAAGGATGCACATTATATGCAAAAAATATTTTAATTTCAATTTTATTTTATTAAATTTATTTTATTATTGGGAATTTTTCAAGTGGCATAAATATACAACAAAGAAATCTTTATGTATGGCGTGTACGTCAGTTTTTATGCTAAGTGCCCTTAAATGTAACCGAATGTGAATCGAAAAATTAAATTTATCTTTGAATTTATTGCACCCTATATGCACCTTTTATGTAATAAGAAAATGTGATAATATGCTATAATTATTTTCCTTTTATAATATTTTTGTATAATATTCTTATCAAAATTATTTAAAATAAAATATTTTACTGATATTATTGTGTATTCTTTCATGAATCCGTGAATATCTGCTTATTTGCTTTCTTTATTAAATATAATATCATTTTATTTATTCTTATACGGGAGGATTCATGTAATTATCTTTGATTATTATTTAAATTTAATAATAATGAGTACATAATATCAATTATATTTTATCTCAAGTTGTATTTTAAGTTGAGGAAAATTATTTTAATTTTGTAAATAAAAAGTAAATGCAGAATTTTGTTTAAAAATTTGATTTCAAAGTGCAATAAACTATACAAAGTGTTGTTAATCAAATGAAGATTATTTCAAATTAATTAAAATTGTGAGATTCAATTGAATGAATGAAAAATCAACTTCTTACTTAATTAGCGAGTAAACATAAGTTTTAAAAAGATGAGAAAATTAAAAAAACATTTCATTTATTTTCAAATAATTTATAAAGTGTCTGTCTCTCTATGGAACAGGCTCCCGACATTTCCAAACAAAATAGTTTGCATTCAAAATAATTTAAGTTCATTTAAAAATTTAAGTTTATTTACACCCATATTCTGTTAGTAGCATCACTTGACGTGATGGGTTGTTAAAAATTCGGAATTCTATACTAAAAAACAAAATTCTACCAATAATACCCCATCACCTCAAGTGATACGGCTAACAGAATATGGGTATAAGTTATTAAGTTTTAAAATTTTTACAAGCAAAGTAAACAAATTTAATTTTCAATTAAATTTTTTTAAAAAAATATTAAACTAAATCTCTATTTGAACTAAATCTTTATTTCAATATAATGAGCAAAATAGAAATAATTCATAAAATTAAATAGGCAATAAATTTAAATTATAATTTAATTGTTTTTTTTTTTTCTTATAAATTTTGTAATTAGTAAACATTTATTTGTTATTTTTCATAATACTTAATGAGAGTAGATATAATACCATATAATTAAAACAGTGATATATTTGTTATACAGTGAAATTCAGATAAATTTACTATGAGTTAAATAACTATTATTGCTAGAATTCATATTTTCCCAATGCTTTTACGTCCTCTTATTTTTTTTTTTATTTTCAAATTAATTACCAAACTTTAATCTTAAATTATGTTAAATATTTTAAGTTATACAACTTTTAAGGCTGATATATCAAAATTATAATTTAAAATCAAATTTTATGTGTTTTAAATTATAGAGATAAAATTCAATTAGAGCGTAGAATTTTATTTATTTTATGATTTTAAGGTTAAAAATATTCATTATATGCATTATTATTTGTGCAATTATTTTTTTTCCCTTAAACGGAAAATAGTAGTTTTAATTATTTTTTTTCGTTATTGTAAATTATTCTATCTAATTATAAAATGTATAATTAATGAAATTTAAATAATGCAATTATAAGTATAATAAATTTATTATAATTTATTAATAATAAGGCAGGGATTAATATTTTTTTTTTCCCCATTATATTTTAATGCACAAAATATAAAATTTTTTTTAATATACGCACATGTATCGGATGTGAACAATATAATTTATGATTGCTTTATATAATTGCAATTATAATTGTACAATGAAAGTTACTGTCACAATTATTATATAAATTTGGTCTGTTTTAAATGAAAATAAAATAAAAATTTTTATTAGGAAATATTTTGAATTTTTGTACATAGTTAAATATTTAATGCATATAATATAATTTAGGTATAATATTAATTTAATTGTTAATTGGTTTCTACAACATAGTAACAAAATGTTCAAAATTCAAAATATAATTTCGTATTAAGTCTATTATTAGATGGGAGATGGTTAAGCATATTGTTGGGCAGGGGTATATTTGTGTATATATGAATAACAATAAAATATAACTTGAGTTCAATCTAATTAATCATCCATTATATATATACAAAATTATATTTGCTAATAAAGAATTATGTTAGGATTATTTTAGATTTTGTAATATTATAATTATTTTATACTGTTCTTATTTCAGCGACAAGATTTTTTTTTTCAAATAATAGTTTATGTGATTTTTTGCAATAAAGCAAAAAAAAAATATTCTTGCAAACTTTTAATAATTTCTTCCTGGTTCGAATTGTATCCAATTTGATTTTAAAAATGCATATGTATATAAACACTGGATTAACTTTTAAACTATCACAATATTTTTATATCCATTTATTTCCATATGGGGAAAATTTTACCCTAAAATTAAAAAAAAAAATTAAAAAAAAATAATGCACCGAAATTTATATATTCCTAAAAATTTTGATATACGTAAACTTTTTTCTAATAAACTATAATTAATAAGTTTAATTGAAATTAAAATTAAATTCGATATTTTTCTGCTAAAATACCAGTATCGTTAAGAGTTCAGCAAAATCACATTGGTCCGCAAAAATTTCATTCGGGAGTTAGAACATATTGTTGCCGTGATTCCAAAATTATACAGTAATGCAGTATTGATATTATACTCCAGATTTTCTTATATTGTGTTTATTATTTCTGCTGATTATTTGAAAAATTTTCTGTAATATTTCAAAAATAAAATTTTGAATATTTAATTTATTTGTTTGGTAACCCGAATTTCACAAAATTTGAAACAGGAAAATAGATAATAAATAAAAATATATTTAAAGAAAAACAAAAATAATACAAAAATTAAATTGTAAATACAAAATTTTTATTTTATTTAATTATATATTATTAAACTATAAAATATTTCTAACATTATTTTAATTTTTATATTTATATAAAATGTTTTTTTTTTAATTTATAATAATATTTTTAAAGGAAATAAGAAAAATTTAAAAAGTAAAATTAAAACAAAAGAAATGAGGAAAAACTAAAATTCTTTTTCCGAACAAAATGAAAGAAAATTGAAAAAAAAAAAATTAATATTTTATTACAATAAATTTTTTTTTCTTCAATTTTTTCATTTAATAATTTAATTAATTTTTTTTTGTTTTTGTATTTTTGCTAAAATTTATGTAAATATATTTATGTATAAAAAATATTTGCTCCAATTTTTTTTATTTTTAATTTTTATTTTACAATAATTTCCATATTTTTTTTTGCTGTTTGTTCAAATCTCTTAAAATAAAATATTTAATTAATATTGTTAAATTTTATTAGCACTTAAAAAAATTTACAAACATATTTAATTTTATTATTTATCATTTTTTTTGGAATTTTTTTTTCTTTTTTTTTTTTTATTATATTTTTTAATGAAATATTTGAAATGGAATTGAAATAATATCAGAATTTTCACAATATTATCTCAAATATTTCTCATTTTTATTTTTTTTATAATTTTTAATTTAATTAAAAATAAGCACCTATAATTTGTTTTTTATTTTTTCAAATAAAAATTTTAATAATATTTTGTAATATGTAGAAAAATATAGGGATTTGTAAAGATTTTGGATAATTTTTGAATGCCCTCTATTGGAGTATTAAAATCAATTATAGATTTTTTTTTTTATAAAAATAATGATGTTTAATTAAATAACTGGGAGCTCGTTTTAACAAAAAATGCGAAATTTTTTATTTTAATAGTTTTTAAAATATTCAGTTCTATCATTAATTACACTCGTAGCATCCTACAAATTACGAACTTAGTTATGAAGTAGAATGATCACAAATTCTATTCGAAGAGTTTATTAATCAACAATGTAAACACCATTTATCGAAAAATATAATGAACACAATTATAATGAACTGTTTCCCATCACGATAGCTGTATTAGAGGAAGTCAAACTCAAAAAAAAAAAAAATCAAAACTCAAAACTTTACAATGAACGTTCTGTTTAAGTTACTTGTTCCGTACGATTATTTCGTAAATTTTCGGAATTGACAATATGACATTCGTAATTTTTTGAATTTCACGGTTACGAACGGAATTCGTGATAATGCTAATTAACTTCAGGGTAGAAATTCATTTTAATTGTTTTTTTTTATTGAATTTTAATAATTCAATAAAAATTAATTTTAATAATGTTGTTTCTTCTGTTTTAGAAAAGAAATTTGTATGAATTTAGCTAATATGGGATTTTATTTAAATATTGATTTAATAAAATAGGGGAAGGTAAAGAGCATAGGACACAAAAAAAAAGAAATTCATTATTTAGATAGACATTTTTAATATTATAATTTCGCTAATTCAACTAGTAATTGGAATGTGATTTGAAAAAATATCATTATTTTATTTGAAATTTTATTTAAATAATTAAGAAAAAATCAATTGCAAAAATAAAAATTACTTTTTCTTATTAAATTTTTATTATTATTTTAAATATTTAATTTTCATCTTTTAATTAAAATTTTTATTACTCTCATTATTTATTATTAAATTTTCGATATAGAATTTTAATAATATTAAAAAATTGCACCTAATAAATTATTCATAGTGTTTCAAAATTTATTTTAATATTTTGACTTTTTGAATAGCATTTTGAGAACTATATTGAAATTAATTTTTTAATTGTATTTAATTTTGTCTTTCAATTCTTCCTTATTAATTTTTGTTTGTATATGTTATTTAAATTAGTAATGGTGTATATAATTAATTCTTTTTTTTTTTTCTTTTTTTTGCATTTAAATGTAACTGTCGTTGATTTCGTTTATTGAATTTTCATCATCTGTTTTGTTTAAATTTTCATTTAATTTATCATAAGCTATTGAATTTATACTTATATTACTATCATCAATATTACAATTAATATTATTGCTATCTTGATTTATATTATTACCACTAGAATTGTCATTGTTAATGTTATCATTATTTTTAATTAAATTACAATTATTATTATCATTATTATCATTAGATTGTTGATAATCATTAGGTGATCTAATAATTCTATTATTATTATCATTAATATTTTTATTTATTAATTCTATATTTTCAATATTTTTATTATTATCATTTAAATTGAGATTTTCTGAAATAATTTTCAATGAATTTAAATTATTACTATTACTAAAATAATTATTATTATCATTATCATTATTATTATTATTTATATTATAAATATTATTAGAACTACTAGCACGACAACTATTATTATTATCATAATTAAAATATTTTATTGATTTATGATATGTTTCATTACCATTTATATTACCATTTTGTTGTATTTTGAAACGATTTCGATTAATAATAGAACAATTATTATTGTTTGATAAAATATTTAAATTGAAATTATTATTATCATTTAAAGTGGTTGTATTTCGATTTATTTGATTACTAATAATTATATCTGGTGGTGGTGGATTTAATGTTGATATATTTGATGATGATATATATTGATGATTTGATTGATTTGGTAACATTAATGATCTTTCTAAAATGAATGGTAATGAACCACGTCTGATATGATCAAATTGATTATTTTCTCTATAATTATTACTTTTATTATTTTGATGATTATTGTTATTATTATTGCTATTACTACAACTACTACTACTAAAACTATTACTATAATATCGTCGTCGCTGTGATTGGTGTTGTTGATGTTGTTCGAATTGAAAATGATTATTACTATTACTATTATTATTATTATTATTATTAGAAATGTTACGATTAGAAATGGTAGCGGCAGTAATTATTGCATTACTATTATTATTATTATTAGTGCAACAATTACGGCGGTCACCTTTAACATATTGTCAGAAAATCTCATCTAAATTTAATTTCATATCAAAATATCATGATAATATAAGTTGTCCTCATAATGGCACAAGTCCGTTGCGTGTTGTTGGATTTCTCGCCATATATATATCCATGTCATGATCAGTCCAATTATCAGATGTGTCACAATAATTATTTAATGTATGAGTAGATCCAGCTGTTGAATACCTGTTTTAAAAATAAAAAAAAAATTGAAAGAAAAGAGAAAAGAAAAATTATTTTCATATTTAAAAAGAATGATTTTTGCATAGTAATTGAAATTTTAAAAATATTTGTGGATTTTCCTCATTTTTACTGCTACTGTTTCAACACAGTTGTTTGCATTACCTTTTTTATTGCTTTAAATGTGTTAGTTAATACATACTTTACAGTTATCAATTACATTCTAAATACCCATACTATTTTCATTAAAGTTTCTACAATTATTTATGAAAATTAAAATATGAACTATAGTATGAAAGTTTTGTTTATTTACAAATTATAGAGTTTTAGGATTAATTCGGAGATTCAAGTAAAGCGATACGTTTTGTTTTAAGAGAGAGTTTTTAAAATAAAATTCGTCAGTTTAGCTTAAGTTTTGTTTTAATAATAATACATAATAAATTAATTCTAGCAAATTATAAAAAAAATTATAAAAAATTATAAAAAAAAAAGTAAAAAAAATAAAATGTAGCTTAAACAAATTCAAAATTTTAACGAAGCAATTTAATAAGTGTTAGTCTACAAGATTAGCATAATATATTTAAGCGTATCTTGCAGGTTTTGCTTTTTTATATTTCTACGTGCACAAATTTCTATGTATGTGCCGCGGATCAAAATCCAAAGTTTCTTCCAGCTATAACAATTTCTTTTTGCAATCTTTCGGACAGTTTGTGAGAAGCGATACGTGTTTCAATTCAACATTTTTCAGAAATATCGTATGGTGTATTGTATTAATCGAAATAATGCAATATCTTGAGATCCGAGTGACACCTCGTATGTCAAATGACGTTTTTAAAATACATTAATGAATTTATAAGCATAATTTGATAATATATTGAATTTAGAGTATATAAAAATTGTACATTTAAAAAATTATTTTAGTTTTTACCAAAGATTTTTATTATTTCATAATAATTATAAAATGAATTGCTTGATTATGCTTGAGTCATAAATTCAAAAGTAGCATTAAACAGGTTAAAGAGAAACAAAAGTTATCATTACTTTAATTGCGTCGTTAACAAGCTTTCCTTTTATATTAGAACAGAAATGTGTATAAGGATAGAGAGCGAAGCAGAGAGAAGGAGAATGAAAAAAAAAAGCCATTGCGTGCAAAATAACAGTTTCTATAGCCAAGATTTTTGTTATATTTTTAGTTTATTTTTTAAGAAGGAAAAGAATTACGTGTTTGTTTTAGTGGAGCGTTAAAAATATGTATAAGAGTTGTGCAGTTATAATGTGCATCTAAGGTGAAAAATTTTTTTTTTCATATAAGATTCAAACGACTAGTAGAAATTTGCGTGAGAATTTTTTTTTTTCTAATTTCTTATAATATGGTGAATTCCAATTTTTTTTTTTAAATCAATTAAAGATTTTTTGTTTTTTTTTTTTTTATTTAAAGAATTTTCTTTTGTTCGAGAAATTATTGAAATGAGAAATTATTGTAATTACTTAATGATTATTATTAATTTTTTTTTTTTACATGATTTTACACAATATATTTGGTATATTTGTTTTACGATTTAAGGTTATTATTGCAATTTGATTCTTTTTTTTTCTTTGATTCAATTTGATACTTACCTACTTCCTGGACGATGACTATGTATATGTGGTCCATTTAAATGATCACGTGATCTAGATCTCGGTCTAGAACGACGTGTACTTGAAGCAATACTTTGTGGACCACCACCATGTATTGAACCGGCATATGATGCACGCGACATACGTTCTGAAGCAGCAGCTAATGATTGTCTAGATTGACGTAATTCTGGTCTTGAATTAACTAAATTAGATGGAAATGCTGAACCTAAATATCCACGATGGGAATTATTTGAAAAACTATGCTGAGATTGACCATCAGCTATTGATCTGTGTATGATTTAATGATGATTTTTTTTTTTTTTTTGATATTTATGTATAATGTATGTATGTTTTAAAAAAAAAATTCAATATTGGCCAAAATGAATTTTCGAGATTCAACTTTGATTCGGAAATTTTGATTATTATTCAATATTATCAATATTTTCTGATTATATTTTAGTACCACGATTTAAAAATAACAAAAAAAAACCCAACAAGTGCGAAATTATTTTTAAAACCAAAGCAATTTTTTTTATTTTTCTTGTTTTTATGGTTGGTAAGTGTGTGAATGTAATCTTTTGATTGTTTGTTAGTTAAAATTTTGAATTTTTAGAGTAAAAATTATTTGTTTGTTGTTTTGTTTTTTATTTAATTAATTTGTTTTTAGTTTGTTATATATTAGATTAATTGTTGCTATTAATTTTAAATGACATTGATAAAACAAAATAAAACCAAAATGGATGTGCGTTTTAAGTATCGACGAAAGTTCTTTAGAATTTTGTTTGTATAGCAAGGGTATTTAAAAAATTTTGATAAAATTTTGTTTTTTTTTTTTCTTGTTCTTCGGTGAATAAGTGCGCTTTGTGGTTTCGTGATAATTTTTGACTTAATTTCGACTCTATAATTTTGTTTTTATTTTCAAAGTATTTTTTTTCCCCAGACTTTGTTCTTTCAATTCATTCTATTAATCTTACCTTGGTTTACTAGTTTTTCCCATAGCTGAAAAATGACTTCTTAAATCTTCTTGATTATCAACTGGATATATTCTTGGTCTTGGTATTGAACGGCCGCTGTATGCTGATACTTGATCCCATTCCTTTATGATTCCATGGAAATTAATGCATACAAAAAATTTATTATAGTACAAAAAAATTTAAACATGTTTGTATAAATGGCCTAATATAAAAAAAAATAATTTAATCCTTTATATTTTATTCAACCCGTAACTGAAAAACCGAGAATATCCTTGTAATTATGAATTATATTTGTTTTTATATACAAAACTTAAAATAGAATTTACAATGTCACGTAATGTTTTCTATTTAGAAATTCTACACTTAATTAAGTTTCAAAATGAAACACACAAACGAATGTGTGGGAGATTTTTATAAAAACCTTTAAAATGGAAATTTTTTCTTTTCCGGACATTTTTTTTTTCTTTGAAATTGTTTTTCTCTTTCAAAAGGCCTACATTTCAGAAAAAAAAATTTTGTTTTTAATAAATTTTAATTTTAAGGTTACAAAAGTCCAATGTCCTGTTTATATATGACCTCTGAATTTTTTTTAATTACAAATGGCCTTTTATTTCAAATCAGAATATTTTTATATTACATTATAGTTTTTGATTTTTTTGGTGGTGCATTTCAAATTAGAATGGTAATTAAAAAATTACTTTATGATTTTCCCTATTAAAGTAATAATTAAGAATAAAAATGTTTACTAGAACTTTAAGTCCCTGTACGTGTTTAATATTGAATTCGTATAGGGATAGAACAAACATTGCTAATGGTGTATTAAGTGTCTGGGGTTTTTATTATTTTAGAAATCACCTTATGAGTATTAAATGCAGATAAAGTTGCTATTGATCCTAATGGCCCGGGACTTCCTGTTGGACCACAACAATTAACTGGTAATCCACCCATTGGTAATGGACTTTTTTGTTGAGAACTTAATGATTGCATTTTACGTGATCGTCTTCTATGTTGCATATGTTATATTTTTTTTTTTGTCAAAAAATTCAAATTAAATGAGAAATTTATAATTAATATACATGAAATTATATAATTAAATTTTATAATTTACCTGCTAGCGGCAATAAAAACTATAACAGCAACAATAATTGTACCACAAATAGCAGCACTTGCAGCTATTGTAATTTTATCCATATTTGATGTTTGTGATGCAACAGTACGAACTTCTTTACATTGTGAATATGGTACTGTGTCTGGTGTAACATGTAATTCTTCTAATGATATAACGCACACAATAATACATTCTTGTGATGGAACATTTTTTATTTTAAATTCACGTTCACTTGCTTCAAGTGGTGGGCCTTGTTTAAAGCTTTTTTCACCAAATAAACGATATACAACACGAAATCCTAATATATTTGCTGTATCGGAATCCCATTGAATTATAACCGAATTATCCATGCGGAATGCATTTTTAACTTGTACTTCATTAGCATCATCGATACGCGTACCACGTTGTGGTGGAAAACCTAATACTAATGGTGGACGTTGGATTTTTTGTTGTGAAGTATTTTGACGCCATACTTGATTTTTCACAATTTGGGGTCCGTTATTTCCATTGCTATTGCCATTTACTGGCGACGAAGAGCCACTTGATACTGATGATGAAACAGAAGATGAAGATGATGCAGCACCAACACTACCTTGACCCAATTGATTTTGATTTGGCGATTTAGTCTTAAATGAGAAATAAAAACCAATAGCTTAAAATAATGTATTAAAGTTTTTTTTAAAAAAAAAATTCATACCGTAAGTGAAGTTATTGCTTTGCTTGTGGTTACTTTTGTTGTGGCCGGTGTTGTTTTTAGTGTTGTTGTACTGGATTGAGTTGTAACTGATGTTGTAGTTGTAGAACCAGTTGTTGACTCAGTTGTTGTACCAGAGGATGACGATGAAGATGAAATTGATGATGGTTCAGTAGTCGAACTAGTAGAAATATTTTCTAAACTGACAGTTGTGGTATTTCTTGGTCGCGATGTTGTTCTAAATGATGTAATGTGCGTTGGAAGAGTCGGTTTTGCTTTTGGTTGTAATGAATCTATGATTCCAACTGGGCCATTTAATTTAACTTCTTCGGGACATGTTAGCTCTTCTGGTTGAATCGAATAAAATCCACGATCTCTAAAACGATTTGGTGAACCACAAAATTGTGGATTTCGTTCACGTGATGTTACCTAGTTAATAACGAAATTGAATTAAATATTATTCAATTATTTTTAATTAATTTATTTAAATATATTTTATTACCTGTAAATCACCATTACGAATCCATTCGGCTACCCATCTTAATTTACAATCACAATGTAAAAATCGTCCACCTAATGAAAGCCCTCTTAAGGTTTGATTTAAATGACTTAAAGCTTTTTCTGGTACTGTTGGTAATGGATTACCATCTAATGCTAATAGTGTTATACTTGGATTACCACGAAATGCAACTTCTGGTAATGTTGTTAATAAATTGAAACCAATATCTAATACTCTTAATTCTCTTAATGAATGTATTGCACCAACCGGAAATTCAGCTAATAAATTATTCAATAAACTCAATGAACTAAGAGTTTTTCTTATACCAAAAAATGATGTTTCACCTAAACTTTGTATTAAATTACGTTCTAAATTTAATGCTGTTAATGAATCTAAACCTTCAAATGTTTTAATACCACCTAAACCTGGTAAATCTTTAATACCATTTTGTGATAAATCTAAGAATGCTAAATTTTTTAAACCTCTTATTGATTCGGGTACACGTTTTTGTCTTGTACCTTTTAAATTTAAATTTTTTAATGTACGTTCTAATCCTTTAAAGGCACCAACTGATAATGTTACATTATTATCATTTAATTTTAATGTTGATAATTTTGTTAATCCTTGAAATGCTCCATCTGGTATATATTGAATTTTATTTTTTGATATATCTAATAAATTTAATATTGTTAATAAACGTAATGCTCTACTTGGTACTTCCTCTAATTGATTATCTTGTAAATTTAAATTTTTTAAATCGTTCTCTTGTCCTCTAAATGCACCATCATCGATTTTTCGTATCTTACAACTACTCAATTGAACATTGTGTAATCGAAGATTTTTAAACATATCATTTTCTAATACATCTATTGTTGAATTATTAATATACAGTAAATCAATTGATTTATTTGTTGCATATTTATTTAAGGCATTTATTAATAATGGAAAATCAACCTAAAAAAAGAAAATAAAAATAGTTTAATAAAATTTTTTAATACATATTTTATTTGTTTATTTGTTTTGAATTTATAGTTCACGCAAAATTTGTATTTTGTTGTAGATCAAGTTCGAATTTATAGCGAATAAGAAATTTTATGGTTTGAGAAGTTCTAAAACTCATTAATCAAAATGTTGGCATAAAATTAATTTAATGATATATAACAATTCTAATATGAAAACATTGTATTGCACGAGTATAACAAATTGTATAACAGATCACTGCTAATTGGATATTAATAATAATTTATATTGAAATGAAGAGGCACAATTAAATAAATAATTCTTAAGTAATTGTATGTACAAGTATGTATTTGGTTTGTTATACAGCAATAACTATGAATTTAACAAGAGTTTAATTCAAAATTTTAATTAATGCAATATATTGGATATGGTCTAGCATAAATACTGTTGCATATTTTCAATTGGCGTGTTATTAAATTTCTAAATTTAATCGTTTTTTTTTTTGTGGTACACACATATTATTTTATATGTATCTCTTATTATGTATAACAGTGTGCGTTTATTAATTATTTATTCGTTAATATTTAATGTTTATGCCAAGAAATATTATAGAATAATTTTGGCAATTATAATGCCTTAATACATGAACAAATAATTATATTAACAAATATAATTATATTTCATTATTGTTCTATTTATTTATTTTTATTTTTTATTTTACTTACTTGATCACATTGTGCCGATAATTCATGTCCTAAATTATAAGCACATATACATGATGTCTGTAAATCTGGTACATCACGCTGCCATGGACATTGTCCTGTAACATTAACAATTTCCATAGACAATAATACTAATGTTATTGCTATTAAATTAGGAAACCAGAAGAAATTTTGTTGTTGCCTATTTATAAAATTATTTTGGTGATTTTTTATTGAATACATTTTTCTATAATTTTTTCTTATATTAATTTTTTGTGTTGTAATTAATTCGTTTACTTTTAAAGTATTTGTTGCTGCCAGCAGTTTGTTTTTATTACCGTTATTATTACTGTTGTTACACTTATTGTTACTATTTCTGATAGTAGAAAAATTTCGTTTATTTCTCATTTCTCTCGTTCCTAATATTAAATTTGTTGTCTTTCTATATTATGCATTTGTTATATATTTATATGTATGCATATATTGTATACATACATATGTTACATGAATTTAATATGTTTGTATTGTTAAAATTATTTTTGTATTCTACACGTACATTTAATTCATATAGAAAATTTTTCTTCATACAACTTTTCTTTTCAAATTTTCGTTAAAATCCCCTGGAAATTAAAAAAAAAAATATATAAATTAAAAATAAGAAAAATATTTTATCAAAAATAAAATAAAAGAAATAAAAAGAATCGAAACTATTATATAATATTCCCGATCTATTTTTGTTTTAAAAATGTCGAAAATATTTTGAAAATATGCGGGCAAAATAGAGAAAAAAATATCGTCAAATCGAACAACTAAAATAAAAGTTCAATCCTTTTTCTTTTTTAGGGTGAATTTATCAAAAATATTTTTGATAAATTCACCCTAAAAATATTACACACTCTGACATACGTTTCACTGTCAAAACACTGCTATTCATAGATGATTTAATGAAAAGCATTTAAAAATTTAAAGATATTTAAAGAAAATTTGGTTCGAGAATGAATGGCATATTACTGTTACAAGACTTAAACTGAGACTTCAAAAATATGACATTTGCCTTCTCTCTCTTCTTCTTGTAATTTAAGAGTATCTACAATTTACAAGAGTATTTTTCTTTAAAAAGATTATCTTGGGTTTTATTAATTTTGGAATTTTTTTGACGATAGATGTCACTACAATAATCGAGTGCAATTATTTAAATGTTAATTTCAATTTTGATTTTTTTTATTGTGTCGGGAAAACGGAATAAGCCAGCTATTGAAGGTTTTATTTGTTTTTTTTTCTATTTCATTTTTTTCTTAAACTAATCATATGGTAAAGATTTCTCTTTATCCTCTATCCTTTAAAATTAAAAGTATTCTCAATATAAGTTTTCTGTGCATTTTTAGTAAAGTTAAGTGGTGAAAAACTTTACAATATTCTAAAATAAAGAGGAAATAAAAGGAATGATTATTGTTGGAATCTTTAAACTTAATTGATATCTTCTATAATATAAAAATTTCATCTTCATTCTGTAGTTAATTTTTAGAATTAAAATTGTTTTTAGTCACGGATTATCTTTGAATTTTATTTTTATTTTTCTCTTTTTTCATTACCCTGCCAATTCCTATTTTATTTCTCTCTTATTGAGTGTTTTAATTAATTTTCCTTCCTATACAATGTATATGTATGTGTACATATGATTATCAATTATCATAAATCTTGTTAATATTAAAAACCTAGTTGACCTAGTTCTTAGAAGAAGATTAACAGGAAATTACATTATAAATTTTATCACGTATATTTAAAATGTTTTAATAAAATTTTAACCATGTGTGAAAAATAATGAAAAATTTAATAAAAATAATTTTTTTCAATTTAAAAATAATTCCTAATAAATATAAATTAGGTAAGGTTTTTATTATCACTTTTATGAATTTAAATTCCATAAAATTTAATGATAAAAGAATTTTTAGGGGTTTATAAAATTTATTAACGATTTGAGAGTCAAGTTCAAGTATAATTCGAATATTGTATATTGGTTAAGAATTAATTAAAGTAAATTCTCAAGATATATTCTCTAAATAAAAGGATTTTTTTGCCACAAGGAAGAAGATTTCCGGAAGCTTACTTCTTCCATAAAAAACGAAACTGAATAAAAATGCATTTAAGAAAGCATTATGGTCGTCATTTTCTGTCGTTTTAAATTGTGAATCCAAAATAGGAACAATATTGTAAAATCTGCTTTAAAAGATCAATTTTTTTTTTTACATTTTTCATTATAGGCAATCATTTTTACTTATTCTATTTTGTAATTGGCTCACTTGCTCATTTAAAAGTCCTTTTGTTCCTTTTTTGCATTGTTATACAAACAAAATACAAAGAATTTTTCTTTAATGTCTCAAGTGTAACTACAAAAAAAATATAAAAAGAAAAAATATTAAAAAATCAAGAAAAAACAATAGAGAATGAAAATGTAAAAGAACATATTAAGAAAAATATCGAAGTCCTAAGTACGAGTGTACTATGAAATTTTCCTTTTCTTATTATGAACCTATAAGAAATTGCCAGTTTAAATTGATTTCTATTAAAATGAGTGAAATGAAATTTTCACTTAAAGTTTGTAACATTTAACATTAAAATATTATAGCGATTAAGGTAGAATATGTAGCGATTAAGGTAGATTACATAGCGATTAAAGTAAGAGATAATCGATTCAATTGGTTGTCTAAATTCTCTTCATGGCACAGTCTAAATTCTTAGTATTGTAAGGCCACTCGTTTGAATTTTAGTAGCCTGGAAGTGATCACTATTAATTTATTGTACTAAGAGGAAGAATGAACAATCCAACTAAAATATTTAAAACTCCAATGAAAAAATAAATTTGTAGTTGTAAATTTGGAATTTACCAATATTATATTTTGAAATTCCTAATATTTTAATTCATCATTTTTAATTTATTTTTTATTATATTAAATATAGAAAGGAAGGAGAAGGAGGTCAAGTGTTTTGTCTATTAATAAAGAAAATGGTTCACATAAGAAATTTTCATTGTGAATTTTTCTCGGTTTTGTTTTAAAATGCTCTCGGTATATCGTTGAATAAAAAGTTTCTCTTTTTCCTTATGTTTCACTTAAGGATGCATTGTCACTTTTTTGAATTATATATTATATAAGATATATTTGAAATATACACATATTATTTCGAGCTCAAATATAGTTTATATGTGAAAGAAATTGAAAATGACTATTAAATCACAAGAATATATGGTAACGTGACTTATACAACAAAACCATATTGGAACAAAAAGAAAATTAATTTTTAATAATAATATGTAAAAGAAAGTCAATATAATCAATAAGTAATTTTGAGCCCTATAATAGCTACTTTAACATGTATAAAAAGTTATTTAAATATTATATATAAAAGGACTTGTAACTGCTTAACAAAACCTATTATATATGTATATGATAAGAACAATATTAGGAATTACATATAAGTATGTATATGAAAATTAACTATTAATATTATTGAAATTCATTAAGACTTTTAATGGTCTTATTATTTACTTGACTTCTAAAATGCTTTAGCACGGTAATAACACAAAAATTCAACTTATAAGTGTAAATTGCTACGAATTTCGAGAGTCAAGGTTTATTAAATTTTTAAAGTGTAATTTGTACTTCAAGTTTCTAGTCCTTATCTTCATTAAATGATGATGATTTTGCTGGTAAATCTGGTAACCGCATTTTGTGCGCCTAAATCATAATTGTTTTGTTTCTTTTGGGCAATATTAATAATTGGACATAAGCATAATTCTTCTTACATAAATTATTATTTTCATTAATGAATTTTTTAATTCTTTAATAAACGTTTTTATAAATAATTCAATAATTGCCGACATATTCATAATAGTCTTATATTAAATGATTTTCAGCTTGTTTTTAAAAACTTGCGACTTCTTTGAACGTTCTTTTAAATTTAATATATACAAGGATCAGTTACCAAGCATAATAACTTTCCTAATTTTTTGTAATAAAAATGAGATTATAAACAGTTCCTATATCTCAATTATCAGGTTCCATATCGTTCCCACATCATTAAATATGTTTCTATTTGAATAAAATACAAAGAGGGAATTAAAAAAAATTTTTTTTAGTAGTATAAAAATAAATAGAGAAAGAAAAACAAAATGAATATTATTGTAAAAAAAAAAAATGAGAACAAACAGATCATATTTCGAGTAAAAATAATTTCATTTTTCAAAATATAGAGGACAAAATTTTTATTGACAAGGATAAGACAATGATATTGTTAATAAGTTAGATAGAATAGGAGAGTACAATGTAAATACTAAAATTAAAATAGAAAACCTCATAAAATTTATCTCTTCCTTTATGCTCTATTGATTCAAACCAAAAAAAAAAAAAAATAAATCTCTAAGATTTACAATAGAATCAATTCATACACAAAATATGTTTGCAAGTGTGTGTGTTTACTTTGATAGTTTGATTGTATAACTGTTATGTTTGGATGCAATATGTAAAAAAAAAAAACAAAAACCAGAATTTAATTGTCAGGATGTTGGAAATTTCTACATCATTAAATATAATTTTATTTAATTATATAAGAGAATAACAAAAACAACAACAACAAAAAAAAATCTTTATTATTTCTTTTTAATTCAAAATTTTTTCATTTTTCATTTTTTTTTTTTTTCATTTAGTGTTGCCCCAGGATTTCCAGATTCACGAACATGTTTATTACATCAAAAATTACAAATGTTAAATATTTGTATGGAACGTCGTCGTGTACGTGAAGGTAATTTACCATTTTCAATGATCGAAAAAAAAGGTATACGAAAAAATTCAATGAAAAAAGATGAAGATTCGGATGAAGAATTTTATGATTGTGATGATGATAATGATAATAAAGATTCAGAACGTCATGAATTATATAATAAACCGGAGGGAAGACTTGAAAAACTTAATGATTTAACATTAATTGATAGCGATGAAGCATTATATATTCCAATAACACAAGATCCTGTACCAAAAACTGAAGATCAATTACATGATGATGCTGAAGTAATGTTAAAATTAGGACCAGGATCAGAATTATGTGCTCAAATGATGACTGCATCATTACTTTCTGATATGGAAAGTTTTAAAGCAGCAAATCCAAGTGGAAAATTAGAAGATTTTATACGATGGTATAGTCCTAGAGATTGGATAGTTGAAACAAATGGTAAAGTATAAGCAAAGTTTAATTGAATTCAAAAAAATTAACAATAATATGTTTAATTTTTAATATTACAGAGAATGGTGAAACAATTGGTCAATTAAGTCAAAGAATGCAAATACCTGGTAATACATGGCAAACAGTTTGGAAACAAGCAAAACCGGTTCCTGCTAGAAGACAAGTACGATATAAAAAGAAAAATTAATTGAAATTATATTTAAAATTTTTAATATTTTTTTTCATTATAATAAAAGAAACGTCTTTTTGATGATACCAAAGAAGCAGAAAAAGTATTACATTTTTTGGAAACAAGAACAATTGGACAAATTTGTGAATTAACAATATCTACACTATTTCATTCAGCTATTATTAAATTACAGGTGTATACTTTTATAAAATTATAATTATAAAATCATTTCTTTAAACTTTTATTTTTTTTTTTATTAAATATAGGATGAACTATCTAATTCACAATTTAGTGAATTTTTTAAAGATATTCAGGATAAATTTAATGAAAATCTTTGTAAAATTTCTCGTGAACCATGGAATTTATTAAATGAAGATTCTGCTTTACCTTTAACGATTCCATCTCCAAAAAAATGGGAATTACTTTTGAATGAAATGATGATTTTAGAACGTTCAATTTTACATTCCAGAAGTATTATATATAAATTATTTAATAATACAGAAAATTTAAATGATAATCAGAAAGAAATCCTAAAAGAACTTTTAAAAGGATATGATGCTGAATTAAATGGTGGAGCAAAAAATTTAACATCAGTAGAAGTTTTAAGTTTATTTAGTGAATCAAGGGAATTAAAAAATGAATTTAATACTGATAAAGATGCTCCAACACAATTGGTAATTACTATATATTTTTCAATTTATTCGAGAAATTATCAAAATATATTTTTCTTTTTATAGAAAATTACAAAATTATTTAAAAAAAAATATATATATTTTTTCTATTTTATATTCTAGTTTTTACCAGAACCAGTTTGTAAAGAATATATTTTACGTGTTAATAGTAAAACAACAACAAGAGGTGTTTGTGGACCACAATTTTTAAGAGCAATTCTTGACAAAAATATGCGTCTATGTGGTGCTTTTTCTGAGAATACAACATTTGTTTAAACAAAATATTATAAAAATTAAAGAAGTTCGAATAATGTTCGATGGATGAAATTCACTCTATAAGCTTTTTAAAAACATGCAGGATATACATATATTAAAACTAGAAGAGTTGGTAGAAAACGTGACAGTATACTCCGTATAATGGTGCTTTAAATGTGAAATTAGTTTTTACTTTTTGATAATTTCTGCAATACATTGGTGGCAGCTTCATTATATCATAAAAATTAGTATATAAAAAAATATAATTTTGTTGTATGTACCGTATTTATAAAAATAGTTGTTGTAAGCATAAAACTCTTACTTTTTATATTTAACATTTATTATTATTTTTTTTTTATATTTAATCCAATAAAATTTTTGAAAGTAAAAGTAAAAAATATTTATTTTCATTACAATGAAAATTTCCTTGCATAGTAAAAAAATTAATTAATTTATTAAGAATTTTAAATGTTTAATTTAGAAATAATTGTAAATTTTATTTTGAACATAATTAATTTACGCACAAATTTACGCACAAATTATGCTCTCTTTTAATTTTATTTAAAGTTATTTTATTAAAGTCTATATTGTTCTTTAGATTAGGTCTTAATAAAATAAATCAATTAATCAGGAAATATTTTATATTATGTAATTTTAATTATAGCAAAATAATAGGTAAAATTCTTAAGGTTATTTTTGTTAATATGATAAAATTTTATGTTAGCATGTTAGGTTTAAAACATTCTTTTTCTTAGCATTACAACTTAACCTTAAAATTAATCATAATAATTATAATAATTTTATAATAATAGTTATTAATTTGAAATTATTTATAAAATGTAATTTTGTACTAGTAGGCATAGCATATTTTATATCAAAGAAATTGGTTTTTAGTTCTATAAAATTTTAGATAATTAAGGATGTTCGCCTCGAATTTGTTCTTAAACATATTTTAAATCCCATGCATTATATTCCTTTATACTATCCATAATATTATAGGGTATTTCTACGTTTTATCTCGATTTGATTTTAAATAATCACAAAACAAATATAATAAAACAAAAACAAAAATTACACCTGTTGAAAAAAAAATTACTATAACTAAATAAAAAAACTTAAACAAATTTGTAATATTTAATTTTCAACTATTTTATTTTTTATTTTGTTCTATATAGAAAACAAACAAAAAAAAAAAACAATAATTTTTTATTTTAATTGAACATTTTTTTTTTAATTTGCTTGTTACCGTTTCCATTTAACACACATAAATAAAAAATTGTAATTATAACAAAATTATTCGACAGTTAATTGCCATAGCCTAGTTAACAAATAGTATAACAATTACATTTTATGAAAAAAAAAAAGAATAAAATACAAAATTAAATTAAACTTTTTTTTTTATTTATAAGTAAAATATAAAATTAAAATAAAAAAAAAAACTTATTCAACTGGTGAAACCAAAAACGCAAAACAAAGAAAAAATTTCCAAAAGAATTTTTTGTTTTAAATGAAAATTAAATTAAAGTTTTTTTTTTACCACAAAATTATTAGTAACCTTATAAAAATTAGTAACAAGGCTACCCGTGCCACTTGTACAACAAAAATTTTGTATTTTTTAATTTTATTCTAACTAAATTAATCGAAATATTTAAGGTTTATTGAAATACACGAGCAAATAATTATATAATTGTATTAAATAAGAATAATTTGTATTTAGATTAATTGATTACCATTTCGAATTAATTAATCTTGAAAATCATTGAAATCTTTGATCAGTTAATGAATTTAACTATTTAAAAATTAAATATTACTTTAGTTGTAGATACTTAAATGTATTTTTTCACAGGATAAACAGCATATACATATCTACATGAATTAAATTCATTAATGGCTTTTCAGCAGTTTTAATAAGAACTGCAACTTTTTATAATTTGTATTTTAAGGTGATTAACTTTTATATTTACACCTAAAGAACATAAAAACAAAAATAACTACGCAGAAAAAATTAAAATCCTTCTATACAATTAACACAGCAGAGTAACATACATATACAATATAATATTTTAGTAGGCAATTTACTTATTAGTTTCACTAAAATTTTTACTATAATTTTTTTTTTAAATATTTTCCATTTTAATTAAATCGTTTATAATGCCTGAAAGTATTTATTTAATTCAAATAAAATGTAATATTAATTTTCGAGAATTAAAATTGAGAATTGCATTTTTAACTCCTATTTGGCAAATAATCTTTAATATGAAAAAATATCGAATTACGCATGAAATTTTCTTAGAATTTTTGAGAAAAAAATTTTAATAAAGGGATTTTATTTATATAATGTATTTAAAATATGTTTTTTTTTGTATTCTCATATGACACTTCTACCAGATCACTAACCATATATAGAATCTATTTAAATAAAACAAAAGACAATGCTGTATTGTGGGTACCTTATAGGACTCTGCATTTAATCTCGGCATTTAAAGAGTTTAACTACATATATTTTATATATAAAATAGACAAAGAATTTTTCTCTTTACAATCATCTGTAATCAGTGATCATAAGAATTAAATTCCATGTTGCTTCTTTTTTTGTTTTTTCTTGATTCCTAAAAATTTTTTTCATCAGAAAATTTATTTATTTTTTTTTTAGTTTTAAATTTTTTTTTTGTTGTTTTCCGTTCTTTGTGTATTATAAACTACATATTTTAGTCATTTTATTTTGAATTTTGTTTTACATATTGTTTTTTTTTTCTCTCTGTATGTTTTACATCTGGGATTAATTTGAATAACATATATATAATAAAGAATGAATGCTTTTAATGCATCTAACTTTAAATTTAATACAGCTGATTGGTTCTAAAATTTAAAAATCAGCTTGTAAAAGAATTTACAAAATATAGTATACAAGTAGTATAATTTAAGAGTATGTACATATGGATACAATACTTATAACTAGAGTTATAAAAACCAATGTAAAATTAAATTAAATAAAAATTTATATACAAACATATACGATTAGCTATATATAAATAATGTTAACAATTCCTTTTGGCGGAACAAGTTGTTGGAGCATAATACTTTGGATATTATGGACTTTGATTGTACAGAATTTTTGAAATATATATATATATACATTATAGCATCATATAGGTGTTATACGATAACATTAACTTTTAAAATTACAACAATAATATCAAAATAAATCTAAAAATAAAAAGCAAAACTAAAATAACATAGAATTTTATCATGTACATAGTATATACTATATTTATATTTATATATATATTTTAATAAGCAACTCATATTATTAAGGTTATTATGTTCTGTAAATTATTATTACATTTATTGGGAGATTCTAGTTAAGCGGTATGCATTCATTTTTTTTTTAAGTAGAAAATATTTTCTTTTATGTTGTCCTCTGATATAGTAATTGATAATGTTTTATGCCTTGTTTGGAGTTTTTTTGCGCTTTGTACGTGATATAATTGATCTGTACATGTGAACACAATATGTGTATATATACTTACATAATTTACGAGATATAAAAAAAAAATTTAAACAAAGGTAATGAATGCGTTTATTCTACATGGCTGTACATAAAGTACATAGGGTTAGGTAGGTATTGTAGCCATGATCTAAGAAACAATAAAAAAAAAGTCAAAAGAGTTAAAAATAAAAGCTAAATGAAGGAATTATCCTTAATTATTACACACGTATATATTTATAGGTCTTTATGGAAGTATACTCGTACCTGAGAAAAAGCATCCAAATATTGCATCCCTTATTAAAGATTTTTCTATATTTAAAAAATTTCTAAACTATAAAAATAATTTTTGATTGTTTAATTGTAAATTTGCATATTACATAAGTCAAAGATTGACATTTCATATTCCTCAAATGTTAGTAGATTTAATAACCTCTAATACCATTTTAATAAGATTAAGTTTAATAATTGATTTCTGAGTTATGCCGTTGTTTTTTCTCAATATACGATTTGACATTTGAATAGGTTCGGATATAAATTAATTAAATATTCTCTAAATCATTTTTATATCATGTTCTCTTTAAAGTAGTATTCTCTTGGGGGTGTGTAAATTTCTTATAATAATATAAGGACAAGAAAAAAAAATTTATAAAGTAATTTATTTTTATCCGATATTGTGTATACGTGGCGGAAAATCATAAAAATCTGAAATAAGGCAATTAAAAGTGAAGAAAATTACTTGTGATTTGAGATCTTAAAATATGTTTTTTTTTTTAAAAAAAAAAGGCGTATTGGTTTTCATATATAATAATTCCTTTTCATACGTTTAATTTTTTAAAAATATTTCATCTTTATAATCTAGATTTGTTTCTTATATAAGATATATGAAATTTATTATTAGGTTCTTCATAAATCGTGATTAATAAGGAATTCTAATAAAAGAATAACTTTGCAATATAAAAACAAATAAATTATTGAATTGGTTAAAAAATTCTTATGGTTGATTCCAAGATATCGGATGCAGTAAATTTTTTAAAAATAATCAAGACTCACGTAGACATGTAAGTTTTGCAACTGTTTGATTACCTATTTGTATGTATTTCATCGGTTTTATATCCAAGCGCTCGCATATGCCAACTGTATGATCGCATGCAATATAATGCATGTAATGTTTTACAAACCGATTGCGTTTTTTATTTAATCGAGTTGAATTGACGAAATAGTTTAATTGCTTAGATCTGTATGAAACGATTTTACAATCAAACAATAACTGCAAAAGTAAAAATTTGCATGTGTACTTGGGCCCTTCAGTGAGATAATAGAGATTTTCATAAATAAAATACTGCGAAATCCATTACTTTGCAAAATGTACAAATATGCAATATATTTTTAACAATTTCATAAAATCATTAAGTATAGTTTATATGACTTATGACTCAATTGCGCTAAACATATCTAATATTGCTATATTGTGAAGTAAATTAAGTTTGCTATGTTTACGAATAAACAATAGGCTAGCAATATTTTGTTTATGAACATAAACATATTGCGCAGTTCTCACTATATGTCAGTATAGTACTGCGTTTATGAAAACGCCTAATATTTTTCAGTAAAATTTTTTATGTTCAGGAGCAAAATTTATTTCAAGTAAAAACAAAAAAATTTCTTCAAAAACTTAGATATGTACATATTGGAGAGTTATTTTGAATTTCAAACTCATTTTATATTTATGTATGCATTTACATATTTATATTCTACAACATATTTACCCAAAAAAAATTTTTTAAATTTCAAACTAATTTAACTTGTGTTTATCGCTTAGAGATGATATGGTTGCAAAAATGAAAAAAATTTTAAAATTCCTCAAGTCAAATTAAAAACAAAAATGGAAATCATTACAACAAAAGCTTTGGGCTCAATTTAAATTTAAAACTATTAACTATTACACAAAATAATAATATTAAATAAAATAAAAAAAAAAGAATTCAATAAACTATGTAAGATCCTTGTTTCTTTTTTCTTTTGCTAAAGAAGCGAGCCATATATAAAGTTAACAACAATAACAATAGTAACCTAAGGACTATTAAAATTAGAAACATAAATTTAGTTTATTCTTATGGTTTTTACCATTATTTAAAATTGAATTGCATTGTTAAATTGCTTTTATTTCTATTCTAGTGCTTACTTATAACAAAATTCTATTCTTATTAATTGAAATTTTTGAGTAGGAATAAACAGTTTTTTTTTTTATATTAAAATAGTAATTTATTTTGTTGGATATTGTGAATAGCTCAGGGTTAATATGCATATCAAAGGGTGAAATTAAATGATAAAAAAAAAATTATAAATAGATTTTACTTATATAGTTTCTGTGATTGCTCCTTCTGCACCTCAAATTTTCTTAATTCATGAAGTTTAAAACAACTGTGCAGTTCAATAATTTTATTTCCTTGATAATAAAGTGCAGCCATCGGCAAACTTTTTTGGGTTATGGGCAAATATGTACTAAATGAGTATGGCCACTCGAGTTTCTTAGATTACCTACTTATAAGAAAAATTACATTTTCAACTGACTTTATTGATTTTTTTTTTGTGGCCAATAATAAATTCGTATGGAATTTTATGTTTCTTTGATCTATTATTTATGATTGAGTTCTCAAAAATTCAACTTTTTTTTTTCAAAGTTTTTGAAAAATTTTAATAGTCGCAATCATAATTATATCAAAAGTTGCAATTTTCTTGCAAGCAGTATGATGGATCATATTTTGAAGTTGAATTTTCCGTATTTTACCCATGGGGCGCACTTTATCGAAGACTGATATAGTGCATAACATGAATTGAATCCGAATTCATTGTCAGTATACCTTTTTTTTTAAATTCATGTATGAAGGAAGTTAAATAGTTTAAACCTTGAAATATTTTAATTTCCAGGTTTGATTTTTGTATAGAAAGGTGGTAGGTACACAGAGAGTAATTCATAGATTCTGAATTTTTACATGGCGTATAAATAAATTAAAAATTTTACATTTATGTTTTTACATTTGCAATAAAATTTAAAAAAAAAAATTGTATTAAAAAACAATTTTAACTAAAATCTTGTAATTTTTTGTATAACACATACATACGAGTACTAAGTTTTGAGTTTATAATTAAAAAATTTTCGAAATAAAAACTTTTTGCAAATCTATTTAAATTTTATTAAAAATGCAATTTCATAGTTTAAAATCAAGTATGCACACTAATATAGGTTTTGTACCTACATGCGGAAAAACTCTCGAAAATGAGAAATTATATGTATATAACAAAAATGACATTGACGCATGAAGAAATTCAAAAATGGTAATCAGATTAAAATTATTCGAAAAATAAGAAAAGTTTAAGTGATGGTGTAAGTTTGACAAATTACATTTCATGATTATGTGCAAATAAATGTTTTTTGTATAGGTATACATATATAAAACATACATACATACCAACATATATTGAGTTTTTAAGTGTATATATGTAGTTTAGAAAAAGTTATGTAGGTAAATGAGTTCATGATTCAAGAAATTCTAAAAATTTTATTACTATCCTGTAAGAAATATTATTGAAAACTAAAGAAATTATAAAATTTATAAAATTTTTTTAATACTACAATTTTATGCATATTTACATACGTCTTTCAAGTTGTAAATTTTAACGGCATGTTTACTAGATTTTGACAAAATTTTTCAACTTTTCATTTTGCATAAGATTTCGAATGAAATTAATAATATTGGAACATGGAAGAAATATTACAATTGTAGAATTAATAATTGTTAACTGTGAACATCAACTTTGATTTATACATATGTACTAACATACAATTTTTTTCCAACTATAGTTTTAGCTATAAACATTGCCCTAATAAAATCTATAGACGCTACCCGAATTATATCGAAGTTGATCCGATTGAAATAGTTCGTAAAAATTTGTTAATGCAGTAGCTTTATACTTGTCAGGGCAGTGCAATAAATAATAATTAAAGAAAATTTTAAAATAATATAGAAAATAAATCACATGTTAAAATCTATAAATAAATATGTAAGTGTAAAATATGCTGAAATCTTAACTGCATTTAATTTTAAAACCAGAGTTGCATTTATTTTGTGAATGAAAATATGCGAATAATTATGTAGCTAAGGCTGAATTTAATTCTTTTTTATTTTGGATGCTTCTATGTAGCTTCTCATAAGATTTTTTTGTGGTTTATATTATTAATAATTGCAAAAACGCCCTGGGTCTATGTATGTAAATCCGGGACTGAATAGAATACATGCATGATTTCTTATTATTTAATATTATACCTACCCATATGTATGTATATATAATGATAAAACTAATAATTAATTAATTTTTATTATAATGTTTATGAATAGGTATGCGATTTTAAATAGATTATAGTAAAAGCGTGATGCAAAATATTATTGCATTTTATGTCTATATGTATATAAACTGCAATGCACTTATTGACGCATAACATTTTTCCAAGTTCCTTCCCAAGTTTAACTGGTTTAACTGCCTTACGTGACCCCTGAGCTGACAGCGTCCAGTTAGGAGACCGAATAGGCATTCTGACCTGCCGCAGCTCAAGCATATACGTACATTACGTACGTACATATATACAATATAAATATTACCCCAATCAGAGGTTATGGGAAGAATGTACATATATACAGAAAAATTTAAACAATTTTAACATAAAGAAACTGTATGTACGGTATATGAGTATTTAAAAATAATAAAAACTGAAAACAAAAATAATTTCTAAATAAAAATTTTATTAATTTTCATAAATTCAATATTGGGTGCTTTTTTGCTTATTTATTTCATATTTTGAAAAGCTTAAAATTTGTTTGAAAAAATATTGAATGCCTCCGGTAACTTTCAATTTAAAAAAAAAAATTTTTTTAAGTCCAAACCTTAAAAACCATTTTTGTTTTAAATACGAATATTTTTTTTTAATAAAAGTATTTTATTTCTTTTTAAATATCATAAAACTTTGTAATTATTTTTTTCACGAAATAGAAATAATTAATTTGTTTGCCTTTGATTTTTTTTCGAATTTCGCAGAATTTTTCCATCGCAGACTGACTGTCACTTGAATTATTAATTTAGACGTTGAACTGGTTTTATTTTTATTTTATTTTATTGTACCGAAACAACCTGCCTATATACTTAATATGCGGCCCCATTAAATCTTGGAATATATAAAAGAAAAAGAAACGAAAAATAAAGGTGTTTAAAGTTGGCTGAACGTAAGTTTAAAATTTAAAAAGAGAAAAAACATAAAATTTAATTTTTTTCTTTACATTTTTTTTAACTCGATTGCAATATAAAATTAAAAGAATTTTTCAAAATGATTTTCTTGTAAATTAAAAGTGCGTTTTTTTCTCATTTCATTGATTTATTAGAAACAAGATTTTGCTTTTTTTTTAATATGATTGTATATACATACATACATACTGTGTACATTAGATATCTTTCATTAAAATTCATTTATTCATGTTTTAACATGTGTTTTACGCTTGTACATTATTTATAAAATGAATATTTTAAAATTATTGAATAATGAATTATTTTTAATAAATAATAATTAATTATTTTTTTTTTATTTTAAAATATGTATAATTGTTGAAATATATTTTATTGATTTTAAATTCGAATATGCAGTATTTGTCAATATTTTCTAATATTTTAAATTTTATTTCGAATTTAAAATGTTGTTATAATAATTATTGTCCAACAATGTTTTCGCACTAATGAACATTACATTATTATTATTATTATTTAAAAACGCATTCATACATAGATAAGCGAGTGCGTGAGAGAGAGAAAAAGAGAAATACAAAATATTTCTCAAAATATTGTTTACTCAAAATTCATATATTCTATTTTTGATCAAATTTACAACGTAATGGAGCGAAAAGTCACAATTGCTTTCATACATACATGAATATAATTGACAATTTACATTAACATTTGCCACTATATAGAAAACTAATTAAAATTTTGGTTGAGTGCAGTATAGACGAAATTGTTTACTAAACAAACAATTCTTATCGATCGTTTTATAACATCCAAGAAACGAAGGCGCTACTTCGATGTTATCAAACGCAAACGTAACTAAGAGTAAAACTTTCATTTGTACCATAGCTAAAAATTTGCTCAATACATTATAGATGATAATTGTTTACTCAATATGTCATAGCCTATACAAGTTTTCGTACTGTTTTTTAATATGACATGGTGGAAGCGTTATTTGAACGTCAGTCTTTCTATAATGAACGGAATTAAGAGTATAACTTTCGCCTACATGGAATTGCTTGCTCAATAGTTAAGAGCGTCATGTTGTCATAATGAAATAGTAAACGGAACTCAATTGATTTGATATTGTTAAACGTAACAAAAGACACGTTAAGAAAAATATCATTCTTTACGTAATAAAAAATTGATTTCAATATCATTTTAGCACTTTTAAATGAAAAGAAATTTTTGAAATTTTTAAATCTAAATAGTTGTCAAAAAGTTCTTAACATCTACTACGGAATTAATCTATTTTTCTTAATGCTTCTAAAATAAAATAATCGTTTCTTAAAATAGGAATTTTATTATAGTTTTACCTTCGTGTTTCAGTAATTATCTGCCCAAGTACAACTCATAGTTAAACTTTCTCTTTATTTTCTATTTCTGAGCTCAACAAAAGTGTCTTACAATTTTACCCCCATATACCCATAATATTCATTTTCTATAATATATAAAAATTAATTAATGTAAAATAGAAGCATTATATTAAAGATAAACAAGAGCATTAAAACAATAAAGGTAGATAACAGGGCAATTATTTCACATTTTTTTTTATAAAATTTTTAAATGCATTTTACTAAAATATAGATAATTTGTGTTAAAATAAAAAAAGAAAGAAAATAAGAAAAAAAATTAATCATCAAAAGCATAACTGTTTGTTGGTTGGTCCCTTATTTTTCATATTTATTAAACCAATAATAATAGTGAACATAGTAAAAAGCTAATGAAACCTTCGAGGTTTATTGAACTTTTCCTCCTCTATGATTTTTTTTTTGTTTTTTGAATGATAATAGCATTTTGCAGTGGTTTTCCTTACCGTTTTTTTAAATTTTTTTTTGTTTAATTTATTTTAGCAATATACCGATTTTTTTGAATCAGTTATACACAAATAATATGTAGTAGTTATATACATATCGTTATTTAAATAATGTGTTTAACTATTTGTCCAGTAGACCGTAAACTGCTTCAGTAAAGTCTTGTGAAAGTAATGGTTATCATGCAATTCATAAAGAGTGTTATATATTCATGTGTATACAAGCATTATAATGGTATACCATATTCCATTATGTATACATATATATATGTATATTATAAGAAAAATTTTGTATATATAATATGGTGGAAGATACACTCGTAGTTAAAAAAAGATGTAAGCAATTTTTAAGTACATACCAAATAAAATGTATGTAAAGAATACTTCAATATTTATATTTGTAAATTTGTTTGTATATATATTATTATAAAAGCAGGTAATCAACGGTAAATTTTCATCCATCATGAATTGAATTTTTATACCGCATATATTGTTGTTGTATTATCAGATATGTGCAATCTTTTACAAGACTATGGGCCATAATAAAAAGTATATTAGAATTAGATTTAAAGGGCCAAGGTATACCAACCACACTACTGCTGGAAATAGTTCAAAATTTAGGGTTTTAGAAAAAGGACTGCTTGCAATGCGAAATTTCAAAGTTTGCATTTCGTGATTTTTAAATTATTCTTTTTTGAAAAACTTGAATTTTTTGGAATTTTTTTTTAAAATGTACTTGGGGTAGATATGTTGTGTCTATTGAAACTATTTTAACCAGAAATTAATTTTGAGAAAAAATTTTTTTTTTGCTTAATAAAATATTTACGTGGACTGTAGGTTGCATGTTCCTGGTCCAAAAAAATATTGATGGTGCATCAAATTGTAAACTGAATTGAAACTCGTTTTATTTTTCATCTTTTTAGATTGTATTGACTTTTTTCTTTAAATTTTCAATCTCATCCTTATGACGTACATATGGATTCATCAATAGTCTATCTATTATACTATCATACACGTATGTATGTATCTATACAACGTCATCGTATATCTATTTACTCGTACATAAAAAATGATGAATTAAAATTAAGTGATTGCTATATGAAGATTCTCTTATTTTAGTTTTTCTTGTTTTTTAAATGTAAATTTATAAAAATTGAAGAGATTTTTTTATTATTTTTTTCTTTTTTTTTGTAATTTTATGGTTTATTTCACAGCGACTCAAAATTTTACGTAATTAAAAGAAACAAGTTGTGTTTTAATGAGTGGTAATAATATATTATGTATGTAAGTATGTATGTAAATTGATTTTTTTTTTGTATTTATATATATACATCCACTACACTGATAAAAATTTGTTTATATGTATGTATTTTAAAACGTTTCATATTGTTAATTGAAACATTCAATTTGCTTAACTTTAAAAATTATTATATGCAAAGTGCATATTTCAAATGTCCAAAGAACTAATATTTAATTTATAGAACCTGGTACAGACTACGTTATGTTGAATATTCAATATTGAAAGGTTCCACTTATCATTACCATCTCTTTCGTTGACCATTAGTTACTTTTT
Organism: Condylostylus longicornis; assembly: GCF_029603195.1. Taxonomy (NCBI): domain Eukaryota; kingdom Metazoa; phylum Arthropoda; class Insecta; order Diptera; family Dolichopodidae; genus Condylostylus; species Condylostylus longicornis. Next base: position 939,632 of record NW_026577971.1, on the reverse strand, counting down.
GAAAACGTTCTACTGAAGCAGCAGTTCATGATCTACTGGACAAACAGTCATAGCATTGCCATAGTGCAGTATAGCTTTCATGCTATGATATGTTGGGTGTCAGTTGAAAGTACAATAACTGTCATGTTATCGTATTTCTATATAATATTTTTATAAATAATTTAGCAATAGGCGATGATATATTTATTTAATTTAGCACCACATTGTATAAGCAATTTGGTAAAAAGTTAATAATGATAATAAAAATAATATTGTCTATAATTGTCTATTCTATTGAAATTTTAAATAGATTTCTAATACAAAAATTATTATATCATATTTGTAAAACTAACACTTAAAAACTTATAGGAGAAATAACCGAAAACATTCAACAAATTATCAAAGAAATGATCGTTGAAATGCAAATTTTTGAGAGAACGAAAATTAATAATATTTATGAAAAAACTATTGAATTAGATAAACTCATCAAGTATTGCCCACCCCCTTCCCCCTTACACACCGAAGCAAATTTTAAATTGATTATAGTTACCCTGTCAACGAAATTACCGTGATATTCGATCGCCGCACACAATTCACCTTATTCAAGTAATTTCACTTTGCTGAATCACTGTCTAATTAAGGTTATAAGTATTTATTAATGAACTACCTTATAACACCGCTTATATTGCTATGTACTGAATCACTACACAATTCAGCTTATAAGTAATTTTTGCTGAATCATTTAACAATTCAGCTTATTCAGTTATTTTGCTGAATTATGCATGTATTATTAATATAGTATTACTGCAATTCCAATATTTCCAGGGTTAATTCTATTTTATCATAATATTAAAAAATAGACCAACTGAAATGATAAGCCGATAAATTTTTGATAGTCTTCGGATTTTGTTCGTATAAAAGCATTTTTGTTTGTTTGTAGGTTCAAATTGGGATTCATTTTTATTTTCAATTTTAAATTTTCTTTTTTTATACACTTATTACGAATAATATAATAAAGATATGAATTTAATGGAATAGAAAGTTAAGAGTTTTCGAAAAAGATTTTTTTCTTTTGATACTTCAAATATTTTCATTTGTTTTTGTTTAAATTTCTGATTTTTAAAATGGATTTTTTGTTTAAGAATAAGAAAAAAAAAAATAAATAAAAAATAAGTATGACTCCTTCATGCCCTAAGAATCAATGCAAACCTCAATAGAATAATTTGGAATGGCACAAGATGCAATTTTTTTTTTTTGTTTATTTTTTTAAGAAGTTTTCCTTCTTTCAATATTCTACATTCATAAACTCGCATATAGATGCATACACAAAAGTAAGGAAAAGATAAAATTGAATTTCAATTGCTTTAAAAGTATTCCCCCTTATCATAACCTTTAACTATTTCTTAGACTTTTTCAATTAGGGTCCTTTTGTTTTTAATATTTTTTTTTTTCAATATAAAAATATAGTGGTTTAGCTTTTTTTTATTTTTGGAAATTGAACTTTGCCTTTCTTACGAAGTGAATAGCATTATAGTTACGATTATTTTATACCTATACATTCTTCTCTCGCTTTTCTCTTATTTAAAGAAAAAGTTTAAAGTTTCTACCTGATAAAAATGGCATAGATATGACATTACATAATCCGAGTACATGTAGTATATACCCAGACTATACCCAAATAAGTATATAAAATGCTCATATTTGAAAAGTTATAAGAATTTATCAATGTGGATCAAGTTTTATTTAATAAAGATTTCAGAAGATGTTGAAATAAATTTTATTTTATTAGTTTTGAGTAAGTATATTGGGGGAAATAAATTTTAAATTTCTTTGGCAATATAAAATTATTGAAATTATTTTTATTTCAAGATTTTAAAATTTATTTAACGAAACATATAATAATTTCAAATAGAGATCGTAAGTGACGTATGAATTGATTATTTATAATTCGGATGCTAGTGAATTTCAAAGAAATTATCAATGCAGTGGTTGGCGTAATACTCTTGTGAATGAGAGCTGCCCATTCTTCTAGAAAATGTACTGCAGCCTTCTTGCCCTCTCTATACATGGAATTTTGAAATTAAAATTACTTAAAATGTATACACTCTTGTTATTGTTTAAATTCTCAAATTTTTGAATTGAGAATATGGAGCTATTTAACTCGATTTCGACTTAAAACGACTTAAGATGTTTTGGCTTAAAAGTACAGAATTTATGATTATAAATATTAAACAAATAAAGGAAAAATTTAGTATTGAATTCATGAAAACTTCTATATGACCTGCCGCTCATTCCACAAATTTACTGACACAAACAATTGAATTTAAGCTTATTAATTTTCACTATATCAATAAATCTAGTTGAAAGGTAATTTTATTAAATTTTGAGCCCAATATCTTCAGATTAAGAATTCAATTTTGTATATAATTTTTAAAGTAAACTTACGGTGTAATCTTAATAAATAAATGTTTTTAAAAAATTTATATGTTTTATGCATGTACATACAAACATACAGTGCATAAATGTAATGCGAACATTTTGTTGTGTAATAAAAATTCATGTTTTACAAGTATAAAAGAATTTAGGTCAGTAAAATAAAAATTTCGCAATAAATTATAATAGTAAAAAATATTTTTGTAAATTTTTCAAATTGATTACAAAAATTTATCAAATCACAAAAAAAGAAAATAATATAGAGAAAAACTTTAAAAACTTACCGATATTCAATTTTCAAAATTTAATTGAAACGCATAATGTTTTGTAATAAATTGATTATTTTTGTGCAACCAACATGTGTGTGACCTAGAAATATGCAAAAAATAAAAATTAATTTTCATTTTTAATAAATTTCTTGATTTTAGTTAAAAAATTTATATGCATATATAAATAATTTTATATGTCTATAAGAAGAGTAGCAAGATAAGAATGTGATATTCAGTTATTCCGTTCCGTTCCAGGTAGAAGTTCCGTTTCGTTATAAGTTCCGTTCCAGGTAGATGTAGAGTCAAATTATGCCTATTTTTCCGAACAAATTGCGTGGCAGGCAGATATTTTTTTCATATTATAACCGCTTCTTTAATCCGGTCTGTTCATTTGAGAAATTGGGTTCTATCGACTGATATGGCACATATGTATGTACGCAGGTATGTATATCGGAGATGCAATTTAGTTATAACTAAGTATTATACAAGTTATTTGGTTAACTGTTTAAATTGAGTATACACAAACTTACTTACATACAATACGAAAGTAACATAAAATATCTATTGTACCTTGAAAAAGATTCAATTATAAAGCCGTTCATATGTGAGTATATTTGCGTATATAAATATGCGTGTATATGCAATTTATATAAATTTGTAATCTTAAGATTATTTGCGGTTTCTTTTTTTTTTTGTGACTATGTGAATATAAACATCTTCATTTCTTCTATTTATTTCTAGTTTCTTTTCTTTTAGCTAAGGATTAAAGTGCTTACTTAGTTCAAGATGTTCCTCTCTTTGAGTACTCGTCACATAATAATGTTAAAGAAGAGAAAAATTAAACAAAAAAAAAACCCGATTTCTATTCGTTAAGAGTGTGTGATAAAGCAAAATTCTGTATTTTTATCATAATATTGATTTGGTAAAAATACTAGTAAAATATAAAAGAAATAATGATATTGATAATGATTATGATGATGAAAATGATTATCAACAATCACGTTATTTACCTTTGTGCTGCAATCGACAAGAAAATTTACGTATTTTTTTTAAAGAAGTGCTTTTTTATTCAAACGTACATAATACTATCTAATTATGTAAGCACATACTAAACATACAGGTATAAACATCTATATAAATATATTATACTACATATTATTGCATGCCGGGGAGTTTGATTGTATTTATTTAGCATTATACAAATAAGAATCAAATGAAAAAAATCGTTATTTGTTTGTTGAGTTTACGTTTATTAGCTTCAACTTTAGTGGGTAGTTGTAACTAGTTTACATGTACAAAATTTTCTAGCGATTGCTAATGTAACTAATTAGTCGTATACATACATACATATATATGATTATCATATTAAAAATAATTCTTTTCAAACAAATAACTAAAATATATGAGAAAAACTTTAAGTTTTGTGCATTAAGTTTATTAATAACCTTTCAAATACCACTTCGGCACGAGTTTTATTTAAATTCCAACTTTAATGTTTAAAATATGCACAGAGAATTGACTGATGATTTAACAAATTTTATTGATTCATCATTAAAACAAGATGAAATGCCTAAGATCATCAAAATTAACAAGGCTATACCTATTTATAAGAACATGTAGGAAATACGGGTGAAACTAAAAATTTTCCCCCACAATCTCTTCTTATTCATCCAGTTTGTATAAAATTCCTGAAACAATTGTTAATTAGTACTTAATAAATCCAAATCTCATATGTAAATAAGTGACAACCTCACAAGCAGCTTTGTTTGAAATAATAATAAAAATACAGTCACAAATTGAGAGTGGCAATAAGGCTATGATTTTGCGATGTAAGAAAAAGCGTTTGATTCGGCTGATAGCCGAAATCAAAGCTATAATGAATATATTGGTTTCGAAGCCACTTATCCGATTGGCAGAAATATACTGAATGTTATCACTTGAAGTGCATATGCATGTAAAATTAACTCAAATTACACAAATCCAAAGTCATCCTATTGTTATATGAATGAACTTAAATTTTACTTTATATTTCAGTCTCAATATTGTTGTATTCCAGTTTTAACTGTATTAAAATTTTATGTTTCATATACAAGTTTTTAAATATGGCATTTTGTTTTGAGCATTTTTTTAATGAATAAAACTGGTTTTGATTATGCATTTTTATTTATATTTTATTAATAAATTATATTAACTCCATTTTTAGTTGACACAATAATAACAATAAATTTTAGAATTCAAGAAATCTAGATTCTAGAATAGGTACAATAAAAACAATAAACAACAACATTGCTGAGTAATATTAAGAACAGAAATTAGAAACAGAAAAATATTGTATATAGTTTGGAAATTGGTTGGTTATGAAAATTGAACAGTAAAGTATAAAGAAAAAAAAGAAGGAGAAGAAAAAAGGTGAAACTCAAAGAAGTCTAGCCAAGCGTTCACAATATATGAAAATACAGCGAAAAAAAAATAAAGCCAAATCAACAAAAAGAAAATATTAAAAATTTTAATGAGTCTTTATGACCATTTTCGGATCCATTTTCATAGCACAAGAATTTCTTTAATATATAAAAGAAATATTGAAAATACAAAAAAAATTTAAGAAAATTTTGTTAAGATGGCAGTATTAAGAGTGCAGACCATTAAAGTCATATTACACATAATGTTAAAAATATGCTCTTTAGTTGCAAAATCGTTTATTTTTACAATAATTCTGCTTTGCTAGATAATTCGGTATTTCACAGTTCAATGAATGAAATGAATATTAACATCAAATTACTACAATTTACTTGTAGGGAACTTTAAATATTGAGCTCGAAGTACTGATGGCACAATAGCGGAACAAAAAAATAATCCGGCTAATCCAAACATCGTATGAAGAAGCCGAACTCGGGAGCTATACAGGACTACCCACTTTCATTGGTGATCTTCGCAATCGTGCTAGACAACATACTACAACCCTTCTGCTCGTGAAGAAGGGACATAATCTTGAGTTTCACCCAAAAAACTAGTGAACCTAAGCTTTGCAAATGATATCTCTATTCTCTTGTACAAATTCATACTCCTCAAATGAAATTTGTTAACAGTTCTTGTTACTTGGGCAGCAACATAACACTTAATGGCGGTGCCGAGAAAGGGATAGATAGCAGGATTAAAAAGGTAAGGGCTGCTTTCGAAAGGTTGCAGTCGTGATGGAGAAGCAACCAGATATATAGAGCAACCAAGCGCAGAATACATATTCGACTCGTGTGTGGAAACAGTCCTGACATATTGTAGCGAAACCTGACTAAAATCAAAAGCTATATGCTAGAAGTCTTTATCTTCAAATGAATAATATTAGAAAGCGAAGGTTTTGATGAAAACGTAAGGAAGAAAAAAAAACTAATGCAATTCACTATTTAAGGCTGATTTTAACTTAAATAAATAAGGTAGTTTTTCATGTCATGTAGTACTTTGTAGCACTATCGCAAAATGGACATATTTTGTAAGACTCTTTAATATTAATCATTGTTAACTTGGTTTAAAAATTTCTTTAATAATTTTTAAAATATGAAAATTAAACGAATAAAACAAGAGTTATTAAGTTTACTTTCAGGAGGAACATTACATATTCTGTAAAATTACATTTGTTGTACATTATTACAAGCACAATATTTACATGCAAGCCGTTATGTATAAAATATGTACATACATACATTTTATGTTCACTTTTATCGATAAAATTGTAAATTGAATTACTACATATGTACATACATTAAAAAAAAATTTAATAAAATTTTTTAATAAAAAATCAAAAGAAATTCTAGCATAAATTTTCTTTGTATATAATGCAATATATTTAATTAAATCTTATGTGTTTTAATTTTCAAAATTTATTTGTAATAAAATATTTGCAAAATTTTTCTTTATTAAATATTATGTTTACATAAATTTACAGTAAAACCTCTAACAGATGAACACTCAAATTTGGTTTATTTTAAATAGTCCAGCGTATTTTTATTTCAATCGAGCAGCTGTATTGCACCGCAACAGTAGAATTAGGAGGTAAATATTGTTTTAAAGAATCTATGTTTGCAGCTCAAAAGATTTCTATAGATATTGCAACTTATAGTAAATTTTTACTGCTTTTATTAGAAACAAAAATAATTATAAATGTAGTATACTATGATTTTTTGGAACTATTAGGTACAACTAATTTCATGCCCATTGATTTATCATTTACATTATACACTATCCCTTAATTAAATCTTCTACTGTATATATACATATATATATATATATATATATATATCAATAATTTATTTTTATTTATTTTGGTGGTGATTACTTTAAAAATTTATATATGATTTTCATTTTATTATTGTATTTTGGTATATGCACGGATTAAAATTCATATAGAGATCTCAAAAAATTTTAAAATAATTTTTTTTTAACCATATTACAACTCTCCCCCCGCCCTGTTTTATCTTTTTCCGTTTTACATTACAACTCCTTGCATTTATAAACACAGAAAGAATGTATGTGTAAACTTGTAAAAGAGCAATATGTATAATTTTTTTTCAGAATCTATATGAAAATCACAAATCAAAATTTTTTATTTTAAATATAATCGAATTATTTTTGATGAAAAATTTGATATTTTCTACTCTGAATAATAATTTTAGTTTCTCTTTTTTGGAAAATTTTTAAAATAATATATTTACATACATAAGTAAGTATATATATTTGTATTGAATTTTTTTATGAAAATAAAATTTATGTAATTTAAATTATAGGTATACAATTTTGTAAATCTAATATATTTAGACACATATATATGTAGGTAAAAACTAGTGTTTGTGTTTTTATGGAAAATTTTAGTATTTGAAGTTATATTAGTTGTATTTTTTGTTAGAAATTGAAATTTCAGAACCTAAACATGATATGAGAAAGTTTAGGGTTTGAATGAGTATGTATTTAACGATATTTTTGGTAATTTGAAGATAATATTCATAAAATCACTCAACTTCATGATAGCTTGATAATATTTTGTCTATATTTGATTTTTTTAAATTGATTAAAAGTTAATTATCTCGGCTAATTAAGTTAGAGTCGACATAGTCAAGTCCCGTTTAATATTCTAAATTTATTTAACAACACACTTACGTAACAATTCGGTAAAATTTTAAATAAATTTTTGTTTATTTAATTTTTGTCAAATTTCGAAAAGAGATTCTATATGAAAATTCGCCGAAATTCGATAACTATAACAATGTTTACTAATTTAATTTATGAAAATTAATGTTGTTAATTTGTAATTATGGGAACATCGAAAATTTATAAGCAACTAAAAGGATTAAATAAAGAGTTCTTATGAACCAAAACATATTATACAAAATCAAAATACCCTATGATTGAACTGTAACTTCAATGTACTTTTAATAAAATACAATTTTCTATATTTTATTTATTTATTATCTGAGGAGAGTATTATTAAGAATGAAACTGAATAATAATTGATTATTCATATTTGAAATTCTAAAGGATACTAATTGGAAAAAATGCATAAATTGCAAAAAAAATTTTTTTTTATTTTAAATATTAAAAATTTATAAGTATAGAATGATTATATTTTTGAAATCAAATTTTTTTTGTTATTTTGCTTCTGTCCTATAAATGTAAAGATATTTCAAGCAAAAAATTTATCTATGTCAAATTTAATAAAAACAGTAGCTGAAATAAATATTTTTTTTTGGAAAATTTTTAAAATAAGAAAACAATTAAGAATTGTGTAAAAGTATCACCAGACAAATTGAATGTAGGAAAAAAAATTAAGGGGAATTTGGGAAATTCATCAGCAAAAATAAAAATATAATCGCTCTTTGGAATGTTATTGTAATTGTACTAAATTTGACATTTCGAATATGTCAAGATGCCGGTAATATTTAAGAAGTATTATTTAGATAATATTTTATTGCCATAAGAAAAAACATATCTTCATGAATAGTTCGCTTGATAATCCGCTACACCTGAAAACAATATGACATAATAGTTTAATATCAAAATACACTCTGAGGAGGCATAGCGTCATAAAGAATCCGCCTGTGGTAACGAGTTTATCCCTCGCTTGCTAACTAATCGACTGGATCACTACCTCAACCAAAACCTACAAACCGAAAAATTGTTAAAATTTTACAGATTTTAAATTTACAATTTAGATGTGCATAAAAATAACATAATAAATTTTCTTTAACAAAATATTGAAAATTTCTTTTCGATAAGTACAATTTTTCTAAATTGAACATTGCATTTTAAAAACAACGTGCAAAATTTAATCATTTATCACATAATTTGAAATACAATTTTCTTTTGACTTTTATTACAATTCAATTATTTATAAAACAAGGATACTAACATTGTGCTACACAAAAACAAGTGAAGTGCACTAGTACGTCATTTAGTTAAGAGATTTTTTAAGAATAAGGATTACTTCGCTAGAGAAAAGTGTAAATGTTACAAATTACATAAAGGAGTAGAACGTTTATTTTGTTTTATATACAACATGCTTCACATTAAAGAAAAATAAAGGATTTCCGATAATTCAGACATGTACTGATAGTTCTAAAAGAAATCTTAAAAATCTTTGCACATATACTTACAAACTGCAGAAACTAAATATTTTACTTTTATAGATCGAAAACATACTAACATAATTCTTCAATATTTTTGCAGTCTAGTTATAAAATTTGAATTTATCGAACAAAATACTTCATACAAAACTCTGGAACCGAAGCAAATTTTAAAATTAACTGTACGAAGAAGTATACGACCGATAGCAATCACTTATTTGAGTTAAACTTTGTTTGATAATTAATTAAGGATGCCTGTGAATTTTGACTTTAAGATCGCAACTTGTTTATAATTTCTAATCTGAAAGCTACATTTTTCTACGAATTTCAAAAAATTCAAATTATTTCATACAATAATATGTTAAGGGGCTCTAAAACTATACGAGCACACATTGTATACCATAAATTTTTCAGGTTAGTATAAAAAACAATTTGTAAAACGGGGCTTAAAAGATCTTTCTTTTATTTTTTTGTGTTTTGTCTTCTCTTAACCATATTTTCATATATGTACGAATATAGCAAACAAATTTCCGTCATTATCAGCATTTACTTACGGCAAAGTTTTAAATAAAATTTTCTTCCTCTTCCGATTGCATAAAAGGATATTTGAATTTAAATATTTATTTAAAACAAAAAAAATGTAATATATTTTATTCTCTTTGCATTTCATCATGTCTGCATTAGTGTTGGAAAATTTTTTTTATACTTATATATGTAAGTCCATTTGCATTTCGAATTCGAATATGTAGATTTTTCTGAAGCACATATTTTTATTTTTTATACTAACTTTGTTCTATAAATTTAATGTTAATATTTTATTAGACATCTAAAACTCTTTTTGAGTTCCCTAAAAACATGCAAGTATTTTTATATATACATTTATGTGTATGTATTTGAATTGAACGAATATATTTTTGGATTCAATTTTTGCAAGGATGCAGACAATTTTCAACATATTTCCCATAGTAAAAATAAATTTTTTCCGCTTGATTTAATTTTTTTTAAGGTGAAAACTTTATTTCATTTTTATTTCTCTCTTTTTTTCTATATTTTATATTAAAAGTTGAGTGAAGAAAAAATAAGGGCCGGAAATGAATATATTTGAGGCGCAAAATATTGATTGTGAAAAATTATATGCGAAAAAAAAATTATAATTTTTTTTTGGATATTCTAAAACAAATTAAATGTTCCTCTAAATACATTTAATGTCAACCTGTGTTAAAAGTTTACCAAATTCTTATAAAATGGTCATTTATAAAATATTGACTAAAGGTACGAGTATAACATGGAATATTTTGAAATTGCACAATTTGTATAAGGGAAAAATTTTCAGATAACCAAATCAATATCGAATTAATCATTCTGCGTCTATGTGAGTCCAACCTACATTTTTTTATATGCTTGGTAATGTTAAAGGCCGCATCATATACATACTTTTCTTCTCAAATTAAAATTTTTTAAATTAAATGATGAATTTTTGATTCAAGTGTAAAAATATGAGAAGAAAAAAATTTCTTTATAAAATTTTTCCTGAGAAATTGCAAACTTTTAAGTTTTTTATTTCTTATTTTTCAAGAAGGTGGCAAAAATAATTTTTCTTTTTTGAAAAATATTTCATTTTGACTAAATCCTTAATCTTTTTGTAATTAATCTTATTTCCTCAATAACATCGGATTGAATCTGACCGAAATTTTGCAAAAAAAAATCAAAGATTTTTTAAGTTTGAGGAGAAAAAAAAAGTTTTGACAAACACAATTTATTTAAATTTTTTTTTTTTAAATTTTAATAAATTTTTTTGTTACTTTCAAAATTTTCCAAAGAATTTGGATTTATGTGGTCATTAGACTTTATTTAAGAACTTTTAATGCATGTAGCGCCTGTATTTAAAGAATTTAAGGAAATAGTGAAATTTAAGAAATTCAATTTTCAAATTAAATGGATATATACATAATAATAAAATTTATTTATACTTATTTAAAGGATGATAATGTCTTTTTGAAATTTTACATAAAAACGCTCTTGTTTTCTAAATATAAAACTAATATTACTATTAATTGTTACAGGATATCGGCGGAAGGTGCTTTTTTATTTTATAAGAACTGAATAACAGCATTTCTGTTCATTATTTTATTTTTTCTTAAATTAAATAATCTCACTAAATTATTGTTAATTTAAACACAAGCACATATACATAAGTATTTACTAAACGGTAACAATAGGAAAATAGAGCACTGAAAAGTTCCTTTTTAACAATTAGCATGATCGTAAGTTCTATATACTTCATTTTAATTCGGTTATTTTCAGGAAAATAAAAGCAATAACTTTGTGCAAATTTAATATAGTGTAGAATTAAAAATTTTACTTGTTGCAATAAAATTAGTCCAAGGTCAGTCATAATATCATTGTGACGCATTTGTGGATAAATAATTCCATTTTGAATGGTTTTCTTTTTTTAAATTACTGACTTTGAATAATAAATTTAATTACCAGAAATATAAACATTTAGGTTAATATTAAAATTGTTGAGTTCAAAATTTTTATTGTCCTTCGCACATTAAAAAAATACTTTTTCCATTAATTTCGACCTATTTTGTTTCAAGATTGCTTATACTTCAAATATGTATACGAATTTTTAAAAATGGGGTTAATATAATATAAAAGTAGATTTTCGTGGTTAGCAACATACCTGATCTTTTTTACGAAAATTTAAATTATTTCACTGTTTGCATGCTTATAACTTTTCAAATATTGAATGTATGTACTTATGTATATATTTAAAAAATATAATAATACTCCCGTGATATTTTCCAATAAACACAATTCTAATTGGAACCCATTTGTTTACCTAAAAAGATTGAAAACGTATTACGACAGGTTCAATAAATCTATTTGAGATTTCCTTATTTTATTAACACTGTGATAAATTTTAAAAAATTCTATTCAAATTTAAAATTCATTTTCATTTATCACAATAGTTTAGAATGCAAGAAAGCCAAAGGACAATTTAATATAAAAATTTTTACATAATAAAAATATTGTAGAATTAATAACATTTTCACCTTGTTATTTTATGCTTAATTTATTTTAAATGTTTTTTAACAAGCTCTATAAAACCTTTTTATTGCAAATTGAAAAATAAGAACGGAATTTATTAGAAAAAATTACAAAACAAAAAAAAAAACCAAATGTAATAATTTTATTACCTGATGTTACAGGTGTTCAAATAAATTGAATTGACATGAAAATCTGAACCTTGTTTTTTCCTCTTTTTATTATTATTTGCATTTTTTTTTATTTCTATCGTTGAAATAGAAAATTTTATTCACTTCCGTCTTCCTGTTTAGTACAAATTAAATGAATTCCTTTTTATTATTGAATTTTAAACATTTTTCTACAATTTTGTTTTATAGTTTTTGCACAGCACTCTTGTTTGGGTGAAATAAGGGCTGAAATAATGCGAAGTGGTAAAATAATTTCAATATACTGAGGTGAAATCTGGTGAAATAGTATAGAATTATAGATTGACTTTGACATTTTTGATAATTATTTCCATACAGATTATGTTCATCATTGATTTCTCACTACATTTACGTAATTTGTTTGAGTTGATCTGAAATATCTGTCTTTATTTTTTCAATCCAAATTTTTTTTTTATGTTAATACCAGTTTTCACGACAACTTTTACACCAATTTTTGACGATTATGTTTGTTGACAATATAGTGTATTCAACCATTGGTGCAATAGTAATTTTGTAAACACAGATAATGGTGAATATAAGAATTTACTGAAACAAAGATAAATTTTAGTACCTGCATTCCCTTTATATGTATGTGCAAACTATTGGTGACCAGTGAAAACTAAACACTTTGAACAAATGAGTTAGATCTGTGTAGTTACGGTATTTTTTATGACATTATTTTTAATTTGACACTGATGTTTTAGGAGTTATTTTGCCATTTAATCAATTAAAAAAACGGTTATACTTGCATTTCAAACTCAAATTCATGCTATTGATATTTTTTTTCTTTAAATTTTGAAAAATTTTCGTCAGTTTTTAATTTTATTTGTTTTGAAAACTAAATGCTAAGTAAACTGTCAAATTTTTTGAAAACAGTTCATGCTGTTTACTTTATATTTATTTAACCTTTATGACCATACCATCGAATTAATTTAATATATTTACATATATATATTAATTTCAGTGTTACCGAGATTTTATAAAATCTTATTTTCGTTTCGAACCATTAGCGATGTTGCAAAAAGTAATTTAAGAAAAAGTTAAGAATTATAAAAATATGTGGTTATTTTATGTACATACTGGAAAAACCATTGAGAAATATACGCAAATTAGTTTTATATACGCAATTAGATTAAAATTATGACATATAAAAATATTTATGCGTTTAATAAAAAATTTATTTAAGTATCTTTAACGCAAAATGTGTAAATGTTTGAGTATTTCATTCCTCAATTTATTCAATTGACACACAGAACAATTCAATCACAAGTTAAGAAATTGAATTATTAAGAACGAATTAAGAAAAGTGAAATAAAATCAAATTGTAAAAGAGTACAAATAGTAGATATTGGAAAAAAGTTAATATTTTATTCATTTATGCTTTTTATGTGGCTATAAAATATTTACTAGTTTACTATACTATACTAGTCAATCAACATTTTTGGAAAATGTCACGAAACCAGTTAATAATAAATAAAAATAACTTATTTTAATAATTCAAAATATTTTGCAAATAACTCAACTTGGCCGTAGATGTATACACTGATCATAATGTTAAAAGAAAATATGTAGTACAAGACCAGAAAATGAAAAATGTCGAATGACTTTTACAAATTTGCCTGTGGGTTGCAATTAACACATTCGCATCATAACAAATTTAAAAAAAATTGAAATTATGTTCCAAATAAGCTGAAATAGGATCGATAAATATTAAATTTATGAATTTTTAAAAATGATTTTTCAATTTAAGTGACGGTATTTTAGTTATGACCTGTATAAGAGTATTATACGTTACCTAATAGGAAAACATCACATCTTAAATTATTTTTAAATGACAAAAATATTTGAAAGATATTCCTGACACTACTATAATATAGTACATTTTTTTCTTTTTCACTCCTTGTGTGAACATTAGTGTTTTAAAAAATTTATCACACTATAAATCAACAGGATTAATAATTTTCAAGAGTCAGTTTCGACGCGTAATCTTATTTTACTTTGATCATAACAAAGCTAGTTAAAAAATTTTTCCGCAAGATATCGCTGCAAATTTAAGCATCCCTAGTTGAACATTTCAATTATTCAGTTTTAAATTATTAATGGAATGTGTGAGTTGTGAAATGAAACAGTTTTCCGAATTTTACTAAATTTTAAGCTTTTTTAAAGTATTATTTTAAATAATTGGTTTTGAATTATTCTTATAAAATCAAGTACGAATGTTAGGTAATAATTACATATTTTAATTTTGGAAATTAAGCTGTAAAATATTGGATATATTTTTAACACCCAACTGGAGTTTGATATCCTCTGTTGAAGATCAGTTGATATACATTCATACAAACTATGTATAAACTCGCACATTCTTCAGACAATATGTAATTGTATTCGTTTCGATTAAAATTACTGTAATCTTCCAACATTGGTATAGCAATTTCAAAAGAAAATCCGCGCGGGGTACGTACTTATGTATGTATAGTAAGTGTAATAATTTTGTGAAATACACTAAAAAAATTTTATTTAATGTATTTGGAAATTAAAAATTATTTTTATTCTTTTAGTTTCAAACCAAGTAATTTAATTTTCATATTTTTAATGGATTAAAAAAGGAGAAAAACAAGTTTTTGAATTTTTTTCTTTAATCAAAATCTGACAATCGCAGTTATGCATTTTTAAATAATCGAATTTAAATTTTAAAAACGCTTTATCTTATTTTTCTATTCACACTATTAAAATTCAATGTAGTGAAAATTTTCGTATAATAGTCTATTGCAACTTGGCAAATATTTTTGGACTTTGAATTTATAAATCTTTGAAATTAATGCCTAAAAATATTCAGTAGTAAGAACAAGTACTGTGAATAGGTAGCCTAATTATAATCTTTACTTCAATGAAAATGTTACGGTAAATTCAAAGATTGGGATACAAACTCTATATAAATATCACTGGATATCCAACATCTATAATCCTAATGAGCTAGGTGAAAGCTGAGTATCTTACTCTGAGGTTACACTATATCTGATTTGATTACAATTTCATTTTTACAATTGTTTCCATATTTGAATGAAAATATTGTTAAAATGCACAATGTATAATTTGATAATTTATCTTAGAAATAATTGAATAAATGCTTTAAAGCATAAAGGTGGAATAAATATCACATAATATTGTAATTCTATATATATGCTCAAAAACAACTGAAATTATTATCGGTCAAACCGAATAAATTTCATTTTATTGAAATTTTTTTACATTATTCTTGTTTCCAATATTGCTATAATGTTTATTTTCTTATTGTTTAAAAGGAATTTCTTATTTGCATGATTGCATAACAAAAGGATATTTCAATTGCTATATAAAATAGAAAATGTAAAAAGTGCATCAAATCTTTCTTTTCAATTTTATATACTTGTATGAGAAATTATTATTTACTTACATCTTTACCATCATCATCATCATCACCAACACTATAATGTGTGAATGACACCTAACAAGAAAATAAAAATAGAAAATTAATATTAGATTGCACCGTGCATAGTACACCTATCTGTACATTCAACACTAAACTCAAAGATGGAGATTATTTTTTATATTATATTGGAAAATCATATATACACAATGATCTCAAGTTACAGAATATTATCATCATTAGTGTATTATCCTATCCCCTTTTAAAATAAAACAATAAAATGAAAAACTAATAGGGAATAAGAATAATAATAAAAGTGCATTTTTAATGCATTTCCTTATTTTACATATTTTCTTAAAAAAATAAAAATAAAATAAAAACAATACAAAATTTAAACTTGTATTATGCAAGTGTCATACAAGTAGAGTCATATTACATTCACATTTACATTTTATTTTCAAATGATTTGAATTTTAGCTTTGGGAAATAAGAAATTTTTTTTTGTGCACAAGGAGCACTTTTGTATTGTATATAACGTTCTTATTTACTTTGATATTTGAGAATCTTGGCTCGTTTATTATTCAATTTATTTTTTATTTCATTTTATAAGTATGTTTGTATGCATATCCTTTCTTTTTTATTGTAAACAATAAAAAAAAAAGGATAAAAAATTTAATATTCAATATTATTTCGTATGGAATTCAAATTTTAAATATAAAATAGCTACATTGCGTTTGAATGGGAAAAAAGAAAAAAAACAATAAAATCGGAAATATTAAGGTTTTTTTTAAGTTTGACTTAAATTAGTACTGTCACGTATTCGAACTCATCATTTAAATTACGAGCTATTTGCGTTCTCGAATAAAGAAATTTTTGAATAAAATTTTGAATCATGAAATTTATGAAATGATTTGAAATGTTTTTGAAATTAATTATAAGCTCTTGTCTTATAAAATTACTTGTTCAGCATATTTACAGTTTAGAATTTCAAAAAATTACCCAAAATATTCATAAATTTTATTAAAATTTTTACTTAAAAATGCAACAAGTTTTTTGATCCTACAAAAAATATGCAATAAATATTTAATTTTTTTTTAACTAAAAATATTTAAAATGAAATTTTAAAATATATAAACAAAAGGATATTTGTACCAGGCTGACAATTAAACTATTTTAAAACTATTTTCTATTCTTATGTATGTGTATACATCTCCAATACGGAAACTATACAATATATATGTACTATATTATTTAAAATTTTGATAAGAATTTTATTTTCAAATACTTTTATTTATTTTGCAAAAACAGAATTTTTCTAAAATTAACTGGTTTGCTTTACACTAATACCACAATCAGGGGTGTTTAAGAAGAAAAAAAGACTTTTAAAACGTCTTCAGAAAACAACCCTGTATGCATAGTTTCTGTTAAGAATACACTATAGAAGGGTATACTGTAACTGTGTGAGTCGACCGGTATATTTAGTACATTGTGTGTTATTATGTAAAAATATTTAATATAAAAGCATATTTATTTTTATACAGAATATTTTACTTAAAATATTTTAATAAGTGCTTACAGAAAAAATGTTTTTTAATGGTCTCCTAAGTGAATTTAATTTTTTTTTTTATATTATTTTTTCTTTATGCTATAAGCAAGTATGCATTTTGTTTTTATTTTTAACCACTACATTGACTTTTAACTATCTTCTTATTTTTTTGTTTCTTTATAGTTTACTTATATTATATTTGTGTCCATTATCTATGCATTATGTATACATAATTACGGTAAATAACGGATGGTAAAAAGCGTTGTTTTGCTAAAAATATACGACTATGAGAAATTATGAAATTTTTCAATTTTTTTTCTTTATAAGAATTTTTTCCTCAAATTACGAAAGGTAAAATGCACCAGCTGAACTTTAAAGTGAGTACATTACTAAGTAATAAAAGTAATAAGTTTTAAGCGTAAATAAAAATAAGAAGGAGGCACAATTAAAGGGAGGGAAAAATATTAGTACTATTTTTTGAATTATGAAATTTTTTTTTTGTTGCGATTTTACACGCATTATACTCTTATATAAATTTTTTATTCTGCTTAAAAGCATCCTAAGTTTCTATTAATTGTAGTGGTTTCATATAATAAAATGGAGTTTATAGACCTTAATATTTCTCAGTGATCCCTCTGTTATATTTTTCATAAGTTTTCGAATAACATAGCGTACAAAATTATTTTCAAATCATTAATAATTCATCTTGTGGTTGGATAATTAAATGGATTAGTTGAAAATATAAACATAGTTGAATTACTTATATTCCCATTAACCCAGAGTACTCGCAGAGTTAGTAGGAATAAAGGATTTTGTTTTCTATCTTCTTCAAAGTAGTGCGATATGATTTTTTTGAAGGATCTACTTTGATTTCTTAAACATATTTTTATAATTTTGATGAAATCCGCTCTCTACATTAATAATTTAAAAGTATAAGAGTAATAAATATAACAAAATCCTTCAAATAAAGTTTACCAACTCATCAAATTATATATAATTTTACGGTACTAATATATATAATAAAAACTTGTAAATAATTATGTAATAAATTGCTATTTTTAGTTATAATAAAATCGATAATACACAATATATATGTTCTTACTCTTGCATATAAATCTACCAAATTATCTTGCTTGCATTATTTTAATATCAAATAATATTAAAGTTTTTTATTTTTATTTTAGTTAATAATATCACGAGGAAGACAACGAATTCATCTCTATGAAAATCAAATTTGTTATTCTACTGGTATTCCGAAATACAAAACAAAAAAAAAAGATGATGGAAACTTTAAGGATTTTTTGTATTTAAGGAGACTATAAATCTTCAATATAATTTTATAGCAAGTCATTTTGTTCTTTTCATCAATATTCAAGTCAATAGTTTCTTATTTAAACTATGTACGAGCACAACAAAAACGTTTAAGGGTGATGATTTTTAATATACTATAGAGGAAAACTATGAGAATTTGGATAAAAAAATTACTTATGGACTAATGCGAGAATCGTCTTTGGATATTATCAAGTGAATGTGATTCTTATATCATGCTCAAGAAAGTTTTTCCCCAGATCGAAATGGATTCGAATGGATCTAGAAAAAAATATACAGAGCTAATATAAATATTGAAGAACTTAAATTTCAATTCATTGAAGGACATATCTAGAAGTGTACACTTGGAATATATTTTAAGTTGAAGTAAAACGGTTTAGAATTAATCGCAGGTGTCGATGTCAGGAACATCTTTTTCTTCATATCTGTCTAAAAAAAATCAATTCTGGAAGTTTCAGCCTATAAAAATTGTTTGGGTAAGTATTATCGTATTTCATTTTTACGATTTAATGATTTTTTTTTTGTTTAATATTAACTTAATATTGTGTATTAAACAAGAATTTGGTTGAAAAAATTGTTTTATACATAATATGTACCTACATATATGTTAAACTTAGCAAGTAAGGTACTCCCTTTGTTTCAATAAATTAAGTATGTAAGAGAAAATTTCTGTATTTTCCACCCAATTTGAAATTCGTTAAAGGAAAATAATTTAATATTTTCTTACTAAAAATTTTAATATTTCTTGACTAATAAGAATATTTTAATTGTAGCTTTTCTTAATTAATTATATCGGTTAAAATAAATAAGAAAGAAATTTTTAGAGCATTATAATTAAATTAGAGATCTTTATATTGTGCACATATCAAGTTGAATTTTTCCACATTAACGTCATAGCTATACATACATTTATCACTTAAAAAAGCCTATCAAAATACATTTATACATAGATCTGTACAATTGTAGAAAAATTAATTAGAACAAAAGTTAGATTTTATGCCAAGGTGTTTAAATACCGAGACAGCATACATTCATTTTTTGTTTTTAATTATACATTTAAAGTTTTTTTTTTGTTTTCCCTCCAAATCGGGATGATTTTTTGATTTCATTTTATGCTTTATAAATTAAAAAAATTATTTTAATTATTCATTTAAAAAAAAAGAAAATTATGAAGGAAAGTGTAAGTATTTTTGTGGTGTCTAGTAAAGCGCTTTTACCTATGACAAATAGTTGTACAATGTTTTACTATAAAACTCATAGTAATTAGGGCAAAGAAAACAAATACACAAATTAATTCTATTAATTTTTATAATATAACAAGGTGATATATATGCAATAAATAGGTAAACAAATTTCTAATTCGGTTCTTTCGCGACTAATTAAAAAGTAAAGTGTTTAGTTGAATTTCATTTTCGTTTGTAATGGCAACATGGTTAAACTTTTAACAATGCTCAGAGTATAAGCAAAATTTTGTGGGGCACTCTTAAGTATCCATGTCAAATATGAACTATTTTGGTAATATAAATCAAAATGGTGTTATGTAAAATAAGAAAAGATAAAAGCTCCACGTATTAGTTCTCACTTGTTAATTTTACTTTATTGAAAAGTTTCTTCAGAAGAAAATTTTTTACCATCAATAAGTTTTACTTCATAAAATCAGTTTATTTAGAGTTTCGAATAATTATTGAATAAAAATATTGAATAATTTTTATGAACGAGATTTAAATATTATTGACGCTTAAGTATATGTGGTTTTTGGCAGTCCAACTCTTAAGTTTTTTAAATAGTTATAGTTATGTATTTTATTTTGTAAGAAAATATTTTATCACATTCTGTATACACTAGAATGTATCGAGAAATAAAAAATTCTTTGTGAAAAAAAAAAATAGGAAATAATTGAGGTAAATCCTATATGTTTCTTCAGGTAGAAGGAAATGAATTTAACGCTTATTTAATTTTGAAAAAGGTGAAATTTTATTCATTCACCCCAATTTTAAGTCGAATTCATTTGTTTTTTTTTTTTATATTTTTAGACAATATTATTCACTGCGATTTTTATTATATAATTTAGTTTAAATATTTGTAAAAATTTGTACTTTGTAAATACAAAGTAAACCCTAAAAATATGACCTTTGCGTAAAAAGAAAGAAAATTAAGTTTTTTTAAGCTATCGTACTTGTTTCTGTAAAAATTTCCTACGTAGAGGATTTCACGACATGAATAAATTTTATTTAGAGTTTTTTGTATTTAATTTAATGAATTTTAAAAAATATCAAAGCCAAATGCTTATATAAAATTGTATCCTTGTTATTGAATCTGGATTTGGATGAAATGATTTGAATTAACTCAGTATATTTCGTTGGTTTTAGATATGCACATCATCGTTGAGCGACACTGTTCTTTACTCATATCGAAACAAATTCTTGTTCGCCTTATTCTGAACAGTTTCTGACAGATAATTCATCCATTTCTAAATTTTTATTAGATCCTCATTAATTCTAGAAACTCAAGTTAAGAGGTGGAGTAAACAATTATCTGCAAATATGCACGACTTACTATTTTAGTCTTCAGACTCAGAAGTCCTCTGATATACATGAATAACTTAATTGCTCGGCTTTGAATTACATTGAATTTAAGTTTAAATTCATTTTCAAGAAAGAAAGTTTATTATTGTAAATAAATAATATAACAATAAAATTTGATTGAAATTAAATTAAAATTTATTCTGCAAACATATAATTATCATCTTGCAACTTAATATTTTAAGGATATTTTAAAATGCTTCCGGGTAATTTGAAAAAAAAAAAAGAAATTTTATAACATGCAAGACTTGAATATAATAAAAGTGAATTTTTGTTTGTTGGTGCAAATATATTCTTATATCTGAGCAATAAAAAAATAAATTATAATATTTTTTTTGCAATCATAAAATGCTATCCTGTACTTACATATATTTTGTGCAATTACAAACACAAACATCAGAACTATAATAAATTTTATGTGGTGGTAAATTTAAAGAGATAAAGCTGTATATGTACCTACATAACATATCGTAAATTTTATATAATATTTTAAAATCGTAAAATTCTTCAGTGATAATTTCCCGTTGGGTGGTTAAAATGATAATAATGAAAAAAAGTTGAAAATAAAATTTATAATCTTTCATTTATGCTTCCCGTTTCCGTTTTAATTTTCTCTCTCTATTTTTTTTTTATTATTTTGTCCTACTTTCGGGTTTTCTCTCTCATATGTTCTTATGTAATCTAATATATAAATCACATTATTGTGTATCACAACATATTAGAATCAATTTAAAATTAGAATTTGTCTCGACAATATCAGCTATACATACATCTATACTATTATATATAAAAAGATTCTAGGCCATCCTTTGCGTTCATTTTTCGTTTTCAACCATAAAGGAAATGTTTTTCATCATATAAATTAGTTTGTGTATTTTTGCAGATATGTTTATTTACATTTGTACATATATATGTACATATTGATTTTTTGTTTTGATTCCATTAGAAAAAAAAAACATTTCTTTTTATGTTCGGCAAAGGCTGTAATGGTTCATCCATCGTTTAATATTCTTCTTAATTGTCCAATATCAACTAAGCATAGGCGACGATTCTATTTTACATTGTTTTTCCTTTTTTTTTATTTTTGGAAATTCTAACATTATATGTGTACGTTCAAGGCTAAAAGAAGACATGATTTATTTAAAATATTAAGTTTACGATGGTTCATCCTTACTTCGTTATTCTACTCCTGCTGAGTTCAATTTCAATTTACATTCTATGTACGATGTTTCGGAAATATGCTATTTTTCTTCTGAAATATGTTAAAGGAGAGTAGTATATATACCTATTATATATTCAGTCGTCGTTTTGTTTCGTAGGATAGGTTTCGTTAGTTTTTGTTCCTAAAATTATGCAATTAAAAAATGTTAATAGTTTTTGAATAATAATTATAATTTGTATTGTGTTCTATTAGAATTTTTCCGATTAAAATATTTAAAATTACAGTTTTATGAGTTGAGGAATAAATAATCGATCATCCGAGCGTGTATCCTATTCGATGTTTCTTTTGACAGTAATTACTCGTGCCATGGAACAGATATGTTCCGATCCCTGTTTTACACGATTAATTTATCCATGAATTAGCAAGTCTCTCTTTAGGGAGTAATTGGTGCGAGTTCAGACTTGTGATGTATTTTGTGTGACTTTTTCAATTTTACTAGAACCCTGTCGTTAAAATATCTGATCTATGTAAAAAATGATAGTTTTAGTTTTATCAAAACGATTCAAAATATTTTCTATTCTCAGAATTTAATATAATTTTCTCTAGAAACATGTTGAAAATATTAGCGATATATCTTCTAAATTTATGTATCTTTGAATTTGACCTCTAAAAAAAGAAGCGTATGTAAATGCATGCGTGATGAAGTAGATGTAAAAATATTTTCAATGTTTTTAATATTGCATTTATCAAAAGTGATTTTTATTTGAATTTGATTAAATTACCAGCAGCGGTTTTATTTTTGATTACAATGAGATAAACGCAAATTTATGTATTGTGTGACAATTTATGTATTTTTATATGAAAATAGAAAAAAGTAGAAAAAAATTCAATGGAAAATTTTTCTTAAATGTCGAATTCATATTAAGTGCTTTAGATGTAAAAATTGAAATGTGTTGATCGCATAAAATTCTTGGAAACTATGAAAAGAATAAATTTTGAAGGATTTATATGTATATTGAAAAAGGTTCTAGATAAAACCAATATTTATGTTGTTATTATTCAATGTGAATGATTGTTCTTATAAGATGAGCTAAAAATGTGGTAAAATATAGTTGAATTTTAAATTTGTCAGTGATTTATGAAAGCTTTGATTCTTGTAACATACGATTCGGAAATCGATTTATATAAGTATTTTGTGATGTTTTCAGAGTCTATGGTGAAAGATCAAATTTTGCGGTAAGCACTTTAAAGGAACTAAAAATATGTTTAAGAATAAATTTTCGCACTATTTCTCCAATAATTTTGGTTTACTAAATTATTGAAGTATAAAACAAGATCAATTTATAATGCCATAAAAGTTAAATCAGTTTACGAAAAGTATGAATATGGTACAACGCCCGAACTTATTAAGGAATGCTACCTCATTTCAATTTTGAAATTATACTTGCACTTTATGTATACGAACATTTAAAAAAGACTTAAAAAAAATTTTGTGTAAACACACTCATATTTTATGCAAATGAGACTTACTTGAATATTTTATTAATTTTGAATATTTTTCACTTGTATTTTTACAAATTTATTAAAAAACGAATCAAATATTTATTTAACAATTAAATAATTTTATTTCATTTCATTCATTTATTTAACCGCTAACAATTTTTTGAACTAATGACTAAAATTAAACATTTTGTTTGTATAACTTCACAGTTTTCATTTTGAAAACCTAAAATTGCAAATAAAAATCAAAAAATTTTGGTGATAAATTTTTAAAATTCAAAAGTTTATTTACATTTTTTTTTTTTTACAGTGGAGCGTAAAAGTTTTTCTTTGACATTTCCAATAATAAACTAACTGTGATAAACTTATAGGAACGTGTATGACCACACTTAAATGTTATGCTTTATATATTTTTATACTATTTATATTATTATGTAAAATAATTAAAAAAAAAATAACTATATTTTTCGACAAATTTTTAAATAGAATAAGGAAATTAGTAAAATTCATATTGTTTATGCCAGATTTATAGCGATCAATTTCATATATAAAACATTCTAAACTTATATTATACTAGAATTATTACACTGCTAACTATCCCAGCTTTATATAAAGTTGAATTTGAGAGGATTAGTAGCTCAGATTTATTCTTAGATAGGTTTATACGAGTATTGTACTTTTTGTATTAAGAACTTTTGTATGTTGTAAAGGTCGAATTCTAAATATTTGAATTTAAAGCTTAGTTTTTAAAAAATTAGTGTTCCACTTACGAACATCTGCTGTAACCTATTTAAACGAGTTTAAATTTTAGAGTGCAAAATTTCTTAAAAATTAAACGAGGTGAATAATTAAAAAGAGAGATTCTTAGTTTTGTTAAAGAGCAAAGAATTTTAAAATTTTAAAAGAGAATGTAATAAAGTTTATTAAAGCTTATATTTTTTAAACCGGTTTTAAAATAACTAAAACTCAAATAAATTACGTTTTAAGTTATTGAACTTAATTTTTTTTTATAACTATTTGACTTTCACTTTTTTTTTTGTTTACCTTTCTTAAAGCTTTGCAATTTTTCTACAATATTCTAATTAAATATTGAGAGAACAATGACTTTTTTGCCTTCTAATAATTGTAAACTGTGATGGAAAAATCATAATTTATTATAGAAAAAACAATTTATTATTGTATAACTGTTCAGTGCATTTAATTAGAATATATATATATATATATTTAAAAACAACAACAATAACAACTGTTTATAAAGTTTTATAACTTTAACTTATAAAGAAATATAATTTGAATTATAATATTATTTTTTATATCAAAAAGATTTTTTCTATTTTATAAGTTTTATGAATTTTAATGATACCTTGTCATGTAATTCAGTAATTACAAACTTTCAACGATTTTGTTGACTTTGATATTTTTAAAATAATAATACTTCATATATATATGTATATGTATAAGAGAGTATGATTATTATAATTACATATATGCAAATTTACAAGAGTTTTGTTTTAAAGAATAATATTCAAATAAGTTGATTATAAAAAGTATTATTAAAATTTGTAACAAAAGAATTACATATATAGTAACTTAGTCATGAAAATTTACATTATTAGAGATAAATTTATGATTATAATTCAATTTTCTTGGAGATGTTGAATAAAATTTAGAGATTTTTTTTAAAAGGCTCATTAAACAGTAAATTTTTTTATACCATAAACTTATAAATACAATTTAATATTCAAAAAAATTTGTAACGAATCACATGCTGTTTGGATATCAAATATCAAATTTTGGTCCATTTGAAAAAATTCAAATTATTATCCGTAGAGTGTGCAGAGTGTTTACCGAATGTTATTGAAATTTCATCAATCAATTCTTGACTTAACATGTCACACCCCTTTCTAAATTTTTTTTGCAATATTTTATATTTCCAATTTTCAAAATTGAAAGAAATTTTCAAAATTTAATGATGCACTTTAGGTATCTGTTTCTGAAATTTTTTAAAGAGTAAATGTAAAATATGAATTATAATGAATAATAATATTTTTGATTAGGTGACGAAAAATTGAAAAAATCTTGAAATTTACAATATACATTTGTAATGATAAGCATTAAAGCACTAATTTCGATAAATGAAAAATTAATGCAAAGCAACAATAGAGTTCTGACAATATTTTGAATTCTTGTCGATTTGAAGAGATTTTCAGAATTCTCTTCAATTTTTTTAAGGATCATATAAATAATTAGTTTCAATTTTTAATAGGTTCTGCTGTTCGACATATATTTTTAAAAGCAAAAAAAATAATTGAGTTCTATATGTGTGTGTAAGAAAATATTTAAGTTCAATTTGCGAATAATTTAATTTCAAATTAATTTAATTATAAACTCCTAACATTTCTGAAGTCATTGAAACTAAGCAAGAATTTATTCTTTGAAAGTATATTGGTAAATGTATGAGAATAATAATATTTTTAATAGTTAAATAAAAGTGAGCTATACCAATGTGTGTGTATGTATATACATAAAATATGAAATTTAAGAATGAATGTGCCACATGAATGTGTGCGATGTTCCACATAAATTTTTTTTTTTTGTAAGTTTGTTTTTTGTATAATAAAATAAGCACTCACTCATTATTATGGTGAGCACACATAAATAATTTTCTTTTCACTTCTTTTTCTTTTTGGTTCAGAAAATTTTCATTTATTTTTCTTTTCAGTTTTTCACTTCAATAAGAATCTCCAATTCCATATTAAGTGAAAATATTATTCATAAATGTTATTATTATGAACACGGTTTTTAATAATAACTGTAAAAAAAAAAAAATTAAACGAACAAACGATAAACATACTTTTATAAAACTGTTATGGACAAGTAAGCTAAAAAATTACGAAACCGTAAAAAAGAAAATTCATAATTTAACATTTTTATAAATAATTTTTTTTTTCTTAATTTAATTTAATTAACAATTCTAAATTTTTATTCTTGTTGTATTCTTGGCACGAATTTTTGTTGTATTTTAAAAAAGGAATAAAAATGGTGATATAAAATTATTGTGTGCTCAAAATTTTGGCACATAAAATAAATTCAAAATTACAATTTATTTTTTTAACTTTCATCCTGAAATTTATTTGAATTCAAGATATTTTAAGCGATTTTGGTGAACTTAGATTAATTTTTTGCTATTCAGACTTTTAAAATGAATCAAAAATAATGGTTTCCAAATTTAATATTGAATTTAATAAGACATATAAGTAGAATACTGTTATATAGACATTATAAATATGCTTTACACACAGCTATAATTATAAATGTATATTAGGTTTCAATAAATTTTATTGCATATTTGGAACAAATGAATACGGAAAATTTAGACACAATATGTATGCACATGTATCTATAAATTTATTAAAAAATGTTTAAATTGTCAATTTGTAATATTGTAGTTATAAAAATTTTAAACTAAAAATGGATAGCATTTGGGTGCTTTTACATAATAAAAACTAATTTGGGTTGAATTTTATTATTATGGTTTTAAGCTTCCGGGCATTCAATACCTCTAAAAATGATTGTTGATAAAATTTTAATCATTTTATATTATTTTCCACTTGGGACATTTTGAAAAAGTATTAACTATTGATACAAACTGCAACAATATCTGCTGTATACAGGAATGTGATTAAAATGTTTATATAGGCCATTGTTGAATAGATCTGGGTGATGTTGTGCCCCCGATTCATGACGCTTAATGTGGTGGGCGCCAGCATCAGGAGGAGTCTTCTTGTCCTGTTCTTTGATGCATGGTGATGGATGCATACAATTCAAATTCTCCGATAGCGGATATATAATATGCAAGGCTGCGCTGACGATTTACTCGTTGTTGTGAGGAGCCAGCATGGTGATGCCGTAATTGACGAAATGCAAGAGGCTCAGAAGCTGAGGGCCTTGACAATAACCCTAGCAAAGCAATTATTGTGCCATTTACTAGACGGCGAAAATTTAATTTGCGTGCGGGGACATCATCATAGGGGAGTCGCCAATAGAGCTCCACAAGATCTGTGGGCTTCGACGAGGCTTTATGAATGGACATGAGTTATTATGTTAGACGTAAAATAGTCCATTAGACCTACACAACCATTGTTCTACCAATTGTAACATACTTTTTTGTCATATCGTGGCAGTTTTGAACTGCAAATCTGTGTGTGTATATGTTTATTGCATTTTATCTTATGTACACTTCTGCTATAACTATCTGCCACATCCGTTTTTAATTTCTTTACATTTATACAATAAAATTTCCAATTTAAATTTTAATCAATTTTTTTTTCTATCTCTTGTAAAATATTCTAAAAGTTTAGTATTCACAATAAATTTGTCATGAAACTGTTAATATTGCATGAGTACCTATGTATTTATGATATTGTAAAAATTTACTTCTGAAATATTCACATTAAATTTACTGTCATTAACCTACCAATAATAATAAACTGTACTTTAGCATATTTAACTAAGAATGTCAACTCGAATTTTAAACCAAATACAAAACCAATAACCAAAACGAATAACGGAAATTGCTTTTTTTGCATATTCAATCAACCTAGGTTTTAAAAGATTTTTTTTTTCATTTAGTTTTTTTGTTTTTTTTTTTTTTTGCCATGTAATGCTAACAAGAAACAAGATGATTTGAATTCGAATTCAATTTGGTATATGTACTTGCTATAATAGCCGTGTATGTATATAATATTTATCTCTCATATCTATATACTTACATAGATAGAGTTGTACCTGTATGCAATTTGAAATTCTAGCTACATGCACTGACTATCAATGCAAAACTGAAGAGAAAAAAAAAATGTTTTTTTTTTGCCAATCATTTATCAATATTATTTTCTGTTTTTTGATTGCTATTACAACTATTTAACTTGTTATTCATTTTAGATATAATGCGCACATTTTGGTGTACATACACTATGTATATTTGTATATGTATAAATAAAAGCTGAAAGTCTATTAAAGGAAAATAATAAAAAGTGCCTGATTTTGTACTATACACACAGAAATATATGTACAGTTTCAAGCTATTCAACATCAATATCTCCGAAGTAATCATTATTATGTTCCAAATAATCTAAATATTAATGTAGGTTAACCAGTAACTAATTTGCAATTGCAAGTGTGTCTATTTGTGTGTCTGTAAGAGCAAAAAGAGTTGTGCTTGTTACCATTTATACTACTAAATATATGGGCATGTAATTAATAGAATGGTTAACGTTTTTGAATTTAATAAAGTTTGTATTCCTACAGTATAAGGTTCTATGCAAGCATTACAAATATTAAGATCTTAAAATATTCCAAACAAAAATTTTTTGTATAATAGTTAAAAATGGTAGTAGTAATTATTTTATATTGGTAAATGAATTGATGTTTAAAATATTAAAATTTATGTGCTATGAATTTTGAAAATAAAAAAAAATACAAGCAAATTGAAAATTAATTTTACAAGTTGATAGAAAAAATATTTGAATTGCACACAAGTAAAATATTTTGCATAAAATTTTATATAGAAATTAGAAAATAATCTAACCACTTTGGTTAATATTAGTAAATTGAGTATGAATATTGCAAAAGGTATATTTGTTAGTGAGCGTAGTAAGGTGTTAGTTGTCAAACCAACTAACGTCTTACTACGCTCACTTTTTGAAAACTTATTAGGATTGTATTATATGCGTCAGCTGTCTCACATATGAATCACTGTACTATATTTTTTAGAAACTTTCCGATGAAATACATATATGAGATATGTAAACAGTACTTAATATTACACTTTGATTGACAAATAATAATGCTTTATGTACTCTATTCTCATTAGAATAACTGTCAGATTCTTTTAAAGTAATGTGGTGGAAACTAATTTTTGTGGAAGTTTGCCATTGAAGTCCATATGTAAATAGTTATCAGATTTTATCGCAGATGTTTAATCTTTTATACGGCAAAATAAAGATTTTACGTATATCGATACATATATGTAAATAGTGACGTTCTAAAAGTGAAAACTCAATTCCCTTTAAAACTTTAAGTCGAATTTTAATTTTAATTGAAATTAATTCAATTTCCAACTTTTTGAAAGTAAACCATTGAAATATTCTACGTTTTGAATCGTTTTTCTTGAATTATTGATTATTTTCTAAATGCAAGTGTGTATAACATGTATTCGGAAAATTGAAATTTTCCCTATAAGGAAAATCAAATAATATAAATTTGTATATAATTTTGGCAGGTCACTATCACTATAATTTTTTTTTTTTGAAATTCATAATTCAATCAAAACCGTTTGAGTTATTTCAGTACTCATATAAGAGTTAAAATTTATATTTGGCATTTCCCTTAAATGGAAAACTTATTTCTTTTATGACATTATTGTGATTTCCTGGTTATAATTTTTTAATATTGTATTGTTTATTTAAAAATTTATTATTATTATGGAAAAATTCTTTTTTTTATTAAGTAACAAAATAATATGTGTGTTACTATAAAAGTACTGAACGAGTGATAAAAATTAATTATTATTTGTATAACATACTTGCCATAAAATATATATGATTTTGAAACTGAAGTTACAAATTCGACCGAACTTAAAATTTTGAATGAATAAAAATAAATCATTGGCTATTAAAATTATGTAAACATATATGTTTGTGCGAGATTTCGCGGTACTTATATAGATACTCTAATTATTGCGTCCAAGAACCTAGAGTAAGTTATTATTAACAATTATTCGCAATCAAATTTCATAAGTTTAAATGTAACCATTTAAAATACTTCCATTGAAGTTTTTGTCCATTTATTTACAACAACATTTAAGTTATTGCTTGAGCACATAAAATTTATTGAGATTATCTTTAGAGGGAACATATAAATATCGTCGTTTACAGACCGGAGCTAACATAGATGAACGTTCATAATATTTTCCTTATGATGAAAAATCCGAAAGTTTCATAAAATGATTACAAAATATTTTCTCAATTATAATTTATCTGAATAATATAAAATTTTGAAATTTTCTTAGAGAGGATGTTACAAAGTGAACTTACAAAAATTAAATTTCAATAAAAATTATGTTCTATTATTAAAGTTTTTATGATATATACGAGTTTCTGGTATTCAAACAATTCTTAATTATAACGTTTACATCACTTTAACATTATAAATTCAGACAAAAAGATTGAAAAACTTCATGACAAAAAAAAAATAAGTTTTCATTGAGAAGAATAGATTCGATTCATTAAAAATGGCTTCAATAGATCATATAGAAAATATTTTTCTTGTTTTTCATAAATCACATAGAAATTATACAATATTTAGAAACTCGCGCCATAAATTTAAAGAAACAAAATGGCAATACCATTCGACTGACGTATGCTAAAACGTATTTAGCGATTATTTTATGAAATGAACCTTTAAAAGATTTTCTTTTTTTTGGCTTTTACTGAAACAAAATGTCAAAGACTTTATCAAGTCTATTGAATGCAAATTTTTAATTTTTTTTACTTCTTTTTCACACAATTACTGAAAGACAAAGAAAAATTCTTTTGGCACCCTCTGCAATACCGTTGGGTTAAAGAATACAATAGGTTTGGTTGCATTCAAGCAGAAGTAAATTTATCTGTTAGAGTGTAAAAATTTCTTACTGAAATGACTGAATAGGGAAAAAAATGATGAATTTTAGGTAGTCGTAAATGATTCCAAAGCATTCGTTTAATTTTTTTTTTAATACAAAATTTGTGTTAGTTACTTATATTTTTGCAAACTCGTTTTGAATTTGAATTTATGAAAATATTTTTAGAAAATGAATTATTTTAGAAACTTAAAACGTTAAGTGAAATTTGATTTTAAGTAGGCTGCAAATTTTATCCTCTTAGGAGGGACGGTAATGGCACTATGATCGGATTAATAAGTTTACTTTCTTTATTTCTTTTATAATATACTAGGGATTCTATCCTATGTATATAAATTTATCGACTCCGAGTACACCAAAAGTGTTGAAAAGATTTCAAATAATGAGATAAAATTTTTTTTGAAAATTTTGTGTGTTCGGACAACACTGTCTATTTTTTTCACTCAGTCTCATGATTGAATCTCGTAAAACGAAATATGACTTAAAAATTTTATTATGAGCACGTTTGTATATCAAAACTTTGTTCTATATAATGACAACAATGAACTGTGCTTTCCAGATACCACTTGTTTATATTTTCTGTATATTATTCTTCCAGGTAATTTGTTTTGTCAATTCTATAGTACGTTGGAGCCTTTCCCGATTTTAAGGGATCGGAATCGGGAAGATTGTTTTCTTTCTTATTTAATTAGCAACGGGCAAACAGTCGGGGCTAAAAGATGGATGTAGCTGCTTTGGCAATATATTTAACGGCGAACGTTATTGATAAATCTGGGAGAATCGCGGAACAGCGTATTGATATTTTTTCGAGAGTATTCTCTTTTGTGTCTGAAATACGAAAATATTTTCTGCTCTCAAGTACAAGCGTTGAAAATTGAATTGAAGGTGATCAATGTTTTGAGTCTCTGAGTTTTTAGCTGAAATGTTTTTAGCCTTAATTAAATTTTGAAATTATAGGCAACTATATTAAAATATTGATTCGTTTATATTTTTTTTACCATTTAATTGCAAAGTAATAATCTTGCAACATTAGTGTTTAATAATAATTAAATTTTTTCTCGGCAACCTCAAATATTTAGTGGGTGTTAAATTAACTACGCGCACATTTTGATAATTGAGATGTAAGCTATAATAATATGCACATAATATTTAATTATTTATAAAACAATAAAAAGGTGTGAATTAAAAATATAAGTTATATGAAAAAACAAAAAGTTAATAATTATGGTATAAAAAAAATTTTCACAATTTTATAAAAAAGAAAACATACACAAAAAATAATTAAAATTCATTAACAATTTTCCAATAATTCAAATTTTTTTTAATTCGCTTTATGTACTTTTTAGGTAATATCAAACTGAATTGAGGTGTATAAGAAGAAAATTGCATTATACAATCTTATACCGAGGGAAAATATTCGCGCGTGGTGGAGTAAATATTACAGCCTATACCTGTTAAAATCAAATTTTAACCGCACGCTGATTATTATGATTGCGATGGTGTAATTATGAAACAGTGTATAACTTTTCAATAATATGAAATAATCAACCAAAAATTATAAGTACTACGCAGAAAATTGTTGCATTGAAGAGAATATACAATAATTAGAAAAAGAAGTAATATGGTAAAACACAAATAAATAACAACAATACAACACTTTTTGAAAAAATATGAAAT
The DNA here is from genome assembly GCF_029603195.1 of Condylostylus longicornis. Classification (NCBI taxonomy): domain Eukaryota; kingdom Metazoa; phylum Arthropoda; class Insecta; order Diptera; family Dolichopodidae; genus Condylostylus; species Condylostylus longicornis. The sequence goes on along the minus strand of NW_026577971.1, from coordinate 906,224 downwards.
AAGTACCTGTAATGGATATGCAAAATAATTTTTTTTATTTTGTTTTTCATGCAAATTACCTGTAATTTCAGTTTATTATCATGATTCTGTTATATAGTATTTCTACTTGTAGGTAGTTTCAAGTTGAATGAAGCATATTCGTTTTGTTTTTTTTTTCTTGAAACATTAGACTTTCATAGTAAAAAAAAAATAAAATAAAAAATTAAATAAGCTAAGAGTTGACGAGAAGGTATTAGATGGTATTAGGCATTAAAAGTTAAAGGTATAAAATAGAAAATTTCATTTGCATTTATCAATTCTTTATAGATAATTTATAAAACATACGTGTAATTTATATAAGTTGAAAATTAAATATAAACTCGCCTCTGCCTATATACACACATCCATATAGATAATTTAAATTTATTTAAATAAATATAAAAGTACTTAAAATATTATATATAGAATGGTCATATGAGATTTTGAATAATTCGAAATTTTATACATAGCCGTGAAAATTAATGCACTTTAATAATAGTGTATAATATTTATTGCATGCATAACTAATTATTAATGATTCAAATAAATTATGCTCAAGAAGTAATTAGAAAAATTGCTATATGGTACGTAAAGAAGCATATTATGTATGTATGTGTTAAAATAATTATTCTAGATTAAAAGAGTTCCGAAGATTTTTAACCGTTAATTTATAAATTGAACTATACATATTAATTAATTAAATTATTTGAGTTTTAAAGTAGTATACAATATGTTAATACATGAAGCACCAAGTTAAAAGTATTTCTGACCCGAAAGTATTTCTGAAAATCAAATTTTGAATCTCTGTGTTTGTTCATTTTGTTTCTTTAAAATTATCATTTGAAAACATAAGGACCAAAACATGTGAAATTTGACACAGATGATTTGATTTATTTTTGCCGTTTGAAGGTTAATATGTAAATTAGTAAGTTTTTATGTTATTGGGACGGGTACCATTTATATTTCGAAAAATTTGATAAATGAAATAGTTGAAAAGATCTTATAGAAAAAAGCTTTATTGAAATTTTTTCTTGAAATGTCTTCTTTAGCACTAATTTAATATTACGCCCGAGCGCTATTAGAAATAATTTAAACATAAATTTATGAACAGTTCAAAATTTATTTGTATAAAAAATTCTTCAAACTTTGTAAGTAAGCCATTTCGTGGTTCGTTGAATTTTTTGATAGCTTAAATCGTCCATCACATCCTATAAATAAACTTGTGTAGCTTTCAAACATTCATCATTAAAGTATTCTTATTTCTATAATAGTTAATTCTAGGTTTAATAATTAATTACAGAGCGAAAAAAAACTTCTTCGACGTAAATTAAAAAATGGTAGTTAAATAAATGAAATAATGTTACTTAATTAAAAATATTTCTCCATTTGAATTTTACAAAATTGCACGATATTGTAATATACGCCAATTTAATGTACTAAATAGCTATATAAATATGTAATTTAATTTACAGTTATTGCGAAATAATTTAGCAAAAAATTGCAGAACATTTTATAAATCTAGTAAATAATAAAATATAATTAATGTTTTTTATATCTATAGTTTTTACATGAATTAAGGTTATGTACAACCCATACAATATAAATTAAATAATATTCAGTATATTGTTTTACTTCCGGTTTTCTGGTAAATAATATGTATATTTTTTAGAGTTAATCAAGTTCAGTTCAACTATGAAGAAAACAAAATTGTACACTTGAACAAAATATTTGAATAATTGGTTTTTGTTTACAACAACAAAGAGGGTTATTATTGAATGTTTTGCGGAGGTTGAACTTTATGAAAATTATTGTATTTTATATTAGTGTATTTATGGGTGTGTATAAGTTTGTCTAATTATGCTGTAATTTTTGAATTAATTTTTTACTTTTAAACAACTAATTTGAATTCAATTTAAATTATTTTTTTTTTTCGAAAAAACAAAACTCAATTAATCAAATATGTTTCTTTTTTCTCGACCTTTTATCACGGTTAAATCATGAATTTCAAAAGTAAAAATTTTTCTACTTTACAATTTTGATTTTTTTTTTTTTGGTTTTGTTCAAATTAAATATTAAAGTTAATCATAGAATTAATAGTGACGAACCAATTGTAAAAAAATTTTTTTTTTAGCACATTTTCAAAAAACTTTTAGAAGAAATAAATTTTTTAATTTAACTTTATCTATCCACCTTTTCAAAGTTCAGATATAAAGACCAAATTTATTCATACACAAAAATATCTTGGTATTAAAGCATTATTTCGTTAAACTAAATTATTTTCTTCCCTTTCTCCCCACTCCTTTCAAAGTTATACCTGTTCAAAGTCGTGAAAATGCAATTTTTTGACAATTTATACTGTGTCGAAATACAAACTAATTTTTTACGAAGGCATTAAACCTATCGTAAACTGGTTGTAACAAAATTTCTTCGCAATCTCACCTCTTCTCGATTATTATTATCCCCTAAAAATTAAAAAATTGCATATACATATCTGTCGAATCCCTATGAAAGGAAATTAAACTGTCATCATCCTCTTTCCCGAAAGTAAGCTGTTATGCTATAACTAAATTAATTAAACGAATTACTACAATAGTTCAATTTCAATTATTTAGACCTTGAACTGTGCAAATACAAATTCTAGATTTAAATTGTAAAAGGAAAATGCTATTTTGAAATTCATGGATTTGGGCGACTGCATTTTTACATTATTCCTAAGGTGTTACTGATATTAAAATACATACCTACTTATTATTTCTGAAAATTAATTTATTTCTGAAAAATAAAATAAATAGATAAAATTTAAGCATAACTAAAAATTTTAAATAATTATTTTAGTTAATCAATAAATAAAACTTTTAAACGAACAAACCTTCTATTTATAAGAAATTTATTAAAAAACGGAGTAAAAACTATACACAAAGCTTAACTTTCTTACTGAATATCCTTTTATTTATTAAAAATGTAAAAAAGGGTTTTAAATTAATTTCAGCAAAATTATAAAAACACAATTACATACATAAATGGAGTACCTACCTACTCTTGTTTGGAGCAAACTATATAAACTATACAAAAGAATAAATTAATGCCATGTACAAAAGTTCAAAGTAATATTCACTCTTAGAATGAAACTCTAAAGAAATGTATAAAACATATTATGTATGACTCTTGACTGAAAGTACTTACTTAAAGAATATTTTTGAACTTGTACAATTTCAGTACTAACACTCATTTTTTTTTTTTGCAGATAATGAAATTTTCTGGCTGTGTATTAAATGAAATTATTAAAATGCAAAAATGTACATCAAAGGTGAATAGTTTTTAAAATATTCGTTAAGGTAAACAGGACCAATTATTTGCCCTTGTTATTGTGCTGTATAGAGTATACTTTTCTGAATATATGTGAAGCAATTTAAACGGTCATCATCTTTTGCTGTATTTTTGTGGAGCATTGATTGCAAAACTTCTTAAAAGTTTTAATATTTTTATCTCCTTTGAACTGTTTTATGATGTCAACGTCAAGAAGAAATCAAGAGAAGATTTAGTATATATGCTTTCAATAGCCACACAATTTCTTAATTAGTAAGTACTGTAATTCCACCATTAATATATTAGTGAAATGAGTTTGTTTTTAACATTTCTTTTGATTTTCAGTTGATCTTGATAGAATATATAGTTCGCAAACTTATAAATACAATTTGAATAAAGTTGAATATAACATAAATTGTGCTGTCAATAAACAAAAATGGATTGAAAGCACGGCAATCGCCTAAAGGTTTTTCAAAGTGTGGAGCTGTTTCCCTTACACAAAATATTTACCATATTTAACATGCTGTTACGTTTACTTTGAAAGCATCGCTGTACATTTTTGAAAAGTCTTTTTTTCTACTGTACAAAGAATATTATTCAGTTTTTCTTCAGTAACAAGTAGTGTCTACAAAAAAAAAACTTAAAAGATTTCCTTTATAAGTTCATTAAAATCTTTTAGTTTAATTTAAATTTTGCAATGAAAGAACACAAGAAGAAGAAGAAATGGAATATTTTCGAGTTAAAGAAATTTAAGTTGCAAGTATGTAAATATGCACTTACTTTTGTGTGTCTTAAAATTATCGCATTTGATGTGCATGAAAATATAACTTATATGGAATATATTTCATAATATACACATATCACATGACAATCAATACTATATGTAAATCATGAATTACTCACAACTTATTGAAATTCTAATTGAAACATCATATTCACAGATTTTGCTTCCGTATATGGGTAAGGGTGTAGTTAATAATAAACTCATTTAACATTTCAATTTTATATACGTATATACATATATAAACAAAATTGCACACATAAAATATCTTAATTTTTGACATTAAAGTAGTTTATTAAATGAATTTTAAATATATGAGGGAGGTTATTAGGTAGCTAGCGTTATGTTGACACTGATGTTACAATATACTTACAACCTACAACACTTAATGCTTGTATAACATAAAGTAAATTTAACATAAAACTTTTAAACTTTATGTAGAAAAGGATTGAATGTGTTTTTTTTTTTTATTTTTTTCTACAATTTCTAATGATGATAAGTTGAGTATACAAAAAATAAATTAATAAACATGAAATTAAGATATCAATCAGGGACGTAAATACCTAGTATATATTTAAATTGCGCACAAATCTCAAAAATCATAAATATGTTGTTATTTTGAATAAGTTTGTAATACTTATTCTTGGCATTGAAGGAGTAATGAAAGATTCAGTTGTATTAAATAATGACTGAATATACCCAATTAATTTAAATATAAGTATTTATATTATTTCAAATATGACTCATTTGTAATGAGTCTTTAAATTATTTGATATTAAGTCCAAATAACAAAATTATTACTGATTGATTGCTTGTTCCTTTCTTTACAAATTCTATTAACATTGTCAGCGGAAACATTTGTGAAAACGATTGTAATTTAAGACTTAGATTTGTTTTGTACAAAACAGAGTTCGTTTTGTTTAGTTTTTGCTTAATGTTTAATTTAAATTTAGTTTAAATTTAGTTGCGTATAGTACGCAATACGCGGTATTCGTTGATTTAGGTTCATAGCATTGAGATATTGTGAAGTAACCAAATTATTTTCAACGGGATATCAGTAGTTCTCATAGAATTATCCATTAATATATAGAAAATAAATTGAAGTAACCTTACATAAACAATATTTGCATTAGGAGAAAATCTAACAAAATAGATTAGACACATATAAGTACATACTTTTCTATACAACAAACAAATTCACCTTTAAACATTTCTTTTAAAAATAAATTTATTGTACTTTTAACAATAGTTAAAATGTCTAATTAACAATTAAATCCATAATTATGTTTTCAAACCATTTTATTAAAAATTAATACGCACTATTGTTTCAATGCAATAAACTTTTTTTTTTTAATTCACGTAGTACAAAGCTCCCTTTTACTTTAATAATAATGTTCACTTGCAATAATGTACAAATATACTTACACAAGTACCTCATATTTATTAAGAAAATACATGTTTGAAGGCGTGCCAATATTACAATTTTTCCATAAACTTTACCTTCCAGATTTTTCAATTATTTTTACGATATTTTTGGTTTTATTTTAATTTCTACTGCAATACATCAATAATTTTACAGCATTGACTTTATGCTGATTTAATGAAGGTTTCGTTCGGTAATAAATGATGTAAACAGAAAAAAAAAATAAAAATTGAAGCGAGACATCATAGTAAACGTCAACTGCATATATTCACATACATTCGCGATATATGTGCATATGCATATACCAAAAATAAATAAGGGACATGATTTTTTTAACATGAAAGGTGCATGACAGAATGAAGTTTTTTTGTTTCTTTTTTGCTTTTTAATATTTTATATTCAAAAAACAATACCATTACCGTGGTAAGATTAAAGTCCTAAGCAAAATAATCCGATATAACGCGCGCGGTACTCTATATTTAACTTAATAATCAAGTATACGCCATGTAAATCTTCTGTAAAAGCATGTATTTATTTATCTATGTATGTATAGCTATATTGGAGTATAGAGATGAGTATAGATTATAATAATTTGAAGAATTATGATGAATTGTCGGGATCTATGTACATATTGCGCATACAAAACTATTATAAATGAACATTAAAAAAGAAAATGCCAAAATAATAATGTCATAGACATCTAAAAATAAAGAGAATAAACTAAGGTATGCAATATTAATAATCATAATAATAAATGTAAAGACCAGCGTATAATCGACTGCATTGATTTTCTTTTTAATAAGTAATTTGAATGATTAATTCAGATAAAATTCAAAAATTCCAAAATAATTGATATTCAAATTTGATTGCAATGCAAATTCAAAGTACATATTATATGATATGCAATTTTTTAGTCCTAAGGACTTAGACAGCCACGCAACTTTTTTTTTTTTTTGCAATTATTGCTCAATTTTAAATCGTTGCGCGCACATGTAAGCAACTAAGCTATTACGTCAATTCAAATCGATTGCATTAACTAAAAACTGCAATAAGTTTGTAAAAAGTTATAAACAGTTTGATTGCTCAATTGCATGCGATCATACGGATGCATGCGTGCGCACTTGGAATATATACAAACAACAGTTGCATAAAATACATGTCTTACTGACACCTAAACTCTCGAATTAAAACGTCTCTTAATTCGATTCTATCAAAGCTGGATAATTTAGAATTTTCAACTTGAAACAATACCGCCCTTTTGATATTGAAAAAGTTTGTTGAAGAAAGTGAGATATCAACATTTTAAAATCATGGCCAGGTTAATGAACACTGAAAATTCCACACTTTATACGAGGATAATGTTTTTCATTTCAGACTTTATATTTTTGAACATATGCAATTATGTTATTGACATCTTTATTCTACATATATAATGGTTATAAAGAATTTTATGTTTATATAATGTGCATAATGGTGACAATCATTAAGATGGAATGGGTTTTGTTTTTCGTTTTTCTTTTTTTTTTTTTTGTATACATACAGGTACTTATTACTTTTCTAATATTATGAATCATTCATTATAATGGAACTTATATGGTGTTATGTTTAGAAATTATTTTGAATTATTTTATTCGTACTCGATTCGTGATGCAGTATACCAGTGAATACTGCATCACGAATCGAGTAATTTAAAAATTAGAGCCCATATTAAATAGAACATGTCTCATTGACAATTTAATTATTGCACAACTAATGATTATAGAGCTTATAGTTATTTTAAAATATCGCATCCTTTTCGGAGAAATTTCGGATTGGTATTTCATTACCACAACCAGTACGTAAAAATGCTCTTTAAAATTTGTTTTTTAATTAATTAGACCGAGTGCAATATAATCAGATGCAAAGTATAAATGACATCAAATAAAATTCTCATTGGGTTTATGCTTAATCTCCTTATTCGCTTTACTTACTTTGCTAAAAAAACGTCATACAAAGCCTTGGAACATTTTATTTCCATATTTGAGGTTCCAAAATTCATTTGGAATTGCTACATAATCTGATGTTTCGTATGGTCCGTGTACTTTGCTTTCCGAGTATCTTAACATTTAGATGTTCAACTTTTTTTTTTCTTTTCAAAATATTCAGGTGCAGTCAAATACTTTTGAAATGCAAAATCAGAGAGAAAAGAAAAAAAAGTCATTTTAATGTCAGTCATTTCATTGTCTAATTTGAATATACCTGTATCTGCCTGTATTTGCTTAAAAATATTGCCGTCTCGAATCTTGATTCATAAAATCGAAAATACCTACACGTGAACCTACGTTCGTTTGATGTGTATATGGTATGATAATTATCTATTTATGTGTTTATGAAACTTAGGTGCAATCAAAATTCTAAAATTAAAATTATGTATTATAAAATATTGAAAATTTCTTATTTTTGAACATTTTTAATAAAGAAAACATTAATTAGTATGATAAAAATAATATGAAATTGGAGTTCATTTTAAATAACGTTTATGCCAGTAATGTACTTAAGAAAAAAAAATTATTATTTTTTTCAGATTGGTTATAAGCAGAGTAAAAGCTACATCTCTGTGTGCGTTGCATCAGTTGTCATATGTCCTAGTTATAGGCTGTCTTGCGACGGAAAATCTCGCATATTTATCTCAGACAGTTATTTACGAGAACCTGTATTTTATTTCTGCAGAAGTTTTTCTTCTCCGTACAGGAACTTTAGATTTCACATACGAAATGAATATTCTTACGGCAGCGAAAATCAGTGCAATGTGAATAGCAGGTCTAGAAGATTATATACATACATATTTTTATACTTACATTTGTGACAGTCCAAAATCTACAAAATAAAAAATTATGTTTTTCCGTCAAAAAAAAACTTCAAGCAAAATAAGCAAACAACAATTTGCTGATTAAAAATTTTATACAATTAAGAAAGACGATAAAATGAAACTGGCAAATAAAAACAAATGTATTATTATGTATAATAATTAGACTGATTGGAAAAATTTGACTTATTTCGGGTAGCCATGAGTACGTACAAAATATTTAAATGAAAATAAATAATTTTAAATATTCTTTAATATTTATATACATATGTACATATGTATTTGTAGGAACATCATTTTTTAAACGTTAACGAGTTTATACATCATTGTATGCTTCCCAAAATATTGGCGATTAAGAGGTTATACATGAAAGATGCACCACACATACACACGTCAAATTGAATAAGACAATGAAAGAAAAAATCTATAAAAATTAAGGTGTAAGAGCTTGTAACACGAAAAATGCAAATAAAATATCTAGATGTTGTATACGATAATAAAATCCTGGAGAGAAAGTAGAAGGCTGAATGTGTTATCCTTTGATGAGATTGATTTATGCCTTAGGGTGATCTTATTCCTAACCTACAAAGTGGGGTCGAGTCGAAGAATAGAATTAAGCCGATATCAAGAAGAGAGTTTAGAGGTTAATATGCAGGAATCTGAGTCAGACAGTAATGTTCACAATTAATTTTAATAAACGTTTTATTGGAAATAAAACATTTCTCGTGAATAGCGTCATCTAAATGCTAAAGAACAATAGGACTTGAAATAAACAAGCGGCACCGAAAAATAAAACCGAAAAATAAAACCGAATCACACTGTGACTAAATATAGTAATTAATTTAAAATGAATAAAGATGCGTTCAGAATGATGAAGACTTGTAGGTAACCGAAAGGTTTACCAGTAATCCTAATGTTGGTAATATGTATTAAATAAATCAATTGAAAATTATTTTGAACAACATATTTTTAGGTTTTCATATTCGATGTTATTGAAAGAAGGAGACCACACATTAAATTTAATTGGTAAAACAAAAATTTTTCTTCATTTACAAAATGGTCTGATAAAAAGTGTAAATAAGTGCCAAAATTGTTGTAAACACTCATAGAGAAACATAATATGAGTGTGCAAGTTACATATGTATGTATATATTTAATATTAACTGTGAAACATAATGCATACAAATATGTGAAGAACTGAAGAATTAAGGCAATATAGAGGCGTGCAAGCATTTAATAGAATATACGTGTGAGCCCATAACCACTTTTATATTATTAAATATTTATTTAATATTATTTTTATTACCCTATATTTTATAATATAAGGGAATATCCGAGTAAGTAATTTATTTTTTATCTTCATATTATAAAGAAAGCAGAGTGAATTTTAAAAATATCCTTTTCAATATTAATCTGAAATCCATTGATGATTGAATAATCATATGTTTTTTTTATTGTAGAAAATCATTACATTGTTATATTTCTTTTAAATTGTCCTCGTGAAGGAATAAAGAGTTAATTGCAATTATTTTCGAAGGGTTCATTTTAATATTCTTTAATATACTTTTATTGATTGCCATTAATTTTATTCGTTGTGTTATTGACGCAATAAGTATATGCATTAATATTCAATTTATATTGCTACTTATCGATTGAAAAAAATAATAAATAAATAAATAATTAAATGAAGTCACTTTGTAATAATGTTATAAATTATAATAAAATTAAGTGTACTATAGTTGATAATTTACGCGATTAAAATATAATTAAATTTCTTTTCGATTTTTGGGTTTTATTTTAAACAAAAATTGAAGAAGAAATTGTGTTTGTGCTGTTTTAAATATAATAAAATCTAAATGATAAGTTAAATATGTGAGGTACATACATTGAAAAGCTAAAAAAATATATTGAAAGGTAGTTCGGGATATTGGGGTTTTTTACGAGTGTTGTATTGTATAATAAATTTTATTACTTACTGTTTCATTTGTTAGTGATACTGTAGTGTAGTTCACGTACATATTGTTTTTTATTATCTTGGGTATAATTATTATTGAATTCAATCATGAAAAGAATTTTTATATAATTATACTATTAAGTGTGAATTAATATCACTTAATATGTACTTTTGATTTTAGTTGATGAAATTTCTTGCTATATAAAATTGGATAATCTGAAAAATCGCAAATTTTTTGAATCGATTATAGAAAACTATTTAAATAATCTTATTTTGAATTTAATGTAATTTAAATTAATAATCATTAATTAAAACTTTAAACTGTCCGTTCATAAACTAGTTATTTAATTGTATTTGAAAGTAATTAGAATAAAAATGTTTAATTTACTTATTGTAGATTTTTGTAAGGAGATATGTACAATTCCCGTTCCGAACACCCCAGTCAACCATAGATTAATGGGGCTCTTTCCATGACTTCCTCTCTCCTTTAAATTATTCTGGTTTCAAGTATGTGTATCCGGATATATTCCGGATCCGGATATATCTAAAAAGAATTGGATGAGAATTCTTCAACAATTGGAAAACTTTGTCTATAACATTTACGATTTCTGGCGGCATAAAAGACATAAAATTTGTACGGTTACAAGTCCACTGCCTAAACGAAATCTACACAAAATTTATAGGTAGTTCAGTAATATATCAAAACTTGTTTGATTTGTTACCGAAATAGATCATTGAAGGCAATTCCAGATTATATTCAAAATTTTTAAGTTATTTTTTTTGGATTAAAATTTATCTATTTTTAAACTGCTAAATAATGTGTTATAAGGACATTAAGACTATAAGACAAGTATAGACAAGTATATATAAATTTTTTTTTTATTTGTATTGAATTTTAAAAATTACATTTGGATTATTTATGTATTTATATTCCTCAAATATACATAATATTATGTATATAATCCTTTATTGATTATCCTTAAAGTATTATCATTATCATACATTATTTTTTATGTCGCAAAATTATGATGACCCAAATCATTTTAATAATAAGAAGAAAAGTATATATAGAAATATACCCAACCAATTAATTTATCCAAGAATATTTATAAAAAATTTGTATATGAATGTCCTTTTTAGTTTCTATTATATTATTATGTTCCTATAATATATATAATAACTAAAAAAGCTTCATATCGGAAGTATAATTTGAGCTCTTGAGCCCAGACAAACTGAATTTTATTAAAATGAATGATTTTTTTCTTAAAAAAATAATCTAATCGATGGTTTGAAGGATGTTTTAGGAATTGTATAATTTGGGTTTCGAATTGTTCAATTATAGTTATATGTGTGTGAACTACAAAGTATGCATGAGAGAGTAGGGGGCTCACATTGATAATATTTTTTTTTTAATAAAGTGATAAGATGGATTATTTTTTTTCCTCTCTTGTCCTTTTCTTTTTAAGGCTATTTCAAAACGATTTGATAAAGAATTTATACTTCGGTTATTAATCTACTCTGAATTATAAAAGCAATTGATATAAAAACAGATAAATTATTAAATATATATACAAACAGATTAATACAGAAATGTATAGACATAGGTATATTAATTGTAAAAGCAGACAATAAGGATGTTTGAGGATAATATTAAACTTGTGCTTATGTGATGATATTATTAATATAAATAGAAGAAGAGAAAAAAAAAATAAACAATTTTCATTTTCATCTGACCTTTTAATTTGTTTATTCAGCAAATAAAAGACAAAATTATTGATGATATGTAAACTTTTTCTATAATCCTCGTGCCAAACTTAATATAAACATACATTAATGTTAATATTTTTTGTGACAGTGTTTTTTCGTCAAACAATTAAAAAAATATATGTATGTATTTGATATTCACAGTTATTATCGAAATTATTGAGTTTTCGCATAGGTGTTCGGATATATAGGATTATATTGACTTCTGATTTCTAATGATTGATATTTTGTAATTTCTAACAATAAATGAATGTAATCACTAATTTTCAGTTAAAACTGAGCCTCCGCTTCATCCTTATTTAGTACCTATGTGCTCTGATGTGTCGGACTGCATCGTTACTCTCATTTTTGCCTACTCTTAAGTCAAGTCAACTTAAAAATCAGTCTCAACTTAAGTTAAATTTCAAAATTTGCTTTTTTTTAGTAATGAATTCATAAATTTATTTAAAATAATAATAAATTATGTATATAAGAATAAGCTTAAGGATGGCGTATCAAACAGCACTCTACTTATAAATAAATAAATACACATATTAAAATCAAGTAGACGAACAATATTTACCAGTACTGTAATATTTCGAGAAAATTCTTATATAATAAAGTAATTATGTGCATTAATTTGTAACTCCATACACATACATATATGTTTGTATTTATAAAATTTATGTACCAATCAGTACACGAGTTATTAATTATAATCAACTTTTTATGAGGATTTTTATAAATATTAGCTTTAATTATTTTTTGAATATTAATGTATATATGCAAATATTTAAATGGTGTTCTGTAATAAATACATAAATTTAATAAATTAAAGAAAATCTATTCATTCCAATAAAATTCTGAATCCAAATCAATATAAAAATTCCTATAACAACCATAAAAATGTGATTGTCATCAAAACTATTCGAATTTAATTCAAATTTTTAATTTAAATTGAATATATTTTTAAAAAGAAGATTAAAATTATAGTCATTAATTATATATTTACCTTAAAAAAAATTAATCTCATTAAATGATTGATGATTTTACCTAAAAAGAAATAAAAAAGAATAAAACATAATTAAAATTCAATTAAAATCAATTAAAATTAATGAGAAAATTGCATAAATTTTTTTTTTTTTGGTATTAACTTAGTGATTAATAATAAATAAAAATATTTAAGTATTTATAAATAATGTTATCTATAGTTAATTGAAATTGGCATAACTATACACACTAAGGACTCTCTCTAGTCTAGATAGTATTCAAAGATATGGTATTTAAGAAGCCAATATACCAATAATCTCGCCATGGGAAATAGTTTTCATTTATTGCTCTCCTTCCTTTATGTTTTTGCAATATGTTTACATTATTGTTGTGTATTGTAGTTAATTATAGATTAGTATTGTTGTTAATAATAGAGTGGTTATTAAGTTTTTTAATTTAAAACAGCGTCACTAAAAAAAGGAATTCTATAAATATAATTACAAAAATTGTCTTCTGCATACCACAATACGCCATATGCAAAATGATTTTATTTAGAAAAAAATTCGAAATAAAGTAAAGCAACAGACTTATTTCTTATTATATTACTCATACAAAACTGCTCTTATATATTTTAGAAATCGACTGGTCATGGTAAAATACCAATGAGATGAAAATGAAAATAGTACTTTGTAGCACCACGTTTAATTCATTATTTCTAATTTAGCTAAAATTCTTTTTTTTTTCAATTTTAAATTTTAAGAATCTAAAAAACATATGTTTATGTGTATGCACAAATAGAATATTGTAAATTTTTTTTAGTTTTCGCTTTTATTCATTTTAATTTGTTTTTCTTTTATTTTGAAAATTCTTCTTAATATTATTTCGTTTTAATGCTGTCATATTCCCGGAAGTTGAATAATTTTCTAAATAATATTTTTGTTTTTTTTCACCAGGAGGAGCATTGGTCTGCCCCAGCAATTTATATAATATTTGTATGGTGTTGAATTTATATCCTGCAGAGGGTGGATTCAGAATATTTTTGCGGCAAGATGTCGAATTGAGTTTGCACAGCCCTATAAACATTTTTGACGGTTGATTTAGTCAGTGGATTTGGTTTAATATTATTTAAATTGATTGAAGAAGAATATTTAGAACTATATTTGAAATTACTGATTTTTACTGTTTATATTTTGTGAGCTGTACAATATTAAATACTGCAGAGAGTTTGGTAATTTTTTACATTATTTTTTTTTACTAATGTTAGAAATTAAATATGTTTTTTTTTAGCCTTGCTAAGTCATAGAATACTGGAAATATATATTTTTTATTCCGTCTAGTCAGAAAAGGGATCAAGTTCAAGTCTTGAAGTTAAGATGATTGCCTTGAAGGACCAATACTATATTGTTTAATGGTATGCTTAATTGAAAGTAACAATTTATCGGGAAAATTACACAATACAATTACACTTTTTTTATCCACTTTCATTTCCGAATAATTTCAATCCATAAGGGAATTTTGAATTCTTTTTCATATTGATTAAGGATTTTTTCCATGTTTTCTTTATACTTTTTAGTCTTATTTTTATTTTCGGTGTAGCTATTATAATAACTGAACAGTTTTGAATTTCTTGTTTTCTTTTTCGCTTTGCCGTCACTTTTATTTCATAGAATTTTTTTCCCTTTGCTATTCAGAGATTTTTAAATTATGTAATCTAAAATCTCATTAATTGGGAAATTCCGCAAATTTACAGTAATAAAACGTGAATCAAAATCAAATAGTTAAAACGGCGTGTTGTTCTGAATTTTTTTTCTGTTTTTTCATTCTATATTATATTTTTGTGGATATTAAATATCCTTTGGGATTAATTAGCTTCACTGGAATGAAAAAAAACAGGCAGAAAATAAAAATATGTATAAAAATTGAAAACAGAGAAAAAAAAGTAAAAGATAAATGGTAATCAATTGAAATCCTGTATAACTGTACTAGGGTTTTTTTTTATAGAAGTCTCCAGTTGTTGAATTGAGCAGGATAATAGAAAATAAAAGCTATTTGTTAAGAGAAGAGAAAGACAAAGTGATAGGAAAGGTAGTGAGATAGAAAAAATGGGGATTTAAAATAGGGATTCTTGTTGTTATCCTTGGTTTATATAATTGGTACATATAATTTGCATAATATATGTTTGTCGCGTCGTATCCTCTTATTCAGGTGTACGAATATTTACACTCTTTGCTTATTTTTTGTTGTTCTTTTTTTTTTTACAATTTGCCTACTTTTTGTTTTTTATGTGTAAATTTGTTTATTTTTATTTTACATCCTCGTATATACTCAATGGAGCAATAAAAACCAATTTTAAGGATATTCCAATTTAGCTGATTTAAAAATCCTACAGGAATAAAAGAAGAAAAGAAGCTCTATAACTTAAAATTAAAATTATATTAGGTATATTTTTTTGCTTTATTTTGTTTCAAGGATTTTCTTAAAGATTAACTTAAAATTTTTGGAAAGCTATATTAAAACTTAGCTATATTAGAATGTACTTTCACTTTTTTACTTAGGGGAAGTTAGAATTACTTCAATTTGGAGTTTATTAAAGAGTAGTATTAAGAGTGTTTTAGCAAATTAAATTAATTTTTTCATATATAAAAAATTTAGAATTTCCCAAAAAAATGGATCTGATTCACGATTTTTGTTTAAATTTTGAAAATTATTGAAATTCAAATGCTTAAGATTTTTCAAGAGGACTAGTTAATTAAAAACAATTTTCAATTAATTATACAAGTAAAAAATACTTAGAAACCCCATTATATTTAATGAATTCATAAATTTGGGATCGTTATATTTTTCGGTAGCATCTTTGCATTAGCAGGATTAATTGTCCTTAGCGATAAATAATTCATTTTATTATTTCATTTAATTTTATAAGATGCATTTTACATTTATTAATTTTTTTTTTTAACATAAAATATTATTTTTACTATTTTTATTATTATCACCCTGTATTGCTGAGTTTAATCAATTTATAGCATTAACAATAAGCTTATGAACAAAAAGAAGAGATGAAAATTTCGAATTTCGATTTTTTTTAATGACTATGAAAAAGAGTTTTTCTTTATAAAATTTTCATTTTTATTATTTTAGAAATTTAATAGAATTTCGACATTTTTTACGATTTTTCACTGTAATCACCGGAACAAATAATAAAATATGGGAAAAAACAAAACAGAAAAAAATGATTCATAAAAAATAGCGAAAAAAAAAATAAAATTCCTTACGTTTTCTTTTGTCTTCAATTCGCTAAAGAGAAAATTTTATTTTATAATCTTTTTTAGTATTTGAAACAGGGATGTAGGGAAGGAATTTCAATAAATAATATACTAGTGACATGTAAATTCATGCTAGCATTCCATTAAGACAGTCCAGTTTTCAGAACACAATCTTATTTCCGTTGTGAATGGTAATTAAACAAAATTCATTGGCAGAACATTGTGCTTTCGGACGAGATACCGTTCCATATCATATGGGATCTTTTTCCCCTCCAGCCTATAAATCTGCTTACGCAAGCTACAATTTGCTGGTGGTTCTCACTATGAGCTTTCCATTGCAAAAAAAAACAGAAATTCGTAAAGCATTCCTAATTCATTAATTCAACTATGTAATCTATAGCATTCCAGTTACTCCAAAAGTGAATGGTAGTTATTTCAAACCATTCCGGGGATTAATAGTGTTATTTAATGAAAATTGAACTTTTAAAAGTAGCTATGAATTACATCGTGCTGCACCACTGCTTTTAAAAATTTTTAATGAAATTTACTCCAATGTATTTGTGTTTTCTTTGTCTTTCGGATAGATGATGAATCCTTAAAGTAATTTTATGGTCGAGCGTGCAAAAGAATTTTTTTTTATATAAAAAAATCATTCTTTTTATATTAAGTATGTATGTAGATGTGTAAGTATGTATGTTTACTAAATGGTTTTCTATTCTTCAAAATTACAATGTATAAGAATTTTTATTTTCTCTTTTTGTTTTTTTCTATTTTATTTTTTATTATTGAACTAATGTTTGGCTATAAATTTTAGGCGGGAGTGAAAACACAAATTGAAGAGAGTGTTGGACGGGGGCGTAATAATAATAATTTTTTTTAAACAAGTCGTGAATTTAATTTTGGTTCATTTTATGAGAATATGCGGTTTAATTTTTTATTCACATTATATGTGATTTTTAGGTGGGAAGAATGAAAAAGATTGAAGAATTTTCACTTTTATATCATTGATCATTTTTGATGAAGCTCATGGGAAAATCAAAATAAAATTTGAGAATATGAAGAATATCCTTTTTCCCATACGTAATATATTTTAAGGGAGAAGAGGCAGGAGCGGGAGTTTTTCTTTTTATGATTTGATCTTAAACGATTAAAAAAAAGGTTTATTTTAAAATATTTAATAACTTTGTATTGTCGGTAAGGGTTATGAACAGTATACTTTGTTTATTTATCGCGTTTTTTAAAAAATATGCTTATTGTGACTGGTTCTGCAGCATTTTTTTTTTAAATTCTATTTGCATTACAATATATTTACTTTGTAGAGCAAATATAGAGTTGCACTAGTCACCTCTGTGACTGCATTGTGGTGCGCATTATATATTCTATGAGTTGCAAGAGTATATAAACTGCTGCTTAGTTTGTTGTTAATAATACCGATTAAATAACTTAAATATTTTCAATGTTACATGGCAAATTTGTATGCACGCTTGTACTATGTATAGTTTTTGAGATATAATAAAATTGTTTTAAATTCTTATATTTAATGTTCGCTGCTGAAAAATTTTTGTATGTACTTTAATCTTAACATCGTATACCAGACATGTAAAATTTTACTTTATTTTGTCAAAGATTAATTTTTAAATCTTAATGACTCTTCCGTCATCACAAATACAGTAGTTTCTACTTCTTGAATATCGCAGCTGCCCAACTATGCTTAATTGTCTTAATTTTTTCTTGTCATAATTGCGTGTCATCACTATTATAACAAATTTTCTTAAAAATTTAAAATATATTTTTTTAAATTCCTATGATTTATTCTTTAAAAGCAAACTTCTTTTAAAATTGGAAACTTTTCTAAAAAAAAACTAAAGAATAAAAGGAAAATGCTAAAAAATGCTTTTATTTTCTAATAAAAATTCTAGTTGGAAAACTGCATACTATTTTAAAATTACACCATACAAAAAAATATGTAAATTCACACCTGTAATAAAATTTCTCCACAGAATTTTTTTTAATTACCCTTATAATTTTATATAAAAATTTTTCCCGTTTTTCATTCTCTTCTCTTATATAGTAGCTACTAAATTTAATTTGTCTTTTCACCAAAACTTTTATAACACACAACAATATCTAGATAAGCAACTATATACAATAAGTATATAGACACTCATATATAATAGAAAAATGGAACTTTGCGAGTAGCCAAATAAAAGAGTTTTCACTAACATAGAATAGGAATTCCGGAAAAAAAGCTGAAAATCACCTTACTATTATCTTACACACCAAAAACAAAAAAAGAAAAATTATTATTTTGAACTTCATAAACTTTAAAGAAACCATCAGTATAGAAATAAATAAAAGCCAAGGTAGAACAATAAGAAAATCAAAAAGAAAATAACAAAAACTATAAAAATAGTAAAGAAATTTACATAAAAAAGACTGGTTTCTCTTTAAATTTAAAATGGTGTAAATAAAAAAAATGAATTGTAACCTCTTTGGTTATATAATTGCATGTACGTGTGTGTTCACCATCTTATAATCGAAATTTTTCCTTAGTGCTACAGAATATTAAGTACAGAGCCATAAGTATTGCTTATGAATTTTCTATTGAATGTATTTCTTACTTAAAACAATCAAATTTTAGATACAATGTACATTAATATTGGAATCAGGTCGAAAAGTGGAATAATTATACTGTACTAGCAAGTATGCTAAGAAATGATTCAACAGTTCAGAAAAATTTTGTCCTTACGAATGCTAAAGAGCCAGTATATAGATAAAAACTCTTGAGTTGGGGTCATGCATATAAGACTTGGACTTTTTGTTCACGGGATATTTTCTTTACGTGAATAGTTTTTAAAAATGCATTTATCATTATTTTTTCGGTTTTTAGATAATAATGAACTTCCATAATGTTTCCTGGGGCGATATTTTCACGTCACAACAACGGCTCGTCTAGAATGTTGTCTGATACAGGAACAATTTTGTTTTTTAATTTTTTCAGTAAAATAAACTGTGACCATAAAATTTATGGAAATATTGGTTAACTTGGAAATAAATGGATTAACGATCGGTTATTCGTTTCTTTGTCAGCTGATTCTCTTTTTGATCCTTTTAATGCTTTCTCAATACATGTATAGAAAATAGGATTACAACAAAACTATTATTTATATTAAAATATAGTGTTGAAATTTTTTACGATATTTTCGCATTACAACAAGGATAATCTAATATTTGAAATGGATTAATGTTACTTAGGGTATACAATAATATTTTAATACCAAATTTATTTTTTGTTCAGATAGAAATTTTTTGTAAGCTTGACAGAACAAAAATACTTCCGCATTTTTTTTTTTTTTTTTTCGATAAAAAGAAAAAATAACAAAAATAATTTGTTCGGGTGCTTATCCTTTGCCTGCGATTCATACTGCTTTTTTTTTTGGTTCATTTTATTTTAGTAAATTACGGGAATAGTTATCAAATGAAGGATGCAATTAAAAAAGTTCAAAGTTAAAAAAAAAAAACTGCAAACTATAAAAATAAAAAAATCAACACGAATGAAAAGAGAAAAGTTATAAAACAAAACAGGATAATGAAAAAAAGCAAAAATTTAAAAAAAAAAACTTTTTGGAAAATAAATTGGATTCTTTTTTTTTGTTCTTTTTTACTTATTTCCAGCAACTGGTTTTAAATTTCAATTTTTTTATATTTGCTTGCATGTACCCATACAATTTGTGGAGGAAAGAAAAGGACATAATGAAAATTAAAGAAAAATTTTTAACATTTTAATTGAATTTAGAATTTATTTGGATTGTTGTGTATTTATACGATGAGTAAAAGGATGCAAATGTTTATAATAAAAAAAAAATAACATATGAACATTCAACAAAACATACGAAAGTTATGTATAGGATATTGTTGTCGAACAATAAGTATCCTAAGGATGAAGAAAATAATTTATTTTATATAAAAAAGATAACAGAAACAAAATATTTAGAATTTATTTTTTATTCTTTTTCAAATTTAATACTGTTTTCTCTCCATATGTGAGAACAATGGTTTTAAGTGAATTTTGTTTCGACTGCTACGCTTAAATTGCATAGAGTACCAGAAAATTTCTTTATTGTTTTAATATACTATAAAATTCTTTATTTATTTAAAATTGGATATGACTTTCTAGTATTAAATAATTTAATTATTTAAATAATTTTTAATTCTTTACACATCTCACGAAATAAATTAGTAAATATGCAACTAGAAGCGGAAAATTACGGTAAGCGGTTGAAATTGAGGTAATAACAGCTGATAAGTAATAAAGAAACCAATGGAAAATTTTAATATTTTGCGAGAAGATTGTGTTAGACTAGAGTTTAAAACCTTACGTATCATATTTTGGAAAAATATTTAGAAATACTGTGAATAGCACATTGTTTTGTGTATTTTTTTTTAAGAAATCATGAAAATTTCTAAAAACAATTTTAAAGACTTCTTTAGGGCAAATTCGAGTTTCGAAATCCAAATTTTGCATATTCTATTCTTAAGCGAATTTTTATTAATCACAAAATTTCATTTTCTTATTAAAGATTAAATTTTGAACATTAGTTAATATTGAAAATTCGAAAAACTTTCTTTCTAGTTTATAAAGTTACTTAAAAATTCCTTGGAACTATAATAATATAAATAGTTCAATAAAATTTAAATTATATCCTTTAAATGACGTTTACGTGAGATTTAATATAATTTTAGTTTTTCTAACTAGATTAAACTAACATTAACTTTATGATACTATGAAAAACTATTTTAAACAGCCTTGAATTTTGTTCAAAATTGGAAACTATTAAATTTTTAATTTCTAAAATTATTTTTTTTCTTAACACACTGATTACAAAATCTTTATAAATTTTAATAATAAACTTGAAATTTTTAAACTTGGTGAGATTATTCAAAAATTACAAAAAACATCCCAAAAGGATAATAAAATAAATTTTTAAAATATTTTTGCATTTGTCGTTAAATTTAAAATCACAAAGGAATTTTTTATAATAAAATTTTCGTTTATTTTACAAATGTGCATTTTTTTAGACACAAGGAGATGAAATTTTAACTATTCTATACAATTAAATTGTTATTATTTTACTTAATGTAATAATAGTTGTAATAAGTTTCTTGAGTTTTATAGAATATTATATTACTAAAGTATTATAAAGATTATTCTATTATAAATTTTTTATTTCAGTTATTTCAATGACTGGTTGCTAAGCATTCCTAAAAAACTTTGCCAATTTCACGATTTACTTGATGAGTTAGTTTACACTTCTGTTTCTTAATTACTCTGTCAAAAGCACAAAAAAAGTATAAAATGGAAAGCTCTTTTGATGTTGTTCAGAGAAAGCTGTTTTGATTCGTTAATGGCAAACAATAGAAAATTTCAGCATAATATCTATACGTCAGCTAACGATAGGCGTCTCAAGTCAAGCCAAGGTGGAACAGCATTGGCGATGATTGCGTGACAACGTGGGAGTTAAGTCGTTAATATGCGAACTCTGAATACCAGGCATCTTCCAGTTTAAATAAAGGTTCCCTTGGTATACCGAACTCTGCCATTAGTACTACACTTTTCTACGCTACTCGTGGGAACAACATGGAACAAAAAAAATTTAATGGAAGGCTGTTTTGATGTCACTCACTTAATAAATGCCATGACATGTTATTAATAATAATAAAATTGAAGCTTCATTAATATTATAGCCCAACCGTAAGTATAAATTTAGTACAATTTATTTTAATTTTAAGAATACGAAACTGTTTATCCTTTTCTCACATTTCTTATTTCATATCTAAACAAAATATGGAGCTTTTTTGTTCTATACGTCATTTAAAATAAAAATTTCTAATAGCATGTCATTTACTTACATGAATGTTTATAGCAAAAATAAAATAATAAACTTTTTCCATGATAATATTAAGTTAACTGCATCCCAAAATGAATTTATTTTATGTTTATACATGTGAAAAGTGTTTGACTTTATCTATAGTTTCCAAATCAAAAGTTAGAGTAGAAATTCTTTGAATTTCAAAGAAAAATTTTTGTAATCTTTTAGCATTAGGGCTAATAATATAATGTTATAACCACATTCATAATGTTATTATGTAATACAATAATATACAATAATATAGTAAATGAGAAGAATTACACTAAAACTGAGATACATACTTATATATGTATAAATAGAAGTTTCATGTTGCTTTCATAGAAAAAGTTTAAAATAAATGCTTATTGTATTATAGAAATTTTTATTTTTGTGGTTTTTTATATTGCATTTTTAATAATAAATTTAATATTTAAAATATTTTCATTTTAAATTTAACATTTATTTATAAAAAAGGAAAATAAGATTTTTGGGGGTATTATGTAAAATTAGTCATAGGGTTGATCGTACCATTATCCAATACATTTAAAAATGTAAAAACTTTTGAATGCAAAACACTTTCTTCAAAAATTTTAAAGTCTATGCAGAGGAATATGGAAAAGGAGTATTTTCATAATACATAACAGGATAGTTGGACCACTGAACACTCTAACACAATTAGATTAATATTCGAGGAATCAGTAAAATGATACAGCTCCCTGTATGCAGTTTTGGTGGACTTTGAACGTTCTTTCGATACAATCAAACGAGGCGCGATCTGGTTTGCAAGGTAGCATAACTACGCAAAGGAATCAGACAGCTGCTTGCACATAAATTACAAAGCCTGGAATATGCCGATAAAGTTTTTCTACTGACTCTCTCACTCACCCAAAAATATGCAACTCATCATAAATAAGTTAGCAGAGTAAACATAAACAATAGGTCTGAAAATAAATATGGCCAAGACCTAGCTCAAGAGAATTAATAACACAAGTCATATCTATTGAAAAGATATCAGAATACGAAATGTTATTTAAATTTATATAATGTTTTACTTATAATACAAGAGGCTTAAATTTTCTTCACATTTTTAAATTTTCAATATTATGAACGAAGTATTAAAGACCTAGTTATAATATTAAAAGCTAACGCAGTATAATACAAATTCTATTTTATTATTCGGATTTAAAATCTTTTTTTATGTGGAAGTACATATGTATATAAATACACCTATATGATGTTTAGTCAATCAAAATGAGGACATTAAACTTTAGATTGAATTTTGTGATGTAAAATTATAGAAAAAGAATATTTTTATTATCTATCCGCTTGGTATGTTGTGCTTTTGACATTAGACAAAAAAATTTTTATGTTATTCCATTGAAAAATAAAAGAATTATATAAAAGGAATTATTTAAATACAAAGAATCTATGAACATTTAACATTATATACAATTATACAAACGTATTTAATATCCTTACAATAACTTTTACTTTTGAAATTTTAATATAAATAATTCATGCATAGAGAAAGAGAATTTTTGTTTCAGTATTTAACAGTAGTGTCATCATACATGTAAATATGAAGCAGCATTACCAGAATGTACTAAAAGATTTTATAACACATGCCATTTTTATTATATTTCATATTGAATGTGAATTTATATAATTTTTATTATCAATCATGAAATTATGCGTTTATGACAATAATGATCAAAGTCTATAATATCTTTTATAAATTTATTTCAAAAAATTTTATATTTATGTATATTAAATACATTCAATAATCCTTGAACACCATTCTGTTTTCATAATTCATTAATTTCTGTGAGATACTGGTAACAAGTGAATAATCAAGTGAATTTTTAATTTCATGAATAAGTTGCAATAATTGCATTAAAAATAACACATATGTCACCATACTTAACAGTCTACAAAGAATAATTCATTTTAATTTAATTTAATATTTATGTATAAAGATATAATATAATCTTCTATTCACAGTTTCTATGTAATCATACATATAAAAGCACAATGTGCACAAAAATAATCAGGGTGCATATAAAATGCATACATATAAAAATGGTGACACAAATATACTGCACTTATGATGATGAATGCATAGAAATTGGATATCACATTGCAATATTACGAAAGTATAAAGGAAATATTTATTTTAAAAATTGAAATTTAACATTTATACAGGTGTGTTGAGTATTTTAATGAAGGATTTTAATTTTATTTGAATCGTGGTGTATTTTAATATATATATGTATATATAGGTATTCATTTGTAAATTATTTGTCGCTTCTTTTCTTTTGATAAAGCGCTGCTACTACCACATTTATTTTTTTGCTTTTTTTTTTGTATTTTAGGTATAAAAAGTACCTACCAATAGTTTATTTATTTTTCATTGCCTTTGTGGTTTTAAATTGATTTCCATATACTACTATATGTGTTATACAAATATAATAAATATATTTTCATTATTCATATAACAGTTATTATGTATACCGTTAATATAATATTTTATTATATAAAATAATCCTGAATTTTATAGAATTTAAATTAACCCAATTTATTTTGATTAATTTTCAATTGAAAACTGCTAATATAGTGAAAAAAAATTAAAATATTTGGAAAATTTATATGTGGTTAACATCAAAAACGAATGCAAATCATGTAATTCATTGGTGTTTTGTCTATACATAAATTCAGTTGAATATTTCCAAATATTCCAATTAAATAAAATAAATATGAACTTAAATGAAAACATAATAAGTGATTTGCGGAAGAAATTGTTTGCATTTTCATAGACGCTCTATGTTACTATGTCTGCTCATCTCAATATGTCTTTGTAATAATTCCAAACCCATAATTGAACTAAATGCATAAATAGTTTATTAATATTAATACTTATTTTTAGAAGCAATAGGACCTATGCGAAATTTTGCGAAAATGATGTATGCATTTAATAATTATTCTAATATAACACCGATTATGTAAAATAAAGTTGAGATTTTTTATATTTGACTAACAGATTAAGTATAACTCAAAGAACGAAAGAATTCTTATGAGTATAAAAGGACTTACTCTGCTGAATTTCGATTTTAATTACAAACTGGAAATAAATTTAAATTTTCAATTTTACATATTTTTCAAATTTAAATTCATTACATTCCAAGTTGAAACTCTAAATCAAGAAATCTCTAATATGTATATCGAGAAACCAATGGTTTGTACCTTATTTTAAAAATTCATATTGTACACTGTTTATTATATTTGCGCATTGCAACTGACGGGTTCGATTAATCACAATTAGCATGATACAAAAGTTTTACCAATTATAAAATATCACGGCTGTTAGTGAATAGCTAAACCAGTACAAATGGTATTTAGATGTAGTTGGCTGCCTTTAAAGGAAATTATTATTACTACAACATTTTTTATAAAATATATTCAAAAATTTTGTCATTCAAAATGAATAAAACAAAATATTTTTTTAAAAAATTTTAATATTTTAAATACAAAATTCAAAACAATAGAAGAGCAAAGTAGAAGTGTGGGTGTTGACGACATCACTATCCTATTGAAAATTTATGGAATATTTAATATTGTCGGATTTCTTTTACATAATTTTCTCTTTAGAAGTGAAATTTTTCATTTTCAACATTTTTTCACCTAAAGAAATTTCATTTCTATATTTTATGATTAACTTTTCCAAAGACTAGTTGCTCGTATACAAAGTGTAACATATAGTTTATATGTTAGTATACGTCTAATTATATCGCTTTCTAATATTTATTAAAATATTTTATATTAAAAATCGAAATAAGAAATTACTTAATCAAATTTTTCTTTGTTCCCCTCAGCGCCCATAATACTTTTTTCAAAAAATTTTACAAAAAATTAAAAACCATTCAAATCCTTTTCAAAATCCTCTTTTACCCTTCTATTACGTAAAGTATTATTATTAACGTTTACCTTTAAATAATTCCACTTTAATCTTGTGTTTTGCAAAAAAAAAAACGAAAATATCTTAATTTCGCTTAAGACATTCGGGGTTTTTTTCTTCTTTAATTTTGGAAAATTTCTTAACATAAATTACATAAAATTTCAATCAGAATATTGAAAAAAGGAAAAACAACAGTAAAAAAACAAAAAAGAAAACAAAATGTGTCACTTTAAAAGTCTTTAGCAAAAGGAATTTTTCTGTTTTGTCATTATTACACCTGTAAATATAACACCGTTTTATTTTTTATCAGGTATTATGAATTTGTTACTTCTTTTGTACTCGTTCCAGGATTCAATAAGAAAATTTTTCACGTATATTACGAATTTTTAGTCTTTAAGTAGTCCAGAATAGTTTTTAGCATTTATTAGTGATTTCACTTAGGATCGGTGATTTCCCTAATAAATTAATACTAACTTTCACGGCAATTAACAAATCGATTTGCATTGTGGATTGAAACAAAGTCTACAATATGTCTACATATATGAGTCATATATTTAACAGGAGCTATAAGTTAGAATGTCCGATTGTAAGTCATACTATGTTAAAAAAATCAGCTAAAGCGATTTTTAGAATAAGTCAAATAATCTTGCTTTACCGCAAATTCTTTAACGTCAAAATTTTGATTTTAGTCTGCAAACTGTCTGAAACTAAAACTTTTACGGACAGAAATCTAGTAAACTTTTTACCCGTAATTGACTTTGAATTTTGATCATCCGTAAACGTCAAAACAAAAAAAAATTTTTTTTTTAGATTTAAAATAATTTTATACTTACATATTAAAAATTAACAATAAAAATATTTTTTATATTATTTTTAACGTAATGATAGTCACTCAACACATGAAATTTATTTACTGAATTACGTCAGACTGTCTGCATGTAAAAAAAAAAATCTACAATTTTGACGGTTAATTGACTTTTTATAAACGTTTAAGAATTTAAACTTTGACTGAGAGTAAAAACGTAGTAGAGTATCCGTAAACTCAGACAACTCAGATTTTGTAAAATTTGACGTTTAAGAATTTACCATTACTTTATAAACGCATTAAATTTTTTGGAACAAACCTTGCAGTTTTGACGAATAACCATAAAATTTTCCAGTTTATTTTTAACATTTTGTTTACTTTCTTATTCTTTATTCTCATGTTATTGTTATTACACTTTTAAAGTTTTTTTTTCAATATTACACAGAAAATCACAAAAATTTCTACTCCTTTTCCTTATATAACAAAAATTTCCTATTTTCAAATTATTGTTTTCTGTCACAAGCAACAACGACAGTTTTTCTTTTTTACTTTTACTTGTTC
This sequence comes from Condylostylus longicornis, assembly GCF_029603195.1. NCBI lineage: Eukaryota > Metazoa > Arthropoda > Insecta > Diptera > Dolichopodidae > Condylostylus > Condylostylus longicornis. Next base: position 878,674 of record NW_026577971.1, on the reverse strand, counting down.
TTTTTCTTTTTGGCAAAGGGGATTAAATACTAAAATAACTTTCCTTCATTTTTGATTACACCCCCTCCCCCATCTTCCACTTTATTTCTTTCAAAAATCTTTTGAAAACCAAATAAATGAAGGCAAAATAAAATCACATACTTCCTGTTTGCAATAGACAAAAATCTTATCCAAACGGTGAGGTACCATTACAAGTAAACCAGTTTGTAAAAAGCGAAAGGAGGAGTGGATTTTATAGGTTTCCGAATATAGGGTGGTTAAAAAAGTTTTTTGTAAAAGGAAAAAATGAAAAAAACAAAGAAAAAAATTATCTAATTTGATAAAAATAAAGATTTTGGAAAGAAAAACTTTATTTTTTAGTATTAAAGACCTTTTAGTAAAATTGATACCGCCATTTTAATACAACACATTCCATATATGTAGTTTCCCAATGCAAAAATAAGTAAGTTTCAGAGCAAAACATTAACATTACCTCTGATAAGAAAAACTGCTTTTATGGCTTTGGCAAATGAATTTATAGCTTTGCTATGACATCATAAGTTAAGGTTAGAAAAAAATTTTTTTAGAATTCTCTAACTATTGGCGTACTCTGAAAATCATCATTCTGTTTATAAACAGATTCTGGACGAAAACTCTTCTGTCTATGAAAGAAATAAGGAAGTGATGATGATTTTGTAGTAAACATTTTTGGAATATTTAGAAATAATTAAAAAAAAAGTGAATTCATTGGAAGGCTAATCAATTGTTCTTTCAAAGGAGCAATATTTAATATGTCAAATTTGATTCAAAGTAAAATTGATGCTTCTTCTTTCAATGTTGTAATATTTTCAAAATATCACGGAGCAATTAAGAATGTTTACTTCGAAATTAATCAAGTAATTCATTTTATTATTGAATTTTTTCTAGATTTTTTCAGACCCAAAATATTATTTTAAAAATATTTTAAAGAAAATAAGCAACAGCTGAGAATTATTTTGTATTTGTTATCAACAATTCTTTCTTAAAATCTACTTTAAACACGTAAGAAATGAAAATTTAATAAAATTATTCTTTTTATTCTGAAGAAAGTAAAAAATATAAAAAAGTTTTGTTGAAAAAGGCGTTTTTCTATAAAAAAAAAATATAAAAGCTTTAAATAAATATTGTAAACACTTCTGTTTTGAGTACTTGTACTCGTTCTTATACTTTAAGGCACAAATATAAGTACAAAATCTCTGTATATGTTCTTCAAAAGAAGTACAAGGTTTAAGTTAATTGAAAATGACAATAAATTGAATTTAAATAGAAAGAAATAAATATTAAAAATATTTTCAAGAAAAATGAAAAATTAGACAAAAAAAAAGTAAAAATATTGAAAAGTAGGTGCTTTATGTGAAAAGAAAAAGAAAAATAAAGTTTTCGAATGCGGGTTGAAATTTTTAAAAACAGGTGTGTTTATGTCTATTTTTATTTTCAAAGTAATCATGAAATTTTTATTCTTTATTTTAGATGAGAATTAAAGGTTCATAAAATGAAAAGCATCTTTAAATATACCTGATTTCAGAATAGAAATTTGTTTAAACCGAAAATTTCTATATTCAATTTTATTTAATTAAAAATTTTTAGAAAAATTTATCTAAGGAAGCATACGTCTCAATATATTAGCAAAATCAAATAGAATGGGAAAGAATAGTATACGTATTAAGGAGCCGTCATTGAAGAAAATCTTCCATGTAGAAAATAACAACGTAAAAACTAACTCAAATATAATACAGACATACATCGGTACAACACACCACAATCAAATAGTCGAAGGTATATTATGTCGTCTTATAATCTGATCGGACTCAACTCAATTTTCCCAAAGAGCAGACAATATTAGATAGGTATCAACACTGCATTTCAGGCTTGCCCATCACTAAAGTAAATAAAAATACAATACACCAAAGCAGCTACCTAACATAACCGTTTTCTTAAATAAACAACAGGGTGCTTTCTTGAGCTCGTGGAACTTAAAATAAATTTAACTGTAACAGTAAAACTTCATTCCAGTCCATTGCAATTTCTTTAAATTCCAATAAGATTTTTGAAAGTAATTTTTTAAATATCACAAATTTTTACGAGAAAGGTCAATCAATTTAAAATGCGATAAAGTACAATTGCATCAGATTGTAAAATTAAATGAAATTTTGTTAATTTTAAGTTTTCTCTATAAAAAAAAAATCGATTTTGTAGAAAAAATTTAAAAAAAAATGTTAACTATTGTTTTGGTTTTGTAGTAAGTAAACACATTTGGAAATTTTTTTAATCCGGTGTTAAATTTTTGAAATTGAAAAAAAACGCAAAGAAAAAAATCCACAAAATGGTGTGAAACGTGACAATTTTAGCACGATTTTCACTTTTGTTCTCATTATTTTATTTGATTTGCTTATTCTTTTTCATTTTCTTATATTTTTTTTTACAAAATCAAGGTTTTAAGGAAATCTTACATAATTTATTCACAATTTTATAAACATTCTTTTTGCAAACCAAATACCTGCATACATACTGTTAACATTTTAATTAAGTCATAAAAGTCAATTAAAACCAAAATTTTTTTTTAATCTTGCCATTAATATATTGGTAAGTTTACATACTTCAGAAATTTGCAATTAAATTTTATACATAATTTACAACAATTATACACAACAGGGTTCATTGACAAAAATAAAAATTTAAGCTTATCTTAAAAATCTTGTGACCATTTTTTTAATTTTTTTATGAACTGTAAATTTATGAAAAAATTATTTATAATAATATAAAAAAAAACCATTATTAAACCATTTATGGGCGCGAAATCATTATTACTTATTTTCTCTAAAACCGAAAACGACTTAAGCGTCTTAATGAATTATGATCAATGAAAATTGTATTTGGCGGAAATAAACATGGTATTATTATTGTTGTTATTTAAACAGAGATAGAATAGAAATAACATGAAATTTATTTTGTAATTTTTTTTCCATTTAACTGAAACTATGCCAATTCATTAATGATATACATACACACATACATATACATACATACATATGTAGTTAAAATTAAATGAAAGCTTTAAATGCCATAAACGGAAAAATAGGTTAAATTTTTTTCTAAATAAAATTTTAACCTTAAGGTAATATTAAAAATCAATCATATTACTAAAATAATACGCGAATTAAGCTGATATATTAAATCTACATATATAATTATAGATTTCTCAAACAACCACGCTTTCAAACTTAAAAAAAAAAAACATGAACTTTTATTTTCGATTTTGATAGTTTAGTTTTGGTATTTGAAAGAAATTTCACTTTTTTATTTTCAATAATTAATTTGTAATTATTAATTATTATAAGTTAATAAAAATCGGCTCAGTTCTGGTACATTTCCAACAAAAATATCAAGTTAAACAGTTTCTAAATGTAGTTTTTTTAAAATTATTTGGTTTTCTTAAAAAATCCTACATTATTTTATTTAGTTAATTAATTTGCTTTTGTCAAATTATTTTACAAAATCTGAAAAAATTGAAAAAAACAAATTCTTTTTAGGTATACATGTGCATGGGTATGTTTATGATGTGTTTTGACGAAACTTAAAATGCAATTAATACACCGTTATTTGATATATAATGCACTGTTTCTAATTTGACAATTTAAAATGGCATTTGATGTAAAAAAATTAAAATACAGTAAAACTTAACACGGAAACCTGTCTATAACGGAACATTTGTATGTTTTAATTTGCAATAAGTAAGTTTGAAATTTTTTTTTCTTTTTAAATTATATTATATTTAATAATTTACTTTGGTTATTTTAGGAATTGAAAAAATACATTGACACTAAAAAAAAAGTATACAGTAATAAAAGAAAAAGAAGAAAATCATTAGTAAATTTGAAAAGTTACGCTCTTCAACAAAATAATTTTTTTACCAATCTGTCAAAAGTCTTTCACAAACCTATTGCTAACGGAAATCTGTCTTAAGTGGAATAGTTTTTTGGCCCCGTGGCGTTCCGTATTAGACAGGTTTTGCTGTATTTTTAAAAATTTTTATATCATTCTTCGGCACGGAGTACATGTATGCGGACATAACAAATTGCATTATTACAATAAAAAAATTATTATTTTCTTTATGAAACTTTAAGGATTATAAAATTTCAAATAAATTTCTTAGTTCCGCAATATGAAAAAAGTTTGAAAACCAATTAGTCTATATTCTTAATTCCCTCTATGGTTAATTTTTTAGTATAAATACATTTACGCGTTGTTCTATTAATTAATTTTATTTTGAAAAACATACTTGAAGTACTTTACTTTGTAAAATGTCAATGCTTACATGTATGTATGTTCAATTAAAGAAATGAGGTCTCCAGAGTATTGTCAATCTCTTTAAAATGAAACAGTCATGGACAATTGGTTCATGTAAATATGTACATATTGCTTTTTACACATCTACGTAATTATTTTCTTGTAAAATTAATAAATGTTCAAAATTAATTAAAAATTAAATTTTTAGTAGGAAAATATCAACTCTGCTATAATTGACATACATAATTAATTAACAAATAAAATTAAGACGTTAACAAAATAATTTCAACACTTTTGAATATTGTTTTAAAAAATTTTATTGATTTTTATAAAAAAAAAAAGTGTCGATGGAAATGAGATCTAAGCCAGATGAAAATACCAAGAAAAGAAAAGCAAAAATTTTCAATTACTTACTATGAAATCTTCGACAAATTTTTATTAATCCTTTTTAATCCTTTTGAAAATTAATGACTTGCGTTTTTTAATCCCAAGTAAATTTGTTTTTGTTTTTTTTTTTCTCTACTTTTCAGGGAACTTTTGAATTAGCTTAGTAATCAAATAACACATTTTTTGTTTACCTTTATTTTTATTCTCAAATTCTTGATTTCTTTAAAAACATTTTAAAAATCTTCCAATTCTTGAACAATTTAAAACCACAATAAACGCCTAATTTTTATGAAAATTTAAAAACAAAAATTTAATTTTCAATTAAAATTTTTTTAATTTTTTTATATTTTTTCGTAATTATTCTTAATTATTTTAAATTACAATCAAATTAGAAAAATTTCAACAAAACCACGAGTGAATTACAAATTTTTTTCTTTTTCAAAATCTTTTTTATATTAAAACATACAGAAAGAACCACAAATATTTCGAATATAAAAAAATTTTTATTATTTATCACTAAGCAAAATAAAAAAACACTTTTAAACTTTTAAGAAATATTCAATTTTTTTTTTATTTTAGAAAATAATCCTAAGATTATAATTTAAGAATATAAATGAATGCAATTAAACTGAAGAGAAAATATTGCTGAAGACGCGCGGGAAAAAGGGACCACAAGTAGTAAAAAAAAAAAGATAAAAAGCAAAAACCAAAAGAAAACAGAAAAAAAATTACTCAAACGGGAAAAAAATATTTTATTTGTTTTTTTTTTTTTTTTTTTTTCAAATACCTAACCCAAAACTAAAAAAAAAAGAACAAAAATTTAAAATCAAACGAATCGATTATACAGGTGTTACAGCGGTAAAAAAAAAATCCGCGGATTGGATTAAACTAACCGGTACCAAGTCACAACAGAAACTGAAAAATCCATCACCGTTTTGGTAACATTTTTGTGTCTCTCAAAAAAAAAAAACAAAAAATAATAATTTGGAAAATTTTCTTCGTTTCTTTTTAACTGACTTTTAAAGGTAAGAAAAAAAAAAACTTACCAAACAACAACAACTACCAAAACCATACCAAGCAGACCAAGCAAATCATTTATACTCCAACTCTATGCTCTAAAAGTTTAATTACAAATTCACATAGGTTTAAAAACTAAAAATAATTGAGAGAAATTTTCTTTTTCTATTAATAAAGATTAAAAGAGTTGTTAACAACTAAAGAGAGAATCAAACAAGAAAGAGAGAGAGAGGGAAAAAGAGGTTCTCAATTTAAAAATTATTAAATTTTATCAATAATAGTAGATCTCCCTCCAATAATACATATTTTATAGGCTAAGGCAAACAAGATTAAAAAATCTTTCAATTCAAATCGTTCAGTTGTTAAAAGAAGAATTCAAGTGTTTGATTTAAATAGACTTTAAGCAACAGTACTAGATTGTTATTTTTTACAAGAAGTTGAGAGAGAATTTCATTAAATGGTGTTGCATTGTTATTTTTTTTTTGTTTTCGTTTCTTGTACATGTTTTCTCTTTGTTACATTAATTTTCTATGTAATAGGCCTAGCTTATAGCTTCTAGCAATTACGCATACATTTTTTTTTCTTATACAATGCTCTTGTTATATACCAGATTATTGTTATATATATGTAGTGTTATATTTCGGTTATATTTTGTTTTTAGTTGAATTTTCGTTAAAGGCAAAATGAAAATATGCTTTGCTGAAAAACGCATTTAATTATCACGTTTTACATGTCTTTTTTATACACGAGTAAAAACTTACTTAATGGTATCTCTCTTGTGTTTTTAATTTCTTAAACAAAATTTTAAGGTACCCGCCTAAGTGCATTATTCTAGCACGACAAAATGTCAAGTAAATGAATATTATTTTTCAATTATATCGAAAATTTTCAATTTCTTATTTTTCAGAAAAAAAAACTATAAAATTCCCAATTAAATACTTGCTTACAGAAAATTGGTAATTTTGGTTTGCTTACAAAAAATATATAATTAGGAATTTCATATATACTATTTACTAAGCAATAAGTTTCCCGCGATACTCATATCACAATATAGGAAACTTGTTCAGATTCACCGAAAGTATGTACTTGGGTACTTGACTTTTATAAAGAGAAGTTTTGACATTATAGTGTTTTAATATCATGCTGCCTTGACACGCTAATAAATAGTTTACACAATATAAAGTGTCAGTTATAGAATAAGTTACACATTAATGAAGAAACTGAAGTTACAGTTGAATTAACCGCTTTTACTAGCTAGATATATATAACATTGCATAGTGGGAATGCTACAATAATAACCGATGTTTTTACCACAGTAGTTATTACCCATTAAATTAAATTTGCAATTGAATTTATAATTTTTTTTAATATACGGCAACTCTGATAAGTAATAACAATTTATTAGATTTTTTATGTGTTTATGAATAATTCTACTAGCTGTATAAGAAGTGTTTACTGAAATTGTAATATGTATGATTAAGTTTGAAAGAAATTTTATGCTATTTTACGGAACTTTCAAAATTATTGAATTGAAAAATTGTTTCTGTTGTTGGTTCTGTTTTTGGCTTTTTAGAATGAAAATTTCAAAATTGTCACATCAAAATTATAATTATTTTTTCTATTAAATAAAAATGAGAGTAATAAAAACTTTTTTACAGGCAAATTACATCCGATTTTTAATAAGGATTTATAACCCGTGCTTCCGTTTCGGAATATTGTTATGTCATTTTGTAACACGAACTGTCAGGTTGCTCAAGTTTTGAGCTGCCAAGTTAAAAATTGCAATTAGTTGCAAATGATTCGGAATTAAGTAAACAAAATAAATTACAAAAGAAGGCATAAATTTAAATGGTAATTAAAATAACAAAAGTCTTAAACGTCAAAACGTCAAAAATGACACTTAAATCGAAATACATTGCATAAAACACTATATGTCAAATTACACACATTATCTGTCAAATTTCTTCCATCATGCGCCAAATTTGCTTCTCCATTTACTAGTTTCTGTTATCCGTTTGAAAATATGATTTTGTATTGTAAAAAATGGTCAATGTACGTATTTAATGATATGTCACTTACTCTATATTTTCACCGCTTTGTTAGAATCACTTGGTAACTAACATTTATCCGAAATCTTTCATGCCTGACATGATCATCAATATAAATTTTACTTATATATACATTTAAACAATCCGTGGACTTACATATCTACTGTTATTGTTTACTATTTTCTAAAGAGAGAGAGAGAGAAGGAAAAAACTAGTTAATAGTTTTTATTTTTTACTATTTCTCTCAACAATTTTTTTTCTGTTTTGTTTTTATTTTCTTTTCTAGTTTTACGGCACGTTATGTTAATTTTTTTTTCTTTTATATTTTCTTTACATTTTATTGGTTTTTTTTCTTTTGTGAATTTTTTCATTATTCTTTTGTTGTTGTTTCATTTTTATTTTATTTTTTTCAACAATTTTAAGTTGTCCGTCCACATCGTTTTGTATTTTGTTTGTAAATGTAAGAAATCCAGTATAATGTTATGTGTTGTAAAAATGCTTGTTTTTAAAATAGTATACATAAATTCTTGCTTTTATCTTTCTAGCAGTGGAGTTTCTATTAGATTAGTCATTATATTACAAGATATGAGAAATTTTGTGTAAAATAAATAAAAATTTTTTCCAACATAATTATTGTTTTGTAATAAAGAATGCATTGTGTTCACACAAAAATTTTAAGTTGGAAAATTTGTTAAAGAGAGCGTCATTTTAATTTAGTTGTTATATTTAGTTTAAAATTTGAATAATATTTGTGATTGTTGAAAGAAATAAGCAACTTTTTATATTTGACCGGATTTTAATATACAAAGTAAATTATAAAGTTTATGGACATTCACCAAATTAGATCACAAGTTCAATAAAATTTCACACTATTGACAAGTAGTATGTATTTCTCTTATGAATTGAGGAAAAATTATCGAATTTCTAAAATAATATCGAGAGCCAATTTGATCGATTTATGCATTTTAATCACAAACTCTGGCTTTACTGAAGTATAAACTTCATTTAAGTAATGTAAATTGAATGTTTATCTCAGGAGTATTAAATTAATTCATATAATTTTAGTATCCTCCCATTTGGGATGAAAATTCTAGTACTTTCATGAGTTAGTATGCCTTTATTGCCTTTATATTGCATTAATGTGGAAAAATTGGTGTGAACGTAAGAATTTTTCGCTCAAAATTCATAATATTGTGTAGAGAAAATATGTCACGTCGAATTTGAACTATGACATAGTAAAAATTATTCGACATGTCACTGTTATAAAATGTAGTAAAAACACATACATTCATTATTACTACCCAATACAATACTATAATAGAAGAAGAATATTGAAAAGAAAATAGAAGAGTAAATAAGAGTAAGATTTTTTAATATTATTATAGTAAATGGAAATGAATGGAATTATAAAAAAAAATTTAGTGATGATGAGTCTTGTGACTTATTACCATTTTAAATGAATTAAAATAAAAAATAAAATTTTCAAAAATAATTTTTTGTTAAGATATTTTGGTTTTTTGTTTTTTTGTAAAACCAGTAATTTGAAACCGAAGAAGAAGAATATTTTAATAATTTTATGAATTTAATAAAAATATCAGGTTTTTATTATAATATACAAAAGAAAATAATAATAATAATAAAACGAGAATAGGTTGAGTTGATCGCGCCTACTCTATGATACCCGTACTTGCCACATTGTTCCATACATACTACTGATTTTTTATTCGTTTATGCAAAATTTCAGCAGTGTAATTTCAATAGTTTCCATAATATACGATTTAATGACTTTCGAAATTTTATGGCGGCTACCACCACAAGTCAAAAAACTTGAACTAATTAGAACCTTAATAAAGAACAATTTTTGAATTATCGCAAACATTTTTAACAGATGTTAAAAATCATCGAAAAATAAAGATACTCGGACCCAATCAGTCTTCAGACCTGTGGGGGACTTTAGCACAACCTAAAACGCACCTGAATGGTCATAAACTCCTAAAACTAGTCAAACTAACTAACCATTAGTTTTGTTCTGCCGTGTTTTTGTTTCTATACGCCGTGAAGGAAGTGCTACCACAGCATTTTAGGCTAATTCGAGAGATCTTGTTCGCTTCAGTCTTTTTGTCCAAACTCCCCCCCTACAAGTCGGGAAACCTCGACATTCACATGCTGTAATATGCTACCATATTACGAAGAATCTTGTTCTGGATATTCTGGACACATATTTGTTTGATATGTGTTTGCTTGGCACAGCCCCAGATATTTAAGCCATACCTTCATATAGGCTTTATCATTTGGTTATATATCAACAGCTGATTGAATGTTTAAAATCGAAACCTATAACATAGGAGCCAATAGTTTTCTCTATATTTGTTTTCTAATTATATTCTTTTCTTCTTTACATGATTCGTTCCATCTGAGTTTGACATCCAAAGTCATACCTTGGTATTTTGCTATGTATCCCAGACATGATTAAATTGAAACGGTAAGACTAATTTATAATACCGTTCGAATATACGGTAATAAAGAGAATAAATAATTTATTTTTTAAAGAGAACGTTTATTATGGGGCTTGCCTTCCTTTTAAAAACAAAATATGGTTAAATTCATTTAAAACAATTGCATTAAAACAATTGCTTATTCAAAATAGTTTTGTAGGCTAAATAACCAGCTTATTTTAAAAGTGGAGCGGTAAATTTAAATTAACCAGGTTTTGAAAACAAAATTTTGACCAAAAATATTTGAAAAAATAAAAAATAATAACAAAACAAAAAAAAAAATCAGTTTCTTTACTTTATTTGGCGGAGATTTTTTTGTGTGTTGGAAATGAAACTAGAATTTTAGAGCAAAATTTTAATATTTCAATCTTATTATTATTTTAATATATTCAATATATTCAATAATATTTATAAATAATAATAATGATAACAAAATTTAAATAAAAATATAATGGTTATGCTAAAAATTAGCAAATTGTTATGCTTTTGTATAGACTTGTTTTTTTTAAAACAAATAAAAATTTTCGAGTCTAAGCGACAAAATAAAATGTTAGTAAATGTATAAAAACTAGTTCAAATCTGCATTATGTACGCGAATTAATGGAAAAATAATAAAATTAATGGTGATTTAAGTAGGTCATTATGAACATGTGTTTTTTTTTTTTTTGAAGAGATGAAATTAAAAATGTATTAATTTTAATAGGGGGTTATTTTTTAAATGTTTAGTTTTTAAATTCAGGAGAAGGACAGAGAGAGAGATTGCCATTTACACTTAACTTTTATATGAGTCTATAAATGAGATTGCTCCTGAATATTATAAAAATATTAGCCAAGTTTTAATTTTTAATCGACGAGTGGTAATAAACTTTACATCCACACTTTTTGTTTTGTATTAACTTCCTTATATTTCTCTCTTACACTTTCTCTGAGAGAAAAATATAAGGTAAATATTCTCTGTACCTTCATACTGTTTTAATGCTATCTTACTCTGTTTTCATTTTGTTATTGTGCGTAAAACACTTATAGAGAACTTTGAAGACAGTTGTAATAATTAATACTAACTTGGTGAATTTATTAAAAATTTTACTTCGTATTTTAAAGATTAAGGGGTAAATTGGAATAGTTAAATTTTCAGTTCATTTTTTTGTATATTCTGAATTTTCATATCGCCAATCATATTATTTATATTGTTTCTCATGAGATTTTATGTGCTACTTAAGAAAATAATTCAGAGGTGTTAAATTACATGATCTGGACGATCACTTCATTTGCGTATAGCCAAATATTAAATTCCATTTTAATACTGTTCATATTAATATTTCAAAAAGACAAGCTAAAATCACTAAATTGTGAGCATAATAATAACAAACTGTTGCATTACTAAATTCCTAATACAACGTGTAGTTTTTTAATTATAATAAGTATTCTGTCTATTACACTAACAATATTAACTCAATGGAAATTTCTTCATACAACAGCAGAACTACAGAAAAATTTCTTTATATCTCTGCAGCTCAGTTGGTAGAATATCGTCTAAAAAGTGGTAGGTCAATAATTCGATTCCAGTTGAAGGAGAAAAAAATTTTTTAATTTTTCAGCCTTTAACTCGTTCCTTTGATTACGTCATCCTTCTGTTCTACAGTTGTATGAAAAAATTACCATTGACAAACTGTTGTTCAAATCTCGACATTAAACGTCAAAAACCATATTGAATCGACTTAAAATTGGCAACAACAACAAATCATGCCAATAGGGAAAAAAATCACCTTTTCACCCGCATTAAAAAAAACATACGTGTTTTATTAAAAAAATAAACTATTAAAAAAATGAATTAAATAAAAAACCTATTCAAAAATAAAAACAAAAAAAAATATTTGTTAAATTTTTTATAGATTTTCTTTGTCGCAAATTTTTTTCACTTTGCAATACACATTCTGTTTATAACATTTAGTATTAAATTACTAATATACTGTTATATGATTTTTTTTCCATTTTGTATTTATGTAGATTTAAAATTACTATTTCTAATTATGTTATTATTAGATTTATTATTAAAAAATAAAAAACTTGAATTAACAAAAGACTAAAGTGAGAAACTTGATAAAAAAAATATTTTTGTCTAATTTATTAACCTTAAAATTGAATTGAATTTAAATTATTTTTAATAAGTTTGTACTTAAGAATATTTGTTATCTGATATTATTACGGAACTTAAATTAAATTATGGAATCTTTTTGTTATTATTTTTGCTATAATAAAAAATAATTGTGAATGGAAAAATTTTATGTGTAAAAAAGATTCAAATTATAATTTTATAACAGTATTTAAGTAATTGGATATCATTTAATATTATTGATATTGAAATTTTTTTAATATACTAACTGAGACACTTTTATTCGATTAAAAATTAATACAGCGTAAAAACGTACGGATTGTTTCATTCGTAGATACTAAAGCCATATGAAACTGTAAAATTTTCGAGGAACAAAGTTTTTGCAAAAATAAATCACTTTTAAGTGAGGAACGAAAAGACACTCTCATCAAGATAAAGCTGGTACACATTATCTTCATTTTACTTGCTTGTCAGATAGATGACCATCAAAACACAATGTTCAGTGAGTACACCAGCAGATAGCCTCAAGCCGCTACTTAGAACGCTCAGGTGCTGTCCCATCGATTTAGAGAGTAAGTTATAATTTTTTTTAGCGTAATAATCATATAAATTTTTAACTCTTTTAGGCTATTCCTAAGCATTCACATCACCTTTAAATTGTTGTTTCCAGACATTAAAACATTATCAAGTTCGATCCAACTTCATTTCAAAAGACAACCACCTGAAACGTGTCGGTTATCTAACATTACAGAATGTATAGATTTTACACTTTTTGAGGCTTTCCAATTCTGATACACTCACGAACAAACAAATTCATAGCATCTATAACTCTGTTTTAAACAGCTTGATTGATTGCCTGTTTTTGATTGCTTTGCATATAAACATAATACATCCAAATATTCACAATATAATAAAATGCGTGTGTGGTGAAAAGGAAGTGATAATTGACTGTCATTTTAATGATGATATAATCACATCAACCTTACTTGTACTGGCTAACCAAAAATATAAATTTGAAAGCACTTTAAAATTAAATTTTCTATGAAACTACTTTTTGTAATTGCATAATAATTTTAAAATTATAATAATTTAGAAATGTTAATATAAAATTATGTAAAATTTCACATCTATTTATCAAAAATCTTTTATGCTAATGTTGAATTGTTTGAAGCTTATTAATAATTAAGAAATGAAATCCTCATATACAATCATTTTGTCTACCATTTTATTCGGTAAATTCAAATAAACTTTTATTGAAAAATTAAAAAATTATTATTAAAATTTGAATATAATAAAATAAATTTTATCAATTTAATAAATTCAAAAATATTCAATATAAAAATTTCAACAAGCTCAAATTTCTCAATACTTATTATGAAAAGATGACGTTGTCGACGTCTATTGAATTTTGTGATTGTAACATACGTAGATACTTTATAAATTTACAACTTTTTACATAATTATCATGTATTTTTGTCTATATACCATTTTCAAATTTTTAAAAATTCATCTTAATGATAGTAGGCTTTAGAAGGTGATAAGTTCAATTTGAATGTAATTTTCTTTTTGTATTTTAATTAAAATTTTAGTATGCAGTAGAGACTAATAATTATTTAAACCTCGAAATGTTGATTAATTTTAATTAAGATCCTAAGTGATTTCATAAAAGCAATTTTCTTAATTTATAACAACCTCATAATTCTTTATTTATTTAGTAGCTAATTTAACTATTAGCAACAGGAATTCTAAGATTTTCTTATAAAATTTCAAAATTTGTTTTTTACAAACGAAATAATTTTTATCTTAAAATATTTTTGTATTCATTTCATTTTTCAAATTATTCAGAATATTAGTTAAACAAATTAAATCCCATATTTTTTGTTTTTTTTTTTTCATTTCATTAAGACGAAAATTGAAAATGCTTCTTACATTACGGTGATGAATGTCCCCCGAATATGTAAGTTTTTTGCATAAATATGTTGAATACATATTATTCTTTTATTTAAACACAATAAGCGTTGACCATAATACATTAATGAACTGATAACCACTGCAAACATTCTAACATAAATTTGAAGAGCACAAATCTATGCAGACGAGGAATCAATTTCTTACCTTACTTTGTAATTTTCGCATTCGTTCAATAAGTCTCATGATTTTAAAAAAGAAGTATAGAAGAACAATATTCAATTCCTCATTGGCTTTATTATAATATTGCTGACTTTAATTGCACACTCCATTTGCAAATTCTTGGCCGTTTTTTGAAAAATAAATATATTCTTTTCGTAATTTGTTTATATATATTCTGACTGTGGCTACTTTCAATTTTAATATCTAAATTTACAACATTCACGCTATTAAAAATGATGTTTAGACTTATTTGTATTAAGCTTTAGTTTGCTAACTTCGAAATATTTATTTAAGTTTATAAGATCTTTACTTATTTTTAATAGCAAACAACCAACTTTGAAAATTCCATCCGATTTTTCAATATCAATATTACTTTGAGGAACACCACGTGACAAATTCAATAAATCAAACAAAATATCACTCAACTTCACTCTCAGAATAAATAATTCTCATTATTTATTTTAAATTCATTGAGTCGATACACCCCTGAAATTACCCCTGATACCATTGACATTCAATTAAGGAGCGAACTGAAATGGTAAACTATTTATATTCGACTAAATTTCAACTCTTAAAATTTATGCTCGAAAAATTTATAACCTGAATATGTTCATATATTTTATTCACAATTGCCAATAAGGCATAAATTCAATATATGTAATTACGTTGAAATTCAATACAGAATGCAACTTGCTACATTAAATGTCATTTGAAAATAAAATTTCTCAAAGTTTCCTGCATTTTGTGTTCCGAGAAAAATCAATTAATTATTACCTGTAAAATTAAATGTTATAATTATTATGTTAAAAATTATGTAACAAATAAAATTTGAGTTTTTTTATAAGTTTCGTTAATTATTGCGTTAATTTCATGCACATAAAAAGACTAGTATTGTGCCTTGTTTTAAATTTCAGAGTCACTTGACTTCAATGTGTATAGAAGGAAAAATATAATTAATTTTTAATATTAAATTTTTTGTTTAGAAATTTTAAAGTTTGCAATTTATAATTAAAAAAAATTGATACAGGTAATTTTTTTTTGTTCAGATATCCGATTGAGAAATTTGCAAAATAGTTTTCTAAAAACAAAAAACAAAAAAAAATCTGACGTGGTCGGCGCATAATTGGCGGCATTGTTAAAATGTTGCATAGGCAAAAATATATATTATTTGGTTCATATTAGAGGTGCATTCATATTTGGTTTATATTAACAAAATCAATTATTTTCTGAAATATGATCAAATAAATAAGATCAGAGCTTAATGAAAGGTTTGTTTTCGTGCCATGATATTCCCGAAAAAATTTATAACGTCTTTGTTTTAATATCCATCTTTTAAATATGAAAATTTGAATTAAATGGTTCATTATTTTTCTGTATGCGAACAAAAATGTAAATTCGATCCAGTTCCTGAGACCTGACATATCCCAAAATTTGATTAAACCGTGTCATTCTCGAACTAAACTCAGTTATAAATTTTCATGAAAATTTGCTCCAGTCGAGCTTAAAATGTTGATTTGCACAGATGGTGAGACATATACAGATTGTCAGGCAGACGAGTCGACAGACATCTTTCTAAAAATGGTTTATTTAAGTTCCTTAGCATGGTGAACCACATTTCCGCCGAAAACTTGACATGTGAAATTTTGTTCCATCACATAACCTCCCTTATATTGTATGCAATGCGGTCTATTAAAATGGCGAATAAATGTACTCGTATTTTAAAGAAATTCAGAAAAAATATTTATTATTTTTGTATTGTAATTACTTATTTACTATTGCGGTATTCGAAATATTTTAGTAAATTATAATGCATAATTATTTGATTGACTAACACTTCGATTAATCAAAGTTTTCCTTCCACTGACTATATACAAAATGAGGAAATTTTTCCTAGAAGTAGAAATTATTGGAATGGTGTATGTTGTATATTTTTTATAGTTATACTTCTATATATGAAATTAAAATTGTTGGATTTCCTTTACACATTAAATCAACTTTTTGCAATTTAATAAAATTTTCTTTTAATATTTCAGATGCCGCATGTGTTTTGATTTCACATATGGACGTATTGAAAAATATAATTGTGGAATACTTTCCCAAAGGGAATATCGACAAATTCTATATGATGGCAATACTTTTAACACTCACTCATAAGATCAGAATTTTCAGATTTAGAACTAGTTACAAAAAACTTTGCGCATTAAAAAAATTTCAGGTTGAGTTTAGATGAATAAATTTTGAGTAAGAAGTCTTGCTTCAACTGTATCGTATAACATTAATTGTATCACAAAAAATCACGCATTTTAGAAACTCTTAATAATTTATTTTAATTTTTAATTTGAAAATTTCATTTGTATTTGAGTGTTAAATAAATGTGCACGTATAAAACCTTATTTTATTAATTGGTTTCCTGTTGTACATGACAAAGACAATTTTAATAATAACAAAAAAAAAATTTTTAAATTAAAGATCAAAGTAAATTTTCAAAATATTCCGACAACTAAAATATTAAAAAGAAAAACATTTTCTCATATCGCACAAAGTAATAAAAAGTAAAAATTTAAAAAAAAAAACTTTATCGTAATTTTGGCACCTGTTTTCAGTATAAACTTGAAATTTAAGTTTTTCTTTTATATTTGTACATATAGAAAACTATAAATGGTAATAAAAATATGTAAAACAATACCCAAGGAGTGCCGAGACATTTAAATTATTTACAGAGGGTCTAAAAAAAAATTTTATTTTACGGGTTAATACTCAAAAACCTGTCCGGTAACTTTCTACCAAAAATTTAAAATTATAAATTGAAAAAAAAAGTAAGTATACAAAACCAGAAAAGAAATTAAAAATTAAAGAAACAAAAATAAATTTTATCAAAAAAAAAAAATTGAAAGCAAGATTAGAATTTAAAAATTTTAATAAACCTTTCATCATAAAAGCAGAATTTGATTTCAGGTATTCGAAAATTAGATGCGACGGGAGAAAGAGAACAAATGATTTCCTACAAAATTTTCAATTAATTATTGTATTTAAATGTGAGTTACTTTACTGTTCTTCACGTAATATATTAAACAAATTCTCAGAGAAAATTGTTCAAATTGTGCAATAATCGCTCAGATGAACAGGTATGTGATGTTTTTTCATTTAGAATTAAACACGCACGTGCATTATGTAAACAACATTGAAACATCGCATCGTTGTGGCAGATCAAAAACGAATGAAATTTTAGTCAGTACAAAAATAAACGTTCGTTTTCGACTAGTTTTATTGATTAAATGTGTTACAGTACAGTTCTTTCATCTAACAGTGTCTTTTGAGATTTTCATCTTCCGTACGGCAAAAAAAAGTTTACGTGTTCGGACCCAACCCCAATTTTCGTAAAAGATTACACTCATCCAAGAATAAAACTTTTGTTTTTTGATAATTCTTAAAAATTTTTGAGTACACTTTCTTTTCCTTTAAGTAAGATAAACTAACTTTAAAATATCAATGATTTTAAATGTTTAAAAAAAAATTATGGTCAACATTGAAGAAATAATTATTATAAGTACAAAAAACGACATCCAAAAATTCTACAATTTTCCTTCAAATTGTACTTGAATGACGCAATCAAAATGTAATTTTCAATATTGTAGATAACCAAAATCCCAGATATTTTATCTTGTAGCTTTAATCATTTCGATTTCATATGAAAAGAAAAAATGAATATTTTTAACTCCACAGTCATATCTTAATACTTTCCCCCAATCCTTCTCACTCTACTAATTTAAAATTATTACCAAGTCGTAAAACTTTCTTTCATTTAAATTTTCGTCATACACAAACAAACAGCCTGTCAAACAAAAAACAACGAAAAATGATAAAAAAAAAATTTTTTTTAAAGCGCCGGTAGCATGAGTTTTTTTCTCAGTTTCTTCCATTAAAAAAACCACTACAACGCTGAACCTATAATAATAATCATAATATGTCCCAATACTGCAATAATCAAACCAAACAAATAAAAAAAAAAGGAAAAATAAAAATTTACACTGAGATTTTTCGTCTCATTTAGCAATTTTTTAACTCGGAAGGTCATCAAAAAAACAAATTTTATTAATTTTTTTTTATTTTTTTTGTTTGTTGGATAATGCTTGACCGATAACTATACTTAATGTACTGGAAGTTGATGAGGGCGACAGTGACGGCGACGACGACAACGACGATAATACCCAGATTAACAACAAAACAGCACGAACATGAAAAAAAAAACTTTCTGTGACATTAAATTATTGTAAATCTCGAAGAGAGACTAAAAAAATTAAAATTATAAAAAAAGCAGAAATGAAAAATAATAATATATGAGAAATTTTGCAGGAAAAGTGTAATGAATGGAACAGGGGAAAAAATGATATTTTTAAGTGAATAACTTTAGAAAAATTTTCAAAAAAAGAGAAAAATAAAAGTTTTTAAATAATAATAAAAATCGATGGACTTAACAAACATCAATAAACTTGTAACCAGAATCGAATCAAGGCATAATTTTATATCCAAAACTTACCAACTTGAGCAATAATAAAGCCAAAGCGGAGAACGAAAACGATAAACGATTTCAGTTCTTAATCTAGAGAAACAGCGAAACGGCAAAACCTTATGTTCAGTGTCTTGCATTAATTAATCGCCAGTCATAAAATATGTTTTTGGGCTATTTTATTGACGTCAGTTAAATTCGTTACGGTAAATTCGATGCATTCTAGACAGTTTAATTTGTATATGCGTATTTTGTATATAATTTTGACATTTCGCCACGAAAAATCGCTCTTTGTGACTGAGCGGTGCATTAAACAGAAAAACAAAATAACCTTTATTCGTATTTTGGTCATTATTTTGATATTTTTTCATCATTCAACATTTTACTGCTAAAAAAGATCTATCAAATATATAAATGTCAGCTGTCATCTATACAGCTGATATATTTTAATATCGATGGAAGATAACTTATTTGGCAAGAAATTTTTTCAATTTTTTTTTATATTCAGAAATCACTCATAGCTTACCGGAATTATTGAGCGATCTAAACGTAATTTATTCTAAGGCCGCACTAATTCTGAAATACAACTCTGTATAAGATAACACGAGCTTGAAGCTTATATCATAAAAAAAAAGAAAAATTATAATAAGAAGGAACAGTCAACATTGCCATCACCACAGTTGTATATAGAAAATTTCTTTCTATACGCATAAAAATTTCTTTTAACGCTAAATTTTAGAGCAAACAGCTAGAGTAGTTAAAAATTGTTGCCAAAATGGAATGTGGGACAATAACCTGGTTTTGATTTTAAAAATGTGATTTAAGAATAATAAAAAATGTTTGGTTTACTACTATTGAAGAAAGAAAGAAATGAAACAGAAATCTCGTTATGTTATTTTGGGCGGATTGCAATAATAAAAAAATTGAGAATCGTTCTCTTATGTTAAATTGTTTTTTT
Source organism: Condylostylus longicornis (assembly GCF_029603195.1). Lineage (NCBI taxonomy): Eukaryota > Metazoa > Arthropoda > Insecta > Diptera > Dolichopodidae > Condylostylus > Condylostylus longicornis. The sequence goes on along the minus strand of NW_026577971.1, from coordinate 858,714 downwards.
TTTTTTTGTATTTTTTCACTTTTTTATGTGCTTACTGTTATATTGGCATCTACTCTACAGTCTAAATCGATGGCATATATTTGATAAAAATGACTTTTTATTTTCATTTTCAATTTCATTTTGTTTTCTGATTTTTATGAAGCGTTTAGATTTTTTTTAGACTGTAGACAAAATTAATGTTATTTCTTCAATTTAAAAGTGATAAAATTAATCAAAAAATTAATAAAAATGTAAAAATCGAACAAGAGTTCTGCAAATTGCTTTTTTTTTCGACTTGGAAATTTTGCTAGTTTGACCCCATAAACTTTGGAATAGTGTCGCATAATAAATAGATTTTTTATATTTTAGTTCGAACAATTTTTTTTATTATAAAAAATGTATGGCAATAAAAAATGTTATATTACACGAAAAAAAATTTTTGAAAGGGTTATTCAATATTATTTGAAGTTAAAATTGATAGGCTAATAAAATGAGTTTTTATAATAGACATCACTAATATCCTCCGCTGTCTAGTAATTCAGCGCAACATCGTAATTTGTGCATAAATCATAGAAAACTTAACCTTTAAAATAAACTAATTTTAAAATTGAGGTTAATTTTTGCAGCCATACCTTTTTAATCTTAGCATAACAGAAAACAAACACGATCAGAAATCTAGGCCGATTTTGTAGGCCGCTAATATTTTTTTCGACTTTTAATTTCGTGAAAATTCGTTTATACTTTCGATTATAAGTATTACCCAAAGTTAACAGGAACCATAACTTTTCTTCGATATTTTAAATTATTTTGCCATCATTTAGTTAACCACAAAACTAATATTAAAGCATTATATTTTATTTTACAACTAATTTTAATTTTATAAACTAATTTTAATGAATTAATAAAACCATCATAAATATTATAACTTTTTCAACCTACTTTTATATTCAATAATTCCAAAAATGAAGTTTCTTTTATTGTATTACGGATAATTAATCAAATATTTTATAAGTATAAGATTTTATTGCAAATTGCTACACATTAAAAAAAAAATAACACACCTAGTTTTTGCACGTCAAATAAACTGTACGTACAAAAGATTTCTCACTCTATTTATAATGTCTTCTGCTTTATTCAATTTAGATAATAGAATAAACCCGGGTAAATATGCGTAAAAAAAACTTAAAATACTCTTAAGATCATTAGTGTTATACGTTTGAAGATTTATGCACTTAAAGTGTTATCAAGTCCCATACACAGGGAGTGTTACACTTTTGGAGTATTATACTTGTACTGTTATACAGTTGGAGTGTTATACAGTTAGAACGATATGCATAACAAGCATTTAGACTTGAACTTTTATATACTTGAACTATTATATTTGTAGTGTTACACAGTATAAGTGTTATACAGATAAAATTTTATACAGTTGCAGTGTTATACGCAAGATACACTTTCAACATAAAAAAAAGTAATATGACTATAACATTTGGCAGGGCTTATAATGATTTAATGTTGCAGTGAAATGCAGTTAAATTTTTAACTCAAAATAATTTGTTATACATTACTAATATTAAAAAAAAATCGGACATGTACACTTCTGGCACATTTCTGACATGGAACTACTGTCAAATCGCCGAAATGTGAATTAAAATATTTACTCTTTCACTATTTTAATAATGCTATGTATAACAATTTATTTACAATAACATATTGCATAGCTTATGTAATCAACTTGACTTTTTCTAATTCAAATGTATGAAATCCTCACTATTATTGTATTTATTGAATTAGTATATCTTTAAACATTCAAAAGTGCATGATAGCAAAATATACATGTAGAAACATGGCTACACTCACATATAGAATTATTTATATAAGTTTTTATTGTGTGTATAATTTTTTATGAACATTTTGCATTCATTCATTAAAAAAGAAAAAAAAAAAACTTTAAAAAATGAAATAAGAAATCATCAATTATCAACCTAAAGTTTACTTTAAGGTGAATTCCATTGAACAGGTAGTTGAAAATTACCGTTATTCATGCCATAAAACATGTCAAAAAAACAAAAATAAAGAAAAAAATAAAAATAAATTATATCGGTACTTCGTATTTTTCGCTTATTTCGTTGTTTACTTTTAATATTTTTCGCAGTTTATCGCAACAAAAATGGCTGTAAACTATTTCCCATTCAAATAATGCGTATAAATGTTTTTTGGTTCCCATTTTTTTTTTCTCTTCAACTTTTTTAAGCATGACTAATAGTTTGTAATGACAGTTCAGTTACTGTCATTCATTTATTTACAATTTTACAAACTTACATACATAGGTATATATAAAGTAAAATCAAGTTATTTTTGGACCCATATTTTTTACATGTGTATTTAAATTTCCAATTGGTATTCATCATTCTTAAGTCGTACATTTGTAATATTCGGGTTGACAAACTATATATTGCATTCACTAAACCAAAATAATAAAAAATGGTATAAAAACAGATTTGATATTTTCTATATTTGTGATCAAAGCATAGAAAAGTAAAAAAAAAAAAAAAGTATCAGAAAAAACATACCTTAAAAAAATTTTTAATAATCGGTGTGAAGGTATGTTTTTTTTAGTAATAATCTGAAAGCAAAATCAATGAGACATCACATAAACATTTCAATAATTTGAAGATAAAAACAAAGACCTAGTTTTTGGTAAAATTGGATTGACAAATTTGGTTTTACCAGTTCTAAAATGATTTATTAAATGGGTTTTCGCAATTCCATTTAATCATTGGTGGGAACCCATTTTTTTTAAGGTTTTTTTTTTGTTAATTTCTAATAGGATTACAAAATATTAAAAATCTATATGAATTTTAAAGGTATTAAAATTGTAATGGTTTGTTGTTTATTGCTTAGATAAAAATTACGAAAGGGTTGACTATCAAACGAGCTATCATACTGTGCTGAGTATGAAATCAATCTTAAACAGCGCCACAGACTTCATTATACTATATGTATATTTAACATGCTAGTGGCATTATTGCTTGACAATCAAATAAAAATTGTTGTCACACCATTACCAATAATATCTGGTTTAAAAATATGAATAAAACCTTAACTCGAACAAGCTATATGTCTTTAAGGTAAAAGAAACTAAATATGTGGACATAGTAGTTATCTACTTACTAAAATAAAAAAAATTGGCTACAAGTGTTTTAAAAATAAGATTGTCAATCGACATTCAAGATCTTTCAATCTATTTCCTTCGATTATTTCCTATATGGCTATGTGACATCTTTAACTAATATGCTGATGAGCCAGCGACAGTTAAAGAAGAATATTAACCAGCAATAGTTTTTTTTAACATTTTTCATATTCGTAAATTTGACAGATTAAAAATTGGGACGGAAAATTATAACAGTCCAACAAAAACATTCATATTATTGTGAGTATATAAGAAGTGTCAAGAGTGTTAGTCCTCCGTTGAAGACGGGCTGTGTTATTAAATTAATTTTCTAAAGCAATTCTGCTAACACATTTCTTCCATAATTTGAATCCCTAGTAAATAAATGTCACTTTTTTCCAACCACAACTGCTTTTTATAAAGGAAAAGCTAACGAACTTTAAAACTGACATTAAACTTTAAATGTTGTCCGTATTACGACCATTTGTATGTTTGCTTGTTTTCTTTTTTAAGAACACTTTTGATAATTTAATTGTAATTCATAAGATATTTTGTTACGTTTCGATGCTTTTCACAAGTTTTTTGTTTATATAATAAAAAATTTTTCTTTTCAATTGGTTTTTTTTCGTTTCCAATAAAATTGTTTGGTTATTACGCGCCGATTTAGAAAAGGTTTTTAACCTTTTCTGTTTATTTTCTTGTTTCGGATATTTAATGGGGTAAAAATCTTAAAAAAACAAAATTTTTATGTTGTGTCATTTTATTTCATTTGGTTTCGTTACAATATTTAATGGGTTATTCACTTAAGTCTATACAACAAAAGTGTTAATTATTACACGGTTTTTTAATCCATCAAGAGTAGGCATAGATATTTGGCTATACTTTAAAATAATGTAGATAGAAAACGAAATTCGGTTTAGCATTAGAATTATTATTAAATTAAAGCATAAAAATTTTAGAATAAAGTGAGCTTTTTTTTTAAATAATGTGATTTTAATGTCAACACAATGTGCAAATACAATTGAACAAGTTTATGATGGATGAACAACTTTCGATCGGAATTTCTTGTACATATATGATCCGTACTATGCAATTATTCATTTCTTAATTGATTAGACCAATTTATTTGTGGGCAAAAAATAGGGAGTTTTGCTTAATGAGTGTTACAAATAAGCTGATTCGACTGTATGTAATTTCGCTGTTAATGTACATTTTTATTCTATGTTAAGTGAATAATTGATTTTAAATTATTGTAGCAAAAATTCTTTAAGACCATTTTGAAATTTTAAAATTTGATTAAGTGTAAAATTAAATTATTGTTGTGTCATTTTGTTTTATTTTCAATTAAATTTAATGTTCATCAAGAACCAACATACATTTTCATTCTTTACCTTACTTCTTTTAAGAAAATTTCAAATGTCATTACATTTTCGTTCGATTTTTTATGCGAAATTTCCAATTAGTGAAAACGTATATAACATCTATATGTATTCATATTATTCATGTCAAACTGACATAATCATTATTACATAAAATTTTAATCACTATTTAAGTTTACAATTAATTTCTAGTGATTCAATTCAAATGTCATTAATTATCACTTCTTCTCCCTAATGTTTTTTTTTCCTGTTACAATGTTTGATGTATTGATGAACCGGATTTATAAGTTCATATGTATATATATTTTTACGATTTTAAGATAATTACTTTCTTGACACCACAAATTATGTTTTTTACTTCAAAAAAAATCTATAGAACATGCATGATCATAGACATTAAATGGATTTATTAAAAAAATTTAATATATTCTACTTGAAATACAGGTGGAAAATCAAGTTTGTCTATATTTAATCATTTATTTGTTCTATATACCTACGTTCTAATCGAAAAACCATTTCTTATATCCAACAAGTTTATTAAAGTTGAGAAACGAAAATAAAGATAGCATGTTTGAGTATAAAATTCTAAATAAGTACGTTCACACATATGTACACATAAGTAATATATTTGAATCTCTCTTTTATAACAAATACAGGGTATATAACGTCCGATTTAAGGGCACAGATGTTATCTACTTTCATTTACAAGGTAGGCGCACCAAATACAATTTGATTTAAGACCACGATTTTCAATGAGAATTTAACGAATTAATCCACTATTATTTTTGAATTTGTTTGAAAAATAAATTTTACTTCTTGCATAATCAAATTTAGATATTATACGGAAACGACATTTTACATAACATTTGCGATTTAATAATTTCTTTTTGTAAAAAATTTTTTTGATTTATTATTGATAAAAATATCAAAAATTTTGAACAAGTAGCAAGCACTCAAACACGTCTGTCTATGCAATCTCATGAATCATTTCTAATTAACCCTCGTCTATAAAATGGTTAAAATTTAATCATAGGATTATATAATAAAAAAAATTATTGAATAAAATGAAATTTCATTCAAAATATTTTCTTGATTTCCGTTCGCATTTTTTTCTTCTGTGTTTCTGTTTTCACTCAAAATTACCATCATACACTATAAATTCCAAAAAAAAAAAAATGAATATTCGTATTCAAATTAAATTTCGATTTCTTTTTTGACTAATTCAAAAATTTATTCAATCAATAAATCATATGACACACGTCAACGACAAAGCTTATGCTACATATACAATGCAATCATAGTGCGTAACTAAAATTATTTTATTGTGTTTATGTTAAAAATTTAAGTAACAATGGATACATCGATGATTTTTGATTTTATTATGAACAGAATTATCAAAAAGTATTATAAACAATAACGCAAGGTGGTGTTGTACACGCCATGCAAACCGAACCGGCTCACTATGTAATTAATAAAAAGCAACATTTTTTTTTTGTTTGACAAATAATTTGTCATATTTTTACTTGAATTCAATTTGATTACAATTAATTATTGTATAAAATATTTAAAATATTTTTTGGTTGTCAGTGTGTCAGTATGCCATGATAAAAGCATAATGATATTGAAATTAAATAAAAAAAAAGAAACAACACAGCTGATCGAGTGTTCAATTAACGGTTTAGTCATAAGTTTCTTTTAATTTTAACAACGATAACAAAACACGATACAAGCCTCTTTTTCAACACAGCAAAGTATTAAAAATGAAAGGTGAACACAAAAAAAAAAATACAGAAAAAAACGAATAGAAATGAAAATTATTTTAAAAAATAAAACACCTGAATTTATTTTTTTTTTTGTTTTTTACAGTTATCATTATTACTAATGTAATAGATCGGCATGAGATGGCCATAACTAACAGAAGAAATTGGGAAGAAAGATGACATTATTATTTTTTTTTTCATGTATTCATCATAACAAAACTATTTTGCAGGTGAAAGTGAGTAGATATTAAAATACCAAATGATAAATTTTTTTATTTTTGTTTTGAAAATTAAATAAAAAATTGAAACTTTAAAAAAATACATTTAATATGGCGGCGTACACTTAAAATATTTTGCCCTTTATTTTTTATGAAACTATTGGAATTCAATTAGGGCTGATGATTTGTAAATTTATTGAATAAAACGGTTGGCAAAGTTACTGCATGTATGTAGGAGTCTAAGATTTAATTTGCTTTTATGAAATTCCCTTGTATATAATGTGTAAGTATGTTTAAAGTTCAAATTTTACTATAATAGTAAAATAATAGTAATAAATTTAAAATTTTAGAAAGTATTGAAATCAAGTATTTAGTAATCAAAAGTTCTCCACGAATTCTAGTTGATAAGGATCGCATGAAAAATGTAAATACAGTTTCCTGAAAAAAATCAGGGATGTGAATGCCATTCTTAAATAATAGGGCAGATGGTACAATTCTTAAAGAAATATGGAAAATAATAATATATCGTAATTTATATTGATCACACGTAGGTAATTTATATTGATCACAGGTAGGTCTTTGATATTTTATCTTATATACATCATTTCTTATGTATCTTCAAATCGAAACTGTCCAGGTTTCGTGTTAATTTTATTAGCTATAAGTTAAATCATGCCTCTTTGGATAAAATTGTAGTCTTTCTTTCATTTATTTTTTCGGCGAATTATTTTGGTTTTTATTATCTTGGTGAATGATGTTGCTTCATTAAGATATTAGTTTTGGATGAAACTGACGATACGAATCTTCAAAAATAATGCTTTGTAAACAATGCTTGAATCAATTACCTAAAAATAATGTAAATAATAGTATGCATATGGGTTATTCTTGATCAATAGATAGAGAGTTCAATCAGTTTCAATATTTAACATAAACCACAATTTTCACAATGTTATGTGATTTGATCTTTGATTTAAGTAATTAAATATATGTAGTTTTTAACAAAAGTTGTTCTGTTTCTGAATAAACACATATTATGTAGATAATGAAAAGTATAGGCACTCGCTTTCACTTTTTAATTCACCAAAATTTTATAATAGTTATTATAAAAGACTTACTATTATTTTTTATCTATTTTATATTTTTAATTCAAGAAAATACTGGTATTACAATATCTACCTCCACTAAAATTTTAATGAATAATTCAAAAAAAAAAAAAAAATATTGTAATTTATGAATAGGCCAATTTTTACGTGAATTAATTGTTAGGTAGCTTCATTAAATTACAAAATTTAAATGTAAATGAATACTAAAAAGCAAAACCAAAAAAAAAATAAGAAATGGTAGAAATTATATTTTTATTATTTAATTTTAATAATAAAATTCCTCTTTTTGTTAATTATAATGACAATTATTAGAAACGAATTTCAAATTATTCGAAAGCATAAACTTTTAAATATTAATTAACGTTACGTAACAATTAACAATGATTTTGGTAAAAAATTTATTAAAATGAAATTTATAAAAAAAAAACGTATGGAAGCGGAAATAATACAGATTACATAATCTATTCAAGTTCCAAGTGGAGGAAATCGGACCCATTTTTTTTTAGAAAAGTTACGTTTTAAAGCTTTATTTACGAATTTTAAGAAATGTAGTTCAATGTATATATTATATTATGTCATATTATGTTAGTTCCAAATTTTGAGATTATGCAACAAAATTGGATTATGCGTCAATATTATGCGACCATATATTGTTTTAGTTTCTTTATCAATCCATAATGTCAAACGTAATCCAAAACTATGAAAGAAAGTAGTAACTTTTCAAAATTCGTTTAATGTTTTTATCAAAAGTCTAACGATGATTACACTTAATTATTGATTTGTCTCTTTTCAACCGCAACATTTTGAATTTTTGAAAATATTTCCAGACTTCTATATAAATTTCACTTAACTATTAAGTGTGTAACGTAATTTACAAAAACATTCTAGTCACTAGTGAAAGTACTCAACATTTTTTTACAATTTTTAATTCTATAATCTTCAGAAGTATTACGAAATCCGGAAGCTCTAATATCAAAAAAGAACCCATATTATTTTTTTTTTATTACAAATTCACTTTTACCTTAAATTTCATTCGGAAAATTTGAAAGTTCGGCAGATTCTACCGAATATCTTTAAAAAACAGGTTTCCAAATTTGTATTCGCTGCAAAAATATTTCATATTGTTCTGGAAAAGTATAGATTTTAAGTTACTTGTAAGTTATTGCTGAATGAGTAGAATTAGAATAATAATAGAATGAGCCAGTGTAAAAAATTTTTGTGTTATAAATGAAATAAGTAAAACCATAGCATTTTAAAATCACCATAAATAACACGTATGTTTTACAAAATTCCCAGCAGCGTATTAAGAGTCTTGTGTCTTAATTTGTTTCTCTTTGAAAATTCAATATATAGCAAACGCATACACACATGTGAAAACGCACCAAACAGTACCTAAAACAAATTTTGTAAATTTTTTGGTTATTGCGAACTTTTGTAATTTCTCACGTTACTCTCAAATTGTTACTTTTGTGTAATAATTACTAATATTTTTTTAAATTTAAAAATATTATAATTTTTTTTTTTTTGTTTTTTAACTTAAAACAATTAATTATGTACGACAATAATTTAAAATTAAAGGGTAAATAAAAAAAAAAGAATTGTAAATTTTTCTTATTTTTTTATCAAAAAAAGAAAATTATGCAATTCAAATTTTTTTGTTTTTTCCTTCTCTATAAATTTTCCCGGAAATTAGAAATCACCTTAATCATCATCAAATTAAAATGGGAACCCATAAAAATTTTTGCTTTAATAAAATAATTGTAACAATATTTTTTTTCTTGTAAAAATTGTAATTTTAAAAGTGTGTTACAAAAAAAAAATAATTAATGTATAAGCGTGGAAAATCTAATATTAAACTTCATTCAGCAACTTTGCGCCTGTTTTTCTTCTAAAATTTTTTTTCCCTTTTACTTTACTGCTGATCAAGCGATTACAATCATTTAAAAAAAATTATGTTAGGTACTCTTGTATAATTATGTAAGTAGCACTACTATGCTTACAACAATATTGTATAATAAACGAAACACCAATACTAAAATTGTAATAAAAAATGTTGTGAAATATTTTTGACCCAAACAAAAATATCTTTTGTAGTTATTTAAAGTACAAAAATGGTTTATGGTCGTGTGTACTTTTTAATAATAGAATTTTATTGTATATTGCACTCGATTAATTATGGGAGATTTTTTTTTTTTGTTTTTGGTTTTCTGTAATGGGGGAACTCAGGTAGCAAAAATATTTCTTTTGCAATAAAATTTCTGTATACCATTGTTATGTTAATCACTGTCAACGTGCATTAACATCTTCCTCTTCGTCTTCTTTCAATCAAAAACAAAAAAAAAAAGGATGAATATTATCTGAGGTCTCTGATGGGGTATTGCGGTATTTTGATCAAAAACAATGTACAAAAAATGTAAGTCAATTTTTCATAATAATTTGGTGAATTTGTTTTTTGCTGTACATTTCAGAAAAAGTGTTTCATTAGTTGTAAAAACAAATAACAAACAAAAAAAATTTAAAACTGGTTGAAAAGTAAGTTTTACAGTAGTTTCTGAATGAAAAAACCAATTTAAAAAATTAATTTCAAAACTTATAATTTTGTCGTGATTATTATATGCGTATACCATTTTTCATTTAATAAACTATTATTCTACAGTATTCTCTGGTATGATAATAATAATAATAATTTTTCATTTAAGTTGGTTTTTTGGTAACCCATGATCAATTTGAGACTAGTTATTAATCATATTTTATGTACAATTGTTGTTGGGGTTATTAATAAATTTTTTTGATTTTTATTATTTTTCTTTATTATATAGAGTATGCGACTGCGTTTAAAGCATCGTGCTCAATATTTAATAATTGTTATTACACAAGACTAATAATTTACTATATAATTTTAATTAATTAAGCATAATTATATAGTTAAAAGATTTTTAATTTTTACTTAATAGAAATTGTAAAATAATTGAATTTTAAAATTTTTATTTTTTAATTTTATCCAAAAAGAATCCCATAGCGGATAGGAATCCGTAGAGATCCAAATGAAGAAGAGCAAGTGGAAATGAATCGGTCATACTTTCAAAAGGATAGAGAATAACATTTAAAAGATGTACCTAGATTGGAGTGCGACACGAGTAAGCGAAGAGTGGGCTGATCGAAAGAAACGTGGCGCAAATCAGTTAAGAAATAGAAGAGAACTGCAAATCATTGCCAAAAAATAAAGTTACTGGCACACAAAAGTTATATGGATTTAAAAGTTTTGTAAATCAAAATTAACTAACCAAAAGCTGCAAGTTTTCACCAATAAATGGCTTAGAATAATAGGTCGAATTTAGCGTGAAATCCACATGATCTCCAAGAGAACAGAAAGAAGGAAAAAAACCCAAAAATTCAAGCGGTAATTATCTAAGTTAAATAACTTGCTTAAATTAAAATTATCATTTTGCAGTTTAATCATAAGATAAAAGGAATTTTATGAAGACGGAATTTGTCCTTTTATTTGTGATTTTTGATATGTTACAGCCTTGAATATCGCTTCAATAATAGCATTTACTATATCCTATAATCAATTGTCATCTACTAAATGTTTGACGTACTTATTTATACGATGAATTTAACTTTTTACCTTGTAGATATTGATTGTTCGAAGTTTTTATACTACATGAACAAAATTACCGAAATTACTCGCTGCATTTACGCCCTCAAATCCTACCTGTGGCTAGTAATGGTAAACGGAATCTAGACTCAACAAACGATCGCTAAATCAATATCTAGTATTTAGCATTTATCCATCTTTTTAGTATTTTTAGAATTATTTCGGTCCCATCTTTGCAGCTGCGGCATGTAATAGTTTTAAATACAAAAATATTCTATTATCGCTTCCATTAATTCTTCTTTGTAATTCTTAAAATTGAAAATTATCAATGATTAAATATATTATTTCCAAAATTTATAGATACCTAAAAATGAGGTGAAAATCATTTCATCAACATTTATAACAATAAATCCCTACTTACTTAATTATCATAATCTTATTATTTTTAAACAATATACAATAATTTTTTAATATAAATTCGTATAACAATTTGTATCCAAGCTGTTAACGCCTTCAGGTTTTTAATATTTTTTCGAATTTTTTTTTAAGTTTATCAAGGTTCTTCAGTTAGTTTAACATTAATAAAACGATTAATCAATTTCAAAGTACATAAAATAAAATAAAAGTAAAAAAATAATGTTTGTTTTTCACTTCAAAAATCCAATTTTAGATAATGTGTGATTTCATTATGTAATTTTTAACATTAATAACATTGTTATATAAAAATGATTGAAGATCAATCAAAACGCATATTAGAAAATCTCAAGTCCAATGCCTGTTTTTTTGTTAAAAAATGCTGTTCATTATATTCAGTATTCATCAAGCAAAAAAAATCTTTTCAACTTTAGTATTTGAGTGTACCAATGTTGGCATTGTTTACCAACTTTGTATATGTTAATTAAATGAGAATGAGTGTAGAAAAGTACATTTTGTGTGTTTTCCATTTTTTTTAATGTTTAACAGATTTTCATGTAAAATTATAATGTAAAAAATCGAAAAGTTTCAAATATTATGATAAATTTTTAGGTCAATTATAACACTTTTAGGTTCGCATACTTGGTGTATACATGTTACACATTTATACAAGTTGCACATAGCTTAAAAAACATAATCTTCGAATTTAGTTTAATTATAATTTGAATTTTATTTTTATTGCACTATAAAATACGATCTTAAGTTACATTTAGCTCATAGTTACGAAATGTAAAATCTGTAATCTTTTCCCTAAAAATAAAAACATGCCAAGGTCATAAAATATTTGTAAACCTTACAAGGGCACATATCATTTCTATTATAAAATATTTTAAAAATATTTTATATTGCAATAAATTTTAAAATTTAAAATTCAAAATACTTTCTCTATAAAATTCAATATTAAAATATACAATATCCTCTGGCATCAATTTTGTAGAATATCCTTTTATTTTGATCTTTTCAAAAACTAAATATAAAATCCTTTTTAGGTGTACCTATACTAAGTAAATTGTTTCAAATATGACCGTAGATAGAAGAAATTGTTGTTGAAACTTCTATATAATATGTAATTTAATTTTTGAACTTGAACAGAGAAACAATCCTTTGAAGAGCAAAACTGCACTTATATGAATACGACACCCAACCTAAAATTATAAGCAAAGTTACATAATAAACACTAAATATACAATATAAAGTTGTAATTTTACTATATATACTACTAAAAATTCTACTAAATACTCAAAAAAGTAAAAAGTTTATAATTTTATAAAAATATTTTCCATTTATGTATGAGTTAGTGTTGGTAATCCTGTCCAAGTTAAACAAAGAAGAAAAAATAATTTTTTTTTTTTAAGAAAATTTTCATTTTTAATCTTTTTTTTTCCCCAATAAAGAGCATGGTATTTTTAGTTGAATTGAAATCTGTCGAGCTGAAAATTAAGCACTTTAAAAGACTTTTATTATAAGACAGGACAAAATCTCTTTTGGTTAAAGGTGTTTAAAATATATATACAAGTTTAAAAATATTCTATAAACTTGTTTAATTTTTTATAACAGGATATTCTCAACCGCAAGAACACTGATGCACTCGTAATAATAAATTTTAAAATATTTAAAATTTTTATTCAATAAACCCACAGATATATGGGACACAAAATACCAGTCGACAGAATATTTATGAAGTCTCTTATTTTGCCCACGACAGCGATCTATACGGAACGGATCATACAACATATCAAGCTGTCAACATATTTACTATATAGTCTTTCAAATATAATTACTTCCAAATAATTTATTACGCTTTTACGCTAGCGATCCATATGGAAAACCTGAGCCCTTCGATCTATATTACCTCTCCCCGTAGGATCTTTTGTGATTTTTGGATCAATCTATATGAAGGCTATTCCTAGAATCCGGATTAATTAAAGTATTGCGTCGCGCGATGTTAAGCCCCATCCGAAACTTTGTTTCATACCCATATTACCCATATATTTTAGGTACATCAAAGACAATGAGCAGGGAGCAAATAACAGTCTCAACTTTGAACAACCTATCCTGGTCACCTTCTCTCAAACTCTGGAGAACAAAGTAAACCTTTTGAACGAACCTCACCAATTATCCTTGACCTTCCCGACACACGAAAGGCTCGATCATATCATTAATTTTCAGCGTCATTTGTTAAGCACCCTTGTATCCAAGTGTTAAAATGATAAAAGTAATTGACAACAACTTCAAAGCAATTTCGCCTAACATTGACTGTATTACGTTAAATTTTCCTTAAGCAGGTACGAACAACTCTTTACCTACTTTGCAACATAAATTTTCAAAATGTACAGTATAAAAATCCTCAAAATGTTTATAAATACAAAGTTTCCGTAGGTACCTACATATTTTAAAAGATAAAAATAGTATTAAAAAAAAAAAAAAAAAAGAAAACTTTTGACCAAAAACCTCTTTGGAAATTTTTTTATTCTTATTATCCTAGCTTGTGCTTGTACTTACATTAAATTAAAAGTGAAATAATGTTAGAATAAATGTGCAGTAAAGTTATAAAATTTCTTACAAAATGGATCAGATCCGATGTAATTTTCATCCCAAGGTGTATTTTCTCAAGGATTTATTAAATTTTTTTTTCGTCTTCTTATATCTGATTTTATTATCTTTAAAATTTTCTGAATAAATTTTTTTAATAATATTTGTATGAATGAGAATGAATGCGTTTTTCTTGTCCAATCTCAATCTCTCATATTTGTTATGTTCAATAATGATTCTCTTTAAATCTTCTTTTAAAAAAACCAGAGGAGAAGAAAAAAGAAAAATAAAATTATTATTTTTTTTTTTTCTTTTTATGAATGAAAATATTTTTAAAGGATTTTTTTCCGTTTTCAAAAGACTTTTTTTTTTCTACAATTCAATTTTAGCCCTTTACTTCTTCCCCTTTTCCTATACAAATACACAATATTCAATTTTGAAATATAAAAGTTAAAAATTTTCAATTTTAATGTATTTTGGGAAGGATTGAATGAATTTGCATTTGTTGAATTTTTCCAAATAACTAAATCTGAAGAATTTTTTGAAAAGATTTGAAAAAAAAAAAATCTTTTAGCCATTTTTCATTTTTTTTTTTCACCCCCACTTGCATTTAAAAATCTTGTATTCTTCTAATATGTTGAAAGAGACAGAGAGGGAGAGAAAGCGAGAAGGAAACACAAGTTTTCTGCTTATTTTCTCTTCTCGTGTGTGTTTTTTATGTTTGATTTCATATTAGGTGATTTTCTTTACCCCATATATTATAGTGCTCGCTTCTTTGTATGCTTACATTTTCCTTTTTCTTTATTTTTTTATTCAATAAATTGAAAATGAAATTATATGTCCTTTTGAAAGGATGAAGAAACTATGAATATAGTGATGTAGTTGTATATTCGTAGTATGCCTTATTAAACCATACGTCCTTCTTCTCTCTCCGTCTAACTCCGAAGAACAAATATTCGTGATATCCTAAAAATATTATAAAGAATTTTCAAAAAGGCTAATTTGCAAAAGATGAAGAAAAAATTAAAAAAAAAAAAGATAAAAAAAAAACTAAAATAGTATAGAAAAGAACCTTCATCTTATTCAATTTAAGATCAGCTCTTTTATTATAGTTTCAGTTTGAGAGGATATCAAATATTATATTTATAGAGAACGGAACAGAGGGATAACTGCATATACGTTATATGGTACATGTATAGGGAAAATGGCTGATTTTTTAATCACACTGATTAATGCGAAATTGATAAAGAATCAATAATGAGTACCATTTCTACACACAAACACATAATAATTATAAGCTTCTATGTATGTACATATGTATGAAAATGTATAGATATGAAAGGAAAGGATTTTCTTGATTTTATTTTTTATTTTACCTTTTTACCTGCCTCAAATGAGATAATTAAACAAAAAATTCAAAATTAAAAGAAAGAAGAAAATTTTTTTTTTCCATTTAAGGATTCTATGATAGCTTTAAGTATAAAGGAATTAAATAAAAATCTAATAAAATTTATATTGAATAAAAAATTTCAATACTCACTCACTTAATATTATTATGAGTTTTATGTGTGCTTTAGCATTGAAATTAAGTTGAGGAAAAAAAATTAATTTTATTTTTTGTAATAATGAAAAAGATTTCTAATGAATTTAACTTTCTGTTTTTTTTTTTTAATAATCTACAATTTCTTTTAAAATTGGAATAACTTATTTTTTTCAATTGAGTTAAGAATATTGGGTAGTATAGCTGCAGTAAGTTGTATGAACAAAAATATAAATGAATAATTATTGCTTTAATTAACTGATAATAATTAGGACGGCGTATTTTAAATGAGAAATTTTAATTTAGAAAACACGCATAGATGCCTTATACTAAAATAGATTGAAGGGGTTCCAGTTTTGTTGCATTTTATGGTTCCATTACAATGCCTATAAAGAATTCAGATCACGAAGACATAAATAGTTCGTAAGAAATTAATACTCAATAGCAAATCGGTTAAAGATACAGAAAATTGTAATTCTAATTTCACAGACTATAAACCGCAACAATCCTAGCTTAAAATCGACTATAATTTTTTTTCTCCTTACCTCAATTGCAAAACATAAGGCTTCCACTTGACTTATCTTGTTCTTTTCTTAGGTATTTGCTTGGCTGTATCGACATATTATTTTAAGCCATTTATTGGTGAAAACTTGCAGCTTTTGGTTAGTTATTTTGATGTGAGATAGTGTTTCACTGATGCACAACAGAATCCATTTTAGAAATGACTGGAATATTTTATGTTTGGATGATTATGATATAAGACTGTTTTTTCACGTCAATTGCATCCTCCCACATACTGCTCATGCCCAAATTAAAGAAACTGCTGACAAACACTATTTATTGACCATTAAATTTTACGCTCACTGAGTTGCTCTGTTACTTATTCTTATCGTCTTGGCTTTTGTTAACATTTATTTCTAGACCAAACATGTCTGGCAAGTTTTTTCGTGACGCTCTAATTTGCTCTGTATGTCACTGATTTTCTAGGAGAAAAGGCAGATGTTTTGAATGTAATCTAGGACTTCGAATTGTTGAGCAAGACACCAAATTATGCCAAATTATGGTTATTGAGCATGATTGTGAAGAATAGCAAACTTATTTGACGCCTGATTTGATAGAGAAAGACTCGCTTATTTTCCTGCTATGTACTGCGACAAGTTCTGCTTCAATTGTAAAACAACTGAGCAAATAAAAAATTGCTATTAGAGAAAGATTCCATTAAAATTTTCGAATTGTCTATTTGTAAAACTTTTAAAAGTAAAACTATCGCGAACTGAAATTAGTTTTAAAAAACAAAAATTTTTAAAAATCATTCATAAACTTCCAAAAATAATTGAATTGAAATATTTTTAATTCAAAAAAAAAAAAAAAACAAAAGTTTAGTGTCGGAATAAACACAATGAATTCAAAAATATTGCAAAATATTTTTAACAAAACAGAAGAAAAAAAAAACAAAAGTCATTGCAAATAAATCAAATTTTTGAATATCCTTGAAAATTCGTGTTTCAATACGAAAAGAAAAAAAATTGATGAAAAGCACAAAAAAAAAAAATTCATTTTTTTCTTTCTTTCTTTTCATAACAACTTAATAACAAGCGAATAATAACGGGAATACAATACAAAAAAAAAAACAACAGAATAAGAAAAGGGAAAAAAGCAAGTAAAAAAACCTTATTTTTATTTTTTTGGTACCCTCAGGATATGCCATAAATTTTCTCACTTATAGAAAATAAAAGCGAAAAGCTAAATAAATGTGTAATAAATCCTCTTAAAAAAATAATAAAAAAAAAACTTTTACAATTGATTCAATCCTATATTCTCAAATCGTTTCTATTTTTAGCTCCAATGATGGGAAAACTTGTAAATTCATTTAACCAACTGTAAGGTAACTGGATTTTTTGTTTATAGTTTTGGGAACAAAAAGATTTTTGAGGTCAAGTTTAAATGAAATGAATCAGATTTTATCAGATCATAGGAGGCAATTTCGGTTTGATTTTGAATTAAAAGTTATAAGAAAATTATACGAGACCTATCACTTAAACTCATTCTGTAAGAAACACAGAATTGAATTAAATAGTTTAATTGAAATATTAGTAGTTTTATTAGAACGGCTTTAAAAGTGAAAACGGATTTATTTTAAAATTCACCTAACATGGAGAGTGGTCACGTGTGGAAGAGCATGTGTGACACGGGTGCACATTATATCGAAGATTGCCATTGGGGGTTTAAATAGATTCTTAAAAAGAAGCGGGTGGTTATCTAAACCTGTAATCGAACGCTCGATGACGGCCTGGTGATCATGAGGTAGTGGTAGCAAAATGGAAAATTTAGGCTAGTTGGGGTTCGGTGAACCTATTGCACTGGCCACGTCAACCAACCAACCAGCCAACGAGCCCCATTTACTTTTATTTTAAACAAATCTATTTATACTTAAATTTTTCATATTCATAATGTCTTAAAATTTAATGCATCCTTAATATCTACACCAAAATAGACACAAAATATTTATAATTCTTTTTATGTCCAATAGAAAATATTATTTGTTAAAGTTTTTTCAGTTTAAATATAGGATGGGATTTGTCCTTTATTTTTATTTTCCAACAACAGAAAAAACATGATGTTATAAAAACTTGGTCTTGGACCATAATATTTGAAATAAAAAAAAAATAAATAAATTTTATTTCTACAACAATAATTTTAATATAGATTAATCAAGAAAACGTACAAAAATCATTTAAAATGAAAACGAAAATCACATAGAATATAGGAAAAAACAACTGAAAAAGAAGAAATTGTCATTAAAAAGGAAGAATTTAAGAAATAAAATTTTGTTAGTGAAATTTTAGAAAATTTTTGTCCAACAAAGATAAAAATGTCTACATTGACAAAATTATAATAAAAAAAAATCCAAAATTTGTCAATAAAAGAAAATCTCTTGAATTATAGAACAAGAAAACATAAAAAATAAGTTTAACAAAATTTTTTGATCGATTTTATAAAAAAAATAATTCTTTGAAACAGAATTTCATTCAAATGAAACTAATCGGATAAATAAAAGAAATATTTTTGGGACACTATAAGAAAATTCGATTAAAATTTGACCACAAAAAGTCTTAATTTTGATTTCTCCAAATAATCTATATAAAGGTTGTAAATGGAGAGTACGAAAGCTCTTAAACAAATATCGTATAAAATTTGAAGAATCTGGCTTGATATCAATTCAATAGTCGTGCTTAAATTGTAAGAAATGAAAAATAACTTCAGGAAATCAAGCAAATAACTGGTATTATATTGAATATCATCTATAAGTGAAAATCTCGGCAAAGCAATCTGCTGGAGATGAATTTGTTTGTCAAATAATTTTGCTGTAGCTGCCTACAAATAGAAAAGAGAAAATTTATTTTAAAAAGAGAATGCTCTCTTTAGGTTTGCCGCAACATTATGTGAGAGATCTGAAATAAATGCCAACAATACCTTAAAAAAATTAAGTAAGTGTGTTATACAAATCATTATAGTGTATTACGACTACTAACTCTTTATTTTTTAGATTGTGGAAACAAAATTGCATGATACTGAAACCAATTGATTTAAATGAATATTTTTTTTGTAGTCGAAAAAATGTTTGTACCAATAGCTTTCTTCAAATTTGAATCGTGTTCTCTGATAATTTTCGTTTGCACCACCACTGCCATATAAGAAACTTCAATAATTGAATAATTGACAATCAAAGATTAAAATAAGCATTCAAAGAATATGAGGACAAGAAAAAAATTTATTTTTGTACAATCGTTTTTAATTTTTTTTATATCCAAACTACAAAGAAAGGATAAAAATTTTTTTTCTTCAATTTTATTATCATATTTCGTAGGCAGACACAAATTTTTTTCTACCAAATGTCCAAAAATAACATAAAATAAAGAAAATGAATTGAAAAATTTAAGAGGAAAAAGAAGAAGATCAAGTCAAATTTTGATTTACAAATCTAAAGCATAAGTTAAAATTGATAACATCAACATTTATAACATTGTCATTATGAAATTAAAAATAATTCAGAAACAAAATTTCTCATGGACTATTAAATTATTCGTTATTATCCTTTAATATATATATATGTATATATATATAGTTGATTTATTATTATTAGTTTCGGAAAATACACGACCACAAAATATGGCTCTTATGAAAAGTTCTTATAAAAAGCAATTAAACAAAAGTTGAGAAGTTTTGTAAATAAATTTTACGTTTTCTATCATAATATTAGAGGCAATTAAAGAAATTCCTTTCGAATAATGTCCAAATACAAATAATATAGCGATAATTATTATTTTATTTAAAAATAAATTTGATTTCATCAGCATTGTTCATCATTTGCAAGATAATTTATTATTGATATTCAAAATAGTGGGATAAGGTAAAGCATTTAATTGAAAGAAATTTGTTTTTTTTTGCCATATATTTCTGAGGGGTTAGCACAAAATATGTATTAGGTCAACGTAATGTGTAATCCATTTTTGTTTAGTTTTTCAGTAGATTGATTCAGAAATCAATCTACATTACAAAAATGTTCATAGTTCTGTATCTCAGTTTAAATAGAATTCGCCGAATGAAAATAATAGTTCGAGTTTAATTTGAGAAAAAAAACACCTGCCCACACCTTCGGCTATATAAACAAACTCTTTTTCCTTATTTATTTTAAAAATTTAAGAAATTTATTGTGAATTAACTTTGACTGGAATTTTATACATAAATCTGTCAAATTTTTTTGTTTTTTTAATAAAAAAAATTAACAGATTCTATATTAGACCTCAAATATGCAAAGACTACCACACAACACGCAAATATGATGTTATTGATTTAAAAACTTTTTAAAAGCAAATATAAATTTGCTTGACCTTGCTGGTTCAATAGTAAAATCAAAAATAATACATTAGTAGATTCACGGTGAACTTCAGCATTCCTACGTAAATGGCCAACAGAAAATCCTTCATATTTTTTGTTACAAAAACATAAAAAGATATGAAAGAAAATGGAAGAACCGTTATACAATTTAATAATACTATTTCAAATTTATTTTCACAATATACAAATTTGTTCGTGTATGGGCCCCATAAAAGGATGATACTATTCGATGAGTATTAGATTGACATTTTGTATTCACCTTCTGTTAAAATTATTGCAAATTATTTAACACCTTTTAAATACTACTCTAAAATGATATATAGAACATTTTAATAAATTTTTTAAATTTAATTTTTTTGAAATGAAAATTTTATAAATTTAGTAAAAACAGGGCAGAAAATTTTGTTATAGACGCATAGAACGTGCAAATAGAGAATATTGCAAATACCAAAATGAATTGAAAACAAATCTACCCACATTATAAATGCACACGGCAATGATGAATTCGAGACTCGCCTTTGTATAATAATTATTTTTTGTTTATTTTATTTTATTAACAAAAATAAAATCACTTGTATAAATAAATATAATTATCATTTTTGTGCCGCTAATATTAAACGGTACTTATACGGTATTTTGTATATGCAAAATAATTTGTGGGTATTGTACATAAAATTAAAAATCTTAAATATCTAAACAAAATAGGTATAGTAATTTAAGAAAACAAAAAAAAAAATATGAATTTTTTATGAGTAGACTTTCTGAATTTTATACCGGTACGAACATATTTTCAAAGGGTATAATAAATTTACCGTTTTGTTTATAACCAATTTTTGTCAATGACAATATGATCTCCATTTCATAATCTCGTTCGTTGTGACCTTTTCTACCTGAAAAATGCTGCATTGATCTGGATGGCGAAAAGAGATCTCCGCACTAATTTATTTAGAATAGATTCCGAACATTATCATTTATAGCTTAAGAAGTAGATGAAACTGTCCCATATGTTACCTTATCCCCCCTAATGTTTGTCTTGGTGAGAACGAAATGCCAAAGTACTTCTCGAAAAAAAGCACAGGAACCAAATGCTGTTGCGTTTTGTTGTTGAACGCAACGCAAATTTTGACAGTGGTTTTGTGATCGACACTGTGGTTCGACTAGCGAGTATCACTGAGTACAACAAGTCAACTTTATATTAATTCTCGTTTAATTTATTTTTGTATTGACTATGCAATAATTGTATTTTGCCTACTCTGAATAATTTAAGTTTAAAATACATAATTTTTTTTCAATATTTAACATAAAAGAAAGAAGCAAAAAAGTTCTTGAAGTTTGAAAAAACTTTTTTTTTTTGTTTTCAACATAAATGAATATTAGTAGTTATTTTTTTTTTTACTTATTTTATAATTACAATAACATGTCAAGGTCACATATTACAATTTTTGTTTTGATTTCTACTTGATTATAATAGGTGGCGTATACGGTATACGATATACTCCTGTGGTAAATCACTTGCCATTTTCAATTCAATTTTGCAAATTAGTTGCTACTACATTTATTACATAGAAAATGTGCTCTTACATGCGAATGTTAATCATCATTTCATGCATGACAAATCGAAAATGCTTTATAAGGGGTTCATTGTGGTATATGTGTAATATTCATCGAATATGTAGGCACATATGACTAGCTACTCGACTAGCTGTGTAAGAGAATCATTTGTCTCTATGTATACGTACATACAAATATGAGTAAATATGAAGTTGGCTGCTAATGTAGTCATTCAACAGTTAATTATATAAAATGAATAGAAAAAAATGACATAGTTTTTTGCATACTTCTTTTTTTTATTTTTGATTTTTAATAAATATGTTTTAAAAAATAAAAATAGTCAAAAAAAAAAGCTTTTAATTTTCAGTTTTATTAATGAGTTTTTCTTCTTTTTTTTTGGTTTTTAGGTTAGAGTTGATAAAATGTTTTTAATACTGAACAAAACTGAGTTCAAAGTTATTGAGCAAAAATTATGAATTAAAACAAAAAAAAATTTAGATAATCGCTAATTTATTAGTTTTCAAATAAGCAAAAATTTTAATAAAAAAAAACTTCCACTATTTTTGGACAAAAAAATTAAATGAATTTGGCATTAATTTTGTTTTTTAATTTCAGCGGCAGAAAGTAGTTCAATTTTTTTCTTTAATTTTTAATATTCGCTCCCAAAATTTCGAGTGGGTGATTAATTATATTGAATCGCTAAATGCTTATTTGTAACAAAGCATTAATTACGGTTACCCGTACATAATATTACTTTTTATGAATGAAAGTGAATTTTTTTATTGAACGAATTAAAAATATATATTAAGGAAACAATTATAGTTTAATCAAAATAATTATACAATAAGCCTTGCAGTACAATAAGTCAAGTCAGTCTCTGGTCTATTCTCTACCACATTCCACATATCCTAGGATGCCACAACATATCCCCGACTAGCGATCACACTAAATTCGATTTGATTTGGTATGAGTCAAGTATCCGAATCGTCACACGGTTATCCGAAAATATGTTAATAGTTTTTGTTGACATATCCCCTTCCAATGTTTTCACGTATCCAAAAATCAATCAAAACAAAATCCTATGTCTGGAAAGCCAATCAAGAAACCAATCAAGTTCCTTGATATCCCAAATAGTGGTCTCATCCGGAAGACCTCCCATCCAACCCTGTCTCCATTATAGTTTAGATTTATCCGTATACTGCCCAAACTATAAGTTCCGCTCTATCAATTTATTGAACTTACCATTATAGATCCGACCAACTGAATGCTCATAGACAAACTGAACTATAATTACACTTTCCCGGATTTATATAACGTATATATAACTTTATAAAAATCAAATGGGAGTTTCAAAACTAATGGAAGTGGAATATGAACAAAAAGACCGTTTTTTTTTGTTTCTTAAAACTTTTTTAAAAAAACATATTCCAAACGATTGAAAATCATTATTATTTTTAAAAACCATTCATTAAATGAAGATTCTACTGTGTTTACGATATAAATATATACGATATTATATAAATATTTACGATGTAAAATATCTCGCACGAAATATAGTTTTATTTAAATTTTTAAATAAATTTTATTTAAAACTCATTAACAAGAAATAATTTCATGTCTGCCTAATAAATTTTGTAAAGTAATAATGATAAATAAATGCAGTTATCCCACACGAAGAATCACTAAAAATGTGCATAATAATGCTATTCGATAAAAAATGAAGGGATGATCCAACTGTAATATTTATTATTAAAAAATATTTATAAAATTTAATCTTAATATTTTATCAATTCTTTAATTAGAATCACAATACTATCGATTTAATTTCATAGGAGTGATCATGTGGTGCAATATTTTTTTAAGAAAAAACGCAATCTCCATAATTATTTTCTGGATTTTTTTTTCAATTTTAACGAGCAAATTATTAAAAAATATTTAAACGTAATTGTTAAAGACAGAAAAAAAACAAAATTTATAAAGAAGCGTTGAGAACTAACAAAAATGTTGTTTCATCTCTTCCTCTGGAACTTTTATTTTTAAATATTAATTTTTAAAAGTTTGCGTGGAAAATTTCTACATTGTTATTGCTGTTTAAATTTTTATTTTTTCTTTACTTAAACACATGCCCATTTTATTAAAGAAGATAAACGATCTTGATGGGTTCTTACAATAAAATACGGGATTCGATGGCTTTTAAATTTTAATTTAAAAATATTTTTTGTGGCTCATCTTTGGAATCACACAACATCATTATTATTCGCATATACAAACAATTTTTAATATTCTTTTTTATTTTACAAGGTCATACAATGTAAATTAGCGACATCTTTATATAAGAAGAAAAAACAATAAAAAAACAAAAAGAAAATAATAAAAGTGTTTGTGTGTGTTTATACTAATGACTGACATATTCAGAGGCGCATAAAAAGGAAATTAAAAACCGAAAAAGAAGAAAAAAACAGTAAAAAAGATGAAAGAAAAAAATTAATTTTCATGCTCCATCGTTATAATGTAAGTGGGATGATACATGAAATTTTTATTTAATACGCAAAGTAAAAATAATTAATAATTAGCGTATAACAGTTTTTAATTTTTATATTTTTATACTTTTTGTTTGTACAGCGAAAATATTTAAAAATTGACATAAAATTGACAGTAAATAAACAACATTACTGTTATCGAAAATCATGTATCACGTAAATTGGAAAAATGCTTACGTGATTGCATTTAGTTTTAAAAATAATAATGCCGTCGCGATTTCTCCAATTTTAATAATAATGTAAGTAATTTGTTCTTACGAATTGGTTAGATGATTTTTAGGCTATTACAAATGCCGCACGTGCATAGTATTGTCCTACTACTTGATCGAACACTATGACGCACATGTTTTATGATTATTGCTGATATTTATTATCAAAATAAAGAAAATTTAATAAAGAATATTCTAATTACCATGACAGTGAAATTCGATTTCTACGTAATTACAATAGACATTAAGCATCAAATTAATTGGGGTATGATTATAAGTTCGCGAAAGCTATTACCACACAATACGGCAATAGAGCACACCAGACTTAGATAAAGACTGCGAACAACATGTAACGCAGCTCGTGGGTTTCAATCAAAAATTGCAGTGCATCGCATTATGGATCTTTTATTTATCCAAAGAGAAAACATTAAGACTATAATATAAGATATAATGGGATATTGTTTATTGTCTAGAAAATGAAGTAATAATTCACAAATACGCTTGACCTCATGATGCCAAATACATTTGGCGGATTACTGTTTGTGAGAAATTTAGGCTAATTAAATTAGGCTAATTAAGTTGGCGATATGAAAGCTCACCCGTATCGCAAATAATCACGTCATTTAAACATATCCGACACAACATAAAAACCAGAAAACAAAAAATTAAAAAAAAATTTTCTTCTATAACAAACTATATACGATAAAGTTTTTAACTAAAAAATAACAAAGAAATTAATCATAATCTCACCTATAAAATATCAAAAAATAAAAGTTTTGTCAAACTGATTGTTTCTTCAAAATAAATCACAGAAGCTATAACATGGATCCATATTGAGTTTATATAAATACCAAAGTTTCATCAAAATAAACCTATTAATATTAAATACTTAAAACACTTTCACTCTTCCTAAAAGTTAGACAAAATATTTTTGCAAATTTACAAGAAATTCTGTGTAAAATTTTCATTTCTATTTTATTCCCTTTATTTTCCCTTTAGAAACGTCAATTCTAATTTTGAAACCTCAATCCAGAAAAACAAAAAATTCTACATGGATTTTTTTTTTTCTCATTTTACTTTTAAAAAAACTTTTTCTTTCCTTCTTATAAACTTTCAAATATTTTTCCTTTTTTTATTTTACTCTTCTTTTTTCGTTTTGATTTTATTCAACTCATTTCATTCACATGTTTAGCTATAAAAAAACACATCTGTGTACCAAATACAAACGTATATTATGCCTATATATATTCACCCATATAAATAAATAAATCTGAATTTTTCCAACGAAAAATATAATAGATGGGATAAACATTGTCAGGATTAAAACATCATAACAATCTCGAACCCGTAACGATTTAACATAATTTCCTGTTAACTTAATACCGATTCAAATATAACGTAAATATGTGTACGATATATTATGTATATACGTATAATCAAATAATATCATCTATAATATTTGTATACATAAATATATACATAATCGTATTTGTTTACATGTAAACATTTCAACATGTGTATATACAAGTATGTATCGAGTACCGTTATTAACAATATAAAAATAAATAAATGTCTGAAATAAGGATTATAAATTCCTATGAACCTAAATCACTTATTAGGGTTTCAAAGACATCATCATGATAATAAAGTAGGTATTTATATATTAACAGTACTATTTAAAATTATTTAAACAAAACTTAAATATCGTAAATTATTGAGCAGTATTATGCTTTTCAAAGTTAAATTTATACGAAATGGATCAAATTTTTTATAAAAAATTTTGTACATCACTAAATGAAATTTCCTTTTACAGAAAAGGGAGGCAATGAGAAAAAAAAAAGGCGAACACGAATTAATTCTTTAGTTCGATTTAAAAGAATAAACGATTTTAAACGAAGTGTTGCCGAAAAAAATTTCGAATTTTCAAATATTAATTGGTAGTTTTCTGATAGAAAATATTGTGAATATAGATGACTGCTGGCAAGTACCTCCATATTTATAATGTAAATTTAATTTAAAATTAAGAGTATGAATGCTTTTAAAAGTCTCCCGTTCGAACAAACCAACTTTTGTAACGTTCTCTCTATTCGTATATATACTTAATAAGTCCTGTCGTTAAGTTTGTTTCAACTTATATTTTAGGTACTGTAAAGTAAAATTTCAGCCGTAAGTATATTTAAAAGAGGGAGAAAGATATTAAGTGTTTATCCTTATTTTTATTTGACTTCTGTTTATTTTTTTATTTTTTATTATTTTTACTGTTATTTATATTTTTTTTTTCCTTTTTTTTAAATATATTTTTTTTTATTTTTTTTTTTTTAGATTTCCTTTAAATAATATTCTGTAAATTTACTTTTACAAAACGATAAAACATAATATAAAAATCTTAACTTAAGTATTAGA
This sequence comes from Condylostylus longicornis, assembly GCF_029603195.1. Lineage (NCBI taxonomy): Eukaryota > Metazoa > Arthropoda > Insecta > Diptera > Dolichopodidae > Condylostylus > Condylostylus longicornis. The sequence continues at coordinate 831,357 of NW_026577971.1, read as the reverse complement.
AGTTAGGACGAAGAGAATGACGCGACATTATAACGATTGATGCGATGCGTTGCGAATAAAGAAAGAAGTATGTACCTTATGTATACAAATATAATGTAGTGTCGATGATAATGATGTTTTTAAATATGATAAGCTTTTATGAATTGTTCTCGTCGTCTTATTTTTTTTTTTTTGATTTATTTTAACAGTCTTTGACTTAATATCATCTTATCTTCTTTATTTCTTTTGATTTTATTGCGTCAATCCAAATTGGTATATACATTTCGTATGACACAGCAGTTATTGGTATAAAGGTATTTTTAATGCTAATGAAAAACGTTTATAATGTATGAATCTTTTACATTAAAAATTTTATACATGAAAAAGTTAAAACTGTTACTAAAAGCTGCAAAAGCTTGCATGTACAAATTTATTCATTGTCTAAAAATACCGGTTGTTCTTATATATATATATATTTGTTTTCCATTTAGTGGTTGTGAGTTTGAGCGAGTCGAAGATAATTAAAGTAAATTTCATTTATTTTTGAACCGTTATACGTCTACACAGAATTACGTATATAACGGCTCAAAACTAAAAATCACATGCTTTTGCCGAACTAATTAATCACTATATAATAAAAAATTCTGATTATATCCGAATTTGTTATAATATATCTAGGTACTCAACTGAATTAAATAATGAAATTAAAAAACTTCTTTTGCTCAATGAAAACTTTCAGAATGGTGTAATTTTTAAGTATAATTATGTTAATAAAATTTTACGTTACGCGTAACTTATATTCAATAAGGCATTATACCAATAATAAAGTTAAAAAACTTAATAAAGAAATATTAATAAAATAAAATGACTTAAAAATTAATTTTTTTTTTTAAATAAAATATTTCTTGTGACAATTCGATGCCATTTAAATGATGTAAAAGAATTTCAATTATTTTGTATACAGTAAAAGCACAACGTTATTCGCATTATATAGGTATACGCTTAACGCTAGGTATGTGCTGGTACTCATCGAATCTGAAATTATACAAAAACAAAACAATATTCTCCCTAATCTCTAATATTTATTTTTTCAAATAAGAATAAATAATAATTATATAGCACAGATCGCTATATTTAAAGAAGCAGGACAAAAAAAAAATAACTGCATGAAATGGTAATTTTTGAAAACGAAGAAGAGAACAGATGATGAAAAACAGAGGACAGCATTTCAATTTTATTTAAAAATAAAAAAACAAAATCAAGCAAATGATGTGAGATAATGTAAGATTTATGTTAACTTAATTTTTAACATCCTCTCACTCTTAAAATCACATATACATATATTCATATGTATATATTTATGTAACATCTATACTTCCCTACGAGAAATGACAACATAACGGTACTTTTGAAAATATTTACCAAAAAATTTTTTGTATAACATTTTATTTGTGTTCAAAAATGAAAGAACGAGATCATAAAATGTGTTGAATTTTGTTTTTTTTTTTTGGGAAATGATAAAATTATAAAATAAACTGAGAAAATTATGTGCAGCAGCCATCATATACACAGAAAACAAAAAAAAACATTCTATACAAAAGGACACAGGAAAATATTAAAAACCAACAAAGTCAAAAAGTTAATTTCTTCTTTTGTTGTCGTCGCTTATTGCCTCCGTCATTTATGTTATTATTGTTATAGCATTAAACTTATTGCATATACAAACGTACATGAATAGGCATTCAAAATTATATAAGCCTTCATTGTATATGGCAACATTTATTTTCTTTTTTATTTTCCTCTCTTTATTCTTTAATACAAAATGTAAAGGTTCACAAAACACAAACACGTATGTACTTATATAAATTTTATTTTTGTGTACGAAAAGTTTAATTGTGTGCTAAATAATAATGTTGAAAAAAAAAGAAAGTAGAAGTTTTTGTTTTTGTAGTTTAAATGTCCTTTTTCAAGGATTTTTGAAATGAAAGAAACAAAAAATAACACCAGAAATTTAAAATTGTTTTTAACATTTCAAGTAATAAAATATGTCATCAGTACGATATTATAAAGTTTTTTTTTTATGTATTTTCACTTATAAAACACTTTACATTAAAATTTATGTAGTATAAGCGTATGTACAGCATTTAAATTTTAAATTGTATAAATAAGGAAAATATCATCCATCAAAATGTGAATTCAAAAGCAGACATTTTTCAAAGGAATTCATTCTTTGGTAATGTGGTAACAAAAAAAAACAAACCAAACAAAAAATGAGAGAATCATTCAAATAGAAAAAAATCCCCAAAAAATATTTAAACATTTTTTGAAAATTTTATGTAACAGAGTAGAATACATTTTCTGTTCTATATAAAAAAAAATCCACAGACAATAAAAAAAAACCAAAAAAAAATAAGGAGATAAAAAATGGGAATCTTGCCAGGTTCTTCAACAAAAAAAAAAAAAAAACAAAAATAAATTAAGACCTTTTATTTTCTTTATTAAATAAAAAAAGGTGTGGATAAGAATGAAGAGAGGAGCACAATGAATGAGCAAAACCAAATAATAAAACAGAAAATAAAATCAAAAATCAACAAAAGAATTCAAAAATTGAATTTTTTTGAATTGAAACAGAAAAGGTGACAGACAAAACAAGATTTTCAAAGTGTCAAAATCTTATAATGACTTTCTTGTGGCCTATAAGATAATTAATCTTCTTCCTTTTTCTTCTTGATTATACAGAAATCTTTATGAATCAATAGTTAAATTTTTAAGTTATTATATAAAATGAAAATTTAAGATTTTACATACTTTAATCTAAATGATGCTGATACTGTTTTAAAAATTTTTGGGCTTTAATATTTTTGGAAAAATAACGGTTACTTACGTTTTGTATTCAATAAATTGTACAATTAAACTAAGACGGGAGACATGATAAATCCGGCTCCGTATTATAGTTCCTCAAAAGAAACTGCAAATTTTCTTTTTCTTCTAACTTGTTTCTTATAAACTGCATAATTTTCTGCAAGAAGAAGAACAAAACAGCAATCGTCATATTATCCAAGAATATGTTTTAATTCATTATTTTAACATTTCTCCTAAAAGTATGTAAATTATGTAATTGAAAATGTTTACTTTGTCCTAAAATATAATAAAGCTCTTTACTTAATTTTTAAATGAAAATGTTAGTAAGTACAAGCCATATGCAGTGTTATACACAGTGCAGTTTTAATTATTACAAGTTCCATATGCTTAATGAAACATGGAGCAAAAAATAGAAATCAATTCTCCTTTTCGAATTTATAGCTATGTATGAATGTATTTCCAACCTTATTTAAATGAGACCTTATTGAAACATTAATGGAATTTTCCAAAAGAAATTTAATACATGTTTGTTGTATGTATTTACATGAAATGTTTACTTAAAATTTTGGTTTGCAACTTCACATACATATTATGTAAATTTTTATTCAAATAATTCAATTAACATTAAATTCTGAAATTTGGAATAAAAAAGCTATTGAATTTTATTCAAAAAACCAAATTTTTAAATTTGAAATTATATCAAACTTGCACTTACATACATGTTAGATACATACAACATTATATGGATATACTTATGTAGATATATAATTTGTGCTGAAGTTGTATTTCTCTAATTGATGACAAAAACAAATCCAACTTACCACATCTAACCTCAAATGAAATTTCATGAAATTTCAAGTTATTTTTATGAAGATTCTTTGTGCGTAATTGTAGGACATTTAAATTGATAACAAAATAATTGAAATAACGGCGTTACCTTTTTTAAATTCCTCAAGTAAAATTCTTGAAATTTTTGTTGTACTTTCGGTTACAATAAGGCATCAAATTCTAAATGACAAACAATAGCATTAAAATTCAAAAAGAAAAATTTAAATACAAAATTCTTTACTTGTTTTCTCAAATAAATTATTCATTTTATTTTTTCTAAATAAATGATAATTTTCGTCAATTCACTGTTTCACCTATTTTTTTTTTTAAACAAATTGACATTGACAATAATTAAATTAATGTGTCAAAAAATTTTGACATATTTCACATTAAAAAAGAGTTTACATTAAAATTTTGTAATGTATTTTAGCTTTGTGATTTTATTGGTCCAACAATAGCTCACTTGAGGTGAAAAAAGAACAAGAGCAATTTGCCGCGGCTAAATGTCAAAATTCTTATAGGATACACATCCATGTATAAATGGGACTAATTACGAATGCCCCCGAAGGAAACAAAATTACTGCAGCGAATTTTATCGTCAGCGGTAAAATAGCCTAGAATACTATTTTACTAGTAACAGCTTTGTTATCATCCGTTTCAATGTGTGTGTGACTTTTTATGCAAAATACTGAGCAGTTGATTTCATCATTCGATTACTGTTCTGGGTTAACAAGAGAAATCGTCCGCCGTAAACAACTTTGATTTTGCTTTTACACCTACCTCGTTTTCTTTGAAAGCTGTAATAGTTCTGAAATGCATTACAATATTTCTTATGTAAGTAGACTAAAGCACAAAGATGACAAAATCAATATCACGCTTTTAAAGAAAATATAGAAATTTTGCAAAAAAATTTTAAAAACTTTTTTGAAATTTTGAAGAAAAAAAATAAATTTTTTAAGAAATCTTTGAAGGAAAGAAGAATATTTGAATTAATTTTGAAATTGAAGAAAAGAGAATTATTTGGGACAAAAAAAAAGTAATAATGAAATTTAAGAAACACTAGTTAAACACAACAAACTACCAACAACAAATTTTGGTATTTTTTCAAAGTTGCGGTAACTTTGAATGTGGACGCGCTGCGAAGAAAATTCGTTTAATAGATGGAACATTTTAGGGAAGGAAAATTTTGTTTTCCGATTTAGGAAAACAAAAATTATAGGACATGTTATGTAAACTTTGCGATCCGGAGAACGGCACTTCTTTTGGATTCTATAAATTACAAACCTTGGATGCAAATATTAGAACAGCTGGATGTTAAATCAAACTCTTTGAGCTATTTGCAACCAATCAGACTGTTCGCGGTGATATAGGAAATTAAGTATTAGTCCTCAAAAAACTAATTGATACCCTATACAATTTACAATTTGTTCCTACTGCTTATTGAATCACCACCTAAACATACACAACAATTCCTAAATTTCAAATACATATGTAAATTTTCAGTTAAGCAAATTAGTTAACAAATAATTGCAATCGTACCTATAAACATTTCCTATTTTCTTTTTATTTCAAAAGTTTTTCTATTCTTACTGTACTATAAATTCTATTTAAAAGTAAAATTACATACTCGATTTTATAGAACTTGAAATATAATTAACATAAATGGCAATATAAATACAATTATATTTATTTAAAAGCATTTATTTTCAATAGCAATCCTATAATTTTGTCATTAGGTATTCTTATTAGGTATTTTTTGATATTTGAAGTACCTTAATTTACATTTAATGTGCATAAATTTAAATTGCAAATAAAACTTTGATATTAATTTTGTTGTCCTATCACTCAAAGTGAAAAAATCTAATTTTATAGTTTTTATTTGACATATTTTGTACTACCGGTATGTAATCAAAACTTTATAACACATAGATGTATCATACATACATATGTAGGTTAATACTTAGTATAAGGGAAATAAATTGAAAAATTTTTGAAAGTTGTACACATGTAATCAATTTTAAGCTTAAATTTACTTCAAAATAAATTGTAATAGTATCAGATTTAATACTTCCTTTTTGTAAAAGGCTATATAGATTTTAAGGATGCGTATAAATACATTACCATATATATTGTGTCTGTATGATAAAACTTATATTGAGTACAGGATGTAAATGAATATTTAAAATTTTTTACACATTTTCAACATAAAATTTTTACATATCATATATGCTTATTGAAATGTCACTTTGATTTGAACTTTTACAAACTTTTTGCTTTCATATTCAATAATTATTAAGGATATGGAAATTTGTATGTATATAGCTATATGAAAATATATTACATATGTTTTAACAATTTTCTTTACATGTACTTATTTAAGTACAGATTTATATTTAGCTTTTTATAAAAATAAGGTTTTGAAAATTTTTCAACAGAGTGTGCTATATACCAAGTGTAATTTGAAATCAAAATTGATCGTATTTAAATTTAAAATCGATTAGTAAAATAAATTGAACAGCATTATTATGGCTTGGCGTCATTTGCGGTTTTAAAATTACCGGACAGTTTAAGTGATGTGATCGGTTTGTCAAGTGCAAAAGTAAAAAAAATTTTTTTTTGGAAATTAAAGATTTTGAAGTTCAGAAAATTAAAATTTAAGCTATGGAAAATTAGTTTTGTTCAAATCTGTAAGTATAAATTAATTAAAAATTTTGATTAATTTAACTATAACGATGGAAGAACAGATGAAAGATGCAAAATGCATTAGAAAAGAGCATTTTTGTTGTTTCAAAGCTGATCTGTTGTACGTTAGCTAATACTTAAAACAGCAGATATTGTGCGTCGTTTAACGTTTAACATGAATAAATATTGAACTTTACGGAAAAATGGCAAATATATAGAACAATTTTACTATTCATTTGTCAGACACATGGTTTATATTTATGTATATTTATAGATATTTCAAGAGGTTTCAACTTGAACTATTTTTCCTTATTTCTTTGAGATAATAAAGAAATTTCTTCATTTTTCTATATTACATTGATTATTGGACATTAGTTGTGTATAAAATCTTATTCAAGAACTGAATCTGCTCAATAAATGAATATGAAACGCAAATGAACATTGCTACATCCATACAAAATGTTTGCACATGTACATATGTATGTAAACTTGTACATACGTAATAAGTGTGTCGTATTTATATTAAAATTGTCAGAACAATTTATAGTTACAAAGATAAGGTATAATAAATTTTACGTACAACAATTGTATAAAATGTAGTGCTATGTCAATAAATTTATATGTAGCTATTATGCATGTAAAAAATGAAGATAGTAAAAAATAAAAAAAAATTAAATATGTATGTACACATATGTATGTCCATATTGTATATTTATAAAATTTTATGACAATTTCTGACAGGTAATTACAAATGATTTACATTTTTGAAATTTTTTAAATTTTGTAAAATAAGAAAAGTAGATCAGAACATAAAAGTACCTACCTATATATAAACAGTAAAATCAGAGAAAATGTTTAAAATTTAATATTCAGATTTATACATACATATTTAAATTCTTTTATATTTAAAGCTGTTAAGTTGTATGATAAAGTCATTGATTCGATATTTTTAATTTAAATATCTTACTTGTATTTAATAATGTTATTTTATGTTGAATTATATTGAATCCTTATATGTATAAGAGAATATAATGTAATATTCTTATCTCTTATCCTTATATGTAATATGAATTTTCAAGGATTTAATATCACATATTTTACAGATTGGAGATATTTTATACAAATACAATTGCGTTGATTTTTAACACTGGAAAAATATGAAAACAGGGAAATATTGAAAGTATGAAATTATAGAAGAAAATTACCTACATATATTTACAATAACGTGCTAATTAGAAAAAAATTTAAACAAAGCTGAAGATATTAAAATAAGATACCAAAAGTTGAAGATACGAGTATTAAAAGATGATCTACACTTCTGCGAATTCCGTGTATCGACTATGCCTAAAATAAAAGAAGGTCCCCATGTGATTTGGAATTTTTTTCTGCTTGGCTGGGAGATTTTCATTTTTACCAGGCGCAATAATTTATGGATCAAAATACATGGGCATCCGCTTCCATCGGAAAATTGCCAAGTGGAGATTTTGAAGTTTTTTTTAAATACGAACAGTGATGCTTTGCGATCCAAGTGAATCAATTGTGTCTGCGATTTCGCTGTATGGTGCGTGTGAAAGAAAAAATGGACCTTGTACTCAATTTCATGTCTTGGTTTTGTGAATTTACAAGATTGTTAATAATTGCAACACTAGATAATAATAATGGAACCCTTAGTTCAATTAAGGTAAGTCTTAAACTCTAAATTTAACTACAAATTACAAAATTAAATTTAAAGATATATTAAAATCTCTAATCCATAGCAAATATTGAAAATTCCAAGAATTTACTTGAAATTTTCGAATTGAACTTTTTAAGACAAAAAAAGTGCATAATAATTTTATAATCAATTTTACTAAGACTCCAACAGTATCATAACATATTCTTGAGAAAAAAAATCTTTGATTTCCATTATCTTTTGAATTGAATTACATTTAAAATTCAATATAATTTCAAAATTCGAGAAATTTTTGCTTTAAATAAAATGTGTGTATGTAAGTACATACCAATATGATTGAAGTGTGATAGTTTCGCTCAGAGTAATAGCCGACTCACCTGTAAAATAAAAAAGTACAAAATAAAATGTACATAAGTAAAAACTAAAAACTTTTTTATAGATTCATGTATAAATATATTTTTTTTTTTTTCATATAAAAACAAAGATAAAAGTCATATTAGTTAAGTCCTTCTACTTTTTCTTTTAAAAAAATTTATATTTGACTTTTCTTATTCTACAATTACCTCATGTTACTACTTTAATTTCTTTCTTATATAACATAAGAAGTAAAGATGTATATATAGTATTTTTCAAATATATTTTTATTTTTTGAAAGTTGTACTATTACTCAATCGAGTTCGGAAGTTTTCTTTTAAGAAATAGAAAAAATAAAGAAAAATTATTTTGTTCTTTTCATGCTTAATATTAAATAAAAAATCTGATGTGATCAGCATATCATCGACTGGTACAGTGTATTTCTTGAATAATGTATTCTTTATTAGTTTAGCGAAAAAATTACAAGAGATTAAGGATTTCATTCAAACACTTACATATTTCAAATTATAATAAGAAATTTATGGTAGTATTTAAAGGAACTAACTTAACTTATAATTTAATAATTTAAGGTACCTTCACAAAACATATTGGGTTCTTGAAAAAGTAACAAACTATTACAGTTGATAAACAGATCCCAACTATTATATCTAAAGAATTGTGGTTATTAATTTCTGAAGTACTGTTAAAAATCAGGAACGTAGATATGTACATGTGTACATGATGTACGAGTGCGGAGATCAATAAACTTTCCAAAAATTCCTTATTAATATTCCCTTAGTATAGAAAAATTCGTACCTCAGCATGTTTAAATCGGTGTCATTAGAATACTTCGTTTATTGTATGCAGTTTACCAATAATGGTATAATAAAGAGATTTTCCCTGTTTATATCTCTTCTGTACTTTAAATTTGAGAAAAGTGCAAATATTAAAAAATTTTTTAAAAAATACTGAAAGAGTTAAATATATAAAGGTAAAAACTTTAAAATAAAAGAAGAAAGAGTTTATTAAATTTCTTTTTATATTCTAGAGTTAGTTGTACGTGATATTAAGGATTGATACTACTTAAAAGAAAATTTGAGGAATTTTTTAAAGTACAAAATTTCATTTTCATATTTATTATCCATAAAAAGGTCAATAAAATGAAAATCGAAATTTGACATGTTCGCTAGAAAGAATACCCGAACACATGTAGCCTCTTTAGATGTCATAAATCTCATTTGAATTTCTAAATAACCTCACAGTTATGTCGCAAACTTTATAGTTTATTTGGTTTTTCAAGGGTCGCTTCTTTGCTTAAATTTGTAACATTATTTAATTTTTGTTTTATATATTGATAATGAATTCAAATACTATTATAATTTTTTTTCTATCTTATTCAGGAGATGTATATATAATAATAATAGGCATATAACAAAAACATCGTTCTCGTTTAGATGGAAACCGCAAGGGGAAAGCGGAGGAAACTTTGTTTTAATTCGCAATACTAAAAAACATATTATAAAAGTTATTTTAAAATGCTAAATCAAAACTTTAAGGGTAAGGGCGTGTTTTAGTCAACAATTTGTACAAAACATAACTCCGATTATATGTATGTACTGCAACAATGTACAAAATTTATAATGCTATAAAATATTGACTTTTATATGCAATTCATTCCTTTTTATATATATTCAGCTAATATTTATGTTAAAAATTAATTATGTATTAGCTTGGTACAATACAAAATCACCTATATACAAAGCAATTGTAGTAGGTAACATAAATAAATTAAAGCAAAAAACAATATTTTTTTTCTTACCAATTCTTAAAATAATGACAACATTAAATAATAGTTAAGATACAAAAATTGAATAGTAAAAGAGAAAAAAATGCAAAACACTATTGAATGAACAAATGTTTCATACATAACTGGTCGAATAAGACAATGCAATTGGCAGGCGGCATAATATTAACCATAAAGTAACAGAAAAGTAACAAAATAAATGATCCGAGACTATTTTATATGCTTCTATACATGAATTGTATGACCATTTGTTATTGTACGTTATGTATAATATTAAGGTGTTCAAGAAGTAAATATTTTCTTAAAAGTACTAAATATAAGTACATTTAAAATACCTTCTACATAGTTTGCACATAAGTACATAGTATGCAATTGTATTGTATTGGTGAAGGGAAAAAAAACTGATACCACAAAAATGCATCTTCTGACATAAAGGAATACAGAAACTATAAGAAAAATAAAAATAAACAGTTGGAATCAGAAAAACAAAATAAACCACAAATGGAATGTCTGATGGACATGCTGAGATTAAATTTAATGGAGCAATAGTAATATTTTTTAAGATAGCAAAAATTAACAGGCATATGTATATGCATATATGTGCTATGACAACATAAATTGTTCGCATATTCATAAAAATACTGAAGTTATTTTGAAATTATTCCTTTGTTTCAAATCTAAAATGACGTTTTTCCTTGTATATGGCTATTATTATTTTTATTTTTTTTTATTATGTTTATACATTTGAAGCTTTAAAATTAAAAATATCTTCTTAAATATACTTAAGATGTTAAAAATTTGTTACAATATATATATTGTGCCTCATGCTTTGCTATACAAAGTTGGTTAGGACGGAAGAGTTTGAAGGGAAATAATTCATAACATATAAAGGTTGTGTAGGTTGTATAGGAAAAAAATTGAAGAAAAAAAGAAGCATAATAATTTTTCTTATTTTAGATCTAAAAAGTTAATGAAATGGGAGCTTTTTTAACACCAAAACAAAGTCTTTGACTTTTTGCTAAAATTAGTGAGCACATTTTAATAAAAAATTGTACTTGCAAATTTTAAAATGCAGCAAAAATTATTTTTTAACTAACAAAAATACGATTTTTCTGTAGAAATACTATTAAAAAATTTTATATTAATTTTATAATAAAATAAATAATTATTAATTTTGAAAATATGTACGATGTTAGAGTTTTCTCGAATTTTTTGAATTGCAGTCAAGCTTAATACTTTTAGGGCCTAAGTGTTATATGGCTTTATTTTATTTTTACATTATGAACAATAATGTCAAATAATGACCCAAAACATATTGGTAAACGCGTTAGTATACTCCTACTTTCGCAAAAATATTAAAAGTTTGAATAAGTTGTGGGGGATACAATTACTTTCCAGAATTATTGTAGTACAAAATGATAAAATATGAAAACAAATGATAAATGTACTCGTACAATAATGAAAATATCTTATTTTTTTTAAAAGAACATTTCTAATTAATGCATTAAGTTTTTGAAGATTACATAATTTGAAATTCTCTTTTTAAGAAGCAAATTCAAAAAAACTAACCTGGTATTGAAATTGTTATATAGCTTTTCAATCTTACAACAGTTTATTTATTTCCCAAATTCAATTTAATAATTCATATACAAATGTAAGTGTATTTTTATACAAGCATTTCAAATCCTCAAATTTCATTAAATTCATTAAATTCATTTTGCTCAAATTTCATTTAAAAATAGTGGTTACAAATAAAAGGAACAAAAAAAATGAGAATCAAATTTTTCAATCAAAAATATATAAAAGGTACCTTAATTAGAATTAATAGCTTGATAATTTAATTTTTATTTTACATATAGCCTATATAAAGGAACTTGGAAAAATTTATTAATTGAAAATTTTAAAAATTCTATTAAAAAAATTTTTATAATTATTAATTAAAATGTAAATTTTTGGATTAAATTTTCAAAATATTTTAAAAATTAATTGTAAGTTAATACAAAGCAGACCGCAAAATTTTATGTACATATATGTATATACTTATTTATAAATAACCTTTAAACGTTAAATACTTTTTATTTTGCTGGTTTGTTTATTTTAAAAAACTTGTACATAATTATTTTAAATTGTAATTTGCATCCAAAATTAGAACAACAACTCTCTTCAAACTACACAATTTATTTTTGAAAACGTTGTCTTATGCTGTCAACGGTACTGTGCATTCTGTGGTGAATAAATTTTTCTCCATTAAATAAAGTTGATAGTAAGATAAGGGGTTTTCGAAAATGCAGTTCTTAAAGAAAGTAAAGGTTAAGAACACATGAAGCTTAAAAGCAGGTCTAATCTTAGAAGCAGTTCTAATCAGTTAGGAACTGAATTTTCAAAAACGCCTATATTAAGTAGGATTAGTATTTTAAGTCAACTTTTGATACAACTGATAATTTATTAAAATATTCTAAATATAAAGTTTTAAATGAAGAAGTCGAAATTCGAGAATTTCAATTCTTTTTAATAATTTTAAAAGTTTAATTGCTTAGTAGCTTCACTGATTTATGCTATTCAGCAAATGCTAAATACAAATGTCTATACCAATTACTATAATAATGGCTTGGTTCAAGAATACAAAATAAGTAATTCTAAGACAAAATTTATACACAGAGACATCTCCTGACAAGTATTGGTTGCACAGAAAACTTCAAAAGTGTTTTTCTATAATTAATTTTTAAAATAAATGCAAAATTTAACAGCGTTAAAAGCATTTTTAAAATAAAATATTTTCATTCCAACAAAGGCTGTTAATTGAATCAATGCATAATTATTGTTGCAGTAACTACAAAAATAAAAAGGGAGAAGAAACCACTCTTTTATGAAAATCACATTTTGCCACCAAAAATAAAAAAAAATACTTTGCAAAATTGAAAATTCTTTTAGTCACCACACCAACAAATTAAAACAAACATAAGCAAAAGAATTAAGCAATAATTCGGCAACAGTTTACATTTTGAATCTTCTATGCAAATTTTCATTAGTGAATTGACTTTTTTCTATTTTGTTTTTTTTTACGTGTTTCCATTTTCATCCATCCGGTTTGATCGAACAAAAAAAAAAAATTACATATATTTAATGCATATGGTATAGAACGGACCATTATAGCTTATCGAATGTAAAACATAAAAAAAGACGTAGTAGGGGTCTGCACGTATAAACGAATACGCACAATTTGTTATTTGTAATGTTTTCAAAAACGCAAAAAAAGAAAATGCAATTACAAAATAAACTGTTAGAGAAAAACTGATTGAAATTAGAAGAAAAAATTGTGTAAAAAAAACAAACGCGCTAAAATCAAATTTGTTGGTAATTTTTTTTTTTTTTTTTTTTGAATTTCGAAAGCTCCGATTGCTTTTTGATAAAAACAAATAAAAAAACTAAAACATTGCATAAGAAAAAATTTTTGCATGCCTAAAATTTTATTTACAGATTCAGTGATTGCAAATGATTTTCGAATTCACTAAAAAAAAAAAAAAAAACAAATTAAACCATTTTATTTGTTCTTGTTTTCAATTCATTCATTTATTTTCAAATACTTTTAGTGACTACTGAATAAAATGACGACAAAAACACTTTAATTTTGTTTATAACCCTACTTTTCATACAAATATTTAGTAACAACATGAGCACCTCTACTCGCCTATACTTTATTTTTTATTTTCTACTTAAAACTAGTTCACTTTAGGTTAGTCAGTACCGAAAATATTCCATTCATTGAACCAGATGTATGACAGAGCCCATGTGTATGTATGTACTCTACACTACTATGAAGTTGTTGAAATAATTGTGGTGATGGTTGATTTACTGTTATTATTGTTATCATTGATAAGAGAATAAACGTTGGTGGTAGACAAAAAAAAATTCGTAAACAACCACAACAAAATCATAGAATAGCGTAGATATTTTTGCGTTTTTTTGCTGTTTGCGCGCTTTTGTTTGCGTTTTATTTCACTTTTTTTGTTTTATACTTAACATTTTTGTGTTTTTCTATTTTATTTTTGGATTTTGCGTTATAGTTTTTCTTGAATATTTTTATATTTTTTTGTTTAAAGTTTTGGTATTAAAAAAGTAGAAAAAAAAGTTTATGTTACTTTTTTGTTTTAACTAATGACCGCTAGTTAATAATTTACATAGATTTGATAGTTAAAATAATATTATAAAAATAAGACAACAAAATAAAATAAATGTAAACTAACAATTTATATATGTATGAATGTGTTTTGTGATTATAGAAAAAATCGACAACATTTTTGCAGAACATGAAAATTGAAAATTTAGCGTTACAATTTTTTTTAAATCTTTAAGTTTTTTGTTTTTCTGTTTTTAGAGCGTGAGAACGATTTTCGATTTTTTTAAATTTTATATGCAGTGTATACCGTACAAATATACTTGTGTATATAGTACGCAACAACGTTTACCTTAAGAGACCAATATATCAAGGTTTTTCGTGGCGTTGATATTATTAAGAATTTAAGAGACAAAAAAAAAGTGTTAAAACTTTTATTTTTCTTTTTTTTCATATATTGTTTTATACATGACATATTTTGCAATATAATCTGTCAAATAAAAATGAGATATTCTTAAAAATCAGTGGTGATTAGAAAATTTTTGTTGTAGTAAATTCGTTATATTTGATTATCTTGATTAACGAAGAAGTGTTGTACTTACATGAAAATTACAGCAATATTTAAAGTGGCTGGTTAAGGTTAGCAAGCATATAAGTATAATAAAATATACATATTTTACTGTCAAATAATACAAATATAAATACCGTAGGGAAAATACCAAATTGTTGACAGAGACAATTTTTGTCGGCGTGGGTTTGATTGAATGTTTAAGACGTTCAGACAAGTCTACATCGCAAAAAAGAGCAGTAAGCGAAATTAATGGACCGTTTGGCAAGGGCTCAAGGGTCATAAAATCTCCTACATAGCGGTAGTTAAAAAGAAAGCCGTAGAAGTTATAACCTTCTAGAAAGAAAGTTTGAAGAAGGTAACATAATATAATATAAAACCTCTGAAGTTAATTGAGAATTTGTACATTTTTCAAAAATCCCATATCTAGAACTGTGAAGTGAAATAGTATTCGATTATTTAATTTGTATAACGCATTTTGTAAAGTATTTAAAAGTTCTCAATTTTTCAGTAGAATAATTGACAGTTTATTCAAATACTAATACTGAAAATCTTTTAACGTCAAACGTAATAAATATTACATATATAAATACTCGGTTATGTACTTACGCATATGTGTATGTATGTATATGCTACGCATTATTTGCATACGTAATTACGCATTTATTTCAATTTCCATGTTTAGATAATCCATATAAAGTACAACATTTAAAAAAAAATTTAATAATAAAATTTTTTTCATCTTTGAACACTTCTTCTGGAGCATAAACGAATCAAATCTTTATAGAAAAGAGGCAAAAATAAATAAAAATGAAAAACATACACACACGAGCATTATTGATTTTCATTATTGTTATGAAAGTATTACGGAAACTTAATAAAAAAATTTTTTTATTTTTGTTTCATATTTTTTTTTTTTATAATTCTCTTTTTTGTCAATAAATTTTAAACCTACGAGATCAAAAAAAATTTTTTTTTTTGATTTTTCAAATCTATTTTTGTATTTGACAAATAATAAATAAAAATATTTATTCCAGTTTATTTATTTGTCATCCAATATTGAAATGATGCACAAAATTTATGATTTTTGTACAAAAGAAAAGAAAATAATATGTTTGTATGTATTTGTGAACATAATTTTTTGAGGCAATTTTTAGAAAGAAGAGAAATTGAAAATTTTATTTGGAATTAATAATAAAAAAAAAAAAAATTTTTTATGTTGATATTTGTTATTTTCACACTTCCATACCTTCATATTATCGTGTCACTCATTGTTCCCAATAACACTATGTCTCACTTTGTATACGAAAGTGAACAAGTCACGCTTAAATAACAGTATAGGTGACACGTAATTCATATAATAAATTGTTAGAGGTGTGAGATAAGATGCTATCAATTTCAATTTTGAATGCACTCATATCTAATTTAATTTTTTTTTATAGTTGAAAAAAAAAACACTAATAACTCAGTTATAAATCAGCTAATACCGAATTGATCCAACCATATTCGATGAAATTAAATTCATTTTATAATATCAATACAATTGCAACAGTGTCTTTAATTTATTTGTGTAATAAAATTTCTAAAACTCGCAAATGTTGTGCTTAATATAATAAATACGATGTAAATGTTAAAAAATTTTGCTGTTATGCTGTAATGCAATTTAATTGACAATTTGTACAATACAAATAAAATAACTAGCACACTTTGCATTATTTATAAGGCTTATAAAATAAAGGTTATAGGTTGAAAATATTATGTTTTACATAAATTTAAGGTGCGGTGACCCAATAATATTGCTCATTATTTAATATTTTAGTTCAATATTTGCATAATTAGTTAATTTTTCTGTCATTAAAAGCTCTCTAACAATATAAGAAAAAAAAAAATAAATTGATAAAATTTTCACAATTTTGTACGTATAAATGCGTTTATGTATGAATATGCGCCATCTATCTTCTTGTGGTATATGTATATGTTGACGTGTACTTCAAAATTAATAAAATGAAATATAAAATTGCGGAATGTGTTTATGGTTATGTGCATGACATTTTTATGCAAATTTTTTTTGGTTTTTCAATTCAAAATGGAAAAAAAAATGTTTTTGTTTAAATTGTCACGGTGTCATAATTGGACTGATAATAATCATTTGTTTGTGATGGTTTAATTTTTATTGATTCTGAGATTAAATTGCTATTTTGACTTATTAAAATTTATAAATCGATTTATTTTAATGTCATTTGTTTGACGCTAGATTTAAAATACATATATGATAAGCATTTTGCATTGTTTGTATTTTTTTTATCTTTATGTACATATTTTAATCTTGACCATGGCCTTCAACTTTTTTAGAAGGTTTAAAAAAAAAATAACAATAAATTACCTGGTAGTATGCTTATATTTTTATACAAATTGCAAGTTTTTTTTTTCGTTTTGAATCAACTGAAACAATTTTGTTATACTCTTGGCTTCTTTATTAATTATTTGCTGATTATCTATGTTTGAAATTAATTTTTTTTTAAATTTATTTTTATTTAAGTTTATTAATAGTTATTTAAGTGGTAGATAAGTCATTGACTCAAGGAATATATGAATACATTAATAGCGATGAAAAATTAATTAATATTAAATTTTAATAACTATCCATAATTTCTGAGATCAAAAAGCGAAACGATGAATCTATATTATAGAAATCTATTTTGCCGACTAGCAATATAGTTTTTGCAAATTTCGATGACTGTTATTTAAAAGTGCTCAAAAACTTCTCTTGAATTTTGGACAAATACAATAATAAACAATGTTATGAAAGATTTATTTAATACGAATATAATTACAAATTTAAATAAATTTCTTTCAAATGCGATTACGATTTCATAATTTTTATGAATTTAAACCCTTCATGCATATTATTTCCTTAACATCAATGTACAGATCACCATTAATATGTAAAAATTCAATAGGTCAAAATTTACTACATATTCGTATTTATGTATATTTATATGTAAAAATAATTAGAGATGCATGATTATATACAAAACTATCAGAATTCTTTAAAATCAACTCTAAAGAAAAAAAAAATGTCTGTTATTATGGTTAGTTACCATAATCGGAAGTTATGAAAAAACATCGGAAATCACATAATTGATAATGAGTTTTTCATTACCCACATATAAAACATAAACAGATGTAGGTATAGCAAATTGTTACTTGCACGAATTTATTCCCACAGTATATACTACTTATTTCTTATGCATATGAGTCCTATTAATAGGTTACTATGTTAATGTATAAGGTACAAATAAAAAAATTATTATACACGATTTACACTTTCTTAATGTCTTTTGAAAAAAATGCACAGGAAAAAAAAAATATAAAAAGGTAGCGTTAATTTTTATCATGACCCATTTACCTTCACGTTTTCTATTGGTAACTTTTGTTTCTGATGTATACACAAAATGTATTTTAAACTTTATTTTATAAATAATGCTAAAGTGCATTTATTTTAAACCATATTACAAAAGCGCAATTGTGCATTTTGAGGTTAAGTTATATTTCAATTTTTTTTTTTTTTGCAAAAATTTTATCTTGGTGTTAAAGCAAAAACGATACATAACTGTTGGTAGTTTGTGTATAGTTTTTGGCATAGTTAGCATGGTGTAATCGAAAAAAAACTCCCTATAAAAGTAAACCAGAAAATCCACAAATTTTCTGTCCTATAATTACCTAAGAGTTAAAAACAATTATTTTTAATTAGTGGAAATCAAAATTTCTTATAATTTTGAAAAATAATTAGTGAATATAGAAATACCTTTTTATAAAAAATGACCGTAATTTATCACATATAACATTCACAAAAACAAAATAAAATCAAAATGCGGAATTCTTTCAAAATCGCACATAAGAAAATATTGCTATCATATTAGATCGAAATCAGTGTTTAAAAATAGGTAATATGATGGTTATTTAAACAAGGTAATTATATATACATAGGCAGATGATCGTAGATCAGCAGGTTATTAATCAATACTATATAGAAATTAGTATTATTTTCAAGTTGTGCGCTGTAAATTATAAAAAATAAATATTTTTGAAAATTTTGTTTTTGTTGTCCCAAAAAATTTTTATTTTAAACTTTTTTTTGTTTTGGAAACTTCTTCCAAATTGGAAAAAATGATTAAATTTCAAAAAATGTGATATAAATCTTGAAATTTAAAAAAAAAAATCAAAAATATTAAATCTTTTCCTATGTAAATTTTATAGTTATAATCAGTAAATACTATAAGTATATTGAAAATTTAATCAAAACCGGTCTAGAATTATTAAAATATGAAAAGAAGACAACATACATAATAATTTTCAATAAATTCTAAAAATTTATTGTATATGAAAAGAACATTTCATAATATTTAATGTATATACCATACACTTTATATACTAAAAATAAATTTTATAATGTTATATTAAGATCCGCTTATGATTTGGGTTCTGTTATTGGGAAATCACGAGAAATAATAATTGAGCTTATAAATTTATTCAATAATATTAAAATTTTATTTGAATTTATTTATTTTAATTTGTTCAAATTTCTCTTTTGAGCATTATTAAAATAATTAATAAAAATATCGTCTGCCGAAAATTACAAATAACGACTAAGTTTACGAAAACCTTACTCATATTGCCGATTTTAATGTTCTTTATAGAGGCGAGTCTAAATATATTTTCCACAAGGTGTCACTTCTGTGCAACGCAATCTTTCTGGCATTGAGGTGAGTTTAAATTTGAATGCTTGATAGATCGGCACCACTGTCTTGTCACTTGACATTTTGTTAATGTGCAGTTTTAAATTCTTAATATTGCTTGTGGTTTTTTTTTGAGCATTAAATATTTAAATAATTATTTAAATATTTAATATGTAAATAAATAAATTATTATTTATTTACATATTAAATATTTAAATTATATATTTACATATGTAAATAATTATTTTTATTTTAACTTTGAGCTAATATTTAATTAATTGATTATATTTTTTAGGTATTGAACATTAATCTATACAATATTTAATATGTTTTGGATGACCGCAATTTAAACCTAAAATTTAAGGAACATTGGAAAAAGAGCTGCATTTCTAATTAAAGGAACGTTGGAAAAATAACAGCACAATTGCTTGGATATAAATATTCCATACAGTTGTCTAATAATTTTAAAATGGAATTTAAAAATGTACATTTAAATATTAATACACTTCCAAAATAAATATATTCTCGAAATTTAAACGGAAAAATTATATTTGCTGAAAACTCAGAAGTGCTATAAAGAATACTCGATCTCATATCGGAATCAATATTTTTTCAAGTGGATTATCCTGGTATAATATAGATAAACAAACGAGCTTGCTGTAAAATGGTAATTAAAATTCATAGCTTAGAATAATATTCTGTGCTTACTATGAATAACATTAGCGTAAAATTTTTTATTATATAAATATCATTTAGAATATAAGACCTCCAAAAAAATTTTAACCATTTTAAAACTTCTTCTTTTTATTTTTAATCAACAATAAAATCTTAAAATTTTATTGTAATAATGTATTTTGGTCAGTATGTTAAGAATAGATTTATATTGTATAAGTGTGTATGTGTGTACATCTATAAATAGAGATAATCATAGTATTTATTAACATTTTTAAATGGATATATTAAGTATGTCTGAATATAAAAATGTATGCTACATACATATATACCTACATATTTACAGTTAGATAATCATAAGAATATTTTATTTTTGTGTCTTTTTTTTTTTAATGGTATTTACTATTGAAATTCCATTGTTAAAAATCATAAATTACACCTGTATTCAAATCAGGTAAATATATTGTTGTTCTTAACATATTTTCCAGTGTATATATGTATCTATATAAGTACATATGTACAAAGGTGAGAGCTAAAGCTTTTAATAAAATTAAGAATAGAAGAAGATGATAGAAAAGATGATAATGTTTTATATGTCTAAGAATTTGAATGAGTAATCTAATATTAGAAAAAAAAAATAGCAGTTTCACACAACAAAGGTTTGAATTAATATGAGTATATTAATATTATTATTATGAAATTTTAAAAATAATCTTAAACGTTAATCTACATCTAATTTCCTCTGTAGTTTACCATGCAAGCTACGAGTATACGTAGAGATTAATTTTTCCTCTGAATTGTTATACTATAATCAGTTTTGTTATACTTATCCGTTATAATCTAATTCCTCAATTATTAAGAAAGTTGATAAGAAAGTTTGGTTTATGATTATTAATTAAAACACAAAAATAATTCAAATATTTAGATCCCTGCTACATAAACATTTGAAAATTATTTTTTCGATTTATATTCAATTATCATTTATTAAGTAAATAGGTTGTGTCAAATTTTTGACAGTGACTTTTCATTACTCTTTAATCGTTATTTCACCAACAATGTAAAACAAGAATGTAAAAATATAAACATAACTAAATCTAAGTTTAATAAAACCGTGATTTCTTTTAAGGAATTGCATATTTTGCTACAATTATTCAAAAAAGTTGTTTATTAATTTTTGATTAATTAATTTTCAATACTAATTGAATTTTTTTTTGGCTTTTTTCATTTATTATTTTATAATTTCCCAAAAAGAAACTAAAGAATGAGTTGTTGAATAAGATTTAAGAATTGCCGAACACAAAAGTAAACTAAAAATTTCTGTTAATTAAAATATTTTAATTAATTTTTGGTTCCTTATTCGGAAAACAGAAAATTACTTAAATATAAATTTTTCAAATTATTTTGATTTGATTTAGAGGGCAAATTTATAATTGTTTGTATTTCTTAATTTCTTACATTTTTCTTATAATTTATATTTTCTATTATCGCAATGATAAATGATGATACTATTGTTTGTAAAATAAAAAAAAAATAATCTCAAAAATTTAATGAATGGAAAATTATAATAAAACAAAGTACTCAATTAAACAAATGAAAAGAAAAAAAATCAATTAATGTAAATTTATTTGAAAATAGATTCAATTAGTTTTAAAACAATCAAAAGAATTTACAAAGTTGAAAAAATATCAGCTTTAACTAGCACTACTACAAGATACTTGCAATGTAGTAATATTGCTAGAAAAAATTAAAAAAAAAATTATAATTAAATTTAAAATTTAGTTCTTAAATCTTCAAAATTAAAAAAAAATTGTTCATTATCCAAATTTAAACAAACTGCATAGAATCTTATTCTATTCAATTTTTTTTCATGCTTGGATCAGAAAGGGTTATTTAAAATAACATTTTTTCCTGCTGTTCTAAAACTTTTATTTTGCTAATTCATACCATTTTTACTCAGTGTTATAAATGGAATAGCTAACTAATTATAACTTAAATAAAAATTAGTTATTCACACTGACCTATGAAGTATTTTTTTCACCTTAGTGATCATGTCGTAATTACTAACGGCAATTTTAGTTATTTTCAGTTTTTTTAAGATTTTTCAATATAAATTATTCTGGATAAGCACTTAGCCATGTATGTAAATTTCGAAGTAGGCAATTTTGTTTCATGTATGCGTAGGTATATATATAAATTTTTTAAAACCTTTTCTTTAACAATGTTACTCGTGGACTTGAAAGCTTGATTAACTTAACAAGTATAAAATTCGCTGTGCCCTCTTGTATAGTTGCAATTACAGTATTTTTAGATGGAAAAATTACTAATGGATGACAAAATTATTATGCTAGTTGCGTAATTTTTAATAGTAATGCGTGATTTTGTTTTCCGCTGTCTTTTTTCTTATTTATATTTAATTTTTTCTTACTATAATTTTAATAAATTTGAGAAATTGTGAAGAAATAAAACAAAGTATTGAAAATAGCGCCATAAGTAAGGTGTAACCAAATCAAAATGCCTACATGTAAACACGTCCCATATTTTTGTATGTGCTTTAAAATATGTGCGTTTATATGAGATTTCAAATAAATTTCTTGAAGCAACTAAATTAGTGTTGGTTTTTATCTGCCACTTGAGCTTTTTAAAACTAATTACGAAAAGAAAAATTATTGAAAATTATTTTTTTTGTTTTTCACTAAACTGTACAATAAGTTTTGCGGCACACATTAAGCGAAAAAAAAAAAGCGCTGATAGCAAATTTAATATTTCTTGTGTTAAAAAATATAAGTGCGCATACTTCGCAGGCACAACATTTCTAAAAGTGATAACTAGATTTTAATAGCATTTAAAATATGCTAAGCATTAATATATCATAATGGATAGTTAAACACTCCTTGAAATCAAATCGTAAATTTTTATATATTTTTTCTTCTATTTTCTAAAATTTACCTATGTTAAGTAGTTTGTTATTGACAATTTGTATAGTTTATACTTAAATTATTTAATAAATTTTTTGGCGGATGCCTTGGATTTCAATTTATGATCTTAGTATAGTATAGTATAAGTGTACAAGGTGTATGAAATATTTTAATTATTAACTTTGTTTTTAAAAAGATAATCTAATAAAACACAATACTTGAGTAAACAATATATACTGAATGCTAAATTTAGACGAGAGGAAAACATAAGAAATAAAACATCTCCTTTTGAGGATACGGAGAATTTATTGTGGTACAGTTTGACTTGTCACTGAAAAGTTCTGATTTATTATAAAACCTTAAGGCTGAGTCAGTTTCAAGTTTTTGTCAATATAACATCGACAACAAAAATGCGAACACCCTACATTTAAATTCTATTTTGTATGAAAAACAAAATAGTAATTTAGGTATAGGAAGATGATACCGCATGCTTGATTGCGTGCAAATTTTATGTTTTGTTTGCATAAAAAATATTTGTTTGTTTGTTGTTTTCATAAAATCCCACATTATTATTAATGCATGTAGCAATGAGGTAATAAATAAATAATTGATTAATTTTTATTTAAAAAGTTTTAAAGATAATATAAAAAATATGAGCATAATAAAAATATTTTGTAATATGAACAATTTTTAAAATTGAGCATTTCATAAAAGTATTTTTTTTTATTTGATTTGATTATGGTTAAAATTTTAATTTGTTTTTTTTTTTGCATCCATTGCAAGAACCATTTTTTCTTGCATTGCAGGAAACCATTTTTAATGAAGTTACTTTAATTACTTATACCGTTTCTTAATGCTATAAAATAATTTATGTCAAATTTTTCTAGACCACTAAGTATTCCACTCATATATTTAATGAAGTTTTTTTCAATTATTCTTTTAGGAATATTGGTAAAAAAGTAAGTGACATCGAAGCACATGTATGCATGCAGTTACTAGCCATAACTTTGGATAGAAAATTACATCATTATTGAACGGAAATTTGTCAAATAATGTAAGTAGCGTTTATAATATAACTATATAATATGCTTATAGAAACATATCTAATTAAAAATCAATTCTTTTATGATATTTAGAATTAATAAACTGACCAAACATGACATTAGAAAATTTTTTAATACAGACACATATATACATATATTTACTAAATAATGTAGATATGTTGTTATAACTTATTATAGTAATTTTTTTTTAATTTCGATTAATATCAATAATTTCCATATTATTAAAATATCTTCTGCTTTATAATATTTTTGATTACTCAATCATACAGCGGTTATGATTAAAAATATTTTATTTCAATGAAATCAAAAGTTTTTAAAACTTTGTTTTAAGAAACATGCCTTCAGAGATTTTAAAAAATTTTTATTCAAAAAATATTCTCATAACTCTTGCAATACTATTACCAATGTATTATTAATTAAACAATTTTTAAATCAATTTCAAATATGAATTGATTAGCAATCAATTATAATAAAAATTATAAAATCAAATTATGTTTTGCATAATTTTATATATTTTTTTTTTATTTTTGATTACAAAGACATTAAATCGCTAGTGGCTTATAATAGATTAATTAAATATAAAAATTCGTTATAATTAATCAAAGCTCTTATGGCACCGAATTAAAACATTTAAACTGAAACTGTTTGTGTTTAGTGATAACCTAATTAATCAAACAAAAATTAAAATGTTGCTGGTAGACAATAACAGGTTTAACAAACAATTTTTTTTTTAGTTTAATTGATAAATGAAGTTAAACAAAATATTTTCTAATAAATAAGCATAATTATGAATTTGTATGGGCAAAAAAAAAATCTAACACGAAAAATATTATTAAATATTGATTTAAAATATGAATTTTTTAATTAAAAATTTCAAAATTTAAAAGAAAATCAAATTAAAAAAAAATAATAACCGCAATGATGTATAATCGTGGTCACATCCATTAGTACTTTTGTAAACAAACTACGGAATTTTGAAAATTTTAAGATTAACCTCTGTTTTTTTTGGAAGCATTATTTTTTAGGATTTTAAGGGAAGAGTTTTTGATTGAATTTAAATAATGGTATTCTGTAATATATTTTTTAGAATTTAGATTTAGAATTTAGTCTTAGAGTTTTATTGTAAGTAAAAAACTTTTATTTAAGTTCAACTTATACATGTACAAAAACATAAAAATTTGTATTGCTTAAATTACACGTATGTTTTCGTAATAAATTGCAATTTCAAGAATTTTAATTTTGAAAATTTAAGTTGAGCAGCTTAGCGATGATTGACTAAATTGAATAAATTTTTATTCTATTCGCTAGTTTTTTTTATTTAATCGCGTTCAACATCATAATGTACATGTGTTGGCAAAAAAAAATTTTACTCTTAAAAATTACCTGGTTATCCTTCACTGTGAATCACACATTAAAGTTACTAAATACTGTAATTTCATATATGTACTCGTATATGTACAAATTGTAGTTACTGCAGCTTTTGTATAAACAAAACAAAAAATTCCAATCTTTTTTAATACCTGCATTTATAAAATATGTAAAACCATCAGAATAAAAAATGTTTTTTTCTTTTTTCGCCTTTTGTATAGAATTAAATTAAAAATAAATTATAAAGCTTAAATTAATTTAATCATTAACATTAAACGGCTAATAACTGTTAAGTTCATCAAGGTTATAAAATAAAGTTATTTAATATTCTACATTATGTACTTACACATTGTTATTGTGGATGTTATTATGGGTGCATTAATGTTTCGAGTATATATGTATATAAATACTAAATGAATAATATAGAATAAAAAAATATTGTAAAATAAAATTTCGCAAAAAAATTAATTTATGTTACATTATGTTGCTGCAGTAAACCTGTTGCCTTTTATAATATTTTAGAAACTTATACAATTAACTGGCTAGTATAACTATACAAAAATTAATTCCTTCCTTCCAGCATATTTTTGTATAATTTTGTAAACAAGTTTTAAGGTATTATGCGCGGATTTTATTTGTACTGTGAATGACAATTTAAAAATAATAATGAAAAAATATGAAAAGGTTTCACCAACCTATAGTAAAATAATGAAAATTCATTGAATATTTTTATATATTTTTTTTGTTTTGTTAATAAATAATAATTTTTACTTTGTTCATATTTTGTTTACAATGTACAAAATAATACAAAGTTGAAAATGTTCTTTATATTTATTAAAACTATAATTATTAGTTGATTATTTTGGGTGTACGAGTATATTTTTTTTTTGCAATCTTACACAATACACAGTAATCAACGGTAATTATCGATTTTGGAGGCTCAACTGTAGTCTTCGGCATATAGCAATAATAAGGAATCAATTGCTCAAAAAATTTTAAAATTAATTATAATTCTGTCTGTCAAGTAGAGAAAATAAGGAAATGTAATATGTATAGTGCTTATACATTATTTGTACAGTGCTGTTACTTGTTATAATTCCAATTCTCTTTACTACTAACTATAAATTACAAAATTTATATATATTTTTCATTGTTATACCAAATAATGAAAAAATACAATACACCTATGTATGTATTTGAATTTTTCAATTTAAATGCAAAATATTCTGTCAATTCTTTTAAAAATGTTCTTTTATAAATATCCACTTTTTTTTATTTAAATTATAAATTCAAAGTGAAATACTTTCAGAATATTTTCTATTAATCAGATTCAAAAAAATCCAATTTTAAATTTACATTCATAAATGTGTGTGTGTATAAATATATAACTCTGTTGTAAGGAATCATATTACTATTAAAATAGCCATGAAGACTTCTGATATATTCAACGTTTTTTGTTATACAAGCACCTTTTATTTAAACAAAAGAATTTTCTACAATTAATTATTCTAAAACGTATCCAAAGCTAATCAATTTTATGTTCCCGAGTAACGGTAAAGAAAAACTGGTGAGCCCTGAAAATTCCGCTTAATTATTATCTCGGAAATTCGGTAGATATGTAAAGCAGTCCATTTATTTTTGATATTTAATAGGCTACTATAGTTTTTAAAAAAAATGCCTATAGGATTCACCTATTTTGGTAATAGTAGTTAATAAAATACGTTGTCCACAACTGTTATATATGCAAATTTACTTGAATTGCCGTGCAGTAAAGAAATAACGAACAGACATTTTAAAATTTTGGCATTATACTCCTATTATTTTCGTCTTTATTTTAAAAAATGCCTTTCTCTAGTAAATTCTCCATTGTAAAAATAAATCGGGAAAATTACAAATTATTGTAATCAAAAATTTTTTTAGAGAAAATTGAAAAATCTTTACAAAAAAAAATCAAATTTTTTGCTTAATTGAATAAAAAGCAAAAAAATGAGTTATTGACATTAATTTACATAGTTTATTAGAAATATTTGCAAGTGAAGGACTTTTTACTATGTACGATAAGCTAAAATTTATATTAAGAGAAAGAAATAATATCGTAGATTGACAATGCTAAGGAAATTGCCAAAAAAATAATCAATTTAATTTTCCAATCAAAGTCAAAGGAAATATTGTTATGAAAAACTATGGAAAAAGTGCCCCTAATCAAGGACACTCAACCCAATTATGTAAAACAGAAAGCAAATTGCTTTACTTTTGATTTTTTTTTACAAATTATTTTCGTACATTGTGTTAATGAAAAGAGATTTTTCTCATTACAACATTAATTATGTAATTTTACTTTGATGAAACTTTTAAGATTCAATCTCAATCTATACAAGTTTACTTAAAATATTTTATTATTTATTGAAATTTAAAACTTTTTGTTTTAACTGTCATAAATCGATATTACTTACATGATTTCTTAAATATTATTAAAATTTAAATTTATTCTTAATTATTAAAAGTTTTACATGTAATTTTAATCCTTATCCTTGCATAATTTTAAACCCAGACATTAAAATACTTTAGTAATTGTATCTTCGATTTATCGATCATAAACCATAAAGTGTAATTGACTTTAAGGCATTTGTAAACTTGAATAAATTTAACAATAAAATTTAATTTAATTTATTCATATTTTCTATATTTAATTTGTGACCATATATAGAATTCTCATAATTCTTAAATATTTTACAAATTTCAACAATAATTACAACAAAGACAATATCAATTAAATTCAATTATGAGAAAATCACAAAGGTATACGGTTAAATGAAATCTAAGGAAATAATACCTAGTCAATATTATTGGAGTAAAACTTGTGATGCAAATTTTTATCCAGAATTATTAAGAAAATAGATGAATTTTTTTTGAACCTTAAGAGACTGAACCATAGCATTTCTATTTTATTATTGAAAGTATTCATGACATAAAACAAATCTCTTGAAATAATTTCGGTGTTATGTCTTTGACTCCTACTATAACATTGTACCTAAAAATAATAAATGTTGTTGTACTTTAAAATAATTTTAAACTATAATTAATATTAAAATCTCTTTTATGAACTGAATTGTGGTAACAATAAAACAATAATTATTGTAGAAATCTTAATTTTAAAATTAAAATCTAATATATTTTTATCTTATAGGTATATAATTATTTTTTGAATTGATCAAAGAAATAATTGTAAATGTAATCACTTAAGAAATTAAAATTATTACATTTTCTTGTGTTACATAATCTACATTGCATATACATATGTGCGTATAAAAATAATTTATCAAAATTTTTTTTAAATGGCAGAGTGTTGCAAAATATAAATATAGGGAACTTAAAACAAGAAATGAAATGGAAGGTGTTATGTTTCAATTCTTGCACAGTAAATATATGTACTATATATAGTAGCTTCTTTGGATGAATTCATGTTTTTACCCCTATAGGCCTATACCATACTCACGAACACACTGCAGTTGAATATATTGAGAAAGGAGCTCGCAAGGAAGTCTTTTTTCTTCTTATACTTGAGTAATTTCAGTACAGTCGGCACTTAGTTTTTTAATATATAAGATATTGTTCAAACAATTAGTAATAAAATAAGATTTCTGGAAAATACAACTAATATTATTTAATAAAATGTAATAAAATATAAATTATGCACAATTTTGAAAAATATTTTCTAATTACATTGTTGAATATTAAGTACAAATCTTTAGGATTTAGTAAATTATTATGAATATTTATTTTAATATTTCATACTTTTATGTATAATTTTGGAATAAATAAATCTTATTGCTTGTTAAATAAAATTACAATGCAATTTTATAGAAAAATATGTACATACATAATATTTTATATGAAATATTTTTCAAATAGTGTTTGCAAGTAGTTCAAATTTTCCCTTGATGTGTGTCGTTTACGGTCGATAAAAATTATTGGCCATTCTGGTGCAAATCAGAATTTTTACTTTTATTTTCCGTTTAATACATTCGTTTTTGAGCAAATTTAACTTTTTTAGTTCCATAAATATTTTAAAGTATTTATCACTTAATTTAAGATTCATAACATAAGTATAGCGTACAAATGAATTTATTTCTTTGATAAACTGATATATAGGCACAACCACAAACTATTCCTTTTTAATTAAGGAAAACCTTAAATAAATTAAAATCTAAAATATATTTTCAAATTTTGTCTTGTATAATTCCATTTACTAGTATATTTTAAAATTATTCTTAATAAAATTGCATTGTTTTACCATAGTACAATGTAATTATTTTTATTATTATGAGAAGATACAAATTACTTGTTATACATACATATGCGGTAGGTTTTGTTTTGAATAATTTGCTGAGTAATAAAATGATATTAAATTAAAGAAATTTTGTTAATGTTGATTTAATTTTTCTACTTCCTAAAAATTTTTTTCTTACAAGTTGATGGAATATTCTCAAATCAGCGATTTTGCATTGCTTCCAACGACTTGAGTTCTATGAATTTTTAAAGCAACATAATATCCATAATTTTTGAATGTTATATTATCTATGAATAAATTGTTTTTAAAAATCTTACCTTTTGGAATATTGGTTAAGCAATTTGAATCTGAAATAAAAAAAAAATAAATTTTATTATTATTTGTGAAATTTCGTAATTGCAGAAATTATTTTAAATAATCTAAAATATTTTATTTCTTTTGCAAACTTATGACATACTCTCAAATATCAAAAAATTTATTAAAAATTCCAAAAAAAAAAACAAATCCATTTAAACATGTAACATCCAATCAACTTTAATTATTTTCTGTGCAGAGAGCAAAATGTCAAATATATACAGCTATTTTGCACGAATCATAAATTACAATATGCATATTTTAATTATATTTGTAATTTATAAAACATATGTACATACGAGTACGTAAACTATTTTCATTAAACCTGCTGTCAATCAAGTTATATTCTTTAAGTTTTCTTTTACACAAAAATATTGTACTTAATTGTTTTAATGTAAAATTAAAAATTTAGCATATCATGTAAAAACTGTAGTGCCTCGTAACACAAGTTTTTCTTTTTTTTTTGCGTTTTCTAAGTAAAATAAATAAAAAGAGTTAAAGGAACGTGACTTTTACGTTGGCAAAAATTTCAATAATTTGTACACGTGCACACCGCTCTTGTATACAAATATGTCACGCACGAATCAAAACTACATAGAAACTTCTCTAATTTTTTTTAATTTCTTCTAAAATTATTTTTTTTTTTTTCTTTTGTTTATTTTTATATTTACATTTTCCTTAGAACAGGTGAATTTCTATTACTTATTATAGTTTTATTACAAAATGTACTAGTTTTGTGATCTTTTAAATGTAAAATTATAGGTACAGGTATGCATGAATATGAATAGGAAGTAGGAAAACAAACAGTGTTGGATTTTTACATTTAAAACCGTTGTATTAAAAGTAATACAATTAAACTGTTATGAATGTACTGCGATTTTTTAAGAAACCTGTAAAGTAAAATAAACCTAATTGTTGAACAAATTTTCGTGATTTCCAAAGTAAATTTAAATAATTTGTTAAAGTTTTTCTACTGTGAATGTCATATATGTCAAAAATATAGAACTAATTTGACAGTTTTGACAGGTATTTTGATAGTTATGACAGCTAAGAGAAAACATCTTGTAATATAGCCACAATTTTCATAATACTGTATAGAAAAAATTATAGTTCGCTCCAATTTGATTAGCTTCATTTCTTTAATGTTTCTGAATATTATAAGTATAATGTGCCACCTTCTAACAAAAGTTAATTTGATGTCATATTCAAATGGAATTTTAAGCATGATCTTTAAATAAGATCTATTGATTTTTTCTCAAAATATATTAAGTACCTACTGTCATATGTAAAATATTGAAAGCGAACGAAAAAAATCTATCAAAAAAATAAGTCACGAACTAAATAAGAGCATTATTGTTTTCATTCCAAAAAGCCTTAAGTTATTTTATCATCTTCAATTAATTCAACAAAAAAAAAATGTTTTTTTAATCTAATTTGGTTCAATACTGCCTGCACTGACAATGTAACAAAAGTATATTTTAAAAAGAAAGTAAAATTTTATCAAAAATAGAAAAAAATTATAGAAAAGCCTTTCTATTTCAAAATCTTCTGCTTTTAAGAGATAATCGAAAAAAACAAAACAAAAATAAAGAAATTAAAACAAAGAACAAAAGAAGCTTTAAAAGAAAAACCTCAAAATTCGGGTTTTTCTTTTCTTTTTTTTTTTGTGAAATTTTCTTTTCTACACAACAATATAAAAAAAAATTGACTTCTATCCAATTTGTAGGTTATTAGGGCATGTCAAACTATTTATTTCCTACTCAAGCATTCTTGTACAACATATTGATGATATTATAAATGTATAGCAACAATTAAGTAGTTCATATACATGTGTTATGCTATAATGTTTAAGTACTGCTATGATATGATGACAATTGGCTTCATATGATCTACTTTTAACATTGAGCAGTTTCTTATTTTATGTTTTTTTTTCTTGTTGTATATATGCCTACTTAAAAAAAGTCTTAAAATAATTACAAAAGAGAGAAAAATGAGCACTGAATAAATTTCATTTTCATTTTTTTTTTATTTTGTTAATTTAATTTGTGACCGACAATTGATGACATATTCAAAGTATAATACAATAATTTTTAAAGTTCACAATGATGACAAGAATCAGGTTAGACTATTTTTTTTTTTTGGTTTATTTTGTTTATAAAGATTAAAAATATTTAATTATAAAAAAATTAACTTGTTTTTATTACAATTTGAGTACAAGCCATAGACTAATTAAATAAAAAATAAAAACAAAAAAAATTTTTATTAAATTTATTATTTTATTCAAAAAAAAATTTAATATTGTCACAATATTTTTGACAAAAGAAAATAAAAGTAGAAAAAAATTATTTAATTTTTTAAGCTTTCATATTTTATTCGTTGTTGTTGAACTCTAGCTTACAAATCTAGTTGGAATCAAGGTAATACAATATGCCTTGGTTAATTCTTTGTTAAAATTTATGCATGTATGCTTGTTTGTGTTTAATAACAGTAATCTAATTTCTTAATCAAAAGTTCAGTTATTTACAATGACAATACATTGCGTCGCGTTCTTTTTTTGACATTTTGATGTTTTTTTAAAGTCAAAAGCTAGAAATAAATTCATTTTTTGTATTTATTTTTTTTTTTTAATGAAAGCATGTTAAAAAATCTGATGTGGTCAGCACATAACCGACCGCATTGTGTATTGTCTAGTTAAATGAAAGTGTTACAGAATATTATAAAAATGTCTGTTAAATACTTCTTTCCAATTTTTAGGATATTAGTAAGCTTATAGTTAACATACTTAGAAAAATGTAAATTTGGCTCTTAGTAGAGTTTCGCTTTGTGCTACCCGAATTCCCTGAAATGCTCGCCAGTTAGTTTCGGTAACAACCAGAACTCAAATATCAAATTTCAAGAAATTCCATCAATTTGTTCTGTGGATATGGTGAAAAATGTAAAATCGGCCCGCAAATCAGTTCTCGAGCCCTGATCTTTCCAAAAAAGTTATATGTTCATTGCTTTAATATGAGGAATTCATATATTAAATTTCAATGAAATCGGTTGATTATTTTTCTTTATATACACAAAAATGTATATTTGGCCCGTAGTAAACGCCCAGTTGCTGATGCCTGATTTTTTCCAAAAGTTAGGAATTTTTGCGTATGATCGAGCAAAGCTTATATATGAAATTTCAAGTAAATCGGTTGAATACTTTCTTCAAAATGGTGAAAAATGTAAAATCGGCCCGCAAATCCGTTTTCGAGCCCTGATCTTTCCAAAAAATTTAAATGTTCATTGTTTTAATACGAGGAGCTCATATATTAAATTTCAATGAAATCGGTTGATTATTTCTCTTTATATACACAAAAATGTATATTTGGCCCCTAGTAAACGTCTAGTTGCCGATGCCTGATTTCTTCCAAAACATACGAATTTTTGCGGACGGTCGAGCTGAGCTTATATATAAAATTCCAAGTAAATCGGTTGAATATTTTCTTCCAAATGTTCAAAAATGTAAAACAGGCCCGCTAAAAAGTGCAGTTCCCGAGGCCTGATATATACCAAAAGTTGATCGATCCGTGCCATGGTGGAAACAAACTTACATATAAAATTTCATCAAAATCGGTTCAGCCGAACTTGAGATACACGCGTGCACACACAGACCGACAGACCGACAGACCGACAGACCGACAGACCGACAGACCGACAGACCGACAGACGGACAGACCGACAGACGGACAGACCGACAGACCGATAGACGGACAGACCGACAGACCGACAGGTTGCTAAAAATAGTTTATTTACACTTCCCTACTATGGAGAAGTACGTTCCCACCGAAAACTCGATATGCAAAATTTGTTGCCATCACATAACCTACCTATTGTTTACACAATACGGTCGGTAATAAAAGAGAAGTTAATGCTGTGACAGTGTTTTAAATTGTGAAACATTGTGAATACAAGAGCATTTATTTGCAAGCTGAAAAATGAAATATTTTTAAAAAAATAAAAGAAAAAACGTAAAATCGAAAAATTTCAGGCTTTTTTTTTGGGGGAACATATAGCACGGCATTTGCTTGAGAAAGTTAATATGAGCATATAAGCTTTAAAATTATTATTCCATAGCTTAGTATGCAAAAACACGAAATCAATTTAAGGATTCACTAATTGAGACAAACTGAACATTTACTTATGTGTATGGAAATTTAAACAAATTAATTCTAATACTGGAAAGAGTGCTTGAAATATTCAGAATAAATCCAAGTAAATGTTATACAAATGTGTGTATAACACAAATATGTATATATATACGCGTATGAACAGTCTAATTTCTTGACCGTAAAACTTATTAGCATTCCCTTATTGCACCAAGTAAATGTTATACAAATGTGTGTATAACACAAAAATGTATATATATACGCGTATGAACATTCTAATTTCTTGACCGTAAAACTTATTAGCATTCCCTTATTTTGTACATACAGTATAGGTACTTAATTATGATAGTGTTATAATATACAGAATTGATAATGAATAGTAAATCGATTGTATTGTAATAATTACCATTTTTCTATTGTAATTGTCATGCTATTATCCTTTAAGCTTCTATACATAGCAATTGTATGCAGTAATTATTTTCTCATAAATCATTTTATAACTACAAACAAGAATATTATAAGAAAATTTATCCTTTTAAATGAAAAATTACTTTTCATTGGAAAATTATTTAAAAAAAAAAATAAAAAAAATTACACAATTACCCATCAATGACAAATAACAAGTAGAGAAATGACAAAAAAAAAGCTAAAAATAAAACAAGTAAAAAAAAGAGAATTCTTGCGACAAACTTTATATATCAAAAAAATTTCCCCCTAGGATATTTGCTTCAAATTTTAATTCAAAAATTTAACAAAAAGTTGGAAAAAAAAAAAACAAAAATTCAAATTATTTGAGAAAAATAAAAGTCCAGAAGTATAGAAGAAGTTGGTATACTTTTAACACACAAATGTACATACAAAAAAAAAGGAAAGTTTAAATGCAATCGGAGTGAATTATGACAAATAAAAGAGGAAATGAAGAGACAGAAAATAAATCCAAAAAAAAAATAGAAAGCATTTTCTCACAATAGGGAAATTTTAAGTTTTTCTGTTTTCTCTTCTGTAGTCGCTCTTCACTCTTTACAGTCTTTATATGAAATGTGTCAAATGGAGAATTTTTGTACAAGAAAAATGGAGGAAGGGTTCATCACGACAGTTAGGGTAACAATAACTTAATTTTTTTTTTTAAGAATAAATGTAAAAATAAGAAAAGGAAGAATAATATAAAATTTTTTTTTAACATATTTTTGTTTTCTCTGTTGAACAATTGGAGAAAAAAAATGTGTAAATCGTTTAACTTGTCTTCTTCCCCATTCTTCCAATCTATTTTTCTTTTCGCCTTCAAATGCTTAGCTTCTTGATTCGTCTAAAGTGTACGTTTGGTACCTATACACTTTGATATCCCAATGAAGAGACAAGTAATTCTTCACTTAGAAATTTAATTTTTTTTTCTTTTTTCTATTTTTATTTTCTATTTTTTTTCATATTTAGCTTGAAGCTATTTTCTAACAAAAGATGAAAGCTAAGAATTTTACTTGTCAAGAAAAACTCTAAAAAAT
The DNA here is from genome assembly GCF_029603195.1 of Condylostylus longicornis. Lineage (NCBI taxonomy): Eukaryota > Metazoa > Arthropoda > Insecta > Diptera > Dolichopodidae > Condylostylus > Condylostylus longicornis. The sequence continues at coordinate 795,453 of NW_026577971.1, read as the reverse complement.
GTTATTTAAATAAGAAGTTTATTTTCTTTTTCTATATTTTGCTCTCTAAAATGTGATGAGAAAATGAAAAATATTAAAAATGATAGAAAATATTTTATAAAAAAAAAAATAAAAATTTTTTCTCTTAAAAGAAATTTAAAATCAAAAAGAAATGCAGTTAACCGGAGGACTTTTTTTTTCTCTTTTTTACTCTTTTTTTTTTTTTTGAATATGACCGTATAAAACGGTAATGCAATTAGAGGTATTCGACCTTATTAATCCCATTTATTGTATATACTTTATTGGATGGACAACGAAATGAGAACAAAACAATACTAATGTTTAGTTTTAAATAAAAAGTTTACAAAAGATCAGTCAGTGTATAAAATATTATTCATAATGTACAATGATGAAAAAAGTTAATAAAATGTTATTAAATAAAAAAAAAAAGATAATCGTGTTTAAGGTAAAATGTTTTACATTATTTTCCATTTGTTGGCTATGCTAAAATTAAATTTTGATTAAAACTGCCAAGTATTGCAATTACATTTAAAAGACAATAAGAAATTGAGGAATTGTGCATTATAAATTTGTTTTTTTTTTTTTTTAATTTGATACTGTTTAAATTGAAGACGAACTATTAAGATTTTTTAAGAGCCGTGATCTTCTCTTAAGGACTTCATATTTGAAACATTTTCATATTCGTAAATGATTTGATTTAAAATCAATTAGATTTATGTGTAAAATTTGATTTTAATTAGATGGACTATGATGGGCTTCTCTAATTTTACCCAAAACAATAACCGGAACACCGATCATTACACTCTTTTTATATAACTAAATGTTCTGAAATAGTAAACAAAATATAATATGTATTTAGTTTTAAGTTGAGGGCGAAATTTCGATTTTTTTCGGTGAAATGTCAAAATTCATATAGAATACACATATACATGTAAATGGGGCTGCCCAAAATGAACCGAAATAACTGTCGCGACCTTAATTTCATTCCTATACAAATACGGTGAAATAGCCTAAAATCCTATGTTACTGTTGGCGGCTCTTTTTGCATCATCTGTATTTCGTGTGTGTGTGGGATAATGACGGAAATCGTCCGCCATTATAGTTCACCGGCTTGTTTCTGTTTTAATATTTACAGTTGGATTATTAATAAATATACATTTTATATGATTATCATTAATTTACTATACCCCATTTAAAAATTCATTTAGTCTTTAAAAATTCATTTATCTTTTATCAAAAACGTTGACAACAAAAAAAAAATAATAATTTTGTTTTCGAAATAAATAAGTTTTCTTGAACTATATCAATTTACTATAACACAAAATAGAAAAGAACATGTCACTGTCGAGTTGAATTTAGTTAAAATTTAAAAAAAAATTGTTATAAAAAAGATTGAAAGAACATGATTTATTTTATTAAAGATCTATATTTGCAGATAGAGATGTGTATTATTAAAATCTGAATCCGGTTTACCTTGTATTACATCCTTATATTATACACACAAAAGAATTCCTCAGAGAACAATTTCTACATGTATTGGGTGATTTTCTAACAATTAGATTTTAAATTAAAAGAAAACCATAAAAAAATTACAAATTTGGATTTAATTTTTTGATTTAATCGATAAAAAAATCATTGCCCTTAAAGGTGTCCCCATTATGTAGGTCACCTTTGACGAATTATGTTTTTTTCCCCGGAAGTGACATCATAGAGATCATATAGAGCAAGTGACTGCCCTGTCGTTATTAAATAAGGTTATTATTATTTATTGCTTATTTTTGTTGGTATTCAACATCGAATCATTTTACATACAATACCATATACAATATCATTAGCTATATAATATTACATACAATATATTACAGTTCCCTGATCAAGGTATGAATCCTAACATGTTCGGGTAAAGAACCGCTGTCATAACCACTACACAATTAATCAAATAGAATATCAGTTATAAGACCTGTTTCTCAAAAATGTAATACGGTTACTATTTATTTCGGACGTTCGATATAAACAAAGAAATTTTAGGAAACTCTAAATCTGAATCTAGGCGTTCATTCGACGGTCAATTGATAAGATAACTGAATTTATTGCAAATCGAATTTGTTTATAATTAATATTTGTTTAATATTAAAAAAGCAGAAAGTTTATGTTCGGGCGCCACTATTTTAATATTAAAATGACAAACGAAACTAAGAATTTTGACTATTAAATTTTAACGAAAGTAAAAGCTAGAAAAAAAAAATAACCCTTTATAACATGAATTGAGTAAAGGGCACGAAAATTTATTAAAAATAAGTTCTTCTATTTTTATATACTCGTATAATAATACAAAATTCTGTAATGTCATTCTGTGTAAGTTACTCAAATATTCTTATAGATTCTCATTTGTATTTGTTATGACCGAGAATATGAATAGTGATGACACTATAATAATAATTTAGTTTTATTTAATATAATTTTTCTTCTCTTTTGGTTTTTTGTTCTTCTTATGAAAGAAAAAGATTTATTCTAAAGAAATTTTTTTTCATCTTTATTTTTTTTTTTTTTTTTTTGGGAGGTCTTGCATTCTATGAATTTTAAATATACGTACACTTACTTACTGCTTTAGAATTTTGTTTTTTTTTTTTTTTTTGATTCTATTTTATAAAAATTCAATTCTATTTCCTTCAAAATAGAATTTATTTCAAGAATTTTTTTTGTATACAAACGTACTTATGTGTATATAAAGGATATAAAATGAAAAGGATATAAGACTATCGAATTTTGTATGTTGAATTTAGAATGAGATAAAAATATTTTGAATTTCTTATAACTGAGGTTTTTCATTTCTATACGAATATGGAATTTTATACTATGTACTTGCTTAAGAAAATTAAATAGTAAAATATGTAATGCTACTATATATGTGTGTATGTATGTAAATTATATGTGGAAACTATGTGGAACATATTTTTATAGTATGTAAGAAAGCGTTGATATTATGAATAATAATTTAGATGAAAAGAAGTTCTTATGCCAAAATTAACAAAAAAAAAAAAAAGAAACAGGAAATTGAAGAAAAATGTAAAAAATTTTTCAATTTTGGAAATTATACAAGAAAATAATAAAAATTATTATTTGTAACATTGAGCATAATTTTTTTTTTTTTTAAATATTTTAATAGAAATTTTTTTTTCTTTTATTAAATACTTCATTAATTACTATACTACAATGACCAATTAACTAATATAGATAAATTCTTCATTTTGTATAAGTTATGTTTTAAGTGCTTGACACATTAAGAGAAGAAGGAAATCCGATAAGATTTTACAATCGGTACTCTCATTATATGGAAATAAGAGTATCGGCGGATTCGTATTTTGGATATAGCATTTTGTGTTGCGTTGTGCTGTCGATGAAAGGGAAGAAGAGGGTTAAAAATTTACAAAATTTACGTATTGTAATTTACCAAGGGGGTTTTCGCTTATTCAGTTCTAGAATAGTTCTAGTTTGTAGTATATTCTGAAAATTAATGCTACATGCACTGAAAATATAGATCGTTCGGAAATTACTGGTTGTATAATAAAATGTTTTCGGAAATTCAATCTGTAATAAAAAAATGTCAGAAATGTAGAGTAGATCTTTAGTTTAAATTTTCATGCTGCCCTTGAAACTTCTTTTTTTTTTAAATTTAAAATTCAAAAAAAATTTTAATTTCATAAACAATGTTATTTCTGTTATTTTCTATTGATTATTTAGAAGTTTCAGAATTTGTAGACTGCGTAAACAAAAAAAACTTAGCTGAAGTTTTTGCATACTGTTTAGCGCTGCGGCTTAAAAGTTTTATTTCTAATGTAGAAATTTCAGCGCAGCGTGCTTAAACGAAAATCCCCAAACTATTCCAAAGAGTTCTTCAGTCATCTTCTAAAGTTATTCAATTTAATATTAATTTTAATCATAGTTTCTTAATTTCAATGACGTTTCCAAAAAATTTATGTCAAATCAATTTTATATGAATGCCATTGTAATTAACATGACAAAACTTATATACAAACAACATTCTAATAAAATGTGATACTAAAAGACACTTCAAGTATAACATAATAACTGTATTACAAAAATTATTAAAAAATTTCAAATCAGAAACAAGGGAAATATTAAAGTTGCATGCTGTGTATCGGAAATTAAATTAAATGTTAGCGCTAACATAGTACCTATACAAAATAAGAATTCAATTAAGTTTTTCAACACTTTTCATACAAAAAGAAATATTTTTATAATAATTTATGAATCTACTTAAATTTAAATGTGAATCTTATCTTTATAATTTCCTACAGAGAATACATATATGAGAATTAACTATGAGAAAAAGTAATATTACAAAAATTATAGCAAAATTCAATAATAAATAATTTTATGTACCATATCAAATTCTTTAAAATATTTTTACATGACCTTTAATTGTCAGCTAATTAAAAATGATAGACAAATTATAAAACAAAAAACAATAATATTAAAATTATATAATCTATTTTTTAACCCTGTACTACAATTTAGATAAGTAACAAGCTTCACAATATTTATAATGTTGCACAAAAAATTAAAAAAATTTAAAGCTTAATTTGAAAATTTCTGAATACAATGTACGTGTATAGAGGCTGTACCAGAATAATGCAATCTTTTTAGACTTTTATTAATATTAAAGGTGATAATAAATCTCACTTGTCCATTATTTTTTTTGTAACAAAAACAGAATACACAATTACACTATACACCTATATTGTATTTACTTATATATAGATAAAATAATTAAATATTTTATAAGAAATGATGAAAAAAAAATAAATTTTTTAACAAAAGACCTTAAATTACCTAATATTATAGAAGCTTTGTAGATTATTTACTGTCAAATCAACAAATCGAGTACATGGAGATGAAAAGAAAAAAAGTTAATTTTAAAATAAAAAAAAATTAATAAGTAATTTGTTTTTTTCTTTACAATTAAGAAAAAATAATTGAGAAATTTACTTAAATTTTTAGTGCTCCCCTCTAAACTTTTAACCTCGTTTTAATTAAATTTTGTATACTTTTTGTTAAAAAAAATTTAGGTGTACAGTAAAATACTCTTAAACTAATTTTTATTTAAGATCACGGAAGATAGTGAATATTAGTTCAGTGATCCCGTTAATTCCAATGAAGATTGCGATTCACATGAACATATCAAATTCGTTTACGTTATCCAAGAAAACTTTCAATACCAGCCTTGAGCAAGAATCAGGTCTTTACTTCCTCCTAGTAGAATTTCGATCCATTCATATTAAATCTGACTTCTGAGGATACGAAATATACCTGAACAGTTCCGCGAATTCAAACTTTTAAACTCGTGTATTACTTAGCATAGAGGCAAAGTTATTTACGAAACTGCGTGGTACTTTGCCATGTTGTCCATAAATAGCTGTGAAACTTGAAATTGTCATTTGAAAATTTCGTTTCAATCCCTTACTTTCATTGAATCATGTTCCGCACCAACATTTTCTTCCCGTCGTTAATCAATCGCTGAATTCGAACTCGAACGATATAACTAAACCATTTTTTTTTTTGTTTTTTTATTAAAGACGGCAAGGCCTAATTCAAAATTAATCCGTTTATTTGCATTTTCGGTTCCACTTCCTTACATACTCCGTCGGAAAAATAGAATTTTTATACCGTTGTCACTCATTTTCTGTTTTTGTGTAACTTTCGTTTGGCTTTCAAAAAAATAAAAGCAGCGGCAGCTTTTGTTGATCGTAAATATCTTAAATTGTTCTGTTTCCTCTAATATTTCCAGTATTCTCGCACAGATATGACCTCGTCTGCGCTCGCCAAAGGTTTTTTTTTTGTTGGAAGAGTGCAGGACTAAACTGACTACCTACTAGGTAGTCAGTTTAGTCTTGCACACTTCCAATGATCGTACTATCTTAGCTTTATTGAATTGATGATCTAATTTCTTAGGTTCAATCATTCTAGAATTGAGCAAGATAAAAACGTTTTAATATTCAAAATCTCTTGATACAAGTTCCACTTATTTCAATTTTACTGTAAATTTGTAGTTTTTTTTTCACTTAATCTGATTAACAAAACCAAAAATATTTTAATTTCATTCAAATGTTCGAAATGTGCCTATGTACACACAAAATGGCGTTGTAAAAATTTAGGAAACTTTTTTTTCTGTTATTAATAATTTAACATTTTTCATTTTTAAATCTCTTCGACCTTTATAATTAGATCCCCGTGTAGAAGGGGAAGTATTAAAAACTTGCACAAAAAAAAATTCTCATCTTCTATACTGCGCTCTAGTCGTCTTATAGATTTTTGTTTCTTATCTCCTTCTTGCATTTGAAATTAATTTTTTTTTTGTTGATTGGTTTTGCAATCAACAAAAAAGTTTTCGCGCCTGTTTTTTTTTTGTGTTTTTTTTAATCTTATTTTTTGTTAGAAGGTTAAAAAATTCTGTGGATCCCAAGAAAAAAATTACTATAAAATTTTTAATGTAGCTTTTTCAGTTTAGTTAAAAAATAACAGAAAAGTGAAATGAGAAAAATTTGGATTAAACTTTTGTTTTTTTTTTTTCTTTTAGTGAGAATTGAAACCTTGGAATTTTTCCTAATATCGATTACTCCCAATTTTGGGACGGCTGAAAGGTAAACATTTCGGAATAAGGTAAAATTAATAAGCCGTTTATAAGAAAAATGTTGTTTTTCTGAGGAGCAAAATGAACTTTTAAACAAAATATGGTGTGGTGTAGGTTTTTTTTCTAAATTCCATGAATATGAAAGGATCGGATTTCTAACTTGGATTTTGTTTTTCTTTATTTTCAATTTTATTTTTAAATTTTTTTTAAGGTCAAGAAACAAAAACGAAGATTTTTTTTTTATTGAGGAAGGTTGTTTTAACACTTTTTTGTTTGTTGATTTTTTTTTATTTCTTTACAAATTCCACAAAAATTAAATTGGTTAAGTGGTGATAAGAAATTTCTTAAGAGTTTGGTTTTTTAATAATATTTTTTTCGTTTATGTAACTGAATGAAATTACGCAACAATTATTATAATTGGTTTTATTAAATTGAAAGCCTTGAAAAGGTCTCATGGTTAAAAAAGTATTGATGAATTACAAAGAGTGAAGATTTGAAAAAAAAACAATGGATAACATTCTAAGAAATATCAATTTGTTATTGAAATTAAAAAAAAAGTTTGAAAATAAAAAAAGTAAGATAGAAGAATTTGTTTAAAAAATTAAATTGCTTATGTGTTGTAAATTAACGTTATGTACACGTTAATATAAATCGACAAGCCCTCAATGTGAGGCTCATTAATATTCTAGAAATCATTGCACGAAAAAGAAATAGTTGTAAGTGGTCTAATAGACAACTTATTCAACATTATGTACAAGATGAACGTTTCAAAAATCAAATATTTTAAAAAAGGGAAATTGAAGTAAATGGGACTAAGAAGTAATCTATTTGAAAATATAGTAGACTATATAGGGCAATCGGAATACTATGGCAAGGGATTCAACACAAACATTACAAGGGACAAAAATTGGAATATTTGATTCAAAACAAAAACCTATTCTTAGCACAAATAAAAAATTGAAGGCTAATTGCCCAATTGCTTCGTCGAAACACGAATGTTACTGCTTTGTCAAACTCTAGATTGAAGCTCTTAAGGAAATTAGATATGTTTTGGACTTCTAGAAATACTCAAGAGGAACGTGGAAACAAACTAGATTTTTATATAATCTCCAAAATAAGTACTCTTCCCTAATCAGATGAAAGTTATTTTAGTAATCGTAACATTTTTATAAATTCTAAAAATCACAGGTGCCATAATTTATTGGACACAATTATTTTATTAAGCATGATTTCGGGTCAACCTAACAAAAGTTACGTTGATGATTTATCTAAAAATTTTTATTAAAAAATTAATAAAAAATCAATAAAAAAGAAGCATAAAAATAAAATTAAGTGCAATTATTATAAGACTTCATTCAATAATTGAAATTACTAAAGTAATTTAATCTTCTATATTGCTTATAGCGAGAGAATGACTTTAAATGTTTCAAATTACGTTTTTTATGAAGTGAATATTTTAATGTTCACTTTATTTTAAAAATTCCCACGCACATTTACCATCAACTTGTCACTACGTCGCGTAATGCGTCCTCTAAATGCTCCCACAACATATGAGCGAAACGTCAGTATAAAATAAAAATGAAAATAAAATAAAAAAAAACAAAGCGCTATTAGAAATGTTAATTTAAAAAACAAAAAAAATATAAAGCTTTAGTACAACACTAATAGTCTGCAAGTGATGTCAAACGGCATATAAAAAAACTATATATATATATATATATATATATAAAAAGTAAAGATAACAAATATAAAAATTTCATTTACCTACGTCTGGTATCAGTTTTCCGTTGCGCTTGACAAATTAGATGAGATGACAAGCTCTTATATGTGGGCTTATTATATGTGCAGGTGGAATTAAAATTTAGATATTATAGGGGAAAATACATGCATATATGCTTATTTATGCAGTCACCCGCACTAATCTATTTGCAAAACACTAATAAATTTTTTCTTTACTCTTTTTATATTGTGTTTATGTAGGTTAATTCAGATAATCGCTTACACGTGTTTTGAAATTTTATTAATTTTAATCTTGGAATTTTATAAATCTATTTGCCTTCCATATAAAATTAGTAAAGAAATTGGTTGCCTGATAAATTTTGAAAATTTCCAATGGGACGGAAATTTGTTTTCTATTATATTTTGTTAAATTTTTTTATATTAAATTTTTTTATATTTTGTTAAATTTCTCGGTCTGCTAAATTTTGAACATTTTTGCAAGACTAATTCATAAATTCCATAAGATTCTTCATAAGAAGACTCAAAGTGCGATCTAAATTTTTTGGCAGAATTTTCAAATTGCAAATGTTCTTATTTTTTTTTTATTGTTTAACTGAAATCCTATTATCTTTTGATATGTTTGTTGTGCCATGATTTATTACAATCGGGAACATTGTAAGATGGGAGTACGTTCTTAATAAACACCTAAGCAAGCTGGACTTATGTACTAATGGGTCTTGCAGGAACTATGAGAAGTCGAGGAGACCCTGATGCACTTTCTCAATGAGTATGGATTTCATCAGAAATGTGGATCTCGACGGGGTGTTCTAAGTCTTTCAAAGAGGGAGGGGGGGGGGGGGGGGGGGGGGGGGATATTTAATGGTTTTGAAATTTTCTCGGATGGCAAGAGTGCTAAAACATTTTATTAATTTTCATTCAGTTTATAATATGTAAGGTAGCCTATAATTTAAGATTGATTTACATAATATTTTAGATATTTTCTCATTCTGAAAGAAGTGTATAGCCTTAAGTTTGCCGTCTCAAAACTTTTATACTCATTGTATTATGTAAATTGCTTCTTTTATTCTTCAATTTCGAACTTAAACTCTTTTTTATATTTATTCTTTTCAATAATTGCATACAATTTTGAATTTTAAATTCAATTAAATCAAAAGAAATAAAAAAAAAACACAAAATTTGTTTTTTATTAAAATTTTTAAATATTGTTTAAAATGCCTTTAAAATGAGCTACAAATAAAAATTCTATAAAGCGATTAACTAAAATGCTTTATTACTTTAGTAGACAAACAAAAAAAAAAAAAGAAAAATAAGAAATTTAATAGAAAACTTTAATAATTTTCTTAGCGTTTGCTGATTTTTTCTTGTTTTTTTTCTTTGCTTAATTAAAAACTTTTTTGAAATTTACTACGTTTTGGTACAGGAAAAACATTAATTTTTTTTTTCATTCTTACCAAATAATTTTCCATAGAAAAAGTTGTATAAAAAGAAAAAACGTATTTTTCATAAAAATCAAGAAAAACAAGAAAAATAAAGAGGAAATACGAAACGGTTTTCTTTTTCATTTAATTTCATTATTATTTCATACTTTGCTTTTTGGATTTCCTTTGGGGCTTTTTTACGTTTAATAACATTTTAAATAAAATCATTAAAGAATTTTTTTATTTGTTTTTTATTTTTTAAATAAAAAAATATCATCTGAACTTCTTATGAATAGAAAGAAAATTAAATAGACGTCTAAAGATTATAAAAATAATTGTGAATGAATAGCGAATAATTTTATAGAAAATTGTACACTTTGTATGTATATAATTGCATAGCAATCGATCAAACATATTTGATTAAATTAAATATATAATTATACGTACAATTTAAAATATAAGCATCTTTTGTATATAAACAATTGTCGGATCAAATTCAGATTATTTGGGTAAAGAAACCTTTTTACGGCTAAGATCAATGTATTTAAAGTTCATGCTTACTTAATTTTTTGAAAATTCAATCTGTAATAAATCTCTTTTTAGTTGATGATTTTCAACATTAATCGACTTAATATTATTCAATTCTTATGTTTGTTGCCCATAAAACTGAAATAGTCAAATAATTTTATTTAAATTTGCCCTATTTACACGTGTATGCATTAAGGTTTTGACACAGTACCTTTCTTCAACAATATATGTGTATTATTCATTCAATATATGAAAAGGCCTATGTGTACCAACAAAATTTATTTAAAAATTCATTATCACATCATCCAAATTGACTTACTACAACATAAGAGTTCTGCACACATAGCACATTTCAATTTTATAGAAATTTTAAAATCAAAATTATTAAGAAGATTACAAAATTATTGCAACTTCCTCACAAAGTTTATTGTCATTAAAACTGGTATTGTTATACTGAAAGAAAATTTTTGTGATTTCAAGCTTATGCGCACAATATGGCAATAATATTTGCGCACCATAATAAAATATGTTTTTTTTTTTAATTATTACAGTATTCTCTATAATAATTATGTATTAATAACAATATTTAATAATATTTCTGTGAAAAATTTAAAATTCATAAATAAAATTATAAATAAAGAAAACAACATTATTTTATATTGTTTGTTTCTATGACAAAACATATAATAATATCAAATAACAAAATGTTATTATATGTACACAAATTTAAAAAATTATAAAATATTCTTTTAATTAAAGAAAAATTAAATATTTATAATAATAATTGAAATAATAAATTCATAAATTATTTTAGTGCAACATTAGAAATGCAGACACATCGTACGAGAATAACAGAAATTGTAATTAAACGTTAGCTATGAAAGTTAATCAGCCCATCTCGTCAAGCATGTTGGATCCACTTTTTCAATGCAAAACGAATTTACAATCGAAGTGCTTATTCTGTGCAATTGGAATTTAGTTCTGTTTAATGTCATATCAATGTCATTGAAACCCATCAACCATCCTGTTTAAAGAATAAATTTGGTAATATAAAAAGATGCGTTCAGCATAGTTTACATCCTTTATTACAAAACATGCTTTATGTGAAATTGTATAGTCATACCAAGTACGTATTCTTAAATATAATTAATATAACATTTGCTTGTATCTACATATAATAATTCTAATGATGATGCAATATAATTAGAACAAAATCTTATATAAGATAATAAAAATGTTATAAACATATAATAATATATAAAAATTTATTTATGATGAGAAAATTTTTTTCGAGATCGTTAATTATTAATGAAAAGAAAAAAAATTGAAAATCTTAACAAAGCCATCCGGAAATAAAATACAAAAAATATAATAAAAAAAAAATTCTTATTATAACAGTTATACATCATACATTCATTTATATTACCTGCACCATTTATTGTTTAAATTCTTTAATTAAATTGCGTCTTCTTTAACTATTAAATTTTTTTCGTTCTTGTTAAATTTTTAACAATTTCTCATCCTTCAACATTATTATTATTTGGTTTTTGTTTTTTGTATATATATACATGTATAATTATTCAAGAGTTATAACAGCTCATAAAAATATACATAAGAAGAAAATTTAATTTAATGACAACCAGGTGACCTCTAACAGTGAACAAGGTAACAATTAAGAAAATGAAAATAATAGAAATAATGATGATTTAATTACCATAAGAAATTTTAAATTGAAACAAAAAATACATTTTAATTTTACTTATTAAATATGAATTTTAGTGTATTGTATTTAAAAACGTTCTTTAATAAAACAAAAAAATATTGTTCCTTGAAAAGTATAAGAGTGTGAGAGTAGAACTATAAGAGTGACAAACATTATTTTTATGATTAGTTTAACAAATTTGTTTTTTTTTTTTGTTAGGTGTGGAGTTGAAAATTTATGAAATAGATTTTGATTTATTAATCGGTTGTATTCAATCAACAAGTTAACAAATTAATTAATTCATAAAATGTTTAATGTAACAACATGCAACAAAATTAAAATTGAGGTTCGAGATTATATTTAAATGGGTAGATATTGCACAACCCATTTCATTTGCAGTTTTATATAAATTTAACTAATGATTAGATATTAATACTATTTATCAAACTCTATAAATATTTTCTATCATAAATTTCGTTAAAAATTTGAAGGTATATTTACTATTTAAGGTATATTTGACTGAAGTTTTTTGTACTATAACAGATAATTTAGAACTAAGTGAATAACTTGGGTTGCTTTTAACGCTTTGTTGATAAGTCAATAAAAAAAATTATTTATTTGATTTTTTTTTTTTGAAATTGCTCTAATGCTTTTTTTCTTTTTTTATATTATTTTAGGCAAGGTAAATCCTCCGATATATACACGAACTACCATTCTTCTGATGTCAGTAGTCATTAAATTAATATGAAGAGTCAGGTTATTAATTAGCCATTAAATAAATACGGGGATCCGAGTTAAGTGGATTCCTCAAATATATACAAAAACTGTTATTCTTCCGATGTCAGTAGCGATGGATGTAATACAGGGATTCGAGCTAGGTGGATCCCTGCAACATATAGATGAACTGTTATTTGTATGATGTTATTAGAGATGTATGTAATACAAAGTTCCCAGCTAACTGGATCCCTCAAAAATAAACGAACTGTCATTTTTATTATGGCAGTAGCGATGAATGTAATGCAAAGATCCGAGCTAGGTATATAACAGCGATGAGTGGTATATAACAGCGATACTTACAACATATATAAACGAACTGTTGTTTGTATGATTTAATAACAACGGACATATTACGTGGATCCGAGCTAACTGGATCCCTAAAAATATACATAAACTATCATTTTTATAATTTCATTAGCTATATGGATGGGATCCTTACAACATAAACAGGAACTGGATCCAAGCTATGTGGATCCGTAGAAAATAAACATGTTCCAAAATAGGTGAAAAAATACATGAAAATAAACTGGTTCCAAAATAGGTGAATCGCCACAACAGATAATCAAATTGGATCCGAGCTACAATGCAACAATGGATCATACGTAAGTTTATGTTATAGGAATTTGTTATTGTATTTAAGTGGTTTTTTTTTTAATATTTTAGTTTTTGGGTATTATTACAATCAGTTTTTGCAAATATCACCATTGTAATATTTGAAAAAGTGAATGCTTTTCTAATGAAATTGACCTAGAGTTCTTAATTTCCTACAGCAAGAACTGTAGTATATTTTCATATCACTTAATAAATTTAAATATTGAATTAATCGCTTTGAAATGAATTGCATTTCGAGTTTATGCAAGAGTTTATGCATCAAATTCTTACTTTTATACATCAAAACTATGCGTATCAATTAGTAAAATTTTTAATTATAAAATTAAATACGAAATCAACAAATCCTCAAAACGCCACTTTAAATAACTCTTATCGAAAATTAGAATTCATCAAAGTTAAAGAAAACTTTTTTCTCTTTTCACTCTATTTTTTTTTTCTAAAACTCATGAAATAAATAATAAAACCAAAAATTTTCTGATAAAATACTTAATATAAAAATTCATTCATTCGTTTAAAAGAAATTTAAAAGTAATAAAGTTTTGTATAAGAAAACAAAAAAAAGTAAAAGAAACTCTCAAAAATTAAATTAATTTTAAGAACCTTATAACAAAAATTATCTGCATTTTTTCCCCCACAAAAAAATTCATTGTAACTTATTTGATTTTTTAAAAGAAAAAACTTTAACACCATTAATGATTTACTCTACACTTTAAAACTTTTTTTTTTATTCAAGTTTTCTTACATAATAATCATAAATTAAATGTGTATATAAGAAGAAGAACCTAATGTGTATGATGGCAAGTTAATTTTAAAAAGTAGTTAACCCTCATCATTATCAGTTCTTTTTTTTTTTTTTGTGATTCTTTCTACGCTTTTTGTTCTTGAAAAAATTTATTAAATTAAATTGCATTGCATTCCTTTAAAGAATTTTTCATTTTTCTAAAATTTTTATATGTAAAATTTTTTACTTTAAAAAGTGAGTGAAACAAAAAAACAATTCAAATAAATTTTCTGGAACAAAAAACAAAATAATAAAAAAAAAATTTATTTATTCTCCAAATTTTTTTCTTAAAAATAAAATAAAAAATTTTCCTCACTTTTTAATCACTTTTCAAAAAGTTTTCGTTTATGAAAGCTCATAATTCGATAAAGTTACTGAGAAATTTTATTTATATTGCACCAATTTTTTTTTTTTACCTTCTGCTAACCATTTTCCTTAACTCAAACGTTCACCTTCTCCACCCACCAACCAGCCATTTCATTCATTCATGCTTTTTTTCATCATAACAGAGGAACTCTAATAACCACAATGGTATAAAAATGTTAAACAGAAGTTTTTTTTTATCCCCCGAAAACTTTTAACTTTTAACTGCAGAAAGTGAAAAAAAATTTTTTTTGAATGAATTCAACAAATTTTTATGTTATAAAAAAACAAAATTAAAATTATGTTAAAAGTCATAAAATAAAAAAACACTTTTGTGCAATGAACAGTTTTTTCTTTTTTTTTTTCCCACCAAAATAAAGTTAAAGAAGAAGATTAATGCATTTTTATTTTGATTTTTGTTTTTTGTATTTTATTGCCAAAAAATTTTAAGAAGAAACAAGATACTTTATTTTACATCATACACAGAATTTCTTTATTAAAACTTCTAAAGTTTATTATTATAAAATTATGCCATGGCTTTGATCATTAATAACAGAAACTTTTACGGGTAATTGAGTAAAACAAATAAAAAAATTTACAATTTTTTCGAAAAATCTTTAAAAAATTATTAGAAATTTTTTATAATTAGACGGATTTTGTATACAATGAGATAATGTGAATCGGAGAATTTGCTTTTTTAAAGAAATATAATTGAAACTTAAAATTTTTGAAATTTATATTATTTTCTACTGGATATTATTAATTCAATTCTAAAAAAATTTGTGGAAAATTGTGGCTTTTCGTTTTACCATATCCATCTACTTGTCTTTTCTATTCACATGTTTTCAAAAAAATATTATGCTTCAAACCAAAGACAATTTTTTAAATTCTTTGAATACGTTTTTGAAATTTTTTCCATTGTTGAAATACTTGCAATTTGATAAGATCATATTGGATCTTAATGAATCAAAAATTGTATTCTTGAGTTTGTTATTTCTTACCCTTACCTTAACATAAACTCATGTTATTCTGTTGTAAAATTATTGTGCCGAAATCAACATTTCTAACTATAAATTATTGAAAATGATAACAATTTGTACATAATTTCCGTGCTTTTTTTTTTCTTTTTCTTTATGAGAAGCAATTTTAAACAATTTCAATATATTTTTTTTAACTTTTACCTACAAAAAATAAAAATTTTTCTTATTTAGAAATTTTCCCTTTTTTTTAAATTTAAAATTTATTTGTTATAAAATTTGCTTCAGAAATGAATTTACTTTTTTCATTTATTTTGCTGCAGTCAAACCATCAACACACAACGAAGAGTGATTTTTATTTGAAAAAGAAAATAAAAAAAAGATTATGAGAAACACAGGAAGGAAACCACCTGTTTGTTATGAAGGCAATCATCATCAAAAAACTTTTTTTTTTTATATGTATACTTATATACAAAGCTACTATATCCTTTAGGCTACATACATTTTCTTATTTATCCTTTCATTAATATATCCTAATATTATAGGTATATATAGAGTGTAATATTGTTCATATAAGAGTTATATAAAGTCAAAAGTTTATGTTAGAAATGAAACAATAAAAAAAAACAAAGAAAAACAAAAAGTAAAATATTATACAAATGATAATATTTTCACTTTTCCTTTCATACAATTACTTACAAAAATTTAAGGACAATTTCAAAAAGGACAAAAATATTAAAAACATAAAGTGTAATATGTAAAGAGCATATGTCGAATATTCACTAACATATAGCACGTATTATTTTCACATATATGTAACATAATGTATATTAGGAAATATTGACAAACATATAAATATACCCTTATAAATATCAAAATATATATATATGTAGAGGCATGTAATTGTGTACGCACTATATATAAGTAAATTTTCTCATTTCATTTACAAATTTTCTATATTTATTTTTAGCAAATTTTCAACATAAAAGCCTATTATTATCCAGTTATTGATGATGAAAAGCTTATATTATACTCTTCCAAAAATAAAAAATATAATAGGTATAGAATCTAAAAAAAAAAGAAAAGAAAAATAGGGTAACATTAGAGACTTTCAAAGGATAATAATATAAAAATATTGTAAGATATTTTCGTATTATATACGCACCATGTGTATTTTATACTGATTTTGATGAAAATTTCTTCCTCCTACTCCTTTATATTTTAAATTTTCTTGATTTTTTACCATAAATCTAGGATGTAACATTAAATAGATGTTCAATTGAAAGGGAGTTTATGAAGTGTTAGGGGTTTTAATTTTTTCTCTTTATTTTGAGAATGAAAGGAAAGTTATGTCCTTAAAAAATAAATAAATAAATAAAATATTCTGATTTTTTTTCTTTTTGATGAATCAAAGTTTGAAGGACTTTTTTAAGATAAAACATTGCACAACTAGTGTGAAAGATAAAGTGATTTGATTACATAATCTTCTGAGAATTGATAATCATCGGGAAAAAACCTTTTCAGGAAATTTTGTTTCAGTTGTCAACAGAAAGAAACCACTTTGTAATATAGTAAACAAAAACATTTGCATGCTGCGGAACCCTAAAGAATAAAGACAATATCCTTTATGCATTTTTCAATGTTAGTTTAAACTTCTTATTTTAAGGTTTACTTTGGTACTAAGACGCAGTTACAAATAAAAAAAGCCCGTCGGTTTACTTAATCCTTCTCTCTTTACTTTTTATCTAATTTTCTACTATTCGATTTTCTCGTATATCGTCAACTTATTAATCATATTAAGAAAACTCTGTTTTATAAACAAAGCCAGGCCTTAATAACGATGATAATAAAATACTGAACCACACAATTGAGCTAACATAATTTTATTAAAACATACAAATTAGGAAATTACTCGAGGAAAACTATTTGGATAGTAATAAAAAACCATCCTCTCTCATTTAAAATTAAATTTATAATAATATGGTTGCTCAAATTTGCCAATAAATTGTATGAAATTTATTGAAAGTGAACATAAAATTTTAATGTTAAATTTTATTTTAGCAAAATTTTGAAATATTTACCAAAAAAAAAACAAGCTAGAAAAAAAAAAGAACGAACAAATATTTTTAATAAATTATTTTTTTAAACTTCTTTTCTCTAGCACTAATAAATCTATTTTGTCATGTCTCTTTCTCATTCTTATATCCTGACATATCCTTTCTATACAAATTCACATTATTCATCAAAAAATTCTCTTCTGTCTCCTAAACTCTAAAAAATAAATTTTATTTGAAAATTTCCTTCAATATATCGCTGAGATGGGGGTTTCTTAATTTTGTATGTTCTGGAAAAAATATAATACATATGTATATGAAACGGTTAAGCTAATGTTCATGAAAAATTTTGCTCTACATATGAGAATATGGAGAATAAATAGGATCACAATACATGTGTTATATGTATGTGAATAAGTATATAAATGTTTAAATTACATCAAAGATTTTGATGATAATATTTCATCAAAAGTCTACCCATAAATTTTGATGTTTGAAAACGTTTCTAACATAACATAAATTTTCTAAAATAATATATAAATTTTATATTTTAATATATAAATGTATATTATAAAAATACTGTGTTGTATACAGGGTGAGGAATGCAATCATATTCTTAAAGCAGACCAATAAAATGGACTTAGAGAATGGCTGGTAGAGTGAATTGTATATTTGCCGGAATGGATGTATATTCACACATTATTTTGCTGATAAGAGCTTCGCGTTCTCCCGAAAAATGTACAAAGCTTTCCTCCACCTTCCGAAAAACATCTACAACCGTCTTCACTTACTATGCCAAGCTTCCTGAGGCGCCTGCAGTAACTGAACAAGGTATCGACGAGTATTTTCACGTGGTTCTTATCTATTCCAACAATCAAAAATTATCTGGAATGGCCATAATCTCCCAAAAGATATTTATCCTGTCGATGCACTGCAATCTCCCAAAAGATATTTATCCTGTCGATGCACTGCAAAGTGGCAATACTTTGATCGCGTCTTTTGTTCCTAAATTCTCTGGAAATTAAACTTGATCTTCTAGGAAAAGATTTTTTATTTGATTTTTTTCCTTATAGCTCGGAAAAAACGAAAAGTTGTGCCGGTCTGATTGACTTATTTAAAGGCCTATTGAAAAAGACACGTTTCCTTCCTTTTTGAAGTACCATTGATCCGCCTTAGTGCCATTGGAGTCCCAATGAGTCTTAAACACCCTATACATATGTGGAAGTAACCTAGTATAATGTTAAATCAAAAATAAAAAAATTTCTTCCTAGGATATTATAAGAAAACGGAAGAAACTTGCAAAATCCTTTTTATTTTTCTCTTTTCTTGCTTTTTTTTCGTTTGTTTAAATTTTCAGTTATAGCTGTTCTTTTTTTTCTTCAAATATGAGATTTGAATTCACAACCAAAAAAATTATACTTGCGATACAAGCAATTTTGATGTTTTTTTTTTTTTGATTTTTGGGTCTTCTGTAAGAAAGTTTAGCGGTGAAATGAAATTTTGTTGTTGAAAAAAAATAATTTTTATTTAATAAAAAAATTTTTCTTACAATTTTGAAGAAAAAAAACAAAAAATGCAATTAATTTCAATCAAAATTTAATTGTCTTTAAGAATTATTGAAAAAATTTTGAAATCCATGTAAAATGTAGTTGAAACATAAAATCTTTAGACATTGATTACTTGGGAAACATTTTCAGACATGTGTTATGTAACTAATAACAAACAATATTCTTTTCTCTTTATTTTTCATTATAAGCTCTTGTTATGAGCTTATAATGAGCATCTGCAAAACGTGTTCCAATCATTTAATCAAATTGACGGTAATCACACGTCTTATTAATAATTCTATAAAATTTGTTTGGTAAATTCTTTAAATAATGAATGACGTATTTTACACGTGTAGGCTTGTGTTCTTTGCTTAAACATATAATAGACAATTTGAGGTTGTCTATTTTAACAAAATCCAGGGAGATGAATTCTATGGATAATAACCACGTAATATGCATATAACCACGTAATTTATTTGTAAAAGACAATTAAATTGTCTGAGTATTCCGGTTTCGAATATTAAAAATCATTCAAATTAATTATTGTATGTAGAATCTTATAGCGAGAAACTTCAGTTTCAAAGTCTAAAATTTTCCATTTCTAAGCAAATATATTTAATACAGCTTCAAATCTTCTATGATTTTTTTTTTTTCTTTTTTTTTTTTCCTTCTTCACTCCTAGGAGGAGTATAGGGCTAGTGCATGATATCTATCATGCCCTAGTTTCTATAGTCATAGAGAGTTAGCTAGGTAGGTCACTAGCCTGCCGTAGTTTTATTTATATTAATTATTTGAGGTTATTAATATTTACTGTTTATTTTTCTTAGTTTTTAGTATCGAATATTATGAATATTTGAAAATTACTTGTTTAATATTTATTAGTATTGCATATTAAGTTATATAATATTGAATATAATTTTTATAGTGACCTGACCGGGGTTTGAACCCGAGACCCTTCGGTCATAGTGCCATAACCACTGCACCAATGATCAGATGTATTTTGATAATAGTTTGCTAAATTTCTCTGCTTACAATTTATAAAAATGTAAATTAAAATCAAATTCATTTTAAGAACGGTATTATAAATTCTAAGAAAGAAAAAATTAAAAACTAAACATATATAGGTACATTTAGTCCTTAAAATTTTTTATGTACAACCCACTCTTCACATAATTTACAACCTTAAATACATAATAATATCCTTACGTATCAATCATATTTCCTTAAATGGGTTGAAAAACCTTTAAATTATTAACGGCATATGCAAAATACATATGAGAAAAAATAATTTTTTTTATTCATGATGACGAAAAAATTACAATAAAAATTCTATGGTATATAATTTTTGGTTGATTTCTTTTTAACTCACTCACCAACACATGTAATTCATCCTTTCTTTCATTCTATATTATGCTTTCGAAGTGTTTTTGTCATAAAATCTAATTTCTTTTATAATACCTGTAGTGAATATTAAAAGTTTTTCTCACAATAATAATCGAATTTCATTATTTTGTCAATGAATTTTTAAAATGTTTTGTATTGATTATATAAAAGACGATTGAAATAGGTTGAAAATTAATAATGGACTGAGAGAGAATATAGAATTCGAGTATACGGTACATTTAACCACTGAGTAGCTTCCAAACTGGTCGGAATTCAGTTAAGATCAGATTGAGTGGAAGTTACTAGGTAACTTAAGAAAATTAACATATTTATTTAAAATTATGATATGTGTGAATCTATAACCTGCGATTCAAAGATGTCGTGGTTCCAAAATGCAGTAATACGACACTAATACACAAAAGAACCGAAAAATTATCACACCAATCATTCGACCATTCATACTTCTAAGCTAAAGTTAAAAACTTTTGACCTATGTGCAAAAAATCAATCGCAAAAAATGTATAGCACATATAACCTTTCTATTTAAGCTCCCTAAAGTTAGACAAATCAATTTTAAAAAATTTTCTCATCAATTTTGTTTTTGGCGTCACGAGTGAAATGTCAAATCCCATTTGGGTAATAATCTGTAAGTAGTACAAGTACTGCATAACTAACTGACGAATATAGTTATGTAAGAAAAGCAGTATCACATAAAAGTGTGTGCATATATTTTAATGCATATATACATATGTATGTATAGTTCTGATATAAATTTTTGCCTCAATATTCAACCCAAAAACAAGAGCAAAAAAGAAATGATGGGAAGTAATTTGGTTAAGGATATTTTTTGATGCTAGAAGGGGACTGTATAAAAAGCAATCAAAATGCAAATATAGAAAAGTGTTCCCATTGAAAACTAAAAGAAAAAAACCATTTAATAATAAAAATTTGAAAAATTTTCAATGTTCCCAAATGTGTGTGAGTGTGTGGCTGTGAAGTTCACTAGAATTAAATATTCAAATATCTTTAAATAGATACAAAAATTCAATGGGTTGAAGTAAAAAGGAATATATGATTGGAATGGGATGTGATTTATATATACTAATATACATAATCATTTAATATTATCGAAAGTTAAAGGGGAAAACGGATCGAATTGACAAATTTAATTTGATTTGCTCGTTTATTCTTTGAATATTTTATATGTATATATATTTCTTCTACATAGAAATTGTAATAAAATGCATATTTTAAGGGATCCTTTTGATGTAAAAAGGATAATAAATATTTTGTAAATCTTTAATTATTATGAATTAATAATTAATTTTTTTTTGTTTTTAGGTCTGGGAAATTAGTTAATTTGGAAATATCAAACGAATTTATTGATTAATTAATAACAGTACATTTTGATAAGCAACAAATTTAAAAAGGATAAATTTAGCAATTTTAAAGAAGAAACATATGCGGATGAGGAATCATGTACTTTGTAACTTTACTTGTGTTGCTGTTTTCATCATTTCAAAGCTTTTTTATGAAAAATTACGAACAAATTTTAAAATTCAAAGTATTACCCAACATTGGAAATTACTTTTTTTTTATTTGGTAGTTGAATACGAATTTTTAAATACACTACACTCCTATAAAAAACAACTGAATTTAAGGAACTTATATTCAAATACAATGCATTCTAATGATATCAACCAATTGTTGACAGGTTATTCGATAAAAACAAAAAATTTAATCATTTAGGTTGTACAGATTTGACTGATCAAATCGTATTCAAAAAAAGAAAGAAATGATTAAAGTGCACCACGAGTTGTAAGCCACGAAGTCCCTTGTTTATGCAAAAAAATCCATTTAGTGGACATTTGAACCGATTTTCGTTTCTTTTCCTCATATGTAATTGAAACGCTTCTTGATAATATAGGCACCTGAAACATAGGATCTTTTGATAAATGTGAATGAGATTGGCTCGAAAGAATACTCAGATTAGAATTTCGTAGTTCAGAAAGTCCTTTCATTCCAAGTACTGTTTTTTTATTACCAATTTTTTGGTATGTTTTATTCCGTTTACAAATCTTTTTGTTAATAAATTATAAACGAACGTCAACACAACCTCTTTTGAAGAAAAAAAGTTTTCTAATTTTAATTTCAATTTCAATGTACAAGTAGGTATGTACCTTTAGGAACATTTATTTGATTAGGGACTTGTTTGTATCACTACGTGTTTTTGCGTTAAAAAACCATTTTTATTAATGACAATTTAATTTACCATTTTTCAATATTTTTTAAAATTGTTTTCAACTTTACTTCCTTCCACAACGTGTCCTTTTTTAATAAATTTTATTTAAATAAAAGGTCTTTTCCGTTTCATTTTAGAGAAATATATTCATGTTTTTTTTTTTTTTTTTTCTTATTTTTTTCTAAATTATTTTTATGTATCGAATCTATTTCATTTTTATCGGAAACACCATAATGTGACATTTCTGTTCTTTAATATTATCGGCGCTAATTTATAGCAGCACCTTTAAAAATGAAAAAAAAAAATTATTTTCTGATGCCCATAAAAATTTATTCAATCTAATTTCCCTCTTAAATAATTTATATATATATTTTGTGGAAGGGCTTGAGGCTCTTCATATATAATAATCAAAATGTCCTTGTTATATTTGTGTACATTTACATAATATTTTTCTCTATTCAATTTTAATTATTGTAATATTAAAAACATTTTATACTTAGAAATTTTTATTAACTATGTAGTTAACTTTTATATTATGTACGAGTATAAGCAACTTTTTTTAAAATTGAGATGAAATAATTAAGGACTATTTTACCTTTATTATTGTATAGAGTATTTATTTTTATTTTGTTTTTAGGTGATATTACCTATAAAATGATTAAGGACTTTTCAATGGTACCCATAATATAAATAAAAGAGCACTTCCTTTTTTCTTATTTGATTGCCCATATATATCGTAGAAAAAAAAAGGGAAGTATGCCAGAAAAATTTGTTGAAAAAAAAAACAAAAGCAAATACAATAAGATGGAAAATTGTTATATTATGCCTTTTACCCTCCATCGGAATGCGAGATTAATCATGAAGCATTGGCAGTAAAGATTTATTAACACATACATATGTATGTATGTATATTTTCTATGATATGTTTATTTATATTATTAGAGTCATGAGTGTAATATTTAACACCACACATACTGTGATCTTTACTGATGGTACTTCTCCACTAAATGATAAATAAAGAATGGTTTATAAATGTCAAACTTTTTAACATGGATTGAAAATTATTTGTATTTGTTTAACGTACAATTAATTATCTTTATATGTACATATTTGTATGTAGTAGATGTAAATATGTGTATAATGAAGATGACGATAAATGTAAAGGAAATTAAGTTAATTAATTGTGGGTTAAGGAAATTAATGATTTGAATAAATAATTTGCAATGAATAAAGGTGGAAATCTCATCTAAAATAAATTTAAGAAAAAATTTTATTTTTTAAATAAAATTTAAATTTTTAATTATCGCTTCATATATGAATTAAACGAATAATAGTTTAATTCGAAACGAAAGACAAGAGTCTTCCTCATCATTTTGAAGAATATTATCGACAATTTCAAGGCAAAAATCGAAAATCGCCAATTATTATTTTAACGTTGCTAGTTCCAGTTTGTCAAGAATTTGTGTGCATTAATATTTTATGCATAAGTTCAGTTTTTTCGTATTCTGAAGACGTGTACCATATTTAAATAATCGTCTCATCAGAAAATTATATTATAAAAATTTGACAAATTATTTTTATAAAATAACAACAAAACTGCTAAATAAAATATTCAATCAAATCATTCGGAAAATTATTACAATTTTAAAACAACAATTTTTATAATGAATACAGGAGGGTGTAATGGTGTTGTGGAAAATGCTGTAGATCAATAATATTGGTGGAAAAACCAAATTAACACAAAATTTTGTTTTACTAAAAATATTTTTGCATAATTTTCTGCAATTTATCATTTTCAAATGACAAATATAAACCACAAAATTTTAATAAATATTTAAAGTAAAAATAGTTTTAGTCACATGCATCAAAATCATGTAGAAATATTACTCGTACCGTTGTTGTTATGAATTGAAAAGTGTTATGCGGCATAAAATTATTATCAAGTTTTGTAGGTGTTTTTTTTATTGGTAATCTAATTTGTGGATTATTAGGTAAATTTATAAAATTATAAAATGTTAAATTGAATAAAATTAATTTATAATTTATTTTAGTAGGTTGTACAATATTTTTAGGTACCTTAAATTTAACTTAAAATAGAACATTATTATTACACAATTTTTATTTTAATAATTTATTTATAATTTTCGATTCAATTTAAAAAAAAAATTAATTTTCTTATTTTTTTTTGAAAATTTTTTTTCTTAAATTTGTGAAAAATTAAAAATATCTGGTTTATATTTTAGTTTAAAATGAACTGGACCCTAAAACTAATATGCTGGTTTTAAATTCATAGACTCCGAACATGTTTGTTTAGGTCAGAATAATTACATAAATACTAGATTGAAACCCAAATGATTTAGCTACACATTTCTATGTCAAATTTATTTATAGCTAGACTTTTAGGGATTTGTTCTATTACTGTTCATCTTTTTTGATATGGTTTGACTTTTTTAATATATTTATTAAATTAAATTGAAGTGTACTAAAAAATAAATTATATTTTTTAATAACTTCAAAATTTCTTTACAAATTTCAAAAACACGCTTAAATAAACCACGTATTTCCATATCAATATTTTTTCATAAATATTTGAAATGCTATAAAATATACTTGTATATCCCAATTCAATTTTGTTATAATGAAAGAGCTTTTTAAAAATATTTTTCTTCACTTGTTTGCTCTTTTTAGTTTAACTAAATTTAATGAAAATTTCCGAACTTAAAAGCCATAAATAAAATACAAGATAAATATGTGATAAAATATATATACATATATATACATTTTTTTTATTACAAATATCCATTTAGACATAAGTCCCTCGTTTTATACATTATAAAGTTTATAAATAGGATAAAGGACAACAAACAAACAACAGACATGAAAAAATTAAAAGAATAAAATGTCATGTCATCATCTAATTGAAGGTCAGTCATAAAATTTTTTCAAAGAAAAACCGAAATGTTTTAAAAGCGTTTTCTGTTTTATTAAGACGATAAATTACTTTAAAAATGTTTGTAATCTCAAAATAAATAATGTAAGAATATTAGAACATTATTTACAGATTAATAATACAGTTGAAATTATTACGAAGAGAATTAGAACAGTTTAGAGAAAAACCATACAAATTGTACCTCGTTACTTAAACAAAGTAGTAATGTTGTAAACGAAGGCCATTTGTTAATAATTTTAATCTTTAAACTGTTAAATAAAGGAACTGGATGATGTTCTATATTTGGTTTACCAAAAAAATTTTTTTTTAAATTACACGTTATTTAAGTCGAGCAATAAGATAAACAATGCAGCATCGGGACAGGGGTTGTATTTCGCGTGCGAGTTTCATATTATTGATATAAACATTCTCAATTGAGATTACATTCTTGTGCACAATCTTGTATTATAATAGAAATTTTAATAATTAAAAATTCTTTACCAAATTCTTTTGAACACATAATTTTTTTGTTAAGGAAGCTACAGCCAGGCTTTTTTGTTATACATATACGAGTATTATATAATTCTGTGCAACAAAATTGAAAAACTTTCATCTTATAATTTTAATTAAGTTTTATGATATTGCATTTTAAATTGCTACTAAATTTATGTTATTTTATATTATATTTTGTAGGAATACTCATAACTGGATATTAGTAGAGTGGACATCATGACATTCACATGCACATAGTTTATTATTTCAAAGGTTGATATGATAAAGGTAATTGGTATAAAGAGTGAAAAGAATTTTTATTGCTATTTGCTATCGTGAAATGCAACTCTTATCATTTTTTTTTTTCAAAAAACAAAAAAATTTTTTTTGGTTTCAATTGTTTAAACTATTATACCTTGTTCTTGTTAAGACTACAGTAGTTTCTTATATATACGTACGTACATATACTTATAATAGTATTACATAAATATGTTTAAGATCTTTAAGTAAAATGAGAGCACGTTTGCTTATTTTACGTGTGGTTAGATTATATAATTTTTTTTTCTTTATTTATAATATATAAAAAGTAAAGTTTAACCAACACGATAAACTGGATATGTACAGTATGTCAAGTAAAAGGTTCCTAAAGATTTCCTAAAGATTAAACAGAAAAGCATTAATTTAAATATATCTCTTAAGATTAACATAATAGCGAAAGTTAAAAAGCAAATATTTAATTCTGAATAAATTTTGTGCTTATAATTTTCAACAATTCTATTCTAATTAATGAGGTTCTGTAAAGACACACCTAGGCCGCATGTGCTTTGTATCCCATAAGCTTAAATTTCTAAAATTTTTGGAAACTAACTGAATAATTTGCAAGAGAAAAAACGTGAATCCAAGTATCTTTGCCTGATGTATGAGATACCCAAACATTAGCAATAGAAATTGGTACTTTTTTCTAATAATCATTATTGAAATTTATCATAAATTTGAAATGAAAATCTTTGATAGCACATTTTTGGTGTATATTTTTGGTGTATTTGGCGATTTTTGTTATTCCATTCTGTTATTCAATTTTTCATTTTTAATTTGATTAATTTTCAAAATTAATTGAGGTACTCACGCGTTTTTTTCAATATAATAGGTTTTCAATACAAAACCATTTAAATATTTCACATTTTCAAAACAAATCTCCCTTTCAAATGCAAAAATAAATTTTTTAACATTCGTTAACACTGAATAAGTTTAAAAGAAATTGAGTTTACTAATTGTTATAAAACTTAAATTAACTTTTTTTCTTTTTTTAATAAAAATAAATTGTTGCCACAAATCTAATTTTTCGAAATTAGACTAAATTTTATTTAAAATAAAGTTTTATTTAACTCATTTTATGGTAACCAGATTTTTTGAATTATTTGTTGCTACATTTAAGATTTATTTTCTATACTGTATTAAGCCAATTATACTTTTAACATTTTCATTTAGTTAAATTTTTAAGATAGAAGAGCTTATAGAAAGGATTAAAAACTTTAGTTCTCCCCTCATACAGTCTTAAATACTTTAAATTTGAAATTTTCTTTTTCTTTTTTCAATTAAGCATATAAAATTTAATTAAAAGTTTTTAATCGAAAATTAATGAAATCTCTAATATTTATATTTAGAAAGAAAATTTTATTTTGTAATTCATTTAAAAATTCTTATTTTTAAGACTTTAAATTCTGACATCCAGTATACTTTAGAATGCATTTATAATAACGTTAAATTATGATTGAAGTCGTGACAATTTAAATTTTTCAATATATGATGAACTTACCAAATAATTCACCATGTGGTGGAAAATAATCATTATATTGTGACAAAGCCACTTTTAAAAAAGCATTGCATCGTCGATGCATTGTCGGCATAATGAGAAAATTATTTCAATGTTGCACAGTGGTTTCATTTTTTTATTGGTTTTAAAAATTTATTCAATTTTTAAAACCAATAAAATTCAATCAGAATGTTCTAACAGTTAATCACACCACACTTCTTGATGTTAATATGTGCAGTCAAAATTTCAAGAGAGATTGAATGCTCATAAACGGAATTGGAAAAACATCAGGGTAATCAAAAATTTAAAAATTATTTTAAAGATAAATTTGAATTTCCAAAGAATATAACATTTTTCTATATACATTTTAGTGATAAACACAAACTTTCCTAAATGACTTAATTTCACATTTAGTTTAAATGCGGTATGGGAAAACTTTTACATTTTAATGTTAATCAAATCACTAAATCTTAAAAGTCATATAGATATAAGGGAAAAAATTACAAATATGTGTTTTCATTTTATTTTCCTCTTCAACGATTTTATACATTTCCTTGTATTCAGAATGATTTTTTTTCCTTTCCCATTAGATTAAGGACTCAAATTTTTCATTTAAATTATTTTTAGAAGAAAGTTATCATATTATCATATATACTTGTTTATAGAAAAATTATTATCGTTCAATAGGTAAATTTAAAGAAAAGTTGAGTATTAAATTAGATAAACTCATAGAGAAAAAAAAATTATATGTAACATTCAGAATTTTTGATTTACATTAGAAAAAACTTGATTTAGAATTCAAGTTAATATTAATTTCTGTAATTTATTAGAATTTAGTAAGCCAATATATTTGAATTTAGTATAATTATAAAAATTCTCATTTCTATAATCATAGAGAATAAATATTTAAAATGGTAACCTTAATTCACTTGCATAACTATATAGATTGGTCCATTGTTTTGTTTTTTATATATGTACACCACAATTTTTAAAGATCATACAATAAACTCTACAGAGGATAAAAATGAATACGAACAATTTACACAATGAATGCAATTATTATCTTTATTTCTCTAAAATGATTTTTTTTTTGTCATGCCATACAGAGATACACTTTAAGAATAATATATACGTGCGCTCAAAAAAAAATTAGTAAATTTTTTTCTATGGCATACAACGTTCTCCACATAGTATATAAACTCATACATGCATTATAATGAAATGATAAAATCATTTTGTTTACCCCAACATTTTAACTTTTAAAAAAGTTTTAAACAAAATTAAAACTAGATGTACTGCTAACATAAAAATAAATAAAGAAAATCAGAAAAAAAAAATCACAAATTCTAACCAATAAATTTCTCTTAGGAATCATTAGCTTCAAAATCAGAATCCTCTTGTGATTTTTGTCTCTATATGTGTGTGTGTTCACTTGTAAATATGAACGTGATATAGAATACATGCATGCATCTTTTTTATATTCCTTTGCCTTTTAATGTGAACATAAATAGAGCAAAGACAAAAATTTTGAATACACATACAGATTTTTTTTTTTGTTATTTTTTTTCTATTTTTTTTTTTTTGACCCTCATCAATGTGAAAATGCAAAAAACTAATACAAATTCTTTTTTTTATTTTAATAAAGTTCTCTTTGATACTGTTCAGATTGTAGAATACAAAATGAATTTTGTGCGAATATTTAAAGTGACCATTCATTGAATTTTCAAGCGTGAAATTCTGTGAAACTTTTGAATTTTCTGAATAAAAAAATCGAAAACTCATAACACCTCACACCACCTGCCGTTACCCCTCTAAATCAATACTGACTGTTCTGTCTGCGTTTTGTCCACCTTAAAACAAACAACGTTCTTTACCAAGAGCAGAGGGAAATGACACTGTTTTGTATGTATTTGGTATATGAGTAGCAGACTCATCTTCTCGGATTGACTTTAATCGATTTCCACGTCTTAGAAATGTGTCTTAGTATTAAAAAAAATCATAAAACTTCTGTGTTTTTGTAATTTGAAATTATACCGTCAAGTCCAGCTGTTTTATAGGACGGGAAGTTGTGTGTAAGTCAGTCGATAAGCCTTATAATGATTTCAATAGTTTTACCCAAGATAAATCGATGATTATGGTCACCGGTAAAACATACAACGTACATATATAAAAAAAGGTAGTCATGGTTTTTTTTTCGTTTTGCTTTTGCTATCAAAGATGACTGATAACAATGTCATGTTTGAAGAAGCTTACAACACATTTATCACAAATTGCAAAGCAATTCTTTATTTTGAGGTTAATAGAAAATGATGATAACCTATCATATCAGGATGGTTAATAATGTTTAAGACATGATAAAAAACGAGAATTATTAAAAAAGAAAATACTTATTTAAATAGCATGTGGAAAATAACTTTAATGAGGAGAATTTTGAATTTCCAAGATTTATAGGTATATGAGTACTATGCTTGCTTTTTAATAGAAAGAAGTCATTGGCATAATAGATCCCGTATATGTTAAACAAAGAAATTAAAATTAAATATGGGAGCTCCCACTTCAAATGATTTAAACAATGAAATTTGACAGCAAATATTCTTTTATAAATTTAAGCAATAACCGACATTTTTAATTTCAAAATCTAAATATGAAGATTTTTGTGAGACGTAAATCACAATTTATTTTAATCATCCCCAATTTTGTAATTCAATTTTTGTGTTACTAAGTTGAGTTTAAATTAATCTAATATTAGGTTACATTTTTTATTTAAAATATTTAAAAATTTTTGTTATAATAGGAATTTTAACAACTGAACTTATCCTAAAATCAAAACTGTAACCGCATCGAAATTCTTGTAGTCGAAGCTCAAGCGTTTTAACAAAGAGACGTTGTTTTAAACGCAATCATAGGAAACTCTCCATTTATAGCATCTGGTGTTAATGACCGTTCGGATAGCACATTTCTTAAAAAAATATTTACGAGTACAATGAGCTGAAACGTCCCAATTAACAAAACCACTTTTAATTGAAAATTTTCTGGCAACCCTAAAATTATAAACCAACGCACACATTAAATATTATGTAAGAATAGTTTTTCCACTTTTCTTTTTACTGTATACCAAAATATTTTAACAAATGTGTAAGTTTAATCGTATTAAATGACCTCTAGAAACAATGAAAGACATAACTTTTTCAATACTCTTATTTTTAACTATTTAAAAGGATCATTTGAGAGAACCATCTGATGTTTAAATTTAACATTTTTGCTTTATTTGTTTTAATTTTTACTTTAAAACTTTATTTTTTTTTTTTATCATTTCAGTGATTTGTTAAGCAAAGGATATTTATTATTTTGTAAAATATTCGCGAAGAAGTGTGTTGGTGTAAAGAAAATCGTGTATAATACATTGTCAGACGGGAACGTATACAAAAATTATACTAGTTAAATGATACTATATTAGCACTTTAGAGGAAAATTATATTGCAACTATGGGCGAAAGTTTAAATAAGATCCAAATACATCGAGCCACAGTTGATTGAGCTCTCTTGTCCAGTGCATTACATGGAAAATTTTACACAAAGGTGACGAATTACACACTTATAAAAATTTAAGCTTGTTCAAGGATTGAAGTTACATAACCATTAATATGTTGTTCCTTCGATGATTGGACTCTTGATGTGTTGTACCCATTGTTTTATATCAAAAATGTGTTGGACAATAACCCTAATACCTTGAAAGAGCTTGTAAATAAATTTATTAGATGGGATATTGGGATGGGGTATGGGCACGATCGAAAAAGTGGGTCAAAATTACACTACATCATAATTTAGTGTTCTTTTCAGCAGGGAAAACTCCTTTTACATGGAATCCTTCTCAATTGAATCTTAATCATGATTTTCATTATTTAATCCACTTGAACTAACATTTAACATATTGTCCCTCAGTTATTCTCTAATTCTTCTCCAAATTCTTTTTTCCATTTTTCCCTTCAAATATTTTTGAAGTTCTTTTACTATTTGTTCTGATAAATCGAAACATATTTAAAATTTTCTTAATTAAAGTAAAATATTA
This sequence comes from Condylostylus longicornis, assembly GCF_029603195.1. Lineage (NCBI taxonomy): Eukaryota > Metazoa > Arthropoda > Insecta > Diptera > Dolichopodidae > Condylostylus > Condylostylus longicornis. The sequence goes on along the minus strand of NW_026577971.1, from coordinate 763,375 downwards.
ATTATCCCCTGTATTATTAACCAATTTTAGCGTATTAAAAGAACAATCTACAAATTCTATATATCGTTAAATCTATAAGATATGTAAAATACCATTTAGAATGTAAATATTTTGACCTGTAACTTGTCTAATGACAATTTAATGTAAAATTTTAAATAATTTTTTATACTTTTGTAGATAATCGTTAATTTAACATCTGTTCTATAACATAATATTTCTATACGTTATGTATGCATAATCTATGTCAATTTTCTATAGGTACGCATAACCTAGACATTTCACAAAATATTCTATTTTTCTAGTTCATTAAATATTTCAATTTTAATATTAAGTGAGGCTGAAGAAAAAAGCAATTGCTAAAAATACCACCAAGAAGGACATTACTTTATGTGCTTTAATATGTAATATTATACCTATGTATGTAGGTGTTTAATGTATATCGTATATTTGGTTGTATGATACTTTCGTATCTTGTTCGTTTTTATACAAATATAACGTTTAAATAAAAATTCAATTTTAAATTACTTATAATATATAAATTTTGCATATATACCTATGTATATATTTCATACATATGTATGTATGTAATGTATGTAAAAATTCATGACCCTTATATTATACATTGATAACATGTACATAGGATTTTATATTTAGTTGGTATGAACAATTTTCACCTATCTGATATTAAATGATATGGTTGGTCTCCTCCGTTCTACTTTTAACATAAAGATCTGGGATTCTTGATAATGTAGATTCAGTAATGGTATGTTTTTATTCTATTCGATATTTTTATCATACTTTTAACATCAATTTTTATTTTAGAAGGTGTTCCAATCAAAATATTACAAAAAGAAAGTTCTGTATATATTGCGGCGAATTGTTTTTATTGAATCTTGTTGTTTTAAGACTGTGATTCCGGAATTTATACAGAGCGTATCGTATTTGTTTTCCGAACTTTTCAATATCAAAATTTTTTTCTGTGCTAAACTGATATTTTCTTTCATTTGTTCATTTTATTTATTAAATATTTGATAAAGTAACCAAGCTAATTGCTAAAAAATCCGACTTTAATATAATTTTTCTCGGGAAAATCATCAATTACGAATGGTACATTTATGTTGCCAAAATGAAAGTTTTAATTTTCCATCTAAGACTCAAAGAAGAAAATGCTACAAAATTCGATAGCTTTTTCTTCATTCATTCTCTACTGTGTTTTCGTTCTCCATTTGGATTACTTGACACTTATACACATTCCCTCACTATGGAATTATATTTTAAACTGAATTTTCAAGTAATTAAGATAAAAAAAAATTAAGAATAATATAACAGAAAGGCGCAGAAAAATAACAGAAAAGTGCCTCATAAAAATGTTATCATAACGAAAATGATAACACTAATATCGATAGCATTGATTATAATGATGATTGTGATGACTTTATTTTATAATGATGGAACTATGAACATGCTTATTATACTTATCGTATTGTTGGGAAAATTGTTGTGGTTTCAAATATGTTTTAGTCGTTTTAAAAATTCCTTAAAATACAACTATCACAACCAATATATACCAGGACTAATTTGTAACATTGATTTTTAATCAAAAAAAATAAGGAGCAAATAGAATGATAATAATAAAATATGCACCCCACATAATATAAAGAAAGTTTTTTTGGGATTTAGTTTTATTAAGTTGCTTATATAGACTCCATAATCCCATCTGTTCATATATTTACAACAATATAATGTGGGGGGACAAGTATGAATAAAGCAAGGAACAGTATTATTTCAGCAGACGTTATTGTTTTATATTTAAAAAAGATGGTGATGATTGTGTCATTGCCTTATCCTTTGCATAAAATTTTGTTCTACTTTTTTTCGTCTTTCATGTACCGTGTTCTTTTTATTCCTCAAAACCATTAGTTGAGTTTTTAGAATAAATGGATTCGAATAGAAGAATTTATAATACGTCACTTTAATAAAACAAAAAAGATTTAAAAGAAAATATTCATAGATCAATTTTATAATCACAGTTAATTTTAGAAGACAATTTTAAAGCATCAATATAGGAACGGGAATAAAAATTGTTAATGGTTTTGTTTTTAATTTTTGTTCTTGTGTTCATTTTCTTTTTTTTTTTATAATTTAATTATGATAGAAAATTTTTCTACTAGAGTCATAAATTCAATAAGAAAACAATAACGAATCAAGTTTTATAATTAATTAAATAAGAAATTTTCATGAAAGGTTAAAGGGCTGTTATTAATAAAGATGAAAATGAAAAAAAAAAGTGCTATAGAGAGCAAAGTGAAAAAGTCTTTTTAAAAAAAAAAAGAAAAATCTAATGAATAATTTATTAAAGATTCTCTAGAAAATTATTTTCTTAACAGTTTTTATGTTTTTGACATTACTTCAATATTTTCTTAAAAAATTGAAAAAAATTATGTTTTATAATTAATTGTCTGAAATAGAAAACAAAAATTTAACTCCTAAAACTATGATGAGAAAATTTTAAATTTTTCACATTAAAAACATTTACACGCGAAACAACAATAAAACTTAATTGGTTTGTCATCACTTGTAAAAGGATTCTTGTTATTTTGCAAATTGGAAAGAAATATTTATGTTTATTTATTTGGTTCATCTCTGTCCAGGTTTTAGTTCATCAGACATAAATTTTGCAGCAAAAAAATCACAAAAAATTTCGTTCCCCTAAAAATATGCAATAAAGTAGAATATTTTCTAATAAAATGATTCTGTAATTTGCCATATTTCAAATTCATCCTTTCGCATTATTATCAGATTTTAGTCTTTTAAGACCCAAACTGTTATAGTTGGGCTGGCATCTGATGAATTTTTCATACACATTTTGAATTCAGAATTCCTGAAATAATTTAGTACTAGTTTGTAATTATAATTTTACAATTTTATCATTTCAAATTTTCGGTTTATTAATATCTTTCTGTTCAGTTCGTAAATTAATATGTACACACTATAATAAAGGAAATTTTTTAATAAAATAAGCAAGATTGTGCTTATAAGAAAAGTAAAAATCCGAATAAAAGAAAATAAATTTAATAAAAACTTTATTAAATTTACAAATTCTAATAACAATTATAAAAAGACCAAGGTGCATTACTTTTTGTTATTTCACAAATCTGGAATGAAATTTTTCATTTCATTATTAAATTTTCATTTTTACATTATTATTTAAAAGAATCTATTTCTAACCACCTCGATTTTATCCAAAAAAAAAACAAATTGAGTATTTCCTTAAGGACATCATTATCATTATACAAAATAAAAATTTTGTCTGTGTGTATTCAACCAGTCAATTAGAATTTTGTATTATTGTATTTTTGAAAAACTATTCTCACAATTTTAATACACTGAAAAAAAAAAAATAAGAACAAAAATAAAGTAAAATTCCGAAGTTTTTTTAGTATTCAAGAATTCAACCGCATTTAATGTAAAATTTTAAATATAATTTCTTTTTCTGAAAATATTGTACAAAAAATTCAATAAAATTTTATTCTAAAAATAGAAATTTTCATTTGAAAATAAAAAAAAAATATTTACTTTTTATTTTTTAATAATAAATTCAACTTTTTTAATAATTCAATTCAGAACAAGTCTGACTCGCCAAAAATATTTTATTTTTTATTGTTCTGAAGGAGTTTTTTTTTCATTTTCATCAATAAAAAATTTTGAATCGTAGTTAAATTTATAGTTTTTCTATTTTAACTGCTTTTTTTTTATCATTATTATGTTAATTTATATTTATAGCAGTAGTTTTTGTTATTATTGTTGTAATTTAAAATTGAATCCAATGATTTTTCCAATTATTTTTAATTGGTTTGAATAAAGAAGGAAAACAAAATTAAATTAAGAAAAAAAAGTTTTTTTTTTCTTATTTTTCTATTTGTAGGACAAGTTCTTTTTTTTTTTTGGTATTTCTTTCTTTTATTTAATTTTTTGTTCAAAAATTTTCTTTTTATTACTTACTTATTTTACTTACTATACATTTACATCATATTACAGTTGCTTACTCAGACCGAAACTATCCAAGCATAGACAATTTGAGAAATAATTAATCATTGAAAAACGTCAATAGTTTTAATTGAAATTAAGATATTTAAAAAAAAATTGAATGATTATTTTAAATAAAGAATGAAGAAAAAGAAGAAAACGAAAAAAAAATTAGGAGGAAATAAAAATTTGAACGTTACAAATTTACAAATTAATAGTTTTTAAATTCGAAGACTTTAATTTAAAAAAAAAATAATAATTACTTTTTTTTTTGTATGCAAATACTTTATTCAAACATTTTAAATTGAAATTTTCCGAAAATTTTATTTACATTACGAAATTGAAAAATTATTCTAATTTTTTTTTTCTGTGTTTTTCTCATTTATAGTGAGCGGAAGAGAATTATTCAAAATAAAAACTGAAGAGTTGAAGAGATAAATTTTTAAAAATTTAAATTGAAGAGAGAAATTTTGAACTTGTTTTGTATTGTAGTGCAATGCTTGAAATCGATACTGCTTCAAAATTTTGTTGAAAGCTCAAATCGGAAAGTGAAAAGAGTCCGGCGATTCCAACTATATTACCATCAACCAATGAAGAGTATCCAATAAGTGTCTATAGCAATAATATGCTTAACACCTACATAGAAAATAAATTTCAATGGATTTTACTGTACGTTAGACAGCAAAAAACCTATTCTACTTTATATTTTTAATTAAATTCAATTTGAAAAACACACGTTCAGCGGCCGCTAAACTGTATGGAAAGCTTGAAATGGTTAAAATGAATAATAGTAATTTATTTTTTGATAATTTGGAAAAATTATTATATTACTCTTGAATTCAATAATACTTTTGTAAAATGAAAAGGGTAAACCCTTTATTTGTGTAAAAAGTTATCATTGTTGTGACATTTTATATAAAAATGATGTCAATTCACTGAGAAACTTGATTATGGTTAATTGCTAATTTTGAATTTTTAAAAAACAAAATTTTAAAATTATAAATTTTTTTATACATATTTTTCAATAATCTATATAATTTTTTTGTTTTTTGTAGGTTTTTTCACAATTTCGATTGCTATTACATTAAAGAGAAGCTGTGACGTCATGTCCGCACAACAATTCCAAAATGTTGAATTACTGAAAAGATGAAATTAATAAAGTTCGATGACCAACTAATTTTACTTTGTGGATTTGTTAATTTCTAACTGAAATAATTTTATTTAATTTTCGGGAGAGCATGAATTATGGGAATTACACGGAGCTTGTTTATATTGACTATAACATCGAACTGATTGCAGCTTTGAAGAATAACATTGAATGTACATAAAGTGTACAAAAGTGCAAGAAAAATTTGTCCAAAAATTTTAATATTCTAATGCACCACCTAAAGTGTAGTTGTGGCTAAGATTAATATGACAATGGTTTATAACTCCAGTTTTTAAATTTTTGATAAGTAAGTAGATTAAAAAATGTAAGTTAAGCTTGCTTACCATTTTTGACTTTCTAAAAAATATTTTTACGATCATATTCACACTTTTCACATTAATTTTTTACTTTCTCGATATTCCATTTTTTGAATAGATATTGACGCATTTGATAGAAAACATTCATTTAATTTGAAATCTCACAAATTATTATTTAGAATCAAATTTTATTACAAACGTTAAAACGCATATATATGTATGTGTATAAAATAACAGAACAAAGCGATTATATCGACTTTATTTCTCTCATTTATTCTTTTTTCTCAAAAATATTTTTAACGCCTCTTTTGTATTACTCCCCTTTTATTTAATTATATGTATATAATAAATAGATAAATAAAGTGTGTAGGTATGATATTTAAAGACAATTGAAAAACCCAAAATAAGAAACCGGAAAAGTCAAATTTTCACTAGAATAAAAAAATAATAAATTGTTTTCCATTCTTTTCTTGTATACTTACAAATGAAGTTTTAAATTCTTAAGAGAAGACTTTTTATTACAAATCGGGCAAAAGTTCAAATCAATTCATGTGATTAACAACGTATTGTGTAATATTCGTTTCAAAAATACTAGATCGCATCATTTGTATTGCTAAATCAATTTTAAGCACATTCTAAAAATCATATTTGAAAAATGAATTACAATTGTAAAACTTTTGGTTGTTTATACATAAACAAGGCATTGCAGGCTTCTTTGTCATTTTTTACGAATTGAGACTAGTGTGTGGTGATTTTACTATGACGATGATGCGACAGTATCAATTACTTTTGAGGACACTTAGCTAAGAGGCGACTTATTCACATGGGAGTGATGTGATGTCATCTTTATGCCTGTTGGAAGTGTTTTTTTAGCAATCCTATAATTCTATGAGGATTGTGGATGTGATAAACATTTTATAAACAGTCAATGGCTGCACTTTCTTGGCCTAAATTCGAATACAGCCAAATTTAAATAAAAAAGAAATATAATTAAATGTTTGTTTTTGTACACATTCTTCAGTTATTGTATCTGCGCAATAACTTTTCAGATTTTGAATCATTAATTCCCATCAGATCCACATATATTTTCAAAACATTTATTGGATTTATTCAAAAAATTTTGTAGAAAATGATATTCGCCTTCTTCAAAAGCACTAATTTCATTCGGATTCCTTAAAAATTATGTAGAAAATGCTCAAATGAAGTAAAAATTTTTATTCTTTCAAACACACATTGTTTGTGTTATATAATCATAGTTTTATTTATATAAAAGTATGTATGTTTATACATGAACACCACATGTAAATTATTAAGTACTTGTAAATTTTTTCTACTTTTTAATTTTGCTATTCTAAGGAAAAGTTTGGAATTTTTCCAATTCAATATAGCCATTTTTTTTAGCTTATTATTAACAAAAACAAAGGCAGAAGAACAGAAAGCAAGAAAGAAACCCGAACATACACCAAACAATCGGGTTTCATAGATTTTTTAAGTCAAAGAATAAGAACAATAAAAAAAGTCACGCTAAAAGATAGATAAGTCAACTTTTCTAGGAGAACAAACGAATGATTTATGTTTATATAAAAAGATTTTATGTCTTTTTTCCTAGAACACTCATTACAACTTAATAGCATTAAAGCATTATTGAAGAAAGAATAATGAATTCTATTGACAATAATAGCCGTAAAATCACACAACTCCATCACCCTTATTCATATTGATACCTTCAAAATTTATTGTTACAATATCGGTAGGTTTATGTAGGTACGATAGTTTTTGAACTGCGCAAGATAAATTACTTTTCATAGTTTCTTTTACAATGCAACAAAAACAAAAGCCATAACAGCAACAGCAATAACAAAATCTCTTCTTTGAACGCTTCGTTCAAAAAATAGAATAATAGCATAGTGGGTAACAAAGTAAAGGAAGGGAAAATTACATAAAGAAATGGCTAAGAAAACAATCAAATAGGAAAACAAGCAAACATTCAAAAAGAAAACTATTGTGTTCTCTTTTTGGGGTTCAAGTTTTTGTTATTTTAAATTTTTGTGTTACTAACGTTCGTGTATAAAGTTCAAGTTCAAAACATGATTTTGTATTTTTCCATTCCAAACAACAAACTGAAAAGAAAAAAATTTATCTAGCATTTTTCTTGTTATGTACTTTATATAAATTTAATAAATTTTAATCTTTCTTTTAGCGGGAAAAATCCATTGAAATATTGCAAGGCGTCCATTTGTAATTTTTTATTTTTTTGCTTGTTTTGTGAATTAAAGTCTTCGGGCTCACAGTATTTTTAATTATTTGCAATGAGTTTATTTAGTGTTTAAAGTATTTGAACTTAATTTTTGAATAGGACTGTATAAAAATCTGATGGCTGCATTGCAATGTAGAAAGATACTTTGCTGTATTTTTGAATTCATAGGATGAGAATTCATTGAATTCATGATAAACCTCGCAATCGGAAACGCGCTAAATGTTGACAATTTCAGTCGCTGACAATTTTAACAATTTATTTCTGCGAATGAAATTCTCAATAAAGGACATACATACGTTAAATCACAATGTGCCTCTTAAATTTCTATTAAAACGACAATATGGTAACCCCAATTTTAAAAAGCAAATACATATTTTATTTAATCTGTTCTTATATTTCTCGCGAGTCAATAAAAAATAATCAAAAATCAAATGACATTTAAAAAAATAATTTACAAAAAAAACACAAAGAGTATAAAACATAAAAAAAATTTAAAATGAAGAAAATACGCGCATCTACTTTACTACTACGTTTGTTGTAACATAAAGTAGTCACCTATAATAAAAAGATCTTTCTATTCTTTAAGGCTGTCATTACGGGAAGTAAGTTCCGTTATTTTACTAATGAATTTATTATGACATTTATAAACACAACCTACAAAAAAATTGTAAGCTTTGAACCTAATGTAACGTCAAAATGCGGTTTGTTAGAATGCGATTACCAGTATATTGCATGATAGAAGAAGAATATTATTATGTATTCTATTTATTCTTTTCATTTTTTATCTTGAAACTTATAAAAATAGTTATGTATATAAATGTGTAAGTATGTAAGAATAACGTTCTTAGTAAAAGTTGTTATTTTTATAAAATTGTATTAAAGAATTTCTGCCGCACATAAAGTATGCTATCTATAAACGAGGCTCTTAGAATGTCTATTGTTCTATTTCATTATACTTATATATTTTCATTAAACGAATTTTATATTGAGATTGGATTAGATTATTCTTTTGAAATCGTAAGAAAGTTTTAATCTAAAAAAAGTAGATTTTACATAATATTTGGCATTAGCACTTAAACAATTTAACATACTTTGAAAATAATAAATTATGATTATCGAGTTCCGTCAAGAAAATTTAAAAAATGTGGCAAGACAAGGTTAATTATTATAGTTTAGAATTTTGACAATCTGAGCAACATAAGACAACGAATTGAATCATTATTCATATTGACAACTAATTGTCAATAAATCTTTGATTCCGTCAAAATATAATACATATTCAAAAGAAATTTCTCTGAAAAGCCAATTACGAATTAGAAAAAGTTATCCAAGGGATTGAGCCAACTATTTTCAAAAATAAAAATGTTTAAATATAAATCCATCTACAACATGTACTTAATTATAATTATGATTTTAATTGGACACACCACTGTATATTCAACCATAAATTAATCGATTTAGTGGATACGACCGGCGGCACACATATGAACTGGAAAATAAAATTTTATTTTTTATTTAACAGTAATGAAATGTAAAATTTTCTGCTTTACTGAAAACTTTATTTTGTTTTTTCTCGTTTGTGTTCTGGTCGACTTCAGTTCTTAAATATTTTCTAAAAAAAAAAATTTCAATTCGATTTGATCTAATGATTATGGTCAACGAAAATTGTTAAGAAAAAAGAAAATTGTTGAGGAGCACGATAGTAAAATAGCAACAATAGCAGCAGCAGCACTAACAACAGTAGTTTGCTTTCTTATAAGATCTAGTTTATTAAATTATTACATAATCTCTGTTAATATAACTAGTTTTTCGTAGAAATAACAACGAAAAAAAAAAAACAACAAAAAAAATATGCACAACGATAACATTCATGCTGTAAAAATGCATTTAAAATAGAAAAAAAGAGAAAAATTAATGTATTGCAAAAATTCTAAAAAGGTTATTCACGTCATTACAATACCAGTTAGACTGCTCTTATACATACATAATATATAACGTATACATAAAAAATTGTATGTATTATATAAAAATGGTATATACTCGATTGGTGTAATGTTGTACAACATTTTAAATTTAAGTCTCATAGATGTACTTTTATTGTTATTGTCGTGTCTACTATTGTTTTTGTAATCTTGTTTACGTTTATCAAACAAAAATTTTGAAAGAAATCATAATTATAATATTCCTTTATCTTTAATAGCGGTGATTTAATATGAAATAAAATCAAATGAAGCACTTAATTAAACCATTAAAATTGTTTTTATATTTTTTTGTACATTGATGTGAAAAAGAATAAAGAAGATGAACTTTAAATGTTTCATTTATATGCGCGAAATTCTTACATACTCTTGTTATATGTATATAGTTTAAAATAATTGTACAAAGTTAATAACCCATAAGCTACGAGATGGTTTACTTTTGAATATTTTTTAAAATATACTTATGTATGTAAGTTAAAAGATTCTTAACAGCAACATTTATTGAGTTCATTCAATGTAAGTTTATTTGACGCTGCTACAAAATTATTAATTAGGTGTTTATCGCCGACACTGTAATTTTAAATTATTACAAAAATAATGTAAAATTTAATTAAAATTTATTTAAAACGAAATTATTAATAAAAGTTTTAATTGAAACCGAAACATAGGGTCGTAATTAAGTTTTTTTTAAACAATAGCTTATTTGTAAAATATTAAAATTCAAGTAATAGAAGAAGGAGGAAAAACTTTTGGCAATGTCCAAGAACCTTTCAATAAATTTTATTATAAAACATCGAATTTTGTTATAAAATCTTTAAAGAAATAAAAATGCAGTTCTTTAATTAATGTAAATTTTCCGTACTAATTTTTTTTTAAGAATATTTATAGTAAGTTCCCAAAAAAAAGAGAAACTTTGTCTTACACAAATCATTTAATATTTAAATTTTATAATTTATAATTTTTCTGCATATCCATGTATTTCTTGGCAATATTTTCTTATTGTTTTTCCTAATTATATTTTAAAATAAGGGTATATTTTATAAATTATTAAGTATCTTTAATAAATAACCTTAATTAATTATTTAAGATTATATAAAAAGAAAATAATTCATGCTTCAAAATAAAAAATTCTCTTTTGAATTCATTTTTATATTGAAAGTTCAATGAAAGAAACATATTATAAATATGTATGGATTTATGTACGGATGTATGTATGTATAAGAAGAAACTAAAGATTAACCTTTTATAATGAATTTCTCTTTATTTTCATCTCTTTATCTTTTTCTCAAACAAATTTAAATAATTTTTATTGTAAATTTAATAAAAGTTTTCAAGAAATTTTTATGTTATACAATAATGCAGTTAAAAAATATTAAAATATTAGAGATTTACTTATACACAGTACATTTATATAATTAATATTAAATTATATAATAATATGTGAGTACATGTGTATGTATAATTGAAAAAAATTCAAATGACAATGAAATCATCTTAATTTTTTCATTTCATTTTATCATTTTATTAAAACAAAAAAAAAATTTAATTTAAAAATTCCTTAAAAACAAATTTCCTTTTATTTTTTCATATATTTTTGTTATATAATATTGCACATATTTGTGTCAAAAACAAAATATCATTGACATTTATTCATACAGTATAGAAAGAGAGAGAAAGAAAAAAAAAGAAATACTTCAACTGCTTTCAAAAAGTTTTACAACTCGTTTTTCTTCAGATTTTTGCTATATTACTCTCTTGTTAATCTTCCTAACTTTATTCTTCAAAAAAAAAAACTTTATTCTCTTTTGAAATTCTCTTTCGAAATGTCATATATAAATTTTGTAGAGTATTTAAAATTTAAAATAACTTTGTGTAGTTGCAAAAACAAAGTTTGATTTTTTTTTTCTTGATTTAAATACTTACAAAACAAAAATTAAAACTTAGAAATTGTCATTTTTTATATAGTTTTCAAATAGTTACTAAATAAAATGCTGGTATGATTAAATTCGCTTCAATATTGTCAACTACAATTGCGTATAATTTTCGTCGAAAACCTGAGACATTATGTAATTTACATATTAGCATAGACTGGGAGTACTTATACTCTATTAAGAACATTAGCGCATATCGTTGGTCTCTATAAAGAGTAATTTACCGAGAGTTTTCGAGGCAGTTCCAGAAAGCCTTGTATTTCCATTTATGCAGTAAAATTAAGCATCCCAATCAAGTTTTAAATTCTATCGAATAGGTGCTTATACATCAAGCGGGAAAACTCATTTGGTTCTATATCAATTTAAAATTCAGTCCTGAGCAAGAGTCCCATTATATATTACAGAAGGCATTGGAAGTGTTTTCATTTTGATGCTATATACCTTGTTACAAACTCAATACACCTGTTTTCATAAAAAAATTTCTTAAAAGTGCTGGTATTAAAATGAGTAGGTACGAATATTTTGATTTGTTAAAAAATCAGTACAAAAATTTATAAAATTCTTTCATACCCTTATTTATAGTGCCACGTATTTTAAAGAAAACAAAAAATTCATGCAGCCATTTTTCAATTTAAATAATAAACAAAACACAACACAAACAAAAACGGGGAAAACAGTGAAAACTATTAAATTTTTTTTTTAATTTATTGTAATTTATTTTAAGTGCATTTTTTTATGAATTTTTTATTAAATTAAATTACCTATACCGAAAAAAAAAAAAAATAATAATTAATATCACGCTCACCTGAATCAAAAGAATTTCTTCCTATTTTTTATTTACCTGCAAACTAATTTAATTAAATTCAATGTGAGAGTGCTGGACAATCATAATGTTCGTAATATGCACTTATTAAAATATTATGTAAATTTTTAACTTTTACTACTATGATTATTTTGTAACCAAACTTATGTGGCATGGCATGAATATTAAAATTATTTAATTCTACCTGTGTTTTATAACAGTTAGTATAGTAGGTAATAGAATTCTTATCATCAACATTTATTACGTGATACCATAAAATTCATAAAGTGAGTTCTTAGAATAGAATTATGTAGAAAACTTATTTCTTATATTTTATTGGATGCATTGATAATTTCTTTAATTTTTAAAAAAAATTTTTAATAATGGTTTGACTTGTGTATTTTTTGTACCGTATTTAAAAAATAATATGAGAGTAGATTCAAAAAATAATGATAAATTTATATATATAGAAGTTAACAAAAGAGATCTGAGGAATGTAAATTTTGTTTTCCATAAAATGGACATTATCTATAATCTACATTAAATTTACATACGTATTCGTATATGTGCCGTTCTATAAAACTCAAAACACCATCGTTAAGGTGCTCATTTAACTTAATGGTGTATAAAAAGTTATATTTTATTTTTTTATATAAAAATTTTTATAAAACGATAAAAATTTTAAAATATCTATTTTATTTTTTATTATAGTGTAGTGTAAACGAAGATTTCCATGAAACAAGGAAATTAATAATTGCCTAAATTTTCTATGGAAGTTAAACTCATTTAATTAGAATAATATTTGGAAGAACTTCATTAATTAAGAGGATTCAAATACTTGTAAGATTTATAGGATGATATAAAAATGTACGTAGCCATCATAGGGTTTGGCTGTATTGTGTATAAATTTTTTCAACTCACACAAATGAAACAAAAAGGAATATAAAGCTAAACTGAAACCAGCAAAAGCGACAGCAATCATGAAATCAGCTAAACAGATGAATAATGAATACAGGAAGGTCCACGCTTTTCAATAGACATCTGAACTTGTTCGTGATTCAGTTAAAAATGCTGTTTGGAGAAAAACAAACCGAATAACAAAACCAAAGAATACAGACAATGAAGCTATCACAGTAATGTTGAAAGAACTATTACAAGGGTAGATGCGTGGATAACTTCGATATATGGATCGATCATAAATACGGTAAACACAATTTTATTAATTTGTTAGAAAAGAGAATTCTATGCTTTAATTAAACGTTTACAAAAAATCTTCATAAATGTAGAAAAGTCAATATGAGAGTCATTAAAGAGTTCTTAAATTTTAGATTTGGTAATCTTTTAGTTAATTAAACTGGGTTATTAGCTAAGTTTACTCTTATTTTGTTTTCATTATCACTTATTAATAGTTTTAAATAATATGCTATATCTAAATTCTCTTGAGCAAAATCACTATTCACATTAAATTACACACACTAAAATTTGTAGAAAATTTAAAATTCACAAACCTTTACTAAAAAAATTTCTTTTAGTTTTCCTTTTATAATGCAATCCGAATTTGACTTGTCTTTCACAATACTCTCAATCAAGAGAACACGTATTATTAAAGTTTTTAGAAAAAATAAAAATATTCAAAATCGTTAAGGATAATTACTAAAAAAAGTGCATGATTTCAATAGTACATGCATGCTTATATATAATGTATAGTAATGAACGCTTTTAGTACCAAAGACATAAAAAAACCGTGTATTCTTTGAATACAATTTATAGTCTGACAAACAGAATTATTTTAATGGTGTTATAATCAATCAATAAAATCGAAATGCTTTTAGGTTTCTTATTTACTTTGCAAACTTGACACATTGTGAACCAGATCTTAATGCAACTTTTTCGGAAACCTTTATGTTTTTAATGCGGTGGTAGTTCCCAATAATATAATCTATAATTTCTAAAAGAATCTTTAATTGTTGATCATATCTACTTTATATTCTATGTAATATTAGTTACACGTGGTATCGCAGTTTTGCCAACGATGTTATGGATTTAGGCATTTTGCCTTTTTAAGCGGAATCCTAACATTAACAAATACAATAAAACAATAATTTTTGGTGGTATCGAATATGTACATTGCATATAACTATACGAAAATATTATTTATAATTGATGTGACCAATAACGACGGATAACAAGAATTTTTGTTAAACCAATTTAATGCTATTTTGTTTATTTAACTTTTCTATCGTTGTATGCTTGTAATTCTGCACAATATAATAAATTCTTGAACACATGTACTTTTGTATGTTAACAGATTCACACCAAAGCAATAACGTGTACCATATTTTATTGAATTTTTTCTTTTATATTTTTTGTTTATAGTTGTTGCTTATTTTATATTACCGTTGCATCTCCTAGAAATGAACCAGTTTATTGTGGTCAACCATTTGAAATTTGCTTTTTTTTCATTTTTTTTATAAATAATATAAATAATGTGTTTTTTCACTCACCTAATGCAGGCTGATTTATTATATAAAAAGGAAAAACAGAAAAATATAAGTGGAAAAATTGTTAATTGGTCTGACTAACCTTGGGATGCAGATTTTTTATTTAGATAACCACTGAACTCTTCTCGATTTTGTAATCCTCTACTCGTTCAATTCACTTTGAAACAGTACTTACAAATAGCTGCTCTGTTTGATGCTTCTGTTTTAACTAAGAACATTTTTATATAAGGAAGCTATTAGGCTCACTTCCTTGTACCTACTTTAATGGCATCGTTTGTAATTCAGACAATAAATAAAACAAAATACACAAATAAATTACTAAATTCATAATACCACCACATAAGTAAAGGTAATAAACTCTTTTCATCTAAAATGTCAAACTAATTTTTTGCTTCAAGAACAAAAGCAAAAAAAAATATATCTACTACTTGATTAGCTATTCATAATACTCTGAGTCCAACCTGTGGGCCATGTTTTGCACATTCCTGCTATAATAAATACTTTAGTAAGGTTATGGGGTTAAATATACATTATTCGTAAGCTTAACATATTAATGCATTCGCATTCTTGTTTACTATTTATAAGATTTTGTGGTACACCTACCTGAAGTATAATTAACAAAATAATTTTTCACATTACATAGGTTTGCATGAACTTCATGCATTTACAATATTTAATATAATGCATTGTACGATATTTAATATAACACACTACTATACGATATTACAAATGAAATTGTTTGGTATAAATAAAACTGTATATCAGTGACGTAGAAGAGTACGTAAATATTTTATTTGGTAAAGTAAACAAGAGTAGATAATTGTTTTACATTTTGTGATCTTTCAACTTGTTTTGGGGAAAACATTCTTTTGTTGCCGAAAAAAAAACTTAACTAGAATAAATTTTTTATAATTATCAAAGGTCTTGATTTTCAATTTATCTCCATCAATCTATGTACATGTTTTACATCAAAGTATGTCAAACATGTACCTAAAAATTTCCTTCAATAATGTAAATAAACATTTATTCCTGTCTTTGGATTATTCCAAATTTCTCATATTTCATGAAAATAAGCAGGTGTAGTCTCCGCTACTGATCTCCTTTTAAAATGAGTTCATATTCTAATCGTACCAATAAATGTGTGTGTGTTGAGTAAGTGTGTACACATTTTGGTTTTGTTTTTCTAATTAAGTTACAGTGGACGACATTAAGTTCATTATACTATAATAAACGAGTTAATTAAAGCATCACTTATTCTATAATATCAAATAACAAAATTAAGTTTTTGTATTAAAATAGAAAATTTAAAAATTACAATCAGATTTAAAGGCGAATAAATCAACAAAAGTATGCTATTACAATCTTCCATTACATCTAAGTATTAACGATGACATGGTACATGATATTTAATAGCCAATATGTGTGTACGAAATTTATAATTACATTTGTTTCATATTTTTTAATATTTAAACTAACGAAAAATTGTTTTAATCGCAGTGTTTCATCGCAATTTCTCAGTATATTTGCACATACGATGTATGTCAGGGTGTATGAGTTGTTTTCCAATTTTTCAATATTATTTTATGGTACATTGAATTCATTTAGATTTGGTTTAATAATTTTTCTGATAAAGTATATAAAAGAAAATGCGGTAGCATTAAAATTATTATAAAAATTAGCAAAAGAATCTTGTTAGACAAGTTGACCTCATCTTAGATAATGCAAAAAAATAATTTTTGTTGTTGTTGCACACCATAAAATTTATGTCACATTTATGTTTTTTAGTTTATACCTTGGATAATTTTAAAAATTATAATTTAGTGTACATTCTGTTGAATGAATAAAAAATTTAAAAAACTTCAATTAAAAACTAAAAAACAAAAAAATTTATAAAATTAAAAATTATGTTTTGAGAATTTATTTTGCAATTTTTACTTACCCAACCAAACATAATATTATTATTTGCTCCTTTATTTTGTAAATTCAAGTTTTTTTTTTCTAGTTGTTTTATAAAAAGTTTTGAAATAAATTTTAAAAATTATTTACAAAATGTAAATGGAACAATATAATTAAGTAGATAGAATACTTCTGGGTTGGGATAACTTTAAAGATTTTTCAAAACTATTTTAAATGAAATGAAAAATAAAAAATTTGCTTTGCTGAAATAAAATGTTTTTGTAGTTTAACACATATGCTGCCAAAATGACTTTAACAAAAAAATGTTATCATACCTGAAACGAGAATAAAAGAAAAAATTAGTTGCAAAATAATCTTAAGGTATTAAATGAACTTTATATTTAATAAAAATTAAGGTGAATTTAATGTAACACAAAACAAACATAAGTTAGAGTTAAATGTAAACTGTAAATTTGAAATGTAGTTCAAAGAAAATATAATACAGCTCTTACTTGACGAACTTTACCCTAAGTGATAAAATACCTTTCGAAAGAAAATTTTGAAGAAATTCTTTGATAAATCTGAATTCCGTTGTGCATTTTAATTAGTATTAGCAATTCGGATTTCAGGATTTTATAAATTTTGTGTGGTGTTGTGTAAGTTTACATATACAATCCCCGTTGAGTAACCCACCCAGTAACTAAATATTTTCAAATTTTTATGTTACACAACGTATTATTTTATCATTAAAAAATACCCGAAAAAAAACTTATTTTTTTTATAGCAAATTTTTTAAATTCCGTATATAGAACTAGAATGAAATTTCAAAATTAGAATCAAATTTGAATTTACTATTTAAATCTTAATTTTAAGTTGGAGAGAAAAAATTCAAGTAAAATATGATCATGACCTAAATAAGAAATAGAACGATAAAATTAAATTCGAAAATAGATTTAAAAAAATTTTATACCCACATTTTCAAATTACGTTAGGTCATTAATCCTCATCCATACGTAACACCTTGGAACCTATGAACATAACAGTTACAATATATATTTACATAAAATGTATATTTTATGTAAATGTTAAAATAAAAAGCAATTAATCAACACTTTAAGTCCCACCCATCAACAAAATTTCGTTGAAAAAATTTATCTCACTTCTATCTTGTTTTTAATATCCTTTTATACTCTCATTAATTTCATACAAACATTTCTTATTTTCACAATGGTATACCATAGTAGTTTCGATTTACATAGTATGTTATTTATACATAAGTATGAAAAAATTGAGAACAATAGAAAAACTATAGCATCCAAAATGATAAAAAATCATATTCAAATATTTTCTTAAATTTTGAAAATAAATGGGATTTATATAACAAAAATTTTTTTTCTATACTTTAATCCTTTCTTATCAAATATTTTGTCTTCTATCGAAAATGTTTTAGTATAGGGTTTAAAAGTATGAAATATGTACGGGGCGCTTTTTTTTTACTGGCAACCTATTTTTTGATTAATTTATCCTCGAGTTCTGATAATGAATATTCCTTTTATTTGCTTATAACTTTTTAAGAATCTTTTGAAATTATAATATAATATAAATATAACTTTAATTATAGCTTTCGGAACTCCATCCGATTTTGAGAGAAACAATATATAATCATTCTACGTTGATTTCCGGGCACGTGGTCGTATATGGTAACAAGATATCCTCATTAACTCAGAGCTCCTCAGTGGTCGATCAAGATTTGAGATAGCTGCTCTGAGGAAATAAATAGGAATAATAGTGTTAGGAAGAGACATGAGACATGTGGCAACCATGACTGCTCATTCGAGACTCGTCAAAAAAAAATTTATATACAGCTTGAAATTCAGGAAAGAGATCCGCGCATCCACCTTCTAGTAATTCACTGTTGTTTGAACTACTATATTCGCATATTAAGACCGTTGCAGACCATTTGTATAGAGCTTTCATAAGAGAAAAATATCTCATTTCATTATATTGGTATTGTGTCATTTTATTTACATAAGTTTTCTGGTTCCTATATTTTTGATCTTTTAATGCGTATTCTTATACATATATACCGTCTTAAGAACAAAAATTCTCTTTTATAATTATAATAGCAGTGCTAATTATGATAGAACTTTGTAAAAAGTTCGAATACCAATTTATACAAATCATTAGTTTAATCTCAAAAATTATTAGTCTGAATTTTATCTCAAAATTGCTCGATCATTAACATTTTATTATTAATTAACTTTTATGCTATTATTTAAATCAAAATAAGAATTGAATAATAGAAAGCTAAATTATTTTAATTATATTAAGTCATTAAATTGAAAAACTGGTATAAAAAGCTTTTGTTTATTAAATTTCAAAAGGATGCTTTAGAAATATTTATATTTTCCTTACATAATCAAAGCAAATAAGCATAAAGGGGGACCATTTCAATGCAAATTGCTCAGTTCTTTTCCTATTAAATATTTTTCTAAGGTTAATTTAAATATGAATTCAAAATTCTTCTAAACCACTTCAATTTTTTTTGTATAGCTCTTCAACTCTTGAATCCAACAAATGATTTAAATTGGCATTAAAAAATCATTTATTTAACTAAACGTTTATCTACATAGATACATACATACAGATATATTATATAAAACTGAATCCTTTCAATAAATGAAAAATTAATTTAATAAAAATATTATTATTTGTTTGTAATTTTATATTTCTGTTTCAACATTAATTTAAAATAATAAATGAGTTGAATACAATGAGCTCAAAATAAATGACGAAAAAATCACGAACAAACAAAATTTAACTTCGTCAATTGGTATAAGAACATACTAAATACGAGTACAACATGTTTGATATTGAAATAATTTTACAAAGTAAATTTTAGAAAAAAAAATATGGAACTAAGTAACATTCTGTCATTGAATTTAAAAATGAAAAATTAATTCTTTGATTTTCCTTTGAGAAATTGTAAAATATTTTTGCTTTATTATGATTTCCGTCACTGGACCTGCCTTGATTCGATTTACGCAAACTTTTCAGTCATCGAAAATACTGTGGTCATTCACTAAATCCGTGAAATTTTGTATAAATAAAAAATTTCATGTTTATCCAGGAGGAATATTAGACAAAAAAATTTTGAACCGGTATAGACGTCTTCAAATACCGGAAAATAAAATTCAAGTGACATATCTTTGGATTGATGGTATTTCAAATATACGTATAAAGGACAAAATAATTGATTGTATTCCACAACAAGCACTTGATAATCGATTTGGCGAAGTTGATGATTTACCAGTTTGGCAATATGATGGCGGTTCCACTTATCAAGCTTCAGCAGATAATTCTGATGTAGTTTTAATCCCAAAAGTCATATATAAAGATCCATTCAAAGCTGGAAATAATGATATCATAGCTTTATGCGAAACTTTCCATTCAGATGGTAGCCCTACAGCAACTAATAAACGAAAAGAGTGTACTGAAACATTCTGTAAATATGAAAATGAAAAAATGCTATTTGGATTCGAACAAGAATATACTGTTTTAGGTTTTGGCGGAAGACCATTTGGCTGGCCAATAGATGGTTTTCCTAAACCACAAGGTCCTTACTATTGTGGTGTTGGTGGTGATAAAGTATTTTTAAGAGATTTAATGGAATCACATATTATGGCATGCCTCTATGCCGGTATTGATTTACATGGGACAAATGCTGAAGTTATGCCTTCACAATTAGAATATCAAACTGGTCCAACATTTGGAATTAAAGCTGCTGATGATTTATGGGTTTCCCGTTATATTTTACAGAGAATAACTGAAGATTTTGGTTTAACAGTAACATTTGATCCTAAACCAATACCCGGTGATTGGAATGGTGCTGGTTGTCATACAAATTTTTCGTCAAAATCAATGCGAAATGATGGTGGTATTAATGTTATAAATGAAATTATATCGAAATTATCAAAAAAACATAAAGAACATTTGATTGCTTATGATCCACATGGTGGATTAGATAATAAACGAAGACTTCTAGGTACACATGAAACATCAAGTATTGATACATTTACATTTGGTATTTCTGATCGTAGAGCTAGTGTTCGTATTCCATTAAGTGTTTCAAAATGTGGTAAAGGTTATATAGAAGATCGAAGACCAAGCTCTAATTGTGATCCGTATAGTGTTACCAATGCTATTATAACAACAATTTTTGGTTGTCATTAATTTTTTGTTTTGTTCTGATTAAAGTCTTTTGAATTTTGAAAATTCAATTTGTAAATTTTTTTTATTAATTTAATACAAAAAAAATTTTTACGGGAAATTTTAGAAAATATTTACATGCCACATTAAAATTGCACTACAGGTATATTAAATGATGTACAATTTCATTGGATATTTTATTTTATACAAAAAAAACTGCTCTTCTTACACATACTCAAAAAACCACTCATACCCGTAATAGCTTAGCTGTGCTTCTACATTATTCAATTAAAAACCTCGAAATATAATTGATAATTAATTATGAACATAATTTATTATCATAAATTTTTTATACCCACTTATTTATTAAACCACAGAAATTCCGATTTCATTGTATAGTAAAAGAAAAGAAAAAAATTTAAGGAAATTTTTAAAATTAAATCAATGGAAATAAGTGGAAAATTACAGAGAGACTTACAAAGTGGAAATTATAAAAGGTTGTGAATAAAATTTTTATATTCAAGCATTGAATTTTTATATTGACTGAAGTTTAGAAGTTCAATATTAAATTCTGAAGTAATTTTCGAATTGTGCAGTATCTATAGTTTCAGAAATTCGGCATGGACATGAAGTGGTTCGACGAAATTTTGAATTGACCCCTACAAAATTATAGGACATTGTTGTCTTAGTATATAATTTATAAGTTCTTGACACAATTTTTTGATTCTTTGAAGTCATTTACTTGTGTGTTTTATCTCCAAGGACATTTTTTTTTTTTTCTATGTAACACAAACATTATTTAAGTTCTGATATACATGTATTATATGTTTTTTTATTTAAATTAAAATATATTCAAATGATTGCATGTTACAATGAAATTCATTCCATTTTATTTTTGTAATAAATTTTTAAAAAATTCATTCATGGCATAAAATGATTAAAAGGACATAAAAAAAATATGTATTAAAAACAAACATTCTTTTTTTTTTAATTTTTTTAAATCATTATAAAAAATACCATAAAAAAAGAATTTTATTTGAATATTAAAAATTCTTTTGATTTCATAAACAAAGCTAAATTATAAAATAATTATGAGAATAAATAAATAATTATGAAATTTATAATTTTTTACCACATTGTACATAATTCTGCTGTGTTCGGTCTGGTATGAAAATTTATGATTGATTTTGGGTTTCTCATGTATAATTACGTATACTAATATTCTGTTGGGTTTTATTATCGTAAATACTTAAAATATTATGAAAAAATAATTATTGAAAAATTATTATGTATGGTAATTTCAATGGTTTAATATTTATTTTTTATACAAAATATAAAGACATAAGAAAAAATTTAAATACAAGTAAAATATAGAGAAAAATTAAAAAAAAAATATTGTGAACAAACCAAAATTTATTCAAATTAAATGGAATTTTTTATGTCAGAGATCTAAATCATATATTGTAGCTCTAGTAAAGCTATAGTCAGTATTTAAAATTTAACTATAATGGTAAATGAGAAAAATTCGGCGCAAGTTAAAGTTTTTGAAAACAAATTTCGTAAATGATGCCTTGAATTATTTTATTAATTTAGTAAACAAACCCTAAGTAAATCAACTTGTTTATCTCTTATTAAATATTGGTAGTAAGGTTTCTTATAATGATGTTGCCATATTTGAAAAAATCTTCTTCACTTTCTTATTATCAATTAATCTTGTAGCAATCTACAGATGTAAAATTATTGCAATTTTCTATATATTGAGAAGTGAATCGAAATAATTTTAAATTATTTCTCATTTTAATTTAAACATTTATAAATAATCATTTGTTCAGTTTGTATACAATTGAAAATAATTACTATAGATAAAAATAATTTCTTTAATAATTTTTTAAATTTTATTTTTATTTTCAGGAAAAACCTTTCCGCCACAAACTCCACTACTATAGATATAAATTCTTCTATACAAGAAAAATTGTGACAGAATGCAAATTTTTATATTTTACCGTTGTACCTAAACATATTCATAGATGCACACGTGAAATAAGTTTAGAATTTAGTTCAAAGAATGAGAACGTAAAATAAAAATAAAATGATAATTTGAATCGAAATTTGAAACAGTTTTCATTTTTGTATATGGTTAAAATTCTTTTAACAAACTATTGACAACATAGAATTCTAACTGTATATATTATTATGTAAGTATTTATATATGTACATATGTATGTATACTATGTATAGTAATAGTGATAACTGATAATCTTAACATACATTTTACATAATGTTCATGTTTATTTATTTTATTTACAATATCATTAAGATTTCTATGCATGCATAATAAATTATTTTCTGTTTTCATATAGCCACCATGTGCGGAACCTGAATTTTTTATACTTATGTTTGATGTGTACAACTAGTTATAGATACTTCAATAAGTGTGGTTCAATACTTAATATACAGTCAGCATAGCATACACGCAGAATTATTCTATAGTATTTTTAAAAAAATCATCATAATATTGTACACAGTGTAAGTAAAATGAGTTTTTATCATTTAGTATTTCGATTTTCAAAATATAATTTTATATTTTATGAGTTGAAAATACTTAAAAACAAAAAAAAAAAATATTTTAATAATGTCAAGTGACAGTAAAAAATCATTTGTCATACTTACATTATTTGGAAAAAATTAATTACAATTTGCTTTTTTATTTTTTAGATTTTTTATTTTTATTTCCGCTTATTTTGTATACTATATAAGTACAAAAAAATTTTTTAAGTTTAATTTTAAAATTTTACAATGCACATTTATTATCCACATTGTAACTGCTTTTAATATGTCAGATGACCATTAATTTTGTTAATTAATAAAAATATTAAACTCTGAAATAATTTTAAATAATACAAAAGATTTTAATAATTATAATCTCAATATTATAATGAGGACAAAATATAAATATACATATTTATGAATATAAACAAATATATATATTGTATGTGTAAATATGTAGTCATAATTGACCTATATTAATAAATCAGGAATATAAAAAAGATGTCAAAAGACTTATTACTATAATGATGGTTAATTATTTCCAAATTATCACAATGCACTCTCATATAATTGTGTTAAAATATTATGAATTTATTTTAAGTAGAATAAAAAATAATTATTAAAAACTAGTTTGGAAATTATAAATCAAATTAAAATTTGTACTCCTAATTAAATTGTTTAATAACTTTTTAAAGTTACACGGTGTTAAAGTAAAAATCACGGAAAATAACATACGACAAGAGTATTGAATATGTTGACAAAGTATAGTCGTATAAAAAAATTTCTTATGTAAATATCGAAAATTAATTAAATAGCTTTTTGATTTTCTCATTCTCTATTTTCTCTATTCTCTTAAAAAATTTACTTTTCTATAGAAATTAAGAACATTAATTTTCTCTTTTCTTAAGCATGCTCTTATTTATAACTTATTGTTCATTAATTCTCGCACATCCGTTTCGGCATTCTTTGATTTTGTGGGTCAACTTTAAACTCTTGCTTGCAAAATTCTATTATGAAAAAATATTTTCAAATTAATATTTTGAATTAGATTGTTACTTAAAAACAACTTTTTCACATTTTTTTCAAAAAAAAATTTTTATTTTTTAACTTTTTCAGAAATTTGCACCATTTTTTTTTTACAATTTAAGGTGCGTGTTTTTAAATGCAACATTCTGCATAAAATTTAATTTTTTTCATAAAACAATTCTAATCTTTTGTTCATTCAGTTTTTTTTTATTTTCTTTTTATTTAATTTTCGGTCAACAAGAAACGAAAATATCAATCGAGATTTTTATAAAATAGAACACCCATGTCTCTGACAAAAAAAATTCTATTGCTTTATAAAAGTATAATTAACCCTTTTTTCCACATTATTTAACTTTTTTTTTTATATTGTTAGAAATGAGAAAATCGTACGTAAAAATAATTTTTTTTTTTAATTTTCTACTACAAAGTGAGAGAAAATCATAAAATCAAAAAAAAAAAACGAAACAGTTAAATAAAATGGTTTTTAATAAAAAATTTTAGCTTAATAATCTAATCATTGGCAATATTTTTAATTGAACCTGTCGAATTGATTCTACATGCATTGAAATTTTTGAATAATAAATAAACTGGCATTTTTCTAAAATTCACATAGCACATACAGAATTACATAAATTCAACATACAAGCACTGTATCATAAATTATTTATACTCAATAATGTGTTCGCCATGAATTTTATAAACCTAAATTAACGTACATATGTAAGCATATATTTAAGTATAGATACGCATATCATTAAATTATTAAAAAGCGTGTACACCACTGTATTCATTTAAAATCGTATAATATAAAGTGTACGGGATAAGAAAAAATAGAAAAATATATTCAGTATGGCATTGCTTCTAAACTTAATTGACAGCTACTAGGTGTGGTGTTATATGAAGTTAATATTCAAGAATTTCAATCCTGTATTTGGAGTATACATACGTACATTTAACAAGAGTATAAAAATTTTCAGTATTATAAAAATTGAAATATACACACCTATTGTAATTGAAAAGTTTTTAAAATTATATAGTTTCAGAACCTAAACATTTTTCGGAGTTAAGGAGTGAAACGCATCGGTCTTAGAATATATTACTGTAAAAAAGTTGTAGAACTTTTCAACATTTTATCGTATTTTTAAATTTTAAATAAGATATGAGTTAATTTTTGCATTTCCGATCTGTATGAAGCAAAAGGTTAAATTAACGTTTGCAATTCTGACTGTGAGAGATCTTATTAGTTAAAACTGTACTGCAATAACACTAGTAAAGCAGCCTGCAAGCAGAAACTCTGGTTTCAAAAAGTTTAATATATATTCTCTTCTGATTGGGATAAGAAAAAAAATTTATGCTGTCGATTTGACAGAAGATCTTTTGCAGTACTACCATGAAAACAGAATACCTTTTGCAGCAAACTACATTGCAGAAATTTGTTAGAACTGCTAACACGAATTCAATCAAAAATTATATTTGTTAAGTTTCAAGTTTATACAGCTCGTTACACATCTAGCATTTTAGTTAGCCTTTTATGTTAGCATTTCAAAAACTGACGAAAAAACGCACACATATGAAATTGAATAAGATTAAAGTTCAGACCGGGATTGTACAAGAAAATTTGAAACAATAAACTTACAAAATCTTAGTTCAAGGTATTCAAATCCCCATGACCGTTTATCTATACCATACATAATATTACAAACACATTTCGCATACATTTCAATATGATATTTTATAGACTACAACCGGAGAAAGTAGTTGTTAATCTTCTTGTAATTGACTGTAATCCCAGTAACTTCCATTTCAATTTCACAGAATGCTCAACTCTATTTAAATTTGTTAAAAACTTGTTTTTATATAAAATTGAAGAATAGAAAAATATTATACATGCATTCAAACCGAGCATAATATTTTTCGTTCGGTATTTGAAAATGAATTAATCTTATAATTAGCTTAGTGAATTTATATTTGTATGTATGTAGTTATGTACCAATATTATAATTAAATTGTTTTATTATTGTTATTATTATTATTATTTTCTAACCATATTTTCGCGGCATTTTTCTTTTTTTATTTTCTACATTTTTTTTTTTTAAATTTTATAGAGCGTTGACGTATAATACAAAGTAGCACCGTTAAATATAGGCCAAACATGAAAGAAAATTATTACTGTTGCATGTGGTGTAACAAGTAATCTAAAAAACAAAAACCAAAGCAACAATAAAATTTTACAAAATATAATGAAACAAAAAAAAAACTGTAAAAATTTGTTGAATGAATCGATTTTTGATAGCTTTGAAACACGCTAGAAAAAATAATAAAATCGATTTATGTTTAAATATGAAAAGAATTCCATAGCTATTATTCCCAAAAGTTAAAATTGCAATCTATACAAAAATGCTTTTGATAAAATAATTTAACGTATAGGAATTGAAATAAAATTAATTTTTTGAATAAATTATTAAATTCATTAAAAGTTTTAGTGTCACACATCGTACATAATTTATGGCAATTCTAATCTGATTTTAAAATTTCTATTAAGAAGTTTCATTGAATTCAGGATATGTGTGTGTACCCTCTCATCTTCAAAAATAAAATAACTTTTATAACAAAGTTAACAACAAAAATAAGCAAAAAGAAGATTCTAACTTGAGTCTGAGAATGCTCTAATATAAAAGCTACTAATAAGGGCCGAAAATTCAAATTGATTCCTTTTGTCAGAAATTTTTAGAAATTTAGCATTTATACCGTAAATACTTCTTCTGGAACGCTAATGAAGACTTTTGTATTTAGGACCACTGGAGACTATTCTGTGGCAACCATTGGAGAATTTTGTTAAAAAAAGGTTATTTTGGGAAATTTTGTGTGGAAGATCATTGGATACTTTTCCACAAGAAAAACTTTGAAAGTTTTTGCACGGAAGAGACTTTTGTATGCCTGGAGACTTTTAGAGACCAGCGGAGACTTATTTTTAGGAAGTTTACATATAGATTTTAATATTATATTTGATTATAATTTTTAAAAAAATTGAATTTTTTGTATGATTTCGCGAAAAATTCATAAAATTTCACTGATTAAGTACGGTCGAATATTTCATACTCGAAATATATTTTTATTAAAATGTCAGCATTTTATTTACAAAAATAATTTAAATTTAAAATTTTATTAAATATAGCTTGCATATTCTCACAATACTATTAAATTTTTTAAAATTCAAATATTTCACGAAGGACTACGTTTTACAACAATATCCTTTAAAAAGTGCAATAAAGATTTTAATAAAGATTTTTAAGTAATAAAAAAGCACTGACTCACCTCAAATAAATAAAATATCCTTAAAACGGTTTTTTTTTTTGTAAAGCTAGTAAATATTGGAAAAAACGAAACATAATGAAAAGGGAAGAAAAAATCTGCTTTTTTATTTCCATATTTTTCAATTTTTTTTTTTTCATTCATTCTTTACATTTCCTACAAACAGGGTTATTCAGAAGCGTATGCCAAAATAACAGGATTTTAAAATAAAGGATTTCGGAAAGCGTCCTTATATACTCAAATTTATAAACTATACATACCCGCACACTCTATATGTAAAAACTTTCTTAAATTTCTTTGATATTTCGTTAAACCATAAATCAACAAATCTTTTAAAAAAAACTTGCTTCGGCTAGTTAAATATTTGTACTTTTTTTAAAAATTCCATTAATTCACATTTTCTCTTCTTTCAGATTATTTTTACTTCATTTAAGATGTTAGTAGCCTTGGATAAAACACAAGGATCCGAGCTAGGGGGGTTTTTTCAACATATACAATAAATGTTATTTTATTGACGTTAGTAATCGTGTATGTAACATAAAGATGCAACAACAACATACACAACGACTGGATCCGAGCTAAGAAAATTTAGCTGCTACAATGGATACGTAAGTAAAGTGCATTCAAATTTGTTATTATAGGGTTGTGATTCTTTATTCGTCTTTTTTTTTGGGCCGATTAAACATTAAAAATTGAAAAATGAACTCACAACAGAAGAAATGCCGCTTGAGATTTCACTTATCCACTTCGGAAAAAAAGTTTTCTCATTTGCCATATTCAAAATAATGGTATATATAATGGTATTTTTACGTTTTTAATCACCTGGTAGATTTACTGAGATTTTCATTTTCACTTTCTCACTTTTTTTGAATCCTGAAATCGACTTACCACGAAACAATATTATTTTACAGTTAGTGAGAACACTTTTACATACATTACGGTACCAAAATCATGTATTTTCAACTCAATAATTTTAAAAATTGAAGTACATTTCAGCAATAAATAAACTTAAGTAAATTTGAGTAATAAGTAAACTTAAGTACATTTGTAGTCAAGCCTTAAAAAAATCTTAGTCAAACCTTAAAAATCTAGTCAAGCTTTTACAAATACCAGATACATGTGCGTTGTCACAAAAATTGTGGAAATATTATTCGTTAAATTTAAAATGGAAAACTCAAATTTTTGCAAATTTATTGTATTGTATTATGATTATGCACCTTCAAAATATCGAAAGTCACGCCACAATGTTATTTTACGCCACGGTGTTATTTCACGCCACATTGTTATTTTGTTTGTTACATTGTTGATAATTTTTGATACAAATGTTTTTATGACTTATTCCAACACTGATTAATTCATCTTCTTAAACTGCTTATAACACTTATGTTTTCTGAAAATAATAACATTATAAATTAAATAACTCCTTTTATTCGAGAATAATAGCTGGAAAAGAATAATAAAAATTAAAGCTGGTGGTTTCTTTATACATAATAATGGAATCTATAGAGAAGAGTGTTATTTTATTCACCTTTGTTTGGCGAAATAATAATGATGATTAAAAAAAATGAAGCTGTAAAATTGCTGCAGTTAAAATTACGGTTTTCAAATGAACAAAAAATATATTATAGAGTAGTATGAAAACGAGTACAAAAAAATATTTATATGTACACATAATGTTAACATTACAACTTTCTTTATATAACTGTTAATAATTTATGCATTTTATTTGAAAAAAAATTCTTACATTCAATGTAAGAATTTGAAATCAAATTATGAAAATTGACTTAAAATAGAATTGCTGAAGCTTAAATTTTTTTCAAAATTTGAACAAACAGACGTTTCGTTCTTAAACGAATTTATAATCTTTACTTCTCAAATAAATATTGTCGTGTAAGGAACATTTGCGTATGTTAGCTACAAACATATTTTAGGGAGTCCGTTCAAAAGCCTTAATTTTGAGCCACTAATTAAATGTTTAATTTTATTTTCCAGGTTTGGATGGATCGATGCCAGAAGGATATAATATTGACAAGGAAAATGTTAAGCTAATTTTAGAACTTAATCGATTTTACAACTATAATAATAATGCGTAAGGTCCAAATTTTAAAAAAGAACAATTAAACATCAAAAAGAAATATTGATTATTAGTCGAAAAGTATTTATAATACGTACAAGCAAGCGCCTTAGATTTAAATACATAATTAAAAATCAGTATTAAATTTTTCTGAACTTCTTATTTAAACTTCTCGTTGCATTTTCGAAAAAAAAAGAAAATCATAATTTAATGTTAAAACAAATACACAATGTTAACAACCTCTTTCTAAAAATATTTTTCACCATTTTAACAATGGTCTCTTCAAAAAAAACATTTTTTTTTCCTTTATAGTCAAAAGCCAGCCTCTTCACTTAAAATACTTAAAACTGAGGGAAAATAAAAATGTAATTGTTAATTTAAACCAAATTAAACCGAAAAAAAAGTACGAAAATTCTAAACAAAATAAGTTAAAATAAAAAAAAACATAGCTTTACACAAGAAAGAAAAGCAAACAATTTCTATTTCAATTAAAAAGAGAAAAAAAAAAATATTTCTTTTCCTTATTAATTACAGATCTTGTATGAGAATGAGACAAACATATATACATTCTTGTATTAATTGCATTAAATGAAGAAAAATAACTTTTACATCAATTTACTTTTCATTAAAAATTCTTTTATTCATTCTTTTTGTTCGCGGCTTTAATAGAATTTTAACATTGTGTGGTCAATGTTATTTTTTAAAGGACGAGACAATTACATTGTTGTCATAATGTCAATTTTATATTATGTTCCAATAATGGTGATTTTGAATGATAGTAAGTAGTTAGTTTCGTTAACAACATTAAAAGATTAAGAAAAGGTTTAATAAATGTGATTAATAATACTAGTATCTTGAACGCATAACTCGAATTAATTGCAAAAGTTAATCATCGTTATTGATAAGTAGTTTTCGAAAACTGAGAATGGCTGCGTTTTTCGGTAGAGATCCGAACGGATTTTATTTCGAACGTAATTCTTCCCCATAGTTTTCAATAATTCATGATAAGATGCCAACGTATTCACATACGAACTTACTCTGCTTTTATTGACTATTGAATGTTCCAAGTATCGGACACACTTCGGTATACTTAAATCCATTAAAAGGGAAGAAAAATTTCGATATTTCTCAATTGCTTTGGGATTTTTGAAGAGATCCGCTGCTGCACAAAAAACTCCAGACATTACAAATCTTACTTCAGTGTTACAGTTTGTTATATTGTCCATATTATATGACGTATTGAAAGTTATCAACGACCTCAAAAGTAGACGCAAGTACGCACAAAAGGTCAACTTGCACATATAACATTGCGAGTATATATGTATGTTAGTCATTTCTATACGAGTATCTAAAAAAAATAGAAATATTGCTGAACTTGAAACTTGTAGCGAAGTTATAATTTCATATTTTATATCCTATATCAAAGTCTACAGAAATAATTCTATAATATCTTCATTTTTATTGCATTAGTTTCAGTTTAGATCAAAGACAAAACGTATGTAATATGTATATAAATATATACGGTCAAATATGTTCGTTAATATAGAAAACAAAAAAAATTTTTTTGCAACACAATTGACTTACTTGACAACTCATTATAAAAAAAAAAGTCTGAAAAACAAAATGGGAAACTATTAAAAGATAGTTATTAAAAGATGATTGCTCAACAGGAGTAATATACTTTTATAAAATTGAACATAAAAAGTTATTTTTTCAATTTTAATTGCTCTATTTTAGGACTTCCAACATATAGCCAACTCAATAAATATTTTATTCATAAGAGAACGAAAAAAAAACAACAGAAATATTAAAGGACAGTTAAACCGAAAGATATAAAAAATTTTCCCCGACATCATGTAATTTATGAATTTATTCTTGTTATTCTTTCTTTTTATTACTTTATTTTGTTAGCTTTTTTAATTGTTTATATAATTATTAATATCATAAAAATTAATTGAAGCGATTAAAATAAGTTTATCGATTTTAAGTCCTATACAGACAAATTCCTACTACAATATTTTCAATATGTTTTACAAGTTTTTATTTTACAACCGTAAACAAATTGTAAAATATTATGTGCCTGCTATACATATTTTAGCTCTAATTTATTATACTAGGTAAATAGTTCAAGATCTAAGCAAGAAAAGTGAAAAATCAGAGAGAATATATTAGTTTACCAAGTTTATATCTAAGTCCACTCAAAACGCGAGTAATTGAGGTAATCATTAAAAAGTATTTTGGATGTCTGTATAGAATTTAAAATTTTTAAATTAATTTTATACAGAAAATTGGGACACCATGCGACTAACAGAATGTGGATGAATATTTTGATTGTATAGAATCGAGGCAAATAAAATTGGAGAAGAGAATTTATAAGTACAAAGCAAGTGTGTCAAGCTTGTTTTCGAAAATATTTCGATCGAATAATAGCCGGTTGCTGAAGTTTCTGGTAAACCCTTTGAAATCAATTAGCTATCATACAAATCTGAAGTTATTAATTTAATTTTTAAGTTAATGTAACCTAGAAACAATGAAGTTTATTAGTATTTGGAACCAAAATTTCATATGCGAAATCATATAAACGTGAGTATACCACAAATTTCGTAAACTTTGTCAATTCTATATTTTCTCGCTTCTTGTGAAATTTTATTAAGTAGGCACATTATATATATATCAGAATATTTTGGAAACTTTAGAAGAAAAACATTTTAGTAGAAATTTTCTATAGTGTAAACTCGCTAATGGTTTGAAAGTAAAGCAAAATTTTACAAACGCTCAATAACGCTAAACTAGTTAAATATAAATAGCAGATGAAAGCACTTCGTTTTTCGAAGTGTACGGTTCGAATAATATAGCGTATTTTTACTTCATAAAGATAACTCTTAAATATATTTGTATAACAAATTAATTTACTACCTTAATTATTATCATAAAGGCTAAATAAATGTAAAGTTAACATAAATAAATCCGTCCCCGTCTTGGGCCAAATTCTTCATGCTTCGAATTAAAATTTTTCCTCTTGTGAATTTTGTAATGACTACACTGCTTCGTTTATTTGTAACTGAGTAGAATATTTTACTTTAACTCATTTAAAAATATTTAAATATCTTTAAAAACTTTAAAATTGATTTATGTATCAATGTACATACATATATAGGTACTCGTATATATTAAGAAAATGTCAAACTAAAATATAAAAGTATTTTGTACATAAAATATAATTGATTATGTTTTTTCTCATTTCATTTATGGTAATTTAGTAAACAATCAATTTTAAAAAAAAAATATTCTTAACCTTGACATTAATTTTCTGTACTTTAAATTAATGAAACTCTAAATGAAGATGGAAATTACAAATTAACGATGTATATATACATACAATTTTATACTGACAAACATCTATTGAAAATAAAGTTAATTTGCATTTCATTTCCCATTATATACATATAAGTATATAGGCGTATTTTACATATCCATACACATATATGTATGTATATTAATATATACACTTTTTATTTCTGTAACATTACTTCCGCTGTCTAATGGTTTTTGCTATTTAATGTCCTTCTATTAGTTCACAGTAATTTATTTTAAATGTCGTTTCTATGATAATTTATTAGAATATTTATTATATACATGTACGTTGCATATGAGAGTAGAAGAAACCTTAGAATTTGTTAATTAAAAATAACATAGAAAAAAAAATGGTTTCTTAAAACTTGTTATGCTATTAACCTACATTAGGCCACAAATAGATGTTAATGTTAAAATATATTTAAATAACTTTAACAGACTATGTTATAGGGCTATAGGTTATCTATATTAACTTTAACATTTAAGATGACAAAATATGTATATGTAGGTAGAAATGATTTATTTATATAACTTTATTCAAACATACAATATAAAATATTTCTAGGCACATTGTGTAATACTAATTCACAAAAAGAAAAAGTACTAATTCTATATTCTAAAGATGTACGAACAATACGTACACAAATTGCAAGTAGAACGATTTAAAAAACTTAAGTAACCTACCTCTATCCGAAATTCATGATTCTTTTTTTTTTTTTCTGTATTTTGTTTAAATTTTGTTTTTTTTTTGGTAAATGGTTTTAAGATTTATTCAAATTTTCTTAAATCACGTTCATGTTTCTTTGTTTTATCGTTAGAAATGTTAAAATTCCAATTCACGTATGTGTAAAAATACTAAAAATATAAAAAAAAAATTTTACAAAAAAAAGATATTTTGTATAGCAATCAAAATTACATTTATAGTAAAAATTTAAAATCGTCAGCAATAATGTTTCCCTAATTTTAACACACTATATAGAAGATATTTAATTCTATAATGTGTAGGTGGAGTTGCTCTTTAGAAACTTAAACATTTTATATTTTAACCCAAAATTTCTTATAAAATTTTAAGTTTAAAACTTTGACCTCCAGACACAACAATACATATTCATAGATGGGGTATTCTTTAAAAGCATTTTACTCTTCAGTAAAGAATTTCAAATTTCGAAATTAATTTTATTCTGAAAATCTCAAAATTTTTGAATAACAAACCATCATATTAAAAGATTGCTTTTCTGATTTTCTGAAGGAAGGTCTCCTTTTTTCAAAATATATATAAGTGAAATTCTTCCTTCATTACTTTTACTCTATACTTATATAAAACCGAATTCAATATATTTTTTTTTTATCATTTTAGGTACAATGGATATTCTTAAATCATGTTGGATATTTATAAAACAATTAAATTTCCCGAATCAACGAAATTTAATTTGTGTTTAAGCAACTTTAATACAGAAAATATCGATTTCACTCACTATTCTACAAAAAAAAAATGCTACTCATGGAAAATCATGAAACGAAGATGGGGTCATTATTAATAATGTTTATGCTGCGTTTACTGTTACTGTTACCTTATATATAAGGATTCACTCCTGGTTATCATGATTGTATTTTTTTTTGCCTTAAATGTATGTGTTGAAGGAGCTGTTGTATATATAGATGTGTACACGTTTAATAGATAAACTTGAATGGTATTATTAATTTCAAAACCGTTTTTGGAAGGAAAAAAGCATTATAAAATTTATAAAATGAATGAATTAACATAAATGTTACTGTTATCACAGTTTCAGAATTCTATAACGAAATTCTAAGTATTATGCTACAAATTAATATTTTGTACTGTTCGAAACGTAGGAAAATTGATATGGATATGGATATGTGGCTATGTAAAGTGGATACGAATCGACTGGTAAGAACCGGTATATAATGTAATAATAAGAACTTAATAACAAAAAGTACTTTACATCAGGAGTAAGAAACTGAATAAATGAACTAACAAAATTTTGCTTGTATGAACGTTGAATTTATACAAGCTCTACTATTTATCCGCAATTCAGCAATTTTTTTTTGAAAACGTGTTCTTGCTCAATATTATTCCAAACAATATTAAAAGCAATTTCATCATTACACCCCAATATTAAAAACTATATTGTAGACTGATTTAATTATACTTTAAAGCATCCAATGAAAATTATTAATAAAATTGCATTTTCAAAATTATATACATATACCATTTTATATAATACGTGTATATATAAAATTCTATTTAAATTAACAATTAAATGTAATATTATATTTTTATCTTTCGTACAAAAATTATTCTATTAAATTTCGAGATTGAAGCAATTTTTTACATCTACTGTGGTAGAATAAGCCTGATCAACCATAAATTCCCTTGTTTCAAATTTATTTCATCTTTTCTTTTATTTTTTGTTTTATATAGGTATTCTGATTGCTCGCTTATATAATTCAAGGTAATCTAAAAAGAAAACCAGACAAAAATTTTTCTTATTTATTTTGCTCACGATTTTACATTCCCGGTCCATTGTGGAATTAAGAAAATCGTTTAAAAAATGTAAGGTCTCAGTGTATATTGGTAATTTTTAGAATTTTTTTTTTTATATTATCAAGCTAATCAAGTTCCTATTGGGTAGTTATAAGTAAATTTTTTCAAATTTTACTCATAAATCGAGCATTTTGATTTAAGAAATTCATACTGAATTTTGCAAATCTCAGTCATTATTGGAAATTATTTAAATAATTTAAAGTCATCTCTAGCTAAAAATTCAAAGGTAGAAAGGAACGTAATTATATAAAATTTATTGTAATGTCATTTACCCGATTTCTTCTCTTTATTTCATTGTTATAAGTGCAAGAAAAATCCGAGAGAGTTACGCGATTTTATAATTTTTTTTTCTTCCCCATTTAACATTTTTTCTTTTCTCCTTTTTATATCCTAAATAAAATCAAATGTGAAACTTTAAAAATAAATTTTTTTTTTAAATTCAAAAGGTATGTAATTTTCTGCCATAAAGTGATTTATTTCACCATTTATAATAGTAATTTCAAGGAGAGAAAACAAATTATTATGTATAAAGGAAAACCTTATGCTTGCATTTATTATTTTAAATTTTTCACCTTTAGCATATTATTATTTTATACTTATAGGTTTGTATAATTTGTAGTACAATAATAATTGTTTTAAATATACAAAATGTTGAATAATATGCGACTATAAATTAATAAAATCTTTAAAGTACTCATGTTACACTGATAATAAAAAAAAGGAACGTTTAAGTTAAGCTGGAACAAGAATTTAATTTGTAAAATGTAGAAAATGTAGTTTTTATAATATTAGAGTTATCTATTCAGAATAATTTTCATGTAATACAAATAAATTTAGATTAATGAAATATTTAAATTTTCTTGATAGGTAAAGTATTGTTAGTTCTATTTCAAATTTCAAATTAATTTCAACTTATTATTCAGAAATTGTTAAACTAATGAGATAGTTTACTTCTTAGATCTTAGATTTTGGGCATTAGGCAAAATTCATTTTCAAAAATCACTTCATAATTTTGCAATCAATGTACTATATGAATTCAAAAAGATCAACTTTATGGTAGTATTCAGAAAAGATTCTAAAATTAAATCAAAAAATACTTTAAAATTGTTTAAAATTGCATTAACTCTTTTTTTATGCTACTTGTTTCTTCTATTCTTTCTTAACAAGAATTTCAAGAATTTTGAACTCTATATTCCTTTGTGACCATTATATATGTAAATAACAATTACATTTATTGTTAGAATTCTACAATATCTTTTTATTTTATTTACATTAGATGAGAATTTTTAACCAATGGTTATAAAACTTGCAATTACATTTATTTCATAATTTTAAAATAAAAACTATTTTTTTTTTTCATTTACAGGGATGAAAATTAATAATAACATATATACAAATGCGAACGACAAGACCTATTATCATATCATGTAAGATACGCTGGATAGCATCAGTCAGCAGGTAAAATTATAAGAATAATTGATATAGCGGAACAGCATCCAGCGGAAACAGTTTCAGAATAATGACATTGGCATTACTTTAATAGAAAATTGAAGCAATAAGATCAATGCATGAAAATGTGGATCAATGCATTAAAATGTGGATCAATGCATTAAAATGTGGATCAATGCATTAAAATATGGATCAGTGCATTAAAATGTGGATCAATGCATTAAAATGTGAATCAATGCATGTGACTGGGTTTCTACTAAGAAAAACTTTGAAAAAACTATATACTTGAAGGATTATGGTCTGACATGAAGGATTGAAAGTGGAGAATGAAAGAAGATAATAACAGGAAAAGTAGCTGAATCTGGTACTGTCAGTACTAACACCAGTTCTTTAAAACATTATATACGATAGCTTGCAAAAAATAATCGCCTCCAAGGAGAATAATGCCCATAAATTTATTATTTAAGGGGGATCGAAATGATTCAAGCAGAGGTAACAACAAAGTAAAGTACATATTCAATTAACTTTAAATAAGTTTTAGTAAATTCATTCATAAAATATTTGATTTTTATATCAGTTTTGACCGTTTTTTTTTAAGGTGCCACACGTAAACTTTAAAATATTGCAAAATAATTTTCCCATTGTTCTTTTTATAAATTCCAAAAAAAAAACTGAATTTTATTAAACCAATTTGCATTTTATTTTTGAACTCAAACCAAAGTGTTTTTATCTTTTTTGGTTAACGTTTATGGTGTTGTTTGGTGCCATAAATATTTTCCATTTTTTCATTATTATTAATAAATTCTTGGCTAAGCTTATGTATTTTATTGGATATTTAAAATAAGAACACAAAAGAAGAAAAAACTTAAAACTCCGGAAATAAAATCATTTCCAGAAGGAAAAAAGTTTTTTTTTTTTGTTTTTTAAATTTTTACAATAATTTTCTTAAAACTTTTAAAGATTTTTCACAGGAATTTCACTTTCACACGGTCTATCCTCTTCCATAGATTATATATTTCTTTAGTTATGGCTTACTCACTTCATCCCTCTTTCTCCCTTTAGTCCTCTATATTTCTTGTTATATTTTCTCTATGATATAATATTGTACTTTTCAAAAGAAATAATGGTAAAAAGAAAAACATTTTTTATTTGTTTTGTAACCCCCCCATTCCAACCTCCTCCCATTCATCCTTTAAGAAAAGTACATTTATCTCATCGTAAAAAACGAAAAGTTTTTTCATAGTTCAAAAAAAAAAATATGAGAAAAAATGGAAAATTTTGTGAAAATTTCTGTTTTTCTCATTATTTTTTGAGTAAAACAAGTGAAAAATTTATAGAATAATGTAAAACAAAAAAAAAGCAGAACACAGCAGTCTACCAAAATTATAATTGCAATGGTAATTTTCGTGGTAAAAACCAAAAATTTGAAAAGAAAAAACAAACTTTCATTCTGTTGCCTTTACTCCGCTAAAAGGATATCCTGTTTTTTTTTGTATTTTACCTGAGAGTGCCTTAAGTTTTTTTGTATATTTTTTTTTATCTAAAAGAAGATTTTTTTTTTGTGTTTTTGTTTTAAAGAAGAACTTTTCTTATAAAGAGTAAAGCTACTTTTTAATATGGCATTTATAGGAATAAGAATGTATGCATGCATGTACTTTGAGAAAGGATGAAAAAAAATATCAACATCCTTTAGAATTTTTATTTTTCGTTGTCGCTGTTTTTTTTCTTTTATTTTGTTAACAAAGTTTATGTTTTCTTATTTTGTATGTACTCAAAATAAAATAAACCAAAAGAATATATTGT
Source organism: Condylostylus longicornis (assembly GCF_029603195.1). Lineage (NCBI taxonomy): Eukaryota > Metazoa > Arthropoda > Insecta > Diptera > Dolichopodidae > Condylostylus > Condylostylus longicornis. The sequence continues at coordinate 724,179 of NW_026577971.1, read as the reverse complement.
AGTTAATAAAAATCGTGTCCATTCATTACAAGTTATACAGTTGGGTTATCTAAAGAAATCTCGTATCTTTCTTTAAAATTTGGTTTTTTTTTTTAATTTCTAAAATAAAAGTTAAAATTTGTTAAATAAAAGATATTAACAGAGTTAACAAAAGAAAGTAATTCTTTAATATTAATATTTCAACTCTGTTTAAAATTTAAATGAAATTTACTTCCGAATTTAGGCTAATCTGTATAAAAACCACTAAAGATTTGATAAATTTTATCATATAGTTTCGTTAAATGTGCAGACACACATTATATTTGTAGTAATGGGATAAAAATTCCCAAGTCGGAGTCAAAATTTTCCAGGAGATTGTAGATTTTTCAGGGAACGGAATGTAGCAAGAGGATATCTCCCTCTGGGCCACAACAGCCATTCGTTACTTATTTTATCCTCCTTAAGCTCTATAATATTTCCTTTCCATGTATTTACCCTTTTTTTAGTATAAAGCTAGAGATACCCTCAATAAAGTTGGTGAGCATTTTCCGAAGTATTAGAAAACTCCACCCAAAACAACAAAAACTTTAAAGTAAATTAAGTTAAAAATTTTAAGGAAAGCTTTTAAAGTCAAATTTTTTTCTTTTCTAAATATTAAGCAGAGTGATATCGAACGCTAAGTCGTCTTAGACATTTCCACCTTATTGCTTACACAAATGACTTATATTAAGTCTTTGAATTTTTGTAGTTTTTTTTACACAATATTAAATTCACTAAAATCCAAATGTCAACGTTAGCAAAAAGGGGCAAAACTGACAACCTTAAATTAAAAATATTTTTTTATAAAGTTTATGTATGTTTTTCTTCCTTAATTATTCATCAATTTCTTTGAGTACCCTCATACAATCTTCTTACTAAACATATTTTTAAAGAACATCATAAATTAAAATGCACTTTTATACATAGACCTTTTCTTTCTTTTTTTTAGCTTTCAAGAAGAACAAAAAAAAGAAAGATTTTCTTTTTTATGCAATGAAACAAAACAAAAAAAAAATAATGTTATTTTTAATTTTAGCCATATTTATGGGAACCTTGAAATATAGAAACCATCACATAGTTTAAAAAACGTTTAACACTCAGGATTGGAATAAGCAAGCGTGACTTTTTTAAAAATCATAAAGAAAATTTTTGAAGAGTTTTTAATATTTTAAATTTTTATTTCAAAAAATATTTTGTTGCCGTTTTAAAAATTCAGATTTAAATATGGAAAAATTCAATTTCCCGTAAAATTTTGAAAGAAAAATTATTTAAATCCTAAAAGGTTGTCATAAATCCAAAAAAAAACTGAAGTAATAATCGAAAATTAGACCCGATTCTTTTTTCTGTGGGTATAAGAAATCGTGATTGTGGTAACAAATAGTCGATATTGTTTTTACAAAAAATTAATAATTTTGTATATGGATAGAATTTCGGAACCAACATAAAAATGATCTTTGATTTTTCAATCAATGTGACAAGCGAAGCGATGATAAAACCATAAATATTTTTTAAAAAAAAATGCGAAACGCATTGCAATCCGCAGGAATTTCCTTCTTTTCTTTGTTTGAAAATACCTACTAAATCTTAAAGTTGTAGAATTTTTTGAAACTTTACGAAAAATCTATTTCACAGAAATATTTATATCCAGATTGTTCTAGTCCAGATCAGATTCAAATTTTTCTAAGTGCTTTCATTCTTAATATTTTTGATTTCTATCACACCGTACGATAAAAAACTGATAGCAAACTTCACGATTTTAATAAATCTGGCTCCAATGCAAAATTTGTTTTGGATACGACTTCCGAAGCCAGATATTTTGCTTTCCATCATCGAGCCTAAACTAAAACAAAACTTAAAGCTTTTACGTAAACTTGCACAAAATGCTGCGAGTTGTTTCGTAAAGTCGCACAAAATGTCATGTGCCGCTTCGAAAATCACATGGATTTTGATATGGCTCTTAATTCTCTGGAAAATATCTCATGCAATTTCAATTACAAAAAAAAAAATATTTCAGTAAGATAATGTTAATTTTCAACTTCTTAAAATGTCTATAAGTAATTTTTATTATTCTTTTTAAAAAAAAAACTTAAAGTTAACAGAGTTAAATATAAAATTTCCACCATTTTTTTTTTTTTGTCGTTTATGAAGAGGTCGTTAGTCCTGCTATTTTACATAAATATATAGAATATAAAGCTAGCTTTATTTTATGTTATGTACACTAAAAAGCATATTACATGCAAACATTAAATGAAATATAAAAATTTTGTTTATATACACAAATTATATAAAATTTTAAACATATATGTATGTATTTTGAATGCACCACTATTTAAAAGTGCATACACACTTACATAAATTCATAATATGTACACAAACAAATAAACAAATTTGTATGTATGTATGTAGCTATAAATAACTAAAAAAAAATAGAATTTCTTTGTATCATTATTTAAAAGAAAAAAGAAAACAAAAAAAATTAAATCCTGACAGGATCAAAATTTTTTTTTCTTTATTAAGTGAATTTTTTGCTTCCTTTTTTGTTTTTCTATGACTTTTCTACTCAGCTTACAAGTTGTATACTTACTATGGTTTTTTTTTTCCATTTACAATTCACATATTTTTAGGCTCCTTACAATTACAATATAATTTTTTTTTCAGTGTTTCTTGTTCTATTTTGTTTCCTATATTTTTTGGTTCGCTGAATTTGAATTAAAAAAATTTTCTTTTCGTTTTTATATAAAATATTATAAAGTATATACTTTCATTCTGAGTGTATACAAATTTCAATTCCTGTAGTCAGAAGTGTATATAAAAAAGATTTTCTATTTTTTTTTTCGGTAATAGCATGAAGCTTAGACAGAAATAATATTTTAAACAATCATTTAATAATAATATGGCTAAAGTAAAGAAAAAAATTATTGTCCTGAATTAAGCCTTAATTTATTTGTTTCACTATTTTTTTTTTCTGTATATAGTTCTTCCAACCACATTGCAATAAAAATAATAAATTTATTATGTTAAATTACAAAAGATTTCTATTATACACAATATATAGTTTTGTAAATAAATAGTTACTTCCTTAATAAGAATACGTACACGTGCATAAAAATTGAAAAATAAAGGAAGATTTTATGTATGATGAATAGTTTCTCCAAATTAATATTTTAATAGAGAAAAATTATAGCTTTATTTAAATTTTTGAATTTTCATGAATTGAAATGAATGTAGTAAAAAATTATTCATATACAAAAATAGCATACAATTTATTTAAATAAAAAAAAATCTATATAAATTTTATTAATTCTAATTTAAGGTTTTAACACAAGGCTTTTAACTTAATCAGTACGGAAACAAATTGATTGTGAAATTACTCAAATTCAACAAATTAAAGTACAATAAATTTGAAGCCGCCAAGGTGTAGAGAAAATTAAATAATATGGCTTAAAAGGAAACGCAATCAAAAGTTATAAAAATAAACAACTTTATTCAATATTAAAATATTTATGCAGCTAGAAATTTTTAAATCAGCTCATTTGTTTTTAACAATTTAACACTCCGGTTACGGATAGATTCCCACAAGAAAATTAAGTAGTTGAGCGAGGAGTTGGGATTGTTTTCCCTAGAGAGACGATGATCGATTTATATCTCACTAATTGATGAATTTATGGAATGAAGCTGCAATGGATAGAATAAAGAAAGCCACAAAAACATTATAGAGAGTTTCTGAAAAACATTAATTTGTTAATACCCCACTTGATTTTTTGGTTTATATAAATTAAGAAGCAGAAAAAAATTGGAAGGAGCTCGGAAGATTGTATTTGTGGTAGTATTGTGTGAATTGCAGTTGTGATAGAATTAGAAAATACTTACGCATAGTAGAATTTTTGGAAGGTATTGGAAACACTACAGAAGCTCGTAATAATGAAGGTGTAATGAAAAAGTCAAAGGTATAATGAATGATACAAATTTTATTCTAAAAAAATATTTTTTTTTTCACTTCTGATTCCACTTTTTCTAATTCCACGTGATACATCTCCTCTGATTCGGCATTTCCGAAGATTTTTATTTTGAAGGATGTAGAAGTGTATTTTTATTTTGAAGCAATTTAACTAAAAAGTATAAATCTTTCAAAACATGTTCGAATTGTGCTAGAAATGCTTGTTCATTAAATAACTGACATCGATTGAATGCAATGTATTAACACTAACAATTCTTACATTGAGAAAAAAGAAACTTTAGTCTTTTTTCTATTTTATATTTTTAATCTGCCTTCGTTTTTAATAAATTTTTTAACTTGAAAAGTAGCAATATTGATTCCCAACGTTTTTTTAGTATAAACTCCGCATGGATTCACATAAATTTAAAACATTAACCCTTTAATTTTGGTAAAAACAACATTTTTGTAATCAACGGCACGTGATTTATAATAACAATCTCACAAAGATCGCGAAAAAATTAATAGTTTTCGAGTTATTGAAATAATTATAAGAATTAAAAAAAAAATCAAATTATTAAAAAACATTTGCGGCAAAAATTCTTTTACAAAATCCTTATACTACAAAACATACCACATGGTGCGTTATAAATCACCATGAAATAAAATTTTCATTCACTAAATACCCCATAACATTTATTATGAAAATTCCTTTATAATACCAATTTGTAATGTAGATCTTATAGCGTACAACATAAATTCCAAAATCTAATCCTATAATAATAACATAATCTGAAAACCAAATTATTTAATCTCATAAACATTTTTATATTATCAAGTTTCTCGAACAAGTTAATAGATTTTAATAGCAAAAACAAAAACAAAATTGAAGAGGAAAAATTAAAGCATGGAATGTACAGAAATTTTTCAAATCTGCTGGTCCCAAAAAATTTTTATTTTTTATTTTTTTCAATAAAATATTTTTTGTTTTTTTTTCTTTTTGGTAACTTTTATTAAAATTTTTTATTTGCTCATTCAACCTTCCAGCTTTTTTATTTTTCTTATTTTCGAAATTTATGCGAAAATAATTCCTAAACACTAGAAAAATATTCAAAATAATAAAAGACAACAATAAAAATAATCTCATTTTTCTATGCATTCATGTTAAAATATTTGATTTTATTTATTTCGTTTTCCTATTGTCCTCTACTGGTAAACAAAAAGAGAAAAAAAAACAAAAACAGTGAAAAAGAGAAAAAAATATTTGGAAGATAAAAAGGACATAGAAAACACGCAACTACTCTAAATCTGAATATTTTGTCCATTTATTATAAAAAAAAAAGAATAACAAAAACAAAATAGAGCTTTCGTGGAGATACACATACATCTGCACAATAAAATATATTTTTTTATAGAATTGCCAATTAATGAAATAGATAGGAATATTTCTTCAGTCTCTATTAAGTTTGAGAGCGTAATGTTTAAATTTCCGAAAATAATATATTGAACATTCCTGTTAAAACTCTCAGAATCTAAGTCTTTAAACTTTTTACTAAGTCTCTAAATCTTACTACTGTAGTAAGTAGTTGATTGAGTTTTCTGAATTTTAGTTTGTTATTCTCCAAAAACAAATCTATAGATTTTGAGGAATTGTGTTTTAATTGCCAGGATCTCTGGACCACATAAAAGGTATCTTTAAGATTCGCAAAGTTTTTGTAAACCTTTATTATATAAAATATCATTATTTTTATTTATTACGTTCAATGCCATCCCCCGTGAATTTTTCGAGGAATTATTTTCGACATTTTCCTCTATCTTTTATAGTTTTGCCAGTAAAACGTGTAACTGGTTTGTTTAAGATCCTGTGTAATTTGGGAGAAAATTATAATAAAAGTTAAAACAATTTACTTACATGCATTTCATAATATTATTTAATTTATCGCATTCTATTCATCATTAGTGTGTAAAATTACGAAATTCTTGAATTTAGGGTTATTTTAATTCAAAATTCACGGATTTAGAGAAGGCTGGTGCATTTATAAATCCTTATAATTATAGGTTAGAAGTCCTTATTACATTAATATAAAATCAACCTCATACATTTTCCTTTTGTTTTAAATTAGTTGGTAACCCTTAAATTTAAATCCACTGATATGAATTAACATATACTCGTACCATCCGCATACGTGTATGAAACTACATTGAAACTATCTTTACAAATGCGAATATGTATATAAATTAATAATATTTTTTTTGCATTTACAACTATAATATATAGATTTAAAAATGTTGCAAAACAATAAATTAACATAAATTAAAGTAAAAAAGAATTCTGTGTGCACACTATACAAACACTATATAATAATTTTACCATACATTTTTATAAAAAAAAACTTTGTGCATGCTGATTTGGCATGCTGCCCTGAATCTCATTCTAAAATAAATTTTATATTTTAGGGAACAAAATAAGAATATTTTTTTTTTGCAGGATTCATTATAGTTTTAGTTTTTTTTTTTAATATATGTATTTACACATCCTTTAGGAATTTTATTATGTGATAAATTATATGTTTATGTTATATGGGGGGTTATTTACAAATTTACAGCAAATCTTTTAAGAAATTTTATACGTTATCTTTCCATGGATCCGAGCTTGAATTTTTAATTTATTTTAAAATTTTGTGTGGTATTATATTTGCTATATAAAGGTGATCGTGTTTTTTTTTTATACCGGATACCTACCATACAAATTTTGGATTCTAGATAGTAGGGAATATTCTATATAATTATATTAAAGTTCTCTATAATTATATTAAAGTTCTACACTAATTTTCATATTAAACTAGAAAATTAAATTTTTTTGATTTAGCACATACATATATTTCAATTAGAATTAATTAATTGCATATACAAAACTATCAGTTACCTATAAACTTAATGAATTTTAAGTATCTTTAATATTTCTACTTTTTGCTATGTTATACTCTCTTGAAAATTCTTAGAAGTTAGAACTTTTCCATTAGAAAAATTATAAATTCCACGTTTTCATCAAGAATTCCAAATAAACTAAAACTTTCAATTAAATTTATTTATATGATTCATACATACAATCATACGTACAAGCAAACATACATATTTTATGTTAAAACTTTGAATTTTATTTTGAATTTGATGTTGAACTTTTTTGAATTGAAACTTTTCGAAAATTTCAAAATATGAAAATAAATTTTTTTTTTAGTTTTTGTTGCCTTTTTACAAAAACAGGATTTTTTTATATTTTCGTAAATAACAATCTACTAAGCACGGTACACAGAATGGAACTTTAAATTAAATGCATTTTAACAAAAAAAAAAAGACGAGGAAAAATTGAGTTGATCTTGTCAACTCTGTTACACCCGTATGTAGTATTTTCTATTCGTTTCTTATTATCATGACAAAATCATGGATTAGTATTGCAAAATTATTTTTAAAATTGTGTGTGTCAATTATTGTAAGAATTTTGATGCCACAGTGCAATATAATCAAAAGAGTAATTTTATTTCTCATATCGCTTATTCAAAATTTGAAAACTGTAGATATTATAATGCTATAGAAGGTTAACGCTGTAACTAGCAACTAATACAATTCGTTTTCGAATATTTACTGGAACAAACTGGCAGACTTTGAGATGGGCAAACGAAGTTAAATCGACCCAAATTTTAACGTTGAGTCAAGAATTTATCTACATTACAAGGCATGAATGGTAAATTTTTTATACCCTTCAAACATTTGTTTTAGGCAGCAAAAAATTCATATTAATTAAAAATTATTATTTAGATAGCAATGTAAAAAATTAAAAAAAATAATAATAAACAAATTGAAATTTTCATAATTTTATGTTTGTTTTTTATTAACAAACAAAAACACTACAATAATATTATTATGAAAAATATTTTGAAAAACCATAATGCACCCATACACTTGTAAAAAAAAAGTTGATTTTAAATATTAGTAAATTTTTTTTAATTCAAATTTCATTATGAAATTTCCAAAATGTCATCCTGTTATTTAATTTAATGAAATTTTGTCCTTTTTGTTTTTTCTGGATTAATTTTATTTTTCATGCCTTTAACATTGAATTTGATTTCCTATTTTTCTATATTACACCAGTTGTTTTGGGTATTTCATGTATTGTTCCGCATAGTCCATTATAAGACAAGGTGACCATTAATAGTTATGGTTTTTCAAAACAAATTATTAGTTTCCCAATATTATAAATGTAGGTTTCATATGGCATTGATTAATAATATAGTTCTATTTTGAATATTTGGAAAATTTTATTATATTATCTTTTAAAAGTTTATCAAACATTTAGAGTCTTGCGAGGAAAATGATAATAAACGGAAAAAGACCTGATCAATCAGTTAACAGTTAGTGGTTTATGTCTACATTAAATATAAAATAATAAATTAATATAAAACTAATTACCATACTTCAATGATATTCCATATTAAATACTAGCAACATAAAACAATAAATATTAATAACCTTAAATATTTAATACAAAAAGAAAAAACAACGACCGTCTCCTACATCAAACAGCAACCCTATGCCGCCTATAAGCGATAAAACAAAGAATTATCAAACTATAATGAAGGTCATGGAGCAAAAATAAAGAGTTATGAACAGCTCCAGTTCATTATTTTCAATTATTTCGCAATTTTATAAACATTTTGCCAATCTATCTGTAACGGTATTCCTGTACCAATCGTATCTGATGAGAGTGTATTAAGGAGACACACTGTAGAAAACCAATTTTATTTATTAAATTAAATAAGTATTTCTATTTTTTTTTTTTTGCTTTTAGTTTTTCCGGTGATGTAGTGTGTTCATTATTGAAATTAAAATGCAGATATGTACTAGTACAAAATTATTTTAGATGATGAAAAAATTTAATACACAATTAATTTAGATAACTGACAAGTATGTTAGAGTAAATTTTTTTATTGGAAAAAAAAGCGTACATATAATTTTTTATTAATATTTGGTCAAATAAATGAAAAATAAACAAATTATAAATAATATTTAGATTAATTTATTGGACAGATATTTCAATTACAAATAATAATCGAATAGAGCACAAAAAATTTTAATAGTTTTATATGTAGAAAAAAATTTAGGCTCTAAATAATATTTTTAATGTTATTCTGCTATATTGAAATTATCATTAAAAAAAAAAAACGAAACATTTCGGAAATACAAATCGGAATAATTTCAAATTGCATTTAATATTACACAAATAATCAAAAATCAATTAAATATTTGAAAATAATTAAAATTTATTGAAGATAAAACATGCAAAATATTTTTGTTACAAAAATTTTTAAACCCAAATAATGCCTCTTAAATCAATAAATCTCCCACATTCAATTTATAAAACTAATCGAAAACCATTAGTTTTGTTCTAGTTTTTCCAAAATTTCAATAGTTTTTGATGCACTTATCTAAAACAGCAAGGCCATCTACAAACACGTGAAGGCAAGTAAATATCCAGTTTCTGGCTACCTTCTATGGCAGTGGAATATAGCCCCACGCATAACTGACACGAATGATCTCCAACAATGCCTTGGCAATATGTTGAAAAACCTTTCTGCAGCAGCGAAGCAAAAACCGTCTTCACTTGGGTATTTCAAAGAGTTGAAAGAAAAGATAGCCCATCTAATCATGCCAATTGTAAACATAGAACGAGAGCGCCCCATCGATAAAAGATTACATAACATTATAGATTCTAGGTGTAGATTATGATATTGATTAATCATGCAATGCCAGCCAAGAAATTAATTTTAAAATGATTAAATTAAAATAGCATTGAAGTTTTTAATAATGTAAATGGAGATTTAAAAAAGAAAAACTAAATTCGATATGGTTTTGTTATCGATATTAAAACCATTAAATTAACTTGAACTACTTAATTAAAAAAAAAAATTAATGAAAATGCCCCTGAGCTCTCCTAATCTTGCTAAGTTTTTAAATTTCAATATTATTTTTATTTTATTTTCATATAATTTTCTTAATTACTAAAATAGAAAATATTTAAAACTGGAGAATTTTTTTTTTTTTTAATATCCCGTAAAATATTTATGTGCTTATAAATTTTTTATTACTATACACACACCGTCGCACTTATGCACCATAAAAAAATACAACCCCTTATTATAGTCTTTCAATTCTCTTATTCTCATATAGAAATATACAAAAAAGGAAAAGAACACAAAACAGAAAAACTGAACGAATGAAAGGATTCTTATTTGATGCATGACTTTCTAAGCGAATAATTTTACAATTTAAGGGAACATTAAAAAAAAAAATTCATTTTTTATTTTCATTTTTTACAATATAATTTTTTTTTCTCATTTTTTTTTTTTTCACTTATTCGAATGGATAATATATTCACTAAGAATATAAATGCCATTTATGATAAAATTTATTACCATTTTTAAAGCTGTAATATTAAATATAAAAAATAAACCATATAACCTCCATAATATACCCTAAGAAGGAACATAAAAAAAAATTCTAACATTAAAAGGACTCTCCTTCAGTTCAATTCAATTTCACTTTATAATAGTATAACCAGAAATATCGTGTTCTCATTGCTATGCAAGTAAAAATTATAGTAAAAATTGTAAAAAGATTAAACAAAAAAAACTTTTTTACTTCATATAAACATTAAAATCTATTACAGTTACTTTGGCTGATTTAGACTTTTGATTCCTTCTTACTTATTAATAATCTACAAAGAGAAAAAGTAGTGGGTGGTGGCGGGGGGGGAGAAGGAGAGAATCAAAAATAAAAAGTAAAAAACAAACCGCACACAAAATTATAAGAGAGGAAAAAAACAAAATAAATTTAAGTGCATTAAAAAGTGGTTAGGCTGTTGACAGCAATTTTATAAACGAGCTTAAGTACTACACAAAAAACAAAGTGAACATGGTCGGATACTCAAAAAAAGAAATTTTATTTTGTAGTAGTTCCTTTGTTTCCTCTGTTTTTTTGACTATATTTTTGCTATCACTATACTTTTATACTATTTGCGTTATTACTATTGTCTGCTTGTTATTAGAGCAAATAAAATAATAGTATAAGTTGTCTCAGTAATATTGTGATATTGTAAAACTAAAACAATACTTATAATTAAAAACTTATTCACAATTTTCGAAATTAATGTAGTAATTCACATGAATATATTAACCCATTGAATTTTTTTTTCACAAAATGATTAAAACAATTTAAAAATAATAATTTTTGATTTTTTTTTCCAGTGTCAGTAAATTTAAGAATGTAATAAATCGCCCCAAGGTATTGATAAATCTGTGGTTGTAAATGGATTAACAAAAAATCCTATAAATTTCAAATATTCAAGTAAGCTTTCTCATTATAAAGAAATATGACGACAAGCGAGAAATAGTAATCATTAATGAGAAATATAAATAATTGTCAGTGGAACACTTTATAATTTTCTCATTGCCGTTCTAATATTTAAATATATTGCATGAAAATTCAAATGAAGAGAAAGAAAAACATAGAAAACATTCATATTTTTGGTTCTAATATAAAAGAAAAATGTAGGAATTAGTGACATTACAAATTTATAAATTGTGGTCCACAATTATAATTTTGGTAGTGTTTATATATCCATTTATTTTTTTTTTTTTTTTGTGTTGTTCCCTAGAAAAATCCTATCACAAAAAATTTTTTTTGCTTCGTATACATAAAATAGTACCAAGCATGCAAAATTATGTTCGTTTAATAGTCACATGAATATCGTACGTTTGTATATCGTACAATAAAATGGGCTTTAATACACAAAATAATGCAATTTTAAATGTTACTTTAAATATGTTTTTATATGTTAATAATTCATTCCTTTATTATGCTTTATGCTTCTTCCTTATTTGAATTAGGAAAGTGAAGTATTGTACTAAACCACAAGTTTTTATAATTATAAATTTTTGTATTTCAAAATTCCTGTATTATTAATATAACGTGTGTTCAAGGAATTAAAAATATTTTTACTTGAATACCTTAAAACGATATTGAGAATTATATAATTGGCGAAAAAATCAAGTTTTTCAAACTTTGTGGTGAGTTGATGAATTTGTGGTTAATACAAAAAGTACTATATATAACTAGTTATTTTTTAAGTCATTGTTAGATATCTGAAACATGCGCTTAATTAATGCAAACCTGTTGTTAAAAATTGAACTTAGTTAACCGTAATATAACCGTAAAAAAAAAAGTTTTTCACCATAAACAATTTAATAATATTCGTTTGAAGTATTATATTTTCACCACACTTTCGTCGTTGAAAACTTAATTGAAATTAGAATTGATATATGATATTTTAGAATTTTAGTTTTATAAATTGCATTTATAAATATTTCAACTCATATTGGTAGAACTTTTAATTTAAAATGAATGGAGTAATTTCATATCCTTAATATTTTAAAATGTTTTTTTTTTTTTTTATGGAACATGAAACAAAAAAAAAACTGGTAACAAATTTTTATTTTATTATCCACTTGATGGGTCATAGCCTCATGTTCCCAACATAAATATTATTATATTTTCGTTATTTTGAACTTTTAGGACTCATAAATTTAAGAGAAAGGATAAATTAATTTTTTTTTCATTGCCTTAATTTTTTTTTATGTTTGTTGCTATTGCTGTTTTTTCTTCTTGTTAGTTATTCTTACACTTAAGAGAATTAAAATTTGATCTAAATTTGAGAGGAACAAGAAATTGAGGAGAATTATAGTTGGGTAATAAAAATAAATTTTTATAAGTGGCACAAAATATAAAAACTTATGAGAGACTACGATTATGGTAAATTGAAAATAAAAAATCATTATTTGATGTGGTGAACGATACTACTTTTTTCTTGTTTTTGTCCATTTTTTAATCAGGCCCAAAAGGTTCAATGTTATTGCGACATAATCACTGTTTTCGTTGAGAAGACAAAAACAACTTGCATTTTATTCTCAGTTTTCATTAAAATTTTTTTTTTTTTTTTTTGAAAAACAAAATATAACGTAAAAAATGATATATTAAAAAATTTACAAGCAAAAAGCGTTTTTTTTTTCTATGAAAAATTATTTTTGTAGAACGTGATATAAAACTGTTTTTAAACGGTTTTCTTATTACATTTTAGTCTTAAATATTCCGGAAATTCAGTTTTGATTTACTACGCCATTTAAAAATAATTTTATCTTAAAATCGTTTGCGTTCATGTAAAGAAAATTTTTTCTAAAATAAAAAAAAATGTGATATGTTCGGCACATAACCGATCGCAATGTGTATTGTTTATTTTAGTGAAGATATTACAAATACCTTGAAATCTTAGTAAAGTTTCACTTTGTGGCATTCAAATTCTCTGAAAAGTTCGCCAGTTAGTGTATATATATAGACATGATAAAAAATGTAAATTCGGCTAATAGTTCGGTATTCTTAAGGTTCCAAAAATTGTCCAGTGTTTCAACACCCTGAATTTAAATATTAAATCTCAAGAGAATGAATTAATTATTTCTATGTGTTTGCTCAAAAATGTAAAATCGGTTCGTAAGAAGGTCCAGTTTCCGAGGCCTGATATATCCCGAAAATGGATCAATTCGTAACATAGTCAAGATTAAGTCACATAAAAGTTCATCAAAATCAATTCAGCCGAACTTAAAATACACGCATGCATACACAGACCAAGACCCGGACATCTCTCTAAAAAAAATAGTTTATGTGCTCTTTTCTAGCATTGAGAAATGCGTTGGCACTAAAAACTCGACGTTTGAAATTTGATAAATCATATAATCTGCCTTATTGTATGCAATGTTGACTGCATTATATTCTTTCGATATGCCCTTTCTTCCTGATATTCTGTCAATTAATTTTGGTTCAATGATTTTGGTATAGTTTGGACTTTTCATTCAGAATATTATTAAATCTCTTTTAATTTTGTCTATACTTAAGTTTAAATTTATTTGGAAATTTCCAATAACGCAAAACAAAAACCTATTATTAAAAGACAAAAGGGTGATGGTAAAGAAAATATTGACAGATTCAACTATCATTTATTCAAGTAATGTTGTAATCTTTTGCATACATACCTTCATACATTCATATATCAAACGTCTCTTAATTCTGACATACTATGTAATTTAAAATATCCTTTTAATGCACGTGTTAGCTTGAATGATCTTTCAAAACTTTTAACTATACAAAATTCGTTAACATTTTATAAAAATAACACTATACTTACACATTTTTTAACATGATAGCATTAAGTTTATATTAGTTAGGTATGTATATATGTATAGGTAAATTCATTTTTGTAAAAAACATTCATCTTTTGAAAAATTTTCAAAAAAAAAAAATAGTTTTACACTACAAATTCTCGTAAACTACACAAAAATTAAACTGTCAATCATTTAAAATTGTCACTCTCTTCTTCTTTTTCTTTTTCTTCTTCTAATACAAAATTCAACAGTTTTTTTTTTTAAACGAACACAATACTAAAAATAGAATCACGTACCAAAAATATTAGAAGAAAACAATATTGATGATGAATTTTTTTTAATTTCTTTGAATATTTCTCAAAAATAATATTAAACAACTATAGGAACCAAGAGTTTTTAATTATAGTTATAATTAATATTAATTAATCAAATTTTTCAATCCCAGATGGTTTTCAGTTCAATTTCAATGAAAAATTTATCATGTGCCATTAAAAATGTTAAAGATAAACTTGGAAAGTTGTGAGAAAATGCATGATTACTTCTGATCCAATGTAACATAAAATAATTTGCAAATGAAAAATTCTGCAAGGAGTTTATCTTAAACTTTCTGAGAAATTCACCACATCTTGAAGTAGTTATAACTTGTTTGGAACATCTCGGATTTATAAATCTTAGTAGGTTGCATGACATCCTGTTACACTGGATTTGTATCCACAAGGATATTACTTCTTACGACATCCTCCAGAAGGCTCCTATCTAAAGTTGAAAACAGAACAAGAGCGAAATGTCAGAATTCACCTTGAATAAACTTGATTAAAAGGAACTGCCCAGAATCAAGCGAAATTATCGCCGCGAATTATAATTGATTTTGCCGTTTCAGTCCTGTTCTGGGTAACAACGGAAAACATTCGCTGTTGCGGCTCATCACTTTGGTTCTGTTTTCGCAGTAAGTATAGTTATCAAAACGGGAACGTTCTAAAAAATAAGTAGTATACGTCTGGTTTATAAAGTTTAAATATTCTCGTTTTTTACTCTGAAGAATAACACAATTTCCAACTACAAGCACGCCAAAACTTAATTTCGTTGATGTTTACGTATTACTCAAAGGTTTTTTTTTTCTCCAATTTACGAGGCAGTGACACTCTAATATGTTGTGTTATTTATGTTACAATTGACACACTAGGTGTATTTAAACTTTGCCCCATTTTTTATCTTTCCTTGCCGCCCCCTTATTACTCTATCAAAGATAATTACAAACTATTGTCATTGTTTTTCCAAAAATTTCCAAGTACAAATATCAAGTATTCTAAATCTAAATTATATTCCAAAATACTTTTTCAATTCATATTTTAGTTTACTTTTCAAAAACTGTATCCTTTGTTATTTAACCAAAATATTTTCATTTGGTCGTGGAATACAACGAAAAAAAAAAATGTTAAAAATCCTTCTTTAAAACCTCAATTTGTTCAATCATTCTTGAAAATTTTTTCTTTTTCTTTTTATAGCTATATTTCAGTTCTCCTTAGTTCATTCGTAAATCGAACACATTTTTCACCACATTGTGTATAAGCAACCATTACGCAATTTATAAAAGAATTTCACGACAACTTATTGATAAAATTACACATAGAGGGTGTAAAGAAGGTACAAAAGATAAAAGAATACAAAAATTGCTCTATTTGTGCTTTGTTTGGTGGATCTCTTACAATTTTTTCTAGCTGTGATAATTACATAATCGTATTATATGTATTACGTTTATGTACCTTGTGTACTAAATGTAGTTTATATTATACGTAAGGATAGAGAAATTTGTTCATTTCATTCATTCAGAATGTTTGGGTATATGGAACGGGGATTAGGTTAAACTTAAAACGATGCAATCAGAATTTTGATGAACTCATTGTGTTTCGTTTGTTTTCTTTTCTGTTTTTTTAAAGTTTATTTGCTTTGACAGCAACATTAAGAAACGTGACAAAATTCTAATATTATTTGTGTACCAAAATGAGAATAAAAAAACGTGTCCTAATAAATAGTTTTTGTTTTTAAAAAAAAAATATTCTTTATTTTTGGTTTAAGGGATTTTAAAATTATAATTCTAAAATTTAACTACTTTTTCATTAAATGGAAAATAAATTTAGTTAAATAGTTATTATGTTTGGTTTATGATAAAAAATAAAGTTCGGAATGAAATTATTATTGTAGTTGGTTTATGGTTTCTAATAAATTTTAAATTAAAAATTATTTTTAAATCCTGCAATTACTGTAAAATTTAGTTTTTTTTTTTGTTTTTTGTATTTTAAGTAATATTTCAAAAATTAATTATTTGTATAAATTTTAGGAATATCAAATGGATTGGACAACATACTGGAAACACCCAAAAGTTTGATTTCTTCGATTTTCAACCGGCACGGAGATACGAGACTGTTGCATAATCTGATACAGTCTGGAAGCTCAGTTTAATTCACTTTTCAGTCACTTTTACATCACACTAGATATGTAATTAAATCACAGTAGTTTTTTTTACACTAATGCTTTCCGTCGGTTTAAGTTTAACAAAAGTAAGTAAAGAACCATAAAATCTGGAATTTGAAATAAGTTCCATTTAATTTTTAACTAAAATTTTACTAAAAACTGCATTGCAATCAGCTAAATATTTTGAAAACAAATTTTGAGGTCAATTCTCTGCTGTTATTTTCATTTTTATTTTTTAAACAATTAGGAATAACGCTCTACATTGTCATCTCAAATTTTAATTCCAATTCGAACAACTAAATATTTTAAATTAATAAAATACTTTTCATATAAATTTAATTTTTTCCTTGAAATTTCTAATAATACCTGTGTAATGAAAATAATTAATTTTTAGCCAACATGAACATTACTATTGCTTAAGAATGTTACAAAACTAATTAAATCTGTAGTTAATTAATGAAATTGTAGTTGTTATTAATTAAATAACAAGTGATTTATATATATATATGCATAGCTCCTCAAATAAATTGCTGAGTCACAGTTACATATATTAGACACAAATGTAATTAAACTTTAGTATTTCTAAATTAAAAATTCAGGTTTATTTTTTTTACCAATGATAAATTTTCATTTTCTTTTTCTCAGTCGTTTTATATATAAATTTTTTTTCTATACTATGTCTTGAGCACTATGGTATTAAACTAAAAATTTAACCAATCTTTTAGTATAAGAAAAGATTCTTCTTAAAAATTGCAAAAAAAATTTAAATTGTCACCGCATATTTTATGTTCTTTTAACGCATACAAAGTATATTCCAGAATCCTTAACAAATTGAGAATAGAAAAATTTTGTTTAAAAAAGAAGAATTTAATAGTTAAAAAACGAAGCATAATTTTTAATTTGTTCTTTTGTTATGTATAAAATACATTGAAGGTATAATGCATTTGAAAAGAAAAGGATGTAAAATTATTTTGTGATTAAATTCTATATGACATTACTTTAATTAAGAAAAAATAAACTTCAATTAATCAAATAAATTTTGTAATTTTTTAGTTGAACTAAATCACTAAGTCAATATATGGGAAATTAATCACTGAATGTTCACATAAAACATGATTGGTTATAAATCGAATCTTCTTAACTAGGTATTTAAGTTCAGAATAAAACTAATAAAGAAGAAGCAGATCACTAAAAGATTTTAGATTAACGAAAGATATACATCCAAAAACTATTTTCAAAATATTCAGAAATTTCGGCTGCTATGCGACTTCAGGCAAATTTAAGTGTAGTCAATCGAGATCTAACAGAATCCGAATATTATAACTTTTATACGTCGTTTAAAAGTACTAGAAATTCAATCTGAAATCTAATTGTGAGAATTACACCTTATGTACACTTTAAACAAAGCGCAAGAACTGCATTTTATACGAATGCAAGAACTGCATTTTATAATACCCTGCGAATATATATTCGAAGGGTATTATAAATTTGCTTTACTGTTTGTAACATTAAGAAACAATGAGCAATAGATATAAATGTAGTATATAAGTTTTTGATCAGAGTCGAATTTCGGGTCGATTTAACCATGTCTGTCCATCCATCCGTATTAGGATTGTTATTTGTGATAAATTCGTTGAAATTTCTTAACATGTTATGGTAGCAGGTCGTATCTTAGAAACTGCTTATGATTCAGTACTAAAACTTCGAAGAGAAAAATATGGAAGTACCACTATTTTGGGTAAAAGCTATTGTTATGACTGCTTATGATAGCTGGCATACAACTTCAAAAGTTATTTGGCATTATCTCAGAAATTATTTAAATTATTTATTCGAGCTTATAGAAATGCCGTGCAATCAAGTATATTATTGGTGCTGTTTTGATAAAACTAGTTGGAATTTCTTATTGTAGTAGCTTGCATACATCTTTGAAAATCATTCGGTCATATATTATATAAAATCACAGTGTCAAAATTTTACATAAAACATGGTAATATAGCCATTATTTTCACTAAAAATCTCGCAGGTTACGATTCTATATGGTAATTGCCATATATGAAGAAAGTACTATACATGTAAAAAATCAAGGTCGTATGAAGCAGTGTAGCAACTCTTCAAATCATTCATTCGTACGGGTATCACACGAACAACTATACACTATGGTATAGTTGACACGATCAACTATACCTATTCTTGTTTTAGTTTTAACTTAATAGTTAAAAACTATACTTCTAAAAAAAAATATTCAACAAAAGTCGTTGAAAATTGAATACTTCTATACTTAAACGAAATTTGTCAAACATTTGCATAATAGTACATACATACCTTTTTACATACAAAATTTCTGATTTGAATTTTAAATTTTCAAAATATTTTTTATTGCACATTTAGATACAAATATGCACATTTTATGTATGCTATACATTGAATATCCTTTTGAATTTCTTTTTAATCCTATAAAATGTAATATGTATGTTTGTAGAATAAAATATTTGGTAGATACCGCATAAAATACAGGATGGATTATTGTGTGTAAACATTATAATAAATGCTTGTAAGTAGGACACATTACTCAACCTAGGGGAACCAGAATAAAAATACAATATCCTTTTATATTAAAGTTAAAGGAGGCCAACGAAAAATTTTAAATTAATGGTGCTTAAATAAGATTAAGAAATTTAGAAGATTTTTGTATAAATAAAAATTAGTATGAATAATATACATTAAAAATAATTAAATATTACTTTGTAGTAATTTTAGAACTAAATGAATTGCATATCAAACAATTGTCAATTGTAATTTCACAGCTCAAATTAATTAAAATAATTTAATTTTCCAGAATAAATTTTTAATCAAACTAAAAATCTTAGGCAATTTTTTCATTTGATTACAGATATAAATTGATATTATATACAGGATGAATAGAATTTTTATGAATATATGAAAATGATGAAATTATGAATAGAAAAAGAATACCATATTTTGAATCACGATATTATATTTAAAATCTGTGCATATGTATGCTTTGATTATAAGATCGTTGCTTAAATGGGATATTATAATATGTAGAACAATAATTGAGTAATTTTATATAGTACAACCCCATCAGTACACTGTTGTTCTTGTAATAGTACACCGTTCGACTTATTTTACACATTTTATTTACAATAATTATGGATACAAAAACATCTTACATTGTAGATTACTGAAGATAGGCAAAGAAATTCTTTGTCTTTGATCACCGCAGTCAACCTTTGCTTATTGTAGAGATATTTCTCAAAAAGTTGGACATAATGAACTCACCAGCAATGAGTGGTTCTGTGCGGCTTCTGACGGCAAGAGCAGAAAAATCACACAGAATATTTACACAAAAAAGAGTTATTCCACAAGACAATACTCATTGAAGAAACCAGTAATAGCACGACAAGATCATAATTTATAGTAATTAAATTTTATTTAAAAAGAAAACTCTTTAATTTTTTATTACAAAATTAATTCAATTATTCAAATTTAATTATTAAATTAAGTTTAAATACAAAAAATCATTTAAAATAATATATACAGTAGAAATCTGCTCGAGTGAACATAATAAAAACACAGGCTGTTCGTTCTATTGAACCTGTTCACTGTATTAAATGTCAAATAAATTAAACTAAAAAGTAGTTTTTAAAGCTTTATTGTTTCGAAAAGTATTCAGTTACTTTTTTTTGAATTTTTTTTTTATTTGAAATTTTTAAAACAATGTTTTCTCTTATATTTCTAAGTGTGACTTGGTCGGTTAACAAGATATCGTTGCCTGCAGCCCATTGTATAGTCTTATTTAGCGCTTCAAGGGCTTCATAATCAGAAATTTTTGCTTCAACTGTTTCTATCACATTTTCAGTTAAATTAGTAACCGAATTTGGCTCTTTAACTTCAGTTTTCTGCTATTAATCGCGCACACGGTTGATTTAGCTATACCAAATTTCTTAGATAATGTTGTAACACTTACTCCTGACTCTAAAGATTTTATAATTTTAATTTTTTCATTTAAATTCAAATGTTTTCTTTTAATATTTGTTTTCGGCATTTTAGAAAAAACTTGAACACTTTTATTTTATCGAAATTACACTTTAATTGAATGCCATTACCTAACACAATGTATGACTTATATGTTAAATAAACAAAATAATGCTCTCTTTTGTAATTCAACTTGAAAAATCCCGTTACAACGAGAAAAATAAAAAAAATAATATAAAAAAAAAACAGTTTTGTAAAATTTGTTCACTATACTGGGCACTTATAAAAATTTTTGTTCACAGTGTAAGGCAGTCAATGCTAAAATTTTTGTGTTCACTCGACTGGGAAGTTCATAAAGTCGGGCGTTCACTAGAGCAGATTTCTACTGTATATATATGTATATGTAAGTGTTAAAAACAAAAATGGAAACTTACCTTAATTTTTTTTTTTAGAAATTCTTTGATCTTTTTGATAAACGCAGCAACAAAAAACATTAAACTGGTGTCGCACCAGAAAAAAAAAAATGTTTATATTTTTGTATTAGACAATTATTTTCTCATTAAATATTTTTTCCGGTCCTTCTCTTAATCTTTATTCATCATTATTATCAAAGTTTTCATTACTTTCTTAAAAATTAAAGGTTTCTTAAATTTTAGGATTTTTTTTTTTTAAAAAAGAGAACAAAAAACCCAAAAAATTAAGTGAAAATATAAACAAAGTTTTGTTTAAGAAAACAGCAAATCTCAATAATTATAAAGGAAACAGGAAATCACAAAAAAAAATGTTTGATAGCTTTATTTAGAAAAAAAAATTAAAAAAACAACAAAAACCAAAAGAAAAAATAATAAAATTTTTTTTTTTCCTCTCTTCCTTGAACTGATTTGCTTTTTATTTACTTTCTTAGCTTCGATTTGCTCGTTATATAATTTTTTTTGTCTCTTAACTTGCTCAAAATCACAGCACACACACTAAAAAAAATTTTTAAACCATAAATTTTTTTTTCTTGGTAGATAAAAACCAAAAATAGCCCTTTTTTTTTACATTATAATGGTAATTTTTTTTCTAGTTTTTCTTATTATTATTTTTTTTTTAATTTTATATCTTTTAAATGAGAACAGATATAGAAAAAAAAAGGAAACAAAAAAATCCTTTTATATTAAAACCAATTAAAATTTTTCTTTATTTTGTTTTTATAATTTTTACTTTTTTGTTTAGAAGAAAACACCAAAATAACCCCAAAAATAGGGCCTTAAAATCATAAGAATATCAAGAAATAAAAAATAACATACAAGGATATTTTATTGTTGTCTCCTTTAATATCCTTATATAATAAACATGTTTTTTGTTTGTTTGTTTATTTGTTTGTTTATGTTTGTTGTTATTAATGTTTATGTTTTTTTTTCTTTCACTATTTTATCTTCGTCTTTCTCTATTAACTATATATGTATATATTTTGAATTCAATTCAACAAAATATAGACCAAAAAAAAAATTTAAGTATACAAAATTAATTAATAATGAAAATTATTAGAGATGCTGCGACTATAGATCGGGTGGTACCATACATATGTACATATATGGCCTAAAATATAAAAAATATTGAAGGTTATTTTATTTCTACATATAGAGATTATATAATATTGTAAATGAACATTAGAAAGAAAATATCCCTAACAAACATTAACACCATCACAAATTATTCGCATGCACATATACTTTCTCTTCACTATATAAAATTATAAAGAAACTAAAAAAAAAAAAAAACAGAAAACACACACCTGTATTTATTCTCCTTAAAATTATGTGTTTTATATGAATGAATGTGTATGTATATTACTTGTTCTTTTAAAATTTCACTCTCATATCTAAGTTAACAAAAAATTTTATTTTTAAAATGTTGTGTTTGTGTGTTTAGAATGAAAGCGAGTTTATTTAAGTGTAATAAATGTTTTGCCTTTTGTTTGTTGTTTTTTTTAATATTATTTTTTATACTTTTTACCTATTTTATTTGTTTGTTTGTCGTTTTTTTTTCACTTGTAAAAACACGAAAAGTAAAAAAAAAAAATTTTATTTATTTATTAATTTTTTTTTCGTTGTTTTTTTTTTTCCTATACCTCTAACTTTTATTATATTTTTATTACTTAATTATCATCCTTTTTTTGTTACTCTCTGTTTCTATCTCTTTCTCTCTGTTTTGTCATTTTATCAGTTGTAAATTTAAACGAAAAAAAAGTCATCGGTAAAAGAGCGATAGCTATCCTTTTTTTTTTCTGTGTAAAGGGAAAAAATTACCAAAAAAAAAAGAAGTATGAAAAATAAAAAACAAAACAGGAAAATTTTTTTTTTAAATATCCTTATTTTCAGTATTTAATTTTTATACTCTTTCATTATGACATTGTTGTAGGAGGCGGGAAGCAAGCAAGTGGGGCTTTGAAATGAAATAGAAAAACCAGAAAAAATTGGTTTATGCGATTTTTACACCTATAAAATGATTTTAATTCTGGCAATTGAACAAAAGTACTTGTATATAGAATTCGTGAAAATGTGTGAACGAGAAATAAAATCAAATTTCTTCATTAGCAAAGTACGAGTATACACATATACATGCATACCAGAAACGTACCAACACACTGTATATTCAAATTACTCTACGTTCGTACATACTAGAATTTAAAATTGTCATTATTAAATTAACTTCTTTTTAACGGTTATTATTATTACTATCATTATAATATTTCTGAAGAAAAAAAAATTTATACACCTTTATTAGACCACATTAACGAGTTTGATGTCATTTAAAAAAACAGTTAATGTTAAAAAATTGTTATTGTTAAAAATATACAAGAAAAAAAAAAGCGAGAGAGCGAATATTAAATTCTTGCAATTTTTACCTTTAGTTTTTGATTTGATTTTTTCTGTTTTTAATTGGAAATGGAAATTTGTTTTTTTTATAATATCTTCATTTACAATAATAATCCTTTTTTAAATAAAAGGTGAAAATAGCGAGAAAATTTTTCACTCATTGTATTTGGTATTAAACTCTTTTCGTAAATATTGTGGTTTGTTTTTTCTTTTTGTGAAAATTTCATTTAAATTCTTCTTTAATTTTCATTTAAAATTTTCTAATTTAAACTTAATAATCTCTTTTTTTTTCTTTTTTGTTATACAAATAATTTCACATTTAATCTTTTAAAACCAACAATCATCACGGTAGATTACAAAGAGAAGAGAGCAGTGTTAAATGCCAGTAAATATAAAATAAATAAAAAAATTCTCTTTAAATAGATAATAAAGATTTTATTTGAAAAGTAAAGCAGTAGGTAGTACAGTTGTTGTACCGCCGAATCTCTCGTATTCCTTCTCACATTCGAATCAGTTTGAATTTTTTCTGAAAAACCTATGCAGCAGATTCTTAACATTTATATTCATTTATATCAGTAACTTAATAAAAAAAAACCGGATTGAAGACATTTCTGAGCGTAACACTTGGATCATCGTTTCTCCATGTATTCCTTGGGACCCAAACGTCTTGACCATAATTTTCTTACGATATTACATGTCTTTCACAGAAATACCTTATTAACACTTATAGGCATGTACAAATCCTGCTTTTTAGCTAGAATTGCAGGAGCCTGTTTTATGTATCGTAGATTCCTCCACCTTGCAATTATTTGGCAAGCTTACTGTCTACAGGACTATACGACCCTTCTTTTCCCTACACACAATATTTTATATTCTTTACATTTCTCTATTAATTCATTAACGTAAACGCGTCACATCATAGAGACGATTTTAATTGACATGAAATATGAAACACCTTGCCTGTACAATGTAACATACAAAAAACCATACATATCTCACGGTTTTTTTAACTATCATTTTTATTACTCTTAATAATAAAAAAAATAATTTTATTACCAAAAATTTATTTTCCTAACTATTGAAAAGGACTTTTTATTAACTACTAACTTTTCCTAATGAAAATGTAAATGTGATATTTTCTTTTTTATAATCACTTTATTAAGTAATAAAAAATGAA
This sequence comes from Condylostylus longicornis, assembly GCF_029603195.1. NCBI lineage: Eukaryota > Metazoa > Arthropoda > Insecta > Diptera > Dolichopodidae > Condylostylus > Condylostylus longicornis. The sequence goes on along the minus strand of NW_026577971.1, from coordinate 699,456 downwards.
ACTAACTTTTCCAAAACAAAAAAAAATGTACCGAAAATATGCTTTTGAGTCAGATATGTGAAACCTTTTTTAGAAAATATTTTTGATTTCGCCGTCACCTAACAAAGAGAAATATTGGCACAGACTTTGCAAAGGTCATGATTTCCAATACAAAGGTTGTCTTATTTGTATATGATTGTCATTTCAAATGAAAGTGATTTTGATTGACATTATCGCCAGATCGGTGATATTCTGGGAAAGTACAATTGGCATCTTAAATGTAATCCTTATATTTTTATACCAATTATTTAAATTTTGTTACGTTCAGTTTCTAGACTCTTTCTGAAATCTGAAAATATTTTGAATTATATTTTCGTAAACAATATGTTCGAAATCGCTGCTTCTTAATTATTAAAATAATAAAACAATATAATAAAAAGTATAAAGTATAACACTTGCGATAATAATTTAATACGAAATTCTTGTAAAATATAAGAATTAGTAATTTTATTCATTTAAAAATTATCAACTAATTTTCATTTTTATAATTAAAATGGACTCATTTAATAAATTTTTATTGTTATACAACTCTTAAGTTGTTATATTTTTATTATGAGTCATACACGTAAATTTTATTTTTTAAATTAATACAATTATTTTAGTCCAATAAAGTGATTACAAAGAAAAATTACTGTTTTGATGTGAAATGCGGAAATTATTTTGACTCAAAATTTTAATTTTGCATATATTTAGGTTTGGGTCTTGTACTAAATTCAAGCAAAAGTTTATTTATTTTAAGTAATTAATCTAGGCCAAAATTCAAGGCTTGTATCGGAAAGGAAATTATATTTTAATATCATAATCAAATAATTTAATATTATTATTAATATTACAGATAATTTAATTAAAATTAAATTCAGAATTATTTCCTCTACAACTTGATATTAATGTTCTTAATTAAAATATTTTACTAAAGTCCTTATTAACATATTAATTTACATGTTACTTATATGTTAAGCATATAATAAAGAATTTCATTACAAAATCTCGTACACATTAATAAATAATTGGGTAAATTAATTGTTATTTAAGAAATGTGCTTAAGGAAAATTAAAACAAATAATTTTCAATATTTTTATATTCTGCGATAATTTTGTTTATGTAATAGAATATTTAATGTGTAATACTGGGGATAATGTTAATTTTTTTAATTAAAAATTTTTCAATTTGTAATAATTTTTTTAAAAATAAATTCTAATAAATTTTTTATAATTTTCATTCTAATTTAACTTACAATTGCCATATGGAATAAAAGTCTAACAAATTTTGGTATTTCCTTATAATTATAGTATGTAATTTTTGTTCAAATCGCCGAGATATATTTAAATAATTCATACATATATATGCCACTATATAAAATCTAAAAGTTATATATGAAATTTGGATTGTAACAATTAATATTTCATAGGACTTTTAATAATACTATCAATAAACTGTTCAAAAAACTTTATTCTCCCGATAATCTGATCATAAACCCTCGATTACTTATAATAAAACCCTGTTAATCTGATTGTTTTGTTAATTTGTCTAATACTTATTATTTTTATTAAAACTTAGTGAGGCTAGTTTTTAGACTTTCTATTTAAAAAAAACACAAAATTAAAATATGCTATTATATATTATTAAAGAATACATTTTTAAATTTTCAATTTTTCCATTTCAGAGATATTACAGGTTCTAGTTGATTTATATCTACATATTATGAATATCTTTTGCAGATCAAATGAAGGTGCCATTTTAATGTAACTTATTAATTTTATTTTTATATTATGTGTGATAATTTCGTTATAAAATAAGAATAAAATTTATTAGTAACACGATAACTTATCAGAAATTTTTAATGTCAATTCGAACCCCTAAATATATGCAATTTTATTACAATTTAGGATTTTAATCCTACTTTTATATCGTTTCAATATTTTCTTATATTTACTCATAATTATCCTTAAAAATAATAACCATACAAACAATAAACAAAAAAAAAAAGATCAAAATTAAGCTTCTCAATTTATCCAACTGAAAAAAAAATTTATTACCTTTTTTTTTTTTATTTTCGATTTTACCATCAAAAATAAAAAAAAACACAAAAAAGTTGTTTACAACAATATTTAAAATTTATTACATAAATAAATTTCAGCGAAATATTCTCACTTCCATATATATAGATAATAATTTTTTATTTTTCAAAAATGAAAAAGAATTTTTATAATAAAAAGCAGCGAACAAATTATTTTTTTTTTTTTACAATATGAAAAACAATCGAAATTTTCCCACTAAACTCTTTTCGCTCGCTCTTATTTTTTCTTTTGTTTATATTATGCAATAAAAACGAGAAAATTTATAAACAATTGAAAAGTACCATGTTTTTTAAAGAATGTAAGAAACAAAAAAAATGTCAATATAATATAGAAAAGGTCAACGGTAAATAAAAATACAATCATAAAATACCGCACAACAAAATACGGACAGCACTCGTGTGTTTACAAATACAGAGAAAAAATTATGACAAAAAAAAAAAAAGAAAAACACAATCAGATTGCATTCTTTTTGCATTTAAATATAATTTTTATATAATAATAATAATATTGTATTATGTAGAAGAAATAAGAGACATCTATGCACGTACAAGTGTAAACATACAAGTGAACAAATAACAATACACCAATGTGAAAGAAGAAAAGAATGCGAATAGTAAAATTAACCAGAATGTTTTTGTTTTATTTTAACTGTTCTTCGTCTTCTACTTCTTTATACATTCTTCTTTTATATTTTACAATTTTTATCTCTTTTCAATTCCCTCTCGATCTCCCTTGCCCTCCCACACATTCTTTCTTGTGAAACAGAAGAAAGTATTATTCTTTTTTTTTGTTTATAACTATTTAACAATGTTTTGACATTTTATTTCATTTCATATGCACATAAATACACAAACATATTTGTCATATATTTGAAATATATGTAAAATTTTTTATTTTTTATTTTTTATTTTTCTTTGTTTGTTTGTTAATAACATTTGAATATCATAAATCAAAATTACATTCATAATATTTTATATTTTTCTTTTGACAATTGACATATTATTATTATTATAGCATATAGAGGAGGAGAAAAAGAAAATTATATAAACAAAAATGTCATTCAATATTTTGTATTCATACATTCATTATATTTGTCTACACACATGGTATGTATGTTTTTGTATATTATTCGTAAAAATTTTTAATAGTCTTTCTTATCAATTTTATCATTTTTTTTTTTTTTCAGCCTACATAACATAATAAAATTTTAACTGCTATTTTTAAATTTGTTTTGTTATATTTTGGAATTATAATGGTCTATAAAATATTGATATATATGTACGTATGTATTTAGTTTTTAATAATATTTTCATAAATAATTTTAAATTTGAAATATTTGTAATAAACAATTAAATTTTAAGTATTTTATTTATTATTTTCATTTTGTTATACTGTTATAAATTTTATAATAATTTAACATTGAATAAGAAGAAAATATAAAATTTTATTTCATGAAATATAAAAAAAAATATATATACAATTTAAAATTTTTTGTGTATACAATACAGTCATCGCATCGAATACTCGTACGGTATATACAAGTTAGTAATTGACTGTGAATTGTTTAAGATCGTGTTGTTCTATCAAATTATTTTTTATGTCAAATACAATGTAAATAACTAAATAACATAAAAGATCTTTTATGTTGCCGTTCATTATCATTCCGAAATCTGCAGTCCACAATTTACAATCTACAACTAAACGGTAATTCGCATACGAGATTTTTTTTTAAGCCTAAATTTATGTTCTAATGTGTTTCTTACTGATTTCTTAATAAATTTTAATAAATTTAATCAATTCTGATATTTGTTGTTTTTACTAAAGTAGCGTTAAAACTAGAATTTTATTCTTATCAAATTCTTATATATATACATAGATTAATTAGACTTTTTTTCTGAAATTTCTTAAAAATCATACTCTTTTTTTTTTAAATTTATATACTTAAATACTTCGAACTTTATTAAATTTATTATTCCAGTGACAAAGCGAGATTTTTCGCCGAGCCCGTGTTTTTTTTTTAATTTTTCTTAAATTTCAAGCATTTGAGTTTGAGTTTCAAGTTTTTGTGCTTGGACTGATTTTTTAAACAGATTTTAGGGGATGGATTCAGGTATAATTCTTTGAAAATTAGCAAAAACCCAACATCACAAAATTTGTAAATCTCGAAAACGTAAATATCGGGCTCTGAAACTTCTTAAAACTGATTAGTTATTAATCTAGATATGGTTTCAACAACTTTTAATATTTTTATTTTTTAATTTGCTTATTGAGTGCTGGCAAAGCAAAGATTAATTCTAGCATTCCATTCTTATCACTTACTCAAGTTGGCCAAAAAAAATGGCTTATGGGGTTTTGGCAAATTTTCACTAAATTATAAAAATATGCCAAGAATATCCTACTGTTGGCATAATAACCAATAAAAATTTCATTTTGAATTTAATGTTGATTTTATTTTCTGAATATGTCAAAAATCACCAAAGTAAAATAGATAAGAAGAACTCGGTGATGAGGGATAATAAAATTTCATAAAAAATTCTAAAATATATACAAAATTATATTTTGTTATAAAAAAAAAAAAAATTTTTATTTATTTAAGAATTTAAGTGCTATATACTAATAAATTTTAGAAAAAAAATTAAAAGCCTAGAAAAATTTTTAAAATAAATAAAAAATTATGAAAATTTCATTTAAAATTAAAATTATTAATCAAAAAATAAAATATTTAAATTTTTATAATTGTTAATTTTTATTATAATAGCATATATGTACATATGTATAAGTAATATCTAGGGTTTTTTGTCAGAATATTAAAATTTTTGCTATTTCGAGTAAAATGCTATTGAATTTTTTTTTGTGCTATTTTTATTTTATTTTAGTGGGAATGATTAAAATATCAACATTTTACTAGATTAATATTATATGGTATTAAAATTTTAATATATTTTTCAATTGCAATTAGTGTCAATCAGAGTTAAATAAGTTCTCTTATCTAGCTCTAAAACGTGCGTTTCAATAACCAACTTACATAACCAACATGAACATTTCAATATGAAATGTAGAAATGAATATGTGCAGATATTTCAATTTCAGTTTGAAACGAAAGAGTTAAAAAAGTAGATTATATTCTTATTTTATGACATGACATATCTACATTTCAATGCCTTCTTAAGAAAATTTATGATTTCGACAGTTGATATCCAAAATTTTTGTCAGAAAAATTTTAGGGAACAATTAACTATTGAAAAAAATTATTTTTTTTTTTCTTACATTAGAAAGCGCCTAAGAAATCTTAAGTAATGCTGCATGCATAACCTTTTTTTTTGTCAAAAATTTAGTTATCATGTTCTGATAGAAAACCCTTGATATAAATGAAATTTGTCATGCGAATAACAGATGATTATTAAATATTAAATTAATTATCATTAATAAATTAATCAAATATATTAATTTTACTTTTATTTTTATTTTATTTAAATTTCAATTCTTTTCAATTCACAATGTCACAATAATAATTATTATGAATGCGTAAAACACAAATATTCATAAATTATATTTATTTTTTGTTAATTAACATTTCTATATATGCATAAAATACTTGGTGAATGTAATTTATTAAATAAAAATTCTGTTAATTATTATTATTTATTCATTATTAATTTTATAATTCTTAATCACAATAGAAGTACACACTATTTGTTATACACTATTTTGTTTTGTTTTTTTCTTTTAGCACAACATATTTAAAATTTTTGTATTAAATTATAATTATGAATTAAAATATTATAATTAAAAATAAATAATAATTTTTTTCTTTTAATTAATTTGAGAATTTTTAATAAAATAATTAATAAATTTTAGTATCATTAGAAAAATTAAATTAAATGGAAGAAAATTATTGAATTTTTTTTTTTAATTTTTAAAAATTTCAATTTTTTTTATTTTTCAATTCAAATTAATAAAATATTTTAAATACTCGTAATTATAAAATTAAAAAAAATATTTATTTTATTTTTTTTTTTTTAATAAATTTTTTATTTAAATTTATGTAGAAAGGAAAAAATAAAACGATGCGGCACGCTCGAATTTTTACAGGTGACTAAAATAACCGAAGAAAAACTAACATGGTTTGTTAGTTATCTAGTATTGTATGTGCTCTGATCTGGTTTTGGTTTTTCACAATTTTCTTTTTCCTTTAGTTGATTTTCTTTTTGCTTTTATGATTGTTGGTTATTTTTTTTTTTGTTTTGTTTTATTTATTTAACATTATGCTATTCTATGTATTTTCTTTTATACAACATAATGTTCTTTATATGATTATAATGTTATGGTTGTTGTTGTTGTTATTTTACTCTTCATCTCTTGTTATTATTCTTTTTATTAATCTATATTGTATGTACACATATTATGTATTTTTTAAGTACATACACAAAATATTTTAATATAAAAATATGAGTATGTGAGTGTTATATTTATATATAATTATGTGAGTATAATATTAACATTGAAAATTTAACAATATAACAACAAAGAAATTTTGCAAAACTATAAAATATTGTTGAATGTTATAAACACCAATTCTACTATATATATACTCTCTTTAAAAGAACAAGAATTTTTTTAAGCATTTAAAATTTTATATAACAGTTAAATTTTTTTTTTTTTTTTGAACTGTAATGTTAATGTAATGTAAATTTTATTTTAAATTTTCCTTATTGATATGCAATAATATTTAGCGTTGATTACCATTAATGTTACGAGTACAAATATAAAATGCATTATATTATAAAATTAAATTAATAAACATAAATGTTATACTAAATTAGAAAATAGTTATGTATATCTGTTATATTAAGAAATTTTTTATAATAAAAACTGAATTTTTTATTTGTAATACCAAAATTATATTAAAAAAAAAATAAATATAACAAATTTTGTATTATATTTTTTATGGAAACTGTTATACAATACATTATTCCAATATATTTTTCTAATACATTCGATTTTATTATGTCCATGTACATGGGCTATCGAAAAATATGCAATTCAAAATAATATGTAGATATACAAACATAATATAATAAATTGCATTGTATAACATTCTTATATATGCATGTATATACGTTTATATATATTTATAGGTTGTAATGTTTGTTAAACAATGCAAAAATTTGTAAAAAATCAAATACATATAGGTTTTGTGTTTTTTTTTTTTTTTGTTAATATTCTTATGAGTAATAATTCAACGTATTAAAAATAAAACATATTAAATACTATTAAGTTAAGGTATATATGTATTTATTGTTCAATTATTATAAAAGAATAAGTCAAAAAAACGAAGTTTTGGAGTTAGATACATTACGTGAATGAGAAATTTTCAATAATTTCCCTCACAGATTTTTGTAGATCATACTACATGCATACTGTGTGTAAAAATAGCTAAGTAAAAGACATTGTCAAATAAAAGACGCATAAGACTTTGCCTTATTACTGTTGTTTACAAATATGACAAAATCTAACAATTATCCTACGATAACGTCTGATGACTTTTTACATATCAAACTGAAATTTTCTGATGGACGTTAAACTTAAGGTCAAATATAATTATATTATTACAAAAATGATAACCAAAATATAAATTAAATCATCACTATCCAAAACTTTGACTAAAAAATTTAATGTCGCCATTTTAATTTTAAAAATCTGACATATTTATACCGTCTGGTAAAAATATAGTAATTTGATTACTATATTATTTATTGTCAAATAAAGTCTGATGTCAAAATGGGTTTACACATTATATACGACTTTCATCAGACTCAGATTACTTTGAACACAAACGGAGAAAAAATTCATTTTTGTCTGAATTGAACTTAGGTCACTTTCGAAATAAATCATCCAATATTATATACAAATGTATATATTTATTAAGCATGTAACAGCATTTATATGTATAGGTTCATGTATTTTTGTGCATTCTTTGTAATAACACAAAGACATAACATAAACATTTTTCTTTCTTATATGTAACCACCCGTCGGACAAGACTTACTTCGTCCCTCTATACTGAACTCAGCAAAATGAAAAAAAAAAATATTTGTTTTATAATTTTTGGAAAATTTTTTAATGTTATTATACCCAACTTACTTGAAATATTTAATTGAAAACTTTTATAAAATTATAAATCTGATTTAAATTTCTAATATATGTCGAAAAATATTACTTAATCTATTTGAAATTAAAAATTATGAAATACCTTTAGAATTCAGTATAGAATTTTGCCTCATATTTTAATGAACAGCTGTGCTAATCATGGATTTTTTTTTAAATAAATTAAAAAATTAAAATATGCAAGGTTTTAATTTAATTTCAAATTCATAAAATTTGAAGTTTAACTATTTACGGAATATTTGACAGTGTGAATATTGTGTACGGGATAAAGAAGTGGATATTGTGAATTATTTAATTTACAAACATCGTTATCATATTAAGGTAAAGTGATTAAATATATTTGGAGAGAAGAAACCGATTATTCTTTTAAATCTCTTTCAGGCTTATGTGCGTATTGCTCAATTACGGATACCTAAATTTATTGTTATGTCAAAATAGTGGAAAATTTTCACATTATTGAACAATCATAATTACAAAAAATGTAATATTTTAAGTTTAAATATTAAGCGTAGCTAGTTACCAAATAATGAATATTAATAGAAAATTGCATATATATAGGCGAAAACAATCGGTTAAAAATCGGAATACAATCTCGGTTAATAAGATTTTAACATCGGACATGGTTCCAAACTATTCTGGACAAGGAGAACCCTGATTATAATCTTAGCACAAGTTCAAACAGAATTGAGTCTGAAATTAAAATAATTAGCAAAAAAACTATAAAGGCATAAATTATTCAAAGTTAAAAAATTTGTGAGTATGGTATTATTACCATACTGAGTCCACTATCCAGTAAGTTTGTATAATATTCGTGTGTTAAAATTTGTAAATTTTTACCTAACATATAAAATTATTTTTGAGAACATATTAATAATAAATTATAAAATACAACATTTTTTTTTTCTAAATATTATTGAAAATACTATATTGTTGACTATAGGATATTATAAGAGAGGGTATACATAAAAATAAACACATGCATATTTAATTTCTTAATAGTAAAACATAGCCAACTTGTAACTATAGTTATGCACTGTTGAATATTAACTATTAAAATATTTGTGTTCGTAAACAAAAAAGAAAAAGAAGAAAAATATTTTTTTACAATTTTCTACTTGTTTTTTTGCTTTCTTATTTTTATTTTAGGAATTTATAGGTTTCAATAAACAAAAAATAAAGTACCAATAGTTGAATACATACAACCAAACTATATTTGAACTTTTCTTTTCTTTATAATAAATAATTGCTAACAAAAACAACAGCAGCAACAACAATAACATTTCTAATGTGATAGTGGCGAGCTTAAATATTTTTTTTTTTGGAATTTTTTTTATTTTACAGAAATTCCTGTTGAATGGCATGATGCCTATAAATTTATTTTATAAAAAATACATAATTGTATATTATATAACATATATGTACATATATACATACATTACATTCATATATAATGAAATGTTTATTAATATTGTAAGGACATTTAAGCAAGTACAAATGATAAATATCCTTTTATTAGGTTGTTTACAAATATAGAAAAAAAATAATACCCAAAAAAAATTGCTAAAAATAAATATTTATATATATGTATGTATGCATGCATGTATTGAAATAAAATCGAAATTATTTAAACAAGAAATTTGCATTAAATTGGAAAAAAAATTGAGAAAATATTTTATTTGAAAAAATAATAAAGGCTTAAAACGTGTTCACATTTTTCCATATTTTATTGCCTTTAATATTAGAAATGTATGAAGGTACGAGTATATATATATATAGGTAACCTAAATATAATTAAAATTTATATAAAGAAAATTTTTTATTAAGAATTTTTGAAATTTACCAGAAAAATTAAAAATTTTGTATTATTTGAAATTTTTATATACTTGCATTAGATGTCATTCTTAAAATCTTCCGCAGTGAGTTCTTAGTTCACCAGTGAATCCCTTCTCTTACGAGTGAGGGCTTCACAACCTCTTCTTAGATTATGGAGTCCCCACTCGACAATGATAATGAAAAGATCTCCTTGTATTGAGATCTCTTAATTCTCTCGAGCCTAAAATTTGGGGGCTCTCCAATATTTCGAAAATATATAAAAAAATTTAGTTTAGAAAGAATCCGTCGTATAAAGATAAAACAATCTTGCATATAGGAAAAAAGGCGATTTGTTAGAAAATTTCTTTACAATTAGCCTGTACAGTGTCATAAAATGAAGAAGAATACTTCTACTGTTATTCCTTTTATTTAAATCTAAAAATATTTTAATAATTATTTAATAATATGCATGTGAAATGAGTTATAACTATATAAAAATTCAAAAAAAAAATAATAAACATAAAATTAAACTCAAACTTTATAAACGGACAACAATGTTAACAATTAACATAACATTTAACAGAAACAAAATAAAATTACAACAAAAATGTTTTCAATTATTCTTTTTTTTTATATTTATCGTAATCGAGAGAATACGAGAGAGCAATTATTTTAGAGAAAAAAAATACAAAATATTTTCACATTACACTCTCAGAATAATTCTCAATTTTCAAGGATTTCAAAAGAGTTGGAAACTCGTTTAAAAAATATAATATTTTATTTCAAATTTAATTTTATAGAATTAATTTTACTTTTAAAAATTTTAATTTTAAAAGAAGGCCATCTGTCTATGTCTTATATGTTTTCTGATCTCGGGATTATTTAGATATTTAAAAATTATAGATTATTTAAAAAAAAATAATCTACCAATCGTCAATAAACAACTGGCTATTTTAATTCACATTTATACCAGACACCACGAACTCAATGCAAAAGCTAAAGGCTAAAACCACCTCGACAAATAAAATGGTATTTATACTGTAATTTTTTGACCTAGTGACCTAAATATATAAATAAAAAATTACATACCTACATATATGCATGTATAAAATTTTTAATTCTCTCAAATTTAATTAATAACACTCTTCGATGGTTAAAGAAGGCATGTCCGTTTTATTAAAAGCACGTGGTTTTCCCCTGTAATTCTTCTTTTCTTTCATTTCCCATAAATTAAAACTCAAAATGTTAAAATGGTTGAGTCTTGCGCTTTAGTCTACATTATTAAATATTTTAATTTCTCCGTAAAAATTTCTTTAAATAAAAAAAATTTATTAAAATATTAAAAAAATTATTTTTCTCTCTATTTATTTTCTTTTCGTAAAAAAGAGAAAATAACATTTTACTTTTATATAAAGCCATATAAACAACCATGGTACAAACATGTTATAAATAATAAAAACGTAAAGTATAAAAGCCGGTAGGTGTAAGAATATTATAATAATTTGGTATTCTTAACGAATTAACATCGCGTTTTGATGTGGTATGCTGTAGAATGCTTAAGCACACATATACTTATATCTATATAAAAAGTCACTTAGTTATTTTGTGTTCATAACATAACCACAATTTGTATATTTGTATATTTAATGAGAAATGTATATAATATTTTATATCGAGTGTCTCCAATTATATTTAAAAAAAAAATATTTTTGATTGTATAATAAAATGAAAAAAATTAACAAAAATTTGAAACTCATTATCTATACTCGTATGATTGATATAGGAAAATTAAAAATTGCTTTGACTCGAAATTACGCCTCTTTACGCTCTCACTCTACAAATAAGCTCTTGAACAAATAAAAATTATCTTTCATTTTCAATTGTACGATGTTATTGCTCAAATTGTATATAGGCATCAGAAGGACTTTTCAAAAATATCGCAAATAGAATGATTTACCAAAAATATGGAGTAGAAATATTAACAGAACTGTTATACAAATGTGCAGGAGTATAACACAATTAGTAAGAGTAGTGACGTAAAGCACATCTTCGTTAAATTGCTTTCTATATCCACTTTTAATTCAAGTACTTAATGTCGATTTTTATGGGTTAGTTTTTTCTCTTAAATAATACCATTATAGAAAAACAGAGATCAATTTGTACTTCCTTTCTGTTGATCCAAAAACTTCCGCAACCTGAAGTATATAAACTGAACTACTTTTCTTTAATGTGTTTATAAAATATTCACGAAATAAGCTTTGACATACATAAATTTTTTATTATTAGATTATTTGAACTTTTTGACGAAATTGATTAATCATACCTTCAATTATGGCGTAAATATCTATAAATAAATTATATAATTTTATTAAAAAATTACTCAAATTAAATGAGTGAAATCGAAAAAATTTTAGTATATGCGGCTTTTTGTGTTCCTATTCTCTCAATTAATTTATATACAAATTTTCTTATAAGAAAAAAATCCATACTAAAGGCCTGATCTCGCCATTTTACTCGGAAAGTGAGAAAAAAGTGAGTAACTATTCACTTTATTTTTGAAAGTGAGAAAGCAAGTGGATGCAAAAATCTAATTGAAAAAATGAGTAATTTTATTGAAGTAAAATGTCCATTAGAAAATACTAAAGAATTCTGATTTGAAAGTGAATAAAAGATGAGTAAAAAAGTGAGATACACGATCAGCCTGTAAATCTTTATACATAAATAATTAAAAGATTTATTATAACAAAAACTTTTTTAAATATTTTTTTAAAAATTACCAAAAATTTAACAACTTTTCTATTGGATTATTTATGAAAATTTATTAAAATAATTATTTAACAATTTACCTACAAAAACTCTGTAGAACACATTTAAATATTAAAATAAATTGACATAAAAATTTTTCACTAAATAATTTACCAATTATTCTCTCATTATAAGCTTAAAAAACTAATTTAATAATAAAAACTTAAAAAGAAAATTTTGAACTTCATTAAAAAAAAAACCACTAAATCAATTTACTGATTATATAATAAAGTCTTTTTCTCCCGCTCTGCCTCCCCCACTCCTCTTTCAATTTTTCATTTATATAAACACATTTTTCTCTTTTTTCTCTTTTAACAATCTTATTAACTTTTTATAGCCCAAAATTTTCAATAATGAAGTGCATAATATAGAAAATGAAATTTTAATAAAATGCAGTTAAGTAAAAAAAACAGTTATACAACTTTAAAAATTCGTATAAAAGAATAAAAAAGAAAAAATTAAAAATTTATTATCCTATAAAGAAATTTAAGAAAAAATTAAAAGAAGAAAAAAATATATATAAATTTCCACAGCTGATAAGAAATTCAATTAAAATTTTCTAAAAGATTTGCAGATGCCTAGAGCATTTATAATATCTCACCTCCCCCACCTGGAGAATTATAAATGCAAAAAGAAAACAAAACTATAATACAAAAATTAAATCACTTTGCAAATTTTTAATGGCCTTTTTTTTCTTGTTGCTTTTTTAGAAAACCGAAAAAAAAAAGAGAAAGATAAACTTAAGAAAACTCATCGCATTTCGATTATCCTGGCAAGCATATAGAACAAAATTTTCCTTCAAAACGAAAAGAAAAAGAAGAAAAGCTCAATTCGTTTCGGATAAATTCATTTTTTGTTTCTTTTTTTTTCTATATGGTGAATATATCATTAAAAAATTTCATTTAACTAAAATGAATATTCAAAAATTTATAAAATAGTCAAAAAACTCATACCAATTTTTTAAAGTAATCTTATGTATATTCTTCTTCCTCCTAATTCCTTCTCCCCCCCCCCCCCCCCCCCTCTTTTAAATTTCTCTCTTTCAACCATACACTCTTAAAAATATTAATTTTTTTTTATAAAAAATTATAAGTATATTTGTGTATACTTCCCGCCTGAATTTGCCTGCCGCCTAAATCAAGCAATACTTGCATACACATAATATGTATATGCATAAATACAGATTATGTGGACCGCGAGTGTAAAAATTTAAATGATATTAGCGGTATCGGAGCAGTTTTAAAAATACCGTGACAAGTCAACGGTATGACAAAAAAAAAACAAAAATTTATTACTTTTTCCAAACATTTTTTCCTTTCTATTTTTATTTTTTACCCTTAAAAACTTCTCGTCGTATACGAGTATCTATGTTCATTATCCAAATAACCATTTTTTTTTCAATAGGAATTTTTCCCTCGGGATATTCTCCGTTACACTATTTTATGCATGCATCGTACTATATATGTATGTATGTTTGTTGGGTATAAAAGTTAAACGATATTTTAAATTTACCTTGAGTTCATAATTCTTAAGAATTTATATCAGAATTTTTTTTTTTTATAAGTATTAATAATAAAAAAATAAAAAAAGAAATTCGACAGCTTCTAGATGTATAATGTGTGTATATTGTTTACATATAATTTAAGTGGTGAATAAGATTCGAATTTAGTTAATTTATACCAAGTAAACATGTAAGCATACCTATAGGTCTTTTATATCATACTATATTGGTTATACAAGAGTATTGTATAAGTGAAAAATAAATATTAAAAAAAATGGAGTAATTTCACATGCATCTAGTAAAATTGAAGAGATTTTAAAAAATCATAAAATATTTAGGCGCAATAAATATTTTTTTGATCTCAATTTACAGCCCTTGTTTCGGAGACTACTCAAGGTGATATTTAAAAATTTATAAAATAGTTTATATTGAATAGTTTAAAGGTCTAGTCTAAATTTATTAAACGTCATACTGCACTTTTATTGTGCAGACAAAAAATTTTGTAAATTGTAAACTTTTGAAATAATTATAATGAAACCAAATGAATCAAGTGAGACTAAATTAATATTTCTTTAAAATTTGTTATACGATCAACTTCTTCTCGTAGAGGAGTTTAGCAGATTCCTTATAGGAAAATAGTTAGAAAACAAATCTGTCCTTCCTGTTTTTTGTTGTAAATTTTTCAAGCGAGATCTCAGGTGACGAAAATTGTTTTAAAAAGAGTTGTTTCTACTTCTGATTACGGAAAATTTTTGTTTAGTACTGAAAATGCAATTAATAGGTGAATTTTATGACTAACAGATATCACATTGACATAAGCTTTGGTATCTATATCTTCACGAATAATTTAGACATAGTTGGTTTTTTTCATATTAAATGTAACAAATATCTAGGTAGACAAGACGTAATAAATAAATGAATTCCCATCAGTATCGCCTCACCCTATTGGAAATCATAAAAAATAAGCTTCATAACTTACATTTTCTGTTCAAATTCATTTTTTTTTATTATTTAGATACCAAAGCAACTAACCCGGGTACAGTCTTACATTAAGCTGCACATATTTTATTTCAAATAAAATTTTCGCATACTTAAGCATTAAAAAATTTTTCAAATAGCTTTTGCATTTAGAAATGTTCAAGAAATGCGCCTACATCTTTAGATATTGTTTATAGAATTTAATTAAGAATTGTTTATAGAATTTAATGTAATGTGAATCGTTTTTGTCGACACTTCTGTAGAGAAATTTTATGGCAAGAACGTTTTATTGAAATTTTAAACGTATTTTGCTAGTAGATAAGAAAAGGTTGAACGATTTGGCATGCAATTTTGGATCACTATTAATTTATAAGTCGATATTGTGAGTATATAAGGAATGAGTACTATTCAGAGAAATTTCAAACACATTTTGCTATTAAAGAAAATGAAAGAAAGCGATTACTTATATTTTTCTTTTAAATTCCAAAATAAAATACCGTCTTAAAAAAAAAATGATCCGGAAAATCTTAAAAAAAAAAACCAATTTTTTTTATATGATCATTTTAATTTTATATTTTAAATAAATCTATGTTAAATATAAGTTTTTTTTTTTTATTTTTTATATTTCATTTTTATATTATACAATTTTTTTTTAATTTGTTTTTTTATTTTTATTTCACGTTTTTTTCTTCTTCTGTTTATGTGTTAATACATTTACATGAAAATAAATTTGTTTTTGTTTTTTTTTTTTTATTATTTTTTTCTAATGAATTTTAAAATGTTTTATTTTCTTCTAAAAATCATTTATAATTACATTATTAAAATCTTAAAGTCGAAAATTATTAATAATCATTTTAAGGAATAATTATAAATCAATATTATTTTTAATTAGAATAAGTCTAATAGTACTCACATATTTCTTTCTTTCTTTTAATTGAATAACGAAAAAGAGTAAGAATTTATTTTTTATTCGTTCATTATTTTTAATTAAAAATTTTTTTTTATTGCATACATTTACTGTGTCTTTGTTCTAATTCCCATTGTTTTAATTGTAGATTTCATCCCATTTGAACAATTAAATTTGTTATTTAGTTTGATTAAATTAAAAAGGTTTCAAAAATCTTAAAATTTGAATTAAGATTTTCAGCTATTTTTAAAATTTTTCTTTTTATCTTTGAATGTAATACAAAAAAAAAACATTTGAATAATTCTTTACATTCTTATGAAAATAACAATTAGTTACGCACTAATATACATGATCTTTTTGAATTATGATACAATGATCTAGTTACTTTGAAAGGAAATTTGAAAATTATCATGAATGGAATCCGCATTATTCTATTAATAATCTTTTCGTATCCACTTTGTTACGACTTTTTTAAATTGTCCTATGGACAATAATGAATGTTGTTCTCTCTTATTATGTTTTTTATTTTAATTTTGAATAAATATAAAAACACAGAATATTTCTATAAATAATTGTTCACTTGAAAAATAAAAAAAAAAAATCTTATAACAGTTTTTCATTATATTAATTAATTCAATTATTTGCTATTTCGAAACGAAAAAAAAATTTTTTTTTTATTAACGAAATTTGCAAGAAATGATTTGCATAATTCTATTAAATGTGTATTTCTAGTTTGTTAACTTCCATAATGTTTTCTAAAATTTTGGCAAAACAATAATATTTGCAAAAAGTTGATGTAACCAAATCATTCGTTTTTTGTGATCTTTTATTTTAGTTTTTTTTTTTGAAACGATTAATTCAGAAAAATTAACAGATACAAGCATGAAAGCGCAAAATATTCAGCCAAATTCAGAAAAACAAGATAAAAAAAGTGTTTTTTTTTTTTTTTTTTGTTATTAAATATAATTATATAGATATTATATATATATATATATAACTAAAATAAATTTTTATGCCAAATAAACATAAACTTTTCTATCATCCGGCGTTCTTGCTAGGTATTCTCTTTCAATAAGGCCTTCTATTCGCTTTTTAATAAACACGGGGGATGGTAAAAATCGAGACTTTAATTGCGATGTCACATCAGATACAAGCAAATTATGCTAAAATAAAAATTAAATTAAATTATTTATTTATCTAACTGTAAATTTTAAAATACGAGTAAGTTATTTATTTATCTAAATATAATAAAATATTACCGTCATACGCTTTCTTGCTTTCATTATTCTTACAATTGCTGCCTCAATTTCATGTTTACGATCTTCATCAACTTTACCACGTGTTTCTCTACGTTCAGGCTCCGATTCACCTTTAGCAGCAACAGTTTGAATTTTTACTCTGTTGAAATAGTTTGAAAAAAAAAAGCAGATCAATCTTTGTAATTTATGTTAAAGCTGATTATGTATATTATAAGTACCTGTGGAATTTAGACACAAAAGCATCATTAATATGAAATTCATTTGTAGGCTCAATGTCTTTTGTTTTTGGATTTCTAACCAATAACCGTTGAGCTGGTTTACCCATTGACAGTGATTGTAAAGCTCTGATCAATTCACGTTCAGGTATATCGGTTTCCTGTAGAATCTCATCATATGATAAACGTTCGCGATTATTAAATAACATTAGAACACACATCTGTTATTAAGCAATTAAAATAAATTATATTCTGAATTTTCATTTTATTCTTAAAATAATAATTACTTGATAAGTTGAAGTTTGTAACACATGCTTCCTCGTTGTTGTTGGACATTCGTTGCCTACCGATGTACAACTTGAGCTACTTGGACCATCTTTTTCTTTGTCTAATTCACCCTTTGAGGTACCATAAAATACTGCATTAATATATGCTGTCCCTAAGATGAGTAAAATTTAAAAAATAAGTAATAATTCATACACAATAGTAATAAATTAAAATAAGAATTTACCCATTTGTGGTTGTAAAGTCAATTGACGTCCTGAATGTTTGTCTAAATAAAATTTCTTAAATATTTCAAATGCTGTTCTTGGTGCCAATGGTATATTACAATTCGGTGTAGCTGTCTATAAATAAAAATAAGAATACATTCTCAAGCGTTTTTAAATTAATACAATAAAAATATTACTTGTGTTGGCCAAAATCCTGTGGTTAATATTCTAACAGTTAGTTCTACACCGGATAATGCCATTTTATGAGTATTTATATAATTCTTAAATTCTTCCATGATTGTATTTGAAACTGACATGTCTTTAAACATTCCTTCTAATTTTGAGGTAAATTGACAACCGCATTCAGTCTGAAATAAAAATTTTAATTAAGTATTGTAATTTAAATACAAAACCAAAGAAGACCTTTAATTTAGATATCATGTTCTTTTCAAAATCATCAGAGACTGATTTATTTAATAGAAGCCGTTTTGCCAGATGCGTTTTATAATACCGCTCAAATACATCTTTTTCTAATAAAAATCTGAATAGTACCATTGTTTTATCTAATATTAACTCAATTTCTTGTTCGCTCATCTAAAATGAAAAACATTATAATTTTAAATGTAATTAGAAATATAATATTAAAAACAGGATAAACAAACAATTTTCATCATTTTAATAACTTTATATGATAGCATAAAAATTCTCACCCCTTTTCCACCTTTCTTTAATTTGTCATCAATGAACAGTGACAAATATTCTGGTGATTTGCTATTTAAATTAAGAAAATGTTCAAAATCGGATGATATCATATTTTTAAATATCCTATCGTTATTAAACGAATGATAAAGAAAATGATCAAAACGATCTTTTAAATCCAATAAGTTTTGTACAAATGTTATTGGATTTGTACCATTTTCTTCTTCTTTAACTAACAATTTTCCTTGTTCACGTAAATATGTCGATACAGCATCAACAATAGTTTTTAAACCATCCTCTTTCAAGCGTGAAAACAATTTATACATACATGCTAAATCCTCTGTTTTCGAATTTTTTATCATATAGACAACACCAGAATTCTCCATTTCAACAATTGAACGCATATGTTTTTTAATTAATTCATCTTCAACTACCTTAACTATACGAGGTTCTGTGTCCTTATCCAAATAGAGAGCAGCGCGAGCTGATTCTTCTTGAATTCGTGACTAATAAATATATAAATGACATTTAAAAAAAAATTCAAAATTTATCTCGATAAAAATATTTTTATGCATACCTCAACTTTTTTAATATAAACACTGGCATTATTTTCCGCTAAAAATTTTTGTGATTCTATTTTATAAAATGATGCCGATTGAGCTAAAAAAGGTCGCTCAAAATCTTCTTCATATACCGTTCTTGTATTAATACCCAATGACATAAGCATTTGACATGCATTTTTAATTGCCAAATGATTGATAACTTCTCCATTTCGTTCAGCCATTACCATACCTAATAATGTTTCACGTAAATGCTCCTGTATTGGTCTATGTCTAACTATTTGTTCTTTAAATATTATTAAACCCAAATTATAAACATTTTCAACTTCATGCTGTTGAACATATACACGATCCATATACATTAATATG
This sequence comes from Condylostylus longicornis, assembly GCF_029603195.1. NCBI lineage: Eukaryota > Metazoa > Arthropoda > Insecta > Diptera > Dolichopodidae > Condylostylus > Condylostylus longicornis. The sequence goes on along the minus strand of NW_026577971.1, from coordinate 679,575 downwards.
TCACGTATCATAACCATTGAAGTTTGATGATCATTCCATGCTTGATTTAATTTTGGCAAAAAATTATTTCGTAATGACTCAAGTACATCTTGTCTAACTTTATTTACTAAATGATCTGTTACAACTTCACGTAAGCCAACATATAAACGATTTCCGTGCTTATGTAATACCATTGTATAAGCATTTCTATATAATTCTTCAAATGATAAACCAGAATTGTTTTTCTTTTGAATTTCTTGTATTGCATTTTTCAATGATGCCCAAATCGTTTCAACATATTTTTCATCCATAGAGGTCTAAAAATTCAAACAAATTAAGATGGTACATAATATAAAATTAAATAAAATTAACTATTAATATACTATTATAATAATAAACAATGTTTTATTTACATAACTACAAGTTTCGAATAGGCTGGGAAAATTACATATCCACAATTTATTTAAGAACATTAATTATGAAGAAATTTAGGTAAAATTTATGTAAAATTTTATATCTAAATGCCCACATGGGGCGCAAATTATAAACTTGCAATACTTTTCTGTTCTTTCTAAAACGTATTTAGCTAAATTATTTTTATTTAAATACATTCATTTTATATAGTTGAGATAGGTATAGAAAATATTTTCAGAAATTATTAATAACGAAAAATAGTTTTATTATTCAAAAGAAAATCTACAAAACTAGCCATTAATATCAAAGGCTTTATTCTTTATTGAAATTCTTTATATTTCTAAATTTCTTTATTTATAAAATGTTCCATAAACAAAGAAATTGGTTTGTATGACATTTAAATATAGAGCCAATAAAATTATTAGAAACACTCAATGACAAAGTAAATGCAGTTTTTATTTATTAAATATAAAAATTTATTTACATATACCTAGCCATATTTTTAAATTTAGTTTTTGCGTTTTAGCTTACCGGAAAAGCACGTATCCTCATTTTGCCATCCTTTTTAGGGGCTGGACCTCTCATATTCATTTTAATGCTGTGTATTATATATCTTGTCTTCTTAAATATGAATATTATATTTTTTTGAAGATTTTTGAAAAAAATTTTCTGTCTTTACATATAATATATAAAAAAATTACTTCCGAATGCTTTTCCTTTTTGATAATACAAATATAAAACCTAAAAATAAATATTAAATATAATATATTAATACAATTTTTTTTAGAAGAAATAAATTTCGATAGGAATCAACAAAAATGCAATATAATAATACCATTAAATTAAAAATGTACGCATAGATAGGTACCGGAAAAATAAAAAGAAATTAAACTAGAAATTAATGAACCTATATGTATTCATTTTTATGATTAATATATGAATATGTAGGTAAAAATATCATAACCTATCTATTCCATTTATTTTTTTTTTCGAAATATAAAATATTTACCGTGAAAATTAATTTTTTTTTTAAATATTTTGAAAATTTGAAATAAAAATTTAATTATAATTTTTATTTTTGATTGAAGTTTTTGAATTATTATATTTATTTAAATTTAATAAATTTAATAGGTAACTTGAGAATGTTTACAAACCTTAACAAACGCAAAAAAAAATGTCGACTTCAATTTTTATTTATTTTTATTATAAACTTTTTCTTAATTTAATTTTTTGTTCCTATCGTATTTTTTACATTATAAATAAATCTATTTAAAGAATTCTTTCAATGCAATCAGTAAATTTTGAAAAAGAAATTTTAAGTGACTTTTGGGGAAGGTTTTTCTTTATTTTCTTTTTTCTCTCCTTAAATTTTGTGTACCAAATTTTAATTACAACACCATTTCTGAATTTAGATGTCTCGTCATAAAATTTTTTCCCCTTTTTTTCCTTCTTACAAATTTTTGATAAAAATTTTTGTATTTGGAACAAAAATCTTTTTTTTTTTCTGTATAAGTACAATGTAGTAAATACTAAATTTTCTCTAAAAAAAATTACTAACTTGAAAACATTACAAAATCGAAAAAATTTTCCATTTTATAAAAAAAAAAAACAGATTTGTCAAAAAATAAGGAAAAATTTTTTGTCTACGAATAGAGAATCAAATGACATTGCACTTTAAATAAAAAAAAAATAAAAAAAAACTTTTTAAGGAAAATTTTTATTCCTTTATATAGAAAAATTCTTATATATTTTTTTTTATTTAACACTTTGAAATTTATTGTTATAAAAATATATTAATTTAGATATGAAAACAAAACATTATACAATTTCCATTTATTTTCTCAAAATTTATATTGTTTTGCGTTTATTTATTTACTAAAAAAATTTGATCAAATTTTTTGTTCATTGAAATTTTCTTTTTTTTTTTTATTTTACTTGGAAACAAAACTGACCGACTGATTGCCAAGTTAAAAGAATCAAAAAAAAAATCAGCTTTTTTTAAAGTTAAAAAGAGAACGAACGAATATATATTTGACAGTCTATTAAAACGAGAAAATGTTTTCTTTCTTAAATTTTGACATTTTCTCATTATGGTTGTGTGGCGCTGTTTCATAAATACAAAAACGTTAGACATGTTGTGGTTTTGTAGTTTTCATTGACATATAAAATAAATGACAGCTTTCATTTAAACTAACGTTTACCAAATGCCAAATAGGACAGAAAAAAAATAAAATTTCAGAAAAACCCAAAACATATGTTTTGAGATTCATTTTTATGAAACATATTATTTTAAAAATGCTTTACTTTTCAAAAAAAATTAAAGAATATAAAATTTTTCCACTTCACTAATATTTTTACGTTTAAACTCTTTAAAACACCGCATATTTGAAATGAATATTTTTAAGAATTTAGAAAGTTAAATAACACTTAATGTGCATAAGCGATAATATTCGAATGGAATCACTACTTAAAACTATAGGGTACAAAATTTAGTAAAAAAAATTTAATCGGTTTCTAATGTACATTTTAAAAATCAGTTTAATTTTTAATCACAGATAGGATACCAAACATTTTAAAGAAAATCAAAATATCAATTACACAGGCTGATAAAACTAGGAAAACTTACAAGCAAAATTTTGGGTTTACAAAATAGAATAATTATATTTATTTCATTCTTTATATTATTTTCTATATGAGATTTTTTTCAACAAAATCATACTTTAACCAAAATTATTAATAAAAAGTGCCTCTTTTTCTTAATTATTCACTAAAATAAAAATAAATCACAAAAATTATTTTTTACTTTCTTCACCCAACAACATGACACTTCAATCAGATTCTTAATTAATTTCGACTTTTGATGTATGATGTCGTTTAATATTACATAACTGTCAAATATAGTACGACAAACACCTTACAAACTACATAGTTTTACAATCAATCTCCAATTTTGTTCTTTCTAAAATATCTTATTTAATGTCTTATTTTAACTTACGTCTTAATTTCTAAAAACTTTATTTATGGCTATTTTCTCCCGTAGCTATATTTTAAATAAAGAAAATAAAATTGCATATTATATATTTTTGTAATACATACATACATAAGTGTAAGTGTAGATTCGTACAACCGTGAACTCAAAAAAGAATTGCACTAATAAAATATTAAATTGAAGTAAAATATGCCTTTTATTATAATTTTATTTTAATTTATTACCAAATAAAATCAAAAATAAAACAATATTAACAAAAAATCTCATTTTTATACACTTTCAAAAAATAATATATATAAAAACGAATAAAGATTTTGGCTAGTCATACCAAAAATAGTATTAAAATGTTTTGAGCAATTTTTTAGCTACATGATAATAGCAGTCTATTGAGTTTTTACGCAGTAAAATAAAAATTAAGTTTTGGTTCTGAAGAATCAATAAACATTTTGCAAACAATAACACTTCAAAAATTAAAAGGAATCGTAAACGTTTTCCTGACGTAGAATGAAAACAAATACATAATTTGATATTTTGTATGAAATTATATTTCTTCACTTAAATAAAGGGTGATTTTTAAATATAATTGAAATATTTAGTTTATAATGTTTAATTTAATCTATAAGTATAAATCGTCACATATTTATTAAACATCATTTTATTAAAATGCTGGCTGCAACTAAGTTTCAGGTAATTCATTCGATGGATTAAATTTTGAACTTGAAAGAATGACGGTGAATTGCCAAAAATTGAAAAATAAACATTTAAAAAATCACCTTTCAATAAAAATTCAAAAATGTTAATGAGTAAGAGTGAATACGTGAAGCAATTCTTTTTTATAGAAATTACCTCAACGACGATAAAGATTTATTTGGATTTTATTTTAAAATTGTTTCATTAATAATTTTCGAACTGCTTTAGAATTTTTGATAGTGTAGTGACAAAATTCTTTCAACCAGAAAAATGCTAAATTTTTATGAGTTCTTTTCACGGCTGACAGATATTTTTCTTTATGTCAAAGTTCATTCACATTAAATATTTGTTACAATTTTCATGTAACGTATATATATCAATATTAATTTATTTTGTGCACAATATGTTAAATTAAATTCTGTAATTGTAATTACATACCAAAATTGAAATTTATAAAACATATTTTAGAAAAAAAGTATATGTATTATGTGCATACCTATTTTATAATTTTCTATCCAAATAAAAATTTCTCTTAAGTTTTAAGTAAAAGAGAATTTACTAAGTAAAGAAGCAACATTAAAGTAATAGCTACCTTTTATAAATTCATGTTTACAAACCTTTAATCTTTATACGCAAAGCTTTACACCCTTGATAGAACAAACTAAAGAGATTTGCATTATTTTTATTAATTTATTCTCTTTAATGAACACAAAATACATGCATAGTATTTACTAATGAACAATCTTGACATAATAAAATAACAAGCCTGGACAGTGAGAGATAATGACGATTCTGCAAAGCCAAACAAAACGACAATTTTATACATTTTTTTTTATAATTCTTAGAAAAAAAAATCTTTAGCATCAGTTACTATCCTGTTACAGAAAAAACTATAGAAAAATGAATCACAGAAAAAACTAGAAAAAGATTTTTTTTAAATTTGTCATCATTGTTTTGTTTTTTGATGAACCGCATCCTCTCGATATCCAAGCCTGTATTTTGAACACGTCGAGGTCGTGTTGTTCAGTTTGCCATGATATGCATGAACATATATGCCAGGTGTGATGATTTATCGTTATTTGTTTTTTATAGCAATTTTCCTCACGTGGAGAAGAGACATTATTCCGAAATATCTATTATGAAAGCAAAATAAATAAAAATTAAATAATAATACTTTAATAATCATCATCCCAAGTGTATTTGGTAAATTTAAGCTTGATTTCGGTTTTGACCGTTTTCTAAACGTGTTTTGACGTTCTTTAATTTAAATTTGCCGTATTTTAACTATGTGACTCAGTTGAAATTCGCAAAATTTGAGACTTGGGCAGCACTGTCCATGGAGCACAACCAGCGTCCCCATCATAGTACTTTAGTAACAAAAGTGCTATTTTTTGCAAAAATTTTAAGGTGACATCAAATTTTCAGAATTCTTCAAAGCCAGACAAAACGAGAATTTTCGACCAATTTCAAATAATGCTTTCTTTCATAAAATGATACTCATTTCAAATGTTCGTTTGATTTCTTTACCTTCATGTTTAAATTTCTTTTTCTTATTCTACTTAATTTTTTTATAAATTCCTATAAAATTCATATTTGCATAATTGCTTTTTTGACATTTTTTTTATTGTTACATAATGCTGCACCTTAATAGTAAGATATGGCAGAACTACAAATATAAAGCCATCGCCAAATAAAATAAAAGTAAGTTAAGCGAAGTTAAAGTTGTTTATGAAATAGGTTAATCTCAGATTTCATTTTTATTTTTACAGAAATATTTTTTATCTTTGAAAGCAATTTATTGGATGAAATAAACTATGCTACTTTTATGGTACTTTTTCAATTCAATGTTTGCCACAATGCTGTTTTTTTTTCTAAAATTTTGATACTTGTGCTTCATTTCAAGTGGCAACCCTGAGCATAACAACAAAAAAGCACAACGAATATAATATTATTATATGCAAGCAGCAAGCAGAGAAAAACAGAACGAACTTTTCAGAACTCTATATAATATTATCTCCGATTCTCCAATAATCTCCATTCTCCAACACATACACATTTTAGCTTAAGAAAAAGAATTGAAGTTCTCTTTTTTCTACTTTATTTTTATTACTATTTTTACGGTTGAAAGTAACGGTTCGTTGAATCGCTTATACATATTTTTCGCGTAATAACCGTGTTTTAAAAGCACTGAACTGATAAGTTTTTTTTTTCTCCCTAGTGTTATATATGCATACAAACATAAGTAGTTATAATTTTGTTTAGGCAAACTAACCACAGAAATAATTATTCTTTTTTGACATTTTACAACTTGTTATGTTTTTTTTTTTATACTTGGTTGTAGAGAACTGGTTTATAATCTAAAAGAAAGAAAAAAAAAAAATTTAGTCTTATGTAGCTACATGTGGATTTGACGTCAAAATTAACTAAAAAAATTGTGTTTTTCTGATTTTTTTTAATTTAATTTCAATTTTAGTTTCAAAATAAAAAAAAATTCAAATAAAATAAAGAATTTTTTAAAATAATTTCATTTTTATTTTAAAGGTGATCTGTTATAATTTTTTTGAATGCAAAGCCAATAAAACAAACGCATACCGTAATATATTAATGAACACATAACAATTTGGAATATACAAACATATGTACATATGTGCTATAAAAGGAAAAAGGAATGTAATAATGAATGAAATTGATGAAAATAATTTAAAATCATCTGATGTAAATGCTACTATAGTAAATTCTTGTATTGAATCTACTAAAACAACATCTCATAATGATGATGAGCCTAATGAAAAATCATATTTACAAAAGAATAAAAACGAATTTGAACAAAAAAATCAACAACACTATAATACCAGTGATAATGATGTTAAAGCAATTCTAAATGAAATCAGTGGAATTTATTCAGAGCGGATAACTGAAATCGATCTAAAGGCTGCCGGTGATCATAAGGTACGAGTATTAGATATTATTTATTAATGAATGAAATTGTAGTACCAACGTATGCATTTTTACACGTTATTGTAGGTATAGGTAACCAAGGTATACAAGCTAACATTCAATAGTAGATAAGACGTATAGGTCTCACTTATTTATCTACTATTGAATCTGCCTGTTCTTCCTAGTTAACCTATAAGCACCTATCTAGCTCTTAATTACTTTACTTAATCGACAAAATTAACTAAGCTTTATAAGTACGTTCGCTTTTTCTAAAAAAAATATATGTATATTAAATCATACAGGTAAATTTACCTATTTATTTATTTATACCTTTACCTATATACATTTACCTATAATGCATGTAGGTATACCTAGTTATAATAATTTGGCTGAATTTTGTCGTGTTACTTTCAATTTGTGGTTTAATATTTGATTTCAGTTTTTGTTTTCTTATAATTTTTTTTTTAATTAAAAGTATATTTACGATTACGACATTTTCATATTATATGCATGTTGATATAGAATTTATAACATATAGATGGGTACATATTCGTATCTGCAAAAAAATATTAAAAGACGAAAGAATGTTTTACTTACATACGAAATTATAGAAATAGAATTATGTAAAATTGTAAAACATTTGTTTTGGACGAGTAACAGAAGCAAATATTATTATAATTTACTCTTTATATTAAGGCTAAGTTGTATATAGTTAACATTACATGTATTAAAAAGAAAATAACAAAGTTATAGTGTAATATAAACAAAATTATACGAACATTATTATGTATATACGCATATATAACTACATAATATGAAGATATACCTGTATTGATATAAATATTTGTTTTTTAAAGTGAATACAAAAAAAAACATAAAAAACAAAAACAAAGATTATAAATAAACATCAAATTTAATCATATACATAAATGCATAGGCATATATACTTATATACCTACCCAAATAAGTATAATATAACAGAAAAGAAAAGTGTTCTATGGCAAGGCAAATGAAAAAGTCGTGGCAAATAGTCAATTCTTTTCTAAATATTTTTGTTACTAATCTAAGATTACTAAAGTTTATATTTAATGAATAAGTAACTTCCTATCTATTTTATTGCTATAGTTTTTGGAGAATTTTTAAGATATTTATGGTATAATATTCAGTTTATTTGAATTAGTTGCATATTTAATTGTAATAATTGTAGTTCTTTGCGCAAATTATTACATATGCAGGATTTCTACAAAAAACTTTGAAATTCAATATTCAATTTATAATATATTCAATAATATTTTTGGAAACAAAAATAAAATAAATAATTTACTTTTCTATTTCTTTTTAGTTAAAGTGTGATACGTACAAAGAATGGATTCAAATATTAATTGAATTTATACATTATATGTTTGAAAATTTAAAAGAATTAGAGTTGAATGCGAAAAACGCTATTATACATTTAGAAAAAAGGCTTAATCACCGTAGAATTCTTGATCATGCTGATTTAAATAATGAAAATTTAAAAAATGATTTTTTAAATTTATTAACTCTAATTCGTCGTGTAGTTGAACAAGGGAATTGTGATGCAACTGGATTAGATTTTAAAACGATTACTAAAGAACAAATTTTTGACACGGAAAACCAAACAAATATATGCAACCAATCAAGTATAAATGTAAGCACCTAATTAAACACAATATTACAATATTATTCAGAAACAAAAACTTAAAAAATTGTAATATTTTTTAGATTCAAAAATTAAATTCTCAAATTATTGAAAATAGAAAGTAAGTACATATTTATACATAAAAGTTTAAAAGAAAAGACTTTAAAATTTTTTATTTTTTAAATAATTACATATTTTGAAATTTCAGTGAAATAGATAAATTGTCATCAGAAAATTATATTTTAAAAAATGAAATAGAAGAAAAGGATTTATTAATTTCGAACTTACAAAGTAAAATCAATAAATTGGAGAAAGTCGAGAAGTTTGAATGTAACCCAGCAACTCGGAATAATAATGATGATAGCGTGAGTGACGATGTTGTTGGAAAGCTTAAAAACTGTTTAGGTGAGCAAGAACAGTTGCTTGCTAAGGAATTAGAGAAAAATGTAATTCTAAATTTTACTTGATAATTATATATTATAAAATAAATTTAAAAATATGAATAACTTTTAGGAAGTTTTAACGACTGAATTGGAAATTATGAAAGCAAAATGTGAACGAAAGGAAAAGGTTAGTAATTTTCATTACAACTTCAAAAAAGAAGATTCAAATAATAATAAATGCTATTGCAAAAATGAAAAACCTGAGAAAAAATCTTCGTTCTTATATTTTTGGTAAATTACTGATTTCTTAATTGAGTGCACTCATTGTATGATTTTCAATTTTATATCTTATTAATTAAATTAATTAAATTAATTAGATCTGTCATTTTATTTTCTAATCGTTTTTGTTTTTCATTCGAATTTTAATTGAACATTTGAAAATCGTAAGCAAATTTTTTTATAATTTCAATTAATATCTATAAACATGCAAGTATTCCTTATTACTCCTTTTCGAAAATTCGTTTAATACATGAATATTTTCCCATAAGAGATATTGGGAAGTTTTTAGATGAAAGAAATTGATAGAGCGTTTAATGCTAAGTTCTTCTGACAATTTAAGGGTTAAAAGTAAATAATATTTATTTAAACAATGAATATGTTTTCTTTCATAATAATATGGTAAATTAATAAGCAATAAAATTAGATCATAATGATTCATATATATGCATATTATGAATTTGAATTTAATATGTAAATACCATTTCTACTAACATAATGAAAACCTAAAATTCACATTAGGGCTACGAAAAACTCTTATTTAATTATACCTTTTTGCAATATCATTTTACTTTAATCAATATGAAGTTAGATTCCAATTCATAAGAAGAAATGTATGCAAATGAGTGATTTGTAAATACGTAAATTGGATTATATTCTTGCATTGTTAAACTAAAGATTCTACATATATTTCATTAAATATATTTGCGACACGTAATTTTCTGTAATTTCTAAATGTTCCATAAAATGAAAGTGTGTTAGTTTTCAAAGAGGTATATAATGTAGATATGTATTTAAAGTATAAAGTTTTTAGGTTATCGAAAGCATGAAATCACTTGCATTTGAAGTAGCTGACAAACATGATCAAATTCAACAGCAAAAGGCTCATTTATTAACAATGGAAGAGGAATTACAACAGGCTCACAAAAAAATTCAATTTAAAGATAGTGTTATTAAAGATTTACGACGTGATTTAAAAAGTCAATTAACTAAGGTATATTTAAAACAATTTTTTTTGTTATAAATTAATTTGCTAATTAACTTAAAATTAATATAAAATGCGATTGGTTTTTTATATAATAATTATCATAATTCAGAATCAGAAATATTTCACCATGTTTTGCCTAAGTCACTCTAATATAATTTGGGTTTTTGTGTAATATTTTTTCCTTTATTAAATAAAATATTTTCTTGACATCAGATTTACTTAATTGGAAGACATTAAATCTATGTTGTTTTTACAAATCGACAAATGCAACTCAATTTTTGAAAATGTTCAATACAAACTTTTTGAAAGTATTCTTGCTTTTTTTTCCAATGTCTTAGTCGACCAAACTTAGTATTATATGATAAAAAAGGAGAAAACTTTCTATTGTATTAAGTACTTTATTTTATAATTTTTAAATATTATTTTTAAAAAGCAATGCAATTTACTATTTTAAGTAATAAACATGATAAAGGAAACAAATTGCATATTAGGAATTAATTACAAAGATTTGTGCTTTATTTTACTATCGAAAAATAAACTAAAAAAAACTATTCAACTAAAATTGTATACATATGAAATTACAAGTAATAAACAAAATTTCTGTGTTTATTTTTGATTTTTATAAGGATATATGTAAGTGCAGATAATTGTATTCAACTTATCTTGGAAATTAAAAAAATTATTAATTTTTTTTTGTTGCATTTTAAAAAGCAAAAAAAAATTTAAGTAATTTCTTATTAAAAAATAAAATTTGAATTGTCGAATATTTTTGGTCATTTAATTTTTTTGACATATTATGTATGTATGTAAATTCTAAAAATTTATTTAAATAATTTATTCATTAATAATTTTAAAGTTTAATAAAGGAATAATACAAAAATTTATTTTATAAGCAATTGCAGTCTTCTAATAGCGAAATGTCGACTTGTTACCCAAATTATAATGTTTTAAATAAGCTTAATATTCCATATAATGTTATTGGTGATCAGGGCGAAGAGCTGGCGCAAGTTAAGCAACAGGATGTAAATAAAGTACGTGTTTTGAAATAATTTTTTTTTTGTTATGTATGTACATATGTATGCTATTAATTTCTTTTATATTCTAATTTGAAATTAATATTTTAATTTATATTTGCAGCTGATTGAATTGGAAGAAAGTAAATTAATGTAAGAAATATTCTAATTACATATTTCATCACAATTTATTTTTTATTGTAAAATATTTTCTTTAGAGCTTGTCAAGCTGAAGAAGATGTAAATTTAAAAATATTGTTATTAGAACTTGATGAATTATGGCAGTTAAAACAATGTGTTGGCAATGAAAGTTTAAAAGAACTTGAGCAAATGATAGAACGATTTCGAAATAGAATTCAAAATATGGTATATTGAAAAATTATGTTTTTCATTTTAGAATTTTAGATTGATTTTTTTTTTTTTACAAAAGTTTTGTAGTTTTTATTTTTATACAAATTCAATACAAATTTTTCTTATATTTAAGGCAATTGATCAGACATCAATGAAAAATAAGTTGCAGCACATGAGAGAAACATTATTAAAAATTGTAAATGGACAGTATGTATGTAAAAACATTGAAAATGACCGCACTGATTGTAACGATATTTCACCAAATGGAAATAATTTTGATATTGAATTGTTAAGAAGAGTTAATGAGAAAATCTTTAAATTGGAGAATGAACTATGCTCTGTAAAAAATCAATTTGGAGGACTTCAATTAGAAATTGAAAGTAAATATTTGAAAATTATGATTAATCTTACGATTATCATTCTAAAAAAATTACACTTTTAAGGGACTCATTCAAATCTCAATTCAAAAGACCGAATATTAGAAAAGCAAAAATATATTTTGAAACATTTAGCAGAATATCTTGGGCAAATTGTAAATATAATATTATTTAACATTTAAAATCAATTTATAATATTTTGCAATTATTTTTTTATTTTTTTATTTGATCTATATATTTAAAATTATTTAAAAGCATTAATATACTAGCCTTTAATTGATTTTTTTTCTCTGTATTTAAATAGATTGGTGTTCCTATTAATTTTGAAACAATTTTACAAGAATCGAACGAAAATGAAAATAAAGATTTATTTATTAGAAATATATTATGTGATGGTCTTGAAAATATTCTAATGAAAAAAGAAAAGACAATTAAAGAATTACAGGAGTATAATCAACAAATTGAAGATACTTTAAACGGTCGAGAAGTATTCTTAGCAGAAATTAATAACAAATTAAAAGAAAAAGAAGAAATGGTAAAGAAATTGTATTTACAATAATAACTAATTCAAAATTAACTTTTTTCAAAAATTTTAGATTCGACAATTAAATGAAAATCTTCATTATAATGAAGAGAGTATAAAAGTTTTAACACACGAAAAACATTGTTTAAATGAAGAAATACAGAAGCAATCAGCTTCGGTAATTAATATTTTTTTTATGTTTAAACATTTTTAAATCGTGACCATTTTCAAGTTTATAATCCAGATTATTTCTTAAAAATAATGGATTTTACTTCGCAATTTCGTCACTATCAGATGTGATATTTTTTCTAATGTTAATAGTGTTTTTTTGTATTGAAAATGGTTACAGTTTTAAAAAAAAGAGTTTTTTGTGGTTTAACATTATATTTGGCAATTAATTCGTAAAATATGGAGGAAAAAGATCTTAAGTTACCAAATTTTAAATTTTGTTTTGATTTTTCTTTTCTTCTTTAAATACACAATATAATATTTTTCTTTTATTATATTTTGTAAAAGAATTTATTATAAATTAATTTGTTTCTTGTTTTTTTTTTGCTTCAAATTTGCATTTTAGTTAAAAAATTCTGATATAAAAAAATTACTTAACGAAATTGAAGAACTGCAGACATTGGTAAGTTTTGCTATTTTTAATACATGACTGCTTATTTGCTTTTTCAAATTTGGTCTAAATTAATATCGTAATTTTTGTATTGTAAAATTTTGTCTGAATAATTTCAAATCAAATTTGTTCTTATATTTCTTTTTGTCCTGATACAAAATTTATGTGCAATTACTTTTGCAATTTTTGTATGATTAATTTATAATTAGTGAAGGACAACTATTATCAATTATTTGTTACCCTATAAGATTCAATTTTGTGTTAAATATATTGTTTCTTTCTTTTTTTTTTTGAATTGCTTTACTAATTCAGAATAAAAACCAAGTGACGACAATATCCAATTTAATGGAGGCTTTAGAAAATATTAAAAGAGAACATCATACAACTGGTAACGTTTTTAATAGTAATGAAAGATTAGGTAATGTACAAAATAGCAATACAACAGACACTTCGGATATAGTAGATAATACTCAAAACAGAAGTGGATCTTTATGGGGTTGGTTCCGTGGTAATACTTATGATGTCTGATATTGTTTAGCTAAGAAAGAGTCTACTATAATTACTTTAATTTGTTTTTTTTTTTTGTTGAAATGAATGAATTTATATTTATATTTTTTTATAGAAATAATTATTTATTCGTTAATACAACTCTTATTGTACTAATTAAAATAATGAAAAAAAAAAAACAAAATTTTATAAAATATAATTTTCTTGGTTTTATTAAATTTTTCAATTTCAACTGGTAATCCGGCTGGATGAGTCCTTTTCTTTCCCCGAATATTTCGCTGTATTAAAAATTAATTTTTTACTTGTCTTATTTTTCAAAAAATAAATTATTTTTATTTTTTTTTTCGATATTTTATTCTTATAATTTTTCTTTTCTTTCTATTCCTTTAAGAATGAAAAAATTCGTAAAATTGCTGAAATCCTTAGAAATGAAAATTTACTTTTTAAAGAAAGTATTACTCAACGTCTTAAAAGTTACTTCAATAGCTCAGTCCCAATAACTGAAGTAAGTATTCTATTATTTTATGTATGAAAAAATACTCAATTTTATTGAAGTAAATTTTAGAATTTTGTAAGTGAATCAATTATATTCTAAAAGGAAATTTGATGAAATAACTAACACTTCTAAGTTCTCGATTTACTTTCTGTACTTGTTTTAATTCATATTTTAAAGTTTAACTCAATTTAATATAAATCAAATTGTATGTACGTTTAATACTTGTGATATAACATATTTTGATTGGTTGCAACCAAAAGTTGCTCATGGTTGGCAATATTCATCTAGCTTTGTCAAAAATTAATATTTATTTGATTGAAAAATATTGAATTGAAACTTTGCAAAATTCTTTAAGTAGGAAAATAGAACAAGTTCATATTCTATTTAATTATAAAATTAAGGATTTTTCAATTATTCGTAAATCGCAGTAAAAAGTCACACTCGTGACAATTTCTAATTTTTAATTCGCGATGAATATTGAAAAAATGCCTCCTGATTAATTTTAAATTTATTATTTCAATTAATTATTTCTTATGTAATTCTCATATTGAATGCGTAACTAAGTGTAGGTTATATTCTAAAATTAAAATACCTATAAATTTTCGGCCCTGTGCATTTATTTGTATTTGCAATACGAATAAAATTTTTGTTTTGTTTAAATCGGAAAATAAAGAATTTTAAAATTAAATTGAACAAAATATAGGCATTTATAATTAATTATATTATCGAAAAGTTAAATAAGAATAACTTAGAAACTAATGCTTAATATGTATATATGTTTATGTATAGATTGCTAAATGTTATGAATTTTCAAATAGCATTATAAATGTATGAAGATGCTTTATTTATTAGTAAGCATTGAAATATGAATATAGAAAAATAATTATTTGTGCCATTGTATTCCGTTCAAATCAAGGTAAATTTAAATAATATTAAAGGTTTTAAGTAACAAATTAAACTAGAAATATACTTATATGTAGGCATATAACATCAGTATGTTAACATATTCTATAATATTTTTATAATATTTAATATTGACAGTTAACATTGATATTTCTATGTATGTAATTGAAATTTGAATACTAGTAGTAAAGGTGAAATTTTTATAAATCGAATTAAGTAAAAATTGGTTTACATATAAAACATCATTTCATTTTTATATATAATTGCTTAGACCTTGTATTTCACATATCCTACATTCTAAATTTATTATTTTCTAATATGTACATACTAAATATGTACATATAATTAGGAATATACATATGTATATTAAATTCATTTTATAGGAATAATTTTTTTTCAACAAAGGGTGGTAATGCTATTTTTAAGAATTCTATATTCGGAAGAAAAAATTATGTTTTCCGATTTTTGTTTTTTATATTTTATTTACTATTTTATTTTCTATGTTCAATGTAACAATTGTTTTGATTTTGAAGTCTGATTTAATTTTAATTTATTATCAAGATTATCAAATTGTTGATAATTCTGAGTTGTCTTTTTGATAAAAATCGGTTTAAATAAGTCGTTTTAAATTATTCGAATTACTTGAAAAGTGTTGTAATACTATTTATTACACTTGATTCAGCAAATACAATTTATAAGCTGAATTATATATTAACAGCATGTTTTTTATAAATGGCTGCTTTTAATTAACTCAAGACAAGTTTTGCTATGCTAAGTGTATTTATAATTGGATTCTGCTGTATAATATAGGATGTTGAATGCGAAAACATAATATAGGCAACATTACTGCACATAATTTGTGGTATTTATAAATAGGTATAAGTATAATAATATTATGTCATAAATTCTAAGGTGTATGAGAAAATTTACATCTGAAGTAATCTAGGTTAACGGTTAACTGTTTCATTGACATCTAAATTTAAAAAAATCTATAAATATATAAAATAAAATACCCATTATTACATATAGCGACTAACATGTTTTACGAATGAAGGAAGTAAAAAATTAACCAAATAAAAAATAAAGTAAAAATCTTTACTGCAAAATATGTAACAATAAAATGTGGGTTAGGGTTTGCGTTAACATGCACGTACATAATAATGAATGAAAACCTTAAATTTTATTGGCCGGTTTTTGTTTAATCCCTAAAGATATTGTAAATACATTTAAAATTACAAAAATGTACAGATAAATAGAGCATATTCGATCAGTTTTTGAATCTAAACTTTAAAAACAGGGGTCCGAACTAATTTATATTTCAATTTTCTATTACATGTGGTTATAATTTTTTATAAATTGAGGCTTTATTTCGTGTTAAGAAAAACAAGGACTTCCGAGACTTGAAAATTTCAGCACTACTATATTGATGATATTATACATAGGTTGTAAAATGTTATAATGTCGATATGGAATATGTTTATTTCAATTCATATTTTATGTTATAATTCCAAATCATTGGCTTAAATTTTGAACAATTTCGTTGTACATAATTCAATTTCTATAGGGCTATTATGTATTCAATGTTAATTTAAAATTAAGTATCTTTTCAACAGATATTCAGTAAATTTGTCATGCAATTTATAAAAGAGTTCTATGTACAAACTCTAGCACGTACTGTTTAGTATAAAAACAAAATTTCATAAATATATATATACATATACATATACATAAATTACATTTTTCCGTACACACTGTTTTAACATACATATGTATACATACATATATATATTTTTGGATTAAGTTTTTTGTTTTTATTCGAATTTGAAAGTGTCATGTTGATATCCTTTAGCACGTTATTTGAAATACAGTTACTGTTTTTTTTAAATTGTATTCGATAATAGATTTTCCATTTATCGTATCCCATTATTTCCAAGTCAATTGTTTTTTTTTGGTACATAAATAAAATATTATGCAAATTTATAATAATTCCTTATCGTTTCTTTAATGAAAATGGAATTTATTTTTGGTTAATGGAAAAGATTCCAATGATAACATTTACTTAACACTTATAAGCCAAATCTAATTTTCAACAATAAGAACCTATTACCTGAATTGCTTGCCTAACACGTTATTACTACAATTTCAATTTGTGGCTATGTTCTGCAGCTTCAACATTATGTCAAAGATGACATATTTACTATAGCACATATAGTGTCAATTTGATTAATTCAGCAATTGAAATTTTATTGCTGAATAAGTCAAGTTGATTTATGATCAGATTTATGATTGAAATTTGCTCTGTTTTTAAAATATTGTAGTTGAAATAGTTCATGTAAGGTGTTATGATTGTTTAAATTCTTATTTTTAAAACAAATCGAGCCAATAACGATAAAATAGAGTAAAAAATTGAATGTACGAAAATACGAGTATTATTCATGTATTTGCGAAAATTATTTATTATAAGGAAGGAATTTTTTTTTTTTGTTTTCTAAGGTGTTTTTGAGAAGACTTTATATACATATAAGTAATAAAGTTACCATTTCTTAAGGAAAATTTGTGTGAATATATTATGTATAGAATTTTAGATATTTTATACTATGCTGCTGACGTTTTAATTTTTTAAAGGCGGACAATAATAATCTGAAAAAAATTCGTTGAAATTTTTAATGTCAAAATAATTTAATAAAAAATTTGGAAAATTTAATTTATCAAATAATTTTTTTTTAACAATACAATTTTAATTACAGGTTATTAAAAATAACAATAATTGACTTATTCAGCAGAATAAATTAAATTGCTGAATATAATAAATATATGCCTTCTTGACTCCAAAATTGCTATTGTAGTAATCAGGTATTAAATACGTAATTTAGTTTATGAGTTGTTATTGCTGAATTACGTATAGCAACCTTCCGCAAACTTTTGTGAGTTATTGGCAAATAATGTATTATTTGAGTATGAGCCATTCGGACTTCGTACATTGCCTACTTACAAGAAGAAATGAGATTTTCAATTGACATGATTGATTGTTTTGTTTTGACAAATAATAAATTTACATGGAATTTAATGTACTTACATTAGATAATTATCTATAATTGAGTTCTAAAAATTTTTTTGAAAAAAATTTTTCAAATTTTAATAGTCGCAATTGTATATTTTTTTTTTCTTACAAGCAAAATAATGAGTCGCATTTTGAAGTTGAATGTGACTCACTTTGCCTCACGGCTGGCGTATAGTAGTACAAACTTTATTTTCTTTGTGAATTCACTGTTTTATCTGAAATACAATATGGTTAGTCTAAAATTGTTTGTTCTTAGTACTTATTTAAAAAAATATTTTTCGTTTTATATAAATTTCTTTTGATTGAATTTAGTTACAATTTTCTTATAATATTTTATTGAATTTATTGAAAGAACACGGAAGAAACAAAAAAAAAAACCAATAACAGTGAAATATTTTTAATACAACATTTAGATCAAAAATATTTTATTATCTAGTTTCGAAGTCAATATTCTAAAATAAGAATTTAAAACAAAAAAAAAAAAATATTTACTTAAACTATATTAGATTTCAATATTGTCTGGATAAATTTACTTTGTTCTAGTTTTTCTTTAGATTATGAGAAGTCACACATTTAGTTGGTTTTGAACTTTGAGTTCAACGGGGTGTCATTTGAAAACGCTTCACATATAATATCAGTATTCTATTTTATTTTGTTTTAAGAAATATGAATTTTTTTTTCTTAATAAAAAAAAAATAAACATTGTTTGCAAGGATACGTGCAAAATATAATATAAGGGACATTTTTTTTTTTTATTTCTGTTTGATAATTGTTTGTATAAAAATATTGTATGTGAAATAAAGTGTTGGGGTCTTTATTTTCCTCTCTTTTACATTTCATGTCATTCTTGTTTTCAAAGTATAATATAAAAAAGTGCTTACCTACATAAAAAAGTTTTGAATTTTTTTATGAAATACGATAATAATCAAAAAACTCAACACCAGATAATTTTCCTTGAAAAAAATATTTCAATGTGTCTAAAAATTATATTAAAAGTTTTTCATTATTGCTTATTTTTGCAAGAATATTTTGGAAATCAGTAACAAGTGTTAAAAATTATAAATTCAAAAAAATTATTGAAAATTAAAAATACAAGAAATAAATTAAGTGATGTAAGGAATGAAAAATTATAATTTTAATGGAAAATGAAAATTTAATGGAAAGTTTTTTTCTCAAGAATTAAAATTTTAAATTAAAAATAATTTCGAAAAATAGATTTCGGAAAAATTATTCGAATATACGGTGTAATTGAACTGAAAATTAATAGAAATGAAAAATTAATATAATATAAAAATATTTAATTTAATATAAATTTGAATGGTGCTTTTGCAAGTGATGTACACTTTAAAAATACCAATGGTTTTTATTAAATTTTACATGTTACAATTTTCTAAAAATTTGGATTAACTTTAATTCTTAATAAAATAGTTACATATATTGAATTTTTTTAAAAATTTATTTGTTTGTAAAGAGCAAAACATAAAATTTGTGTCCAAAAGTGATTTAGAAATCCCAAAATATCAGTAAGTTAAAAACTGAAAGTTCTCAATTTTTTGACATTAATTTAAAAGTTTAAAAAATTGATTGAGCAAAATTTCTATTGAATTTTTATGTTATGAGTAATTTTAAAATTTTCTCACAAAATTTTAAATGAATTATTTAAAAGTATGAGTGAGTTTTTTGAGTGATAATTTAAGATTTTTAAATAATGAATAAATTTTAATACAGTTTCAATAATTTTCTGTTTCATTCTAATTTTTTAATGATTTTTTTTTTTATTAATTATTAATTAGATTAATTAATATTAAAGTTTAATAAATATAATAATTTGAAATTTTTGTTAGCTCACAAATTTCACTCAAGAAAATATAAAAAATAATTGGTGATGTTAACACTACGACTATAGGATAGATCGAAAATTTTATGTTTTTAGATAATTAACCTAGGCGACATAAAATCGAATTAGAGATTAATATCTAAGCTTAAAAGTGTTCTTAAATATCTGAAAATAATAATACCAAAACTAGATATTTTCATTACAAAATTATTGCTAAATATTTTATTTTTAAAATTCAATATCTCTAAAAACCAATAATTGCGAGGCCTGGCCTAACCAATATATTAATAACATATTATCTAGTTGTAGCATTAACCTCACAATATTTAATTTAATATTGTAGTTTATTAAATTTATAAAAATATTTAATAAAAAACATAAAAGTCAATTAAAAAAATTAATAATATTTTAAAAATTGTATTCATATGAATTAATTTAGTTTTCAAGATTCTATATATAAAAATTGAATATTTTTAATCACAGAATATTATATGAGAACGTCAATAATGGAACATGACGGTAATAAATTCCTAAAACATACTTACATACATTATAATATAGATTATTTTACATGAAATATTTTTAAACTCAGAAATTAATTGGAAAAAAAAAAGTAATTTTGAAATTTTAAATTATTGTAATTAGAACTGATGTATGACACAACAAAAAAATTAGTAAGTAGTAGTGCACAAGTCCATCTGACATGATCGCATAATATTGTGTGGGAAATCAAATTTAATGTGTTCGAAAAAAATTCAAAACTTTAAAGATTTTTTATTTTTGCTTCTATATGCAATTATCTCGATATATGTATATATATATGATGTACATATATGTACATATACTTATTTATTTGCACATAATTTCAATATCTGCATTATTTTCTGATTGAATTTTCAGCAATTTAATCATTTAATTTTCAGTTTTTTTTTTTTTTTTACTTCAAATTTCCAAATATATGTAAAATGAAAAAATTATTTTTATATCTTTTAGAATAGTATTGTATAGGATATGTAGGACTGGGTGCTACTCTTGTGGCATGGTGATAGAGTCGATCCAAACGTACAAAAAATAATATGAAACATTTTCTATTTTCTGCCCTCTTTTTCAAGTTTTTGTGTATCTCATAGATGGCGTTGGTGAAAAGCGTCTAAATTTTCCTTTAAACTTGGAAAATAATAAAGATTTAGAATAAATTTAAAGGATTAATTTTTAAGCTCACTGGATCGGTAGTCTCAGACACCCTGTATATATATACATACATACATATATAAAATTTTCTTGTAATCTTTTTTCCATTATTATAGTTTAATTTCAAATAATATTATACATTTACTTTGTTTCTTTTCTTTTACTACACATTATTCTTTTTAATATAAAAAATATAAAATAAATTTAATATTATAGTATAAAAGAATGTGTGTGTGTATATAGAATAGTTTTTATTTCGTGTAGTCACGAAATTTATTAGGTATAATTGTGTTTAAGTATTATATTATGTATTCTATATATAGTGTCGATTTGAAATATATTTAATATGTTTGTAAATAAATGAAAATAAAAAAAAAATATTATTGTATACAAATGAAATAAAAATATATTTTGTATACAAGTCCTTTGCACTACAGTTCCTATTTTAGTATTTTGAATTTTGTTAAAATTATTTAAACATTATACATTATTTGTACAAATCCATTATTTGTACTGTTGCAAGCAATTTCCAAATAATTCCAAGGTGTAATATAGAATTTTCTTAGAAAATTTATGTTCTACCGAAAATTCCAACAAATTTTTAATTTAAACTGTCATATGAATATTTATTGAAATAAAAGAAGAAAAATCGATCTTGTGAAAAAATCCTGAATTACTTCAGCGTTTCTTCCTATAGTAATATTAATATTATTAAGAGTAGTATTATAGAAGCACATTTACAATGAGAAGCACATATACATCTGATCATATTTTCTGGGTAAAGGCAATTTTTAAGAAAGATTTCAATGCTATTGAAAGTACCTTCTATTGAAAACAAAAATTTGTAGGATTTTCAACAGTTATTCGATTTTTAAGAAAATTTCTAAGTAAAAGGCGTAGATTTTTTTAACACATTTTTCCATATGACTATGCTTGGTATCCAACTGTCAAATTTCTTGAACCGTTCCTAACAAGTCCTATTTAATATCACGGATTTTGTTGCGTTTGTGGTCACTCCAAAATCCTCGTACTCCTGGATATTTATGGTGGAGAAGAAAAAAGAAAGATTAAAACGAGAAACGGTATAATTTCATAATAAGAATTACAAATTCTATACGAAATATTTTACACATGGGCTAGTTATTAATATTTTTAAAATGATTTGTGAGGATTTTTTTTTTGTTATTTTTTTTTCATTGTTTTTTATGTAAAGGATCTTAAACGTATTGCAATTTAACACTTTTTACACAAAAATTGATATATAAGAAATTTATCATTGAATAATTTTATTTTTACTGCTTTCTAATGGTAAACAATATAAAAAATATATTTATGTATTTAAATGTGTGTATGTATATTTTATTTTACAATATTATGTAGGTATACACCAGGTCTCAATAATATTTTTATTCTCTTATATGTATACCTATATTGTAGATTTATTTGACCTCGATATTAAAAATAATAATTCATTGTCGATATGTGTTATAATATCGTATAATATTATCCGTCTATAAATAAATAAAATCAAAAATACAAAAAAAAATTTGTTGAAATGTATGTGCTAAGAAAAAAACAAATAAAATAATAAAAATTCATAACCTAATAATCATCGATAATAGCAAGAAAATCACGACGGAACGTCTTTGTTTTTTATTTTTATTTGTATTTAAATTTAGTTTTATAATATTGAAGATTTGCAATATTTATCGTCGTCTAAGATCAAAAATACACTAAGTAAAATTTTGAAAATTTTTCGGGAGAGGGATTTAAAGTTTCTTCGCTTTCTTTCATAATGTGTGCATCATATATGGTTTTCCGATTATATAAAATGTAAAATTTCTTAAATTTTAAATTTCATTTTTTAACGTTTAAGAAATCGAATTCAAAAACTAGTTTTTAAGAAAATTACAAACATTTGTAATATGAAAATTTTCTAAATTTTCTACTAAAATAAAACAAAACCAAATAGAAAATGTTGTTTTTAGATTAAGAATTGTAAATTAAGGCTAAAATTTAAAACAAATGAAACAAAACAAAAGCAAAAACCAAGTTTTGCTCAAAAATGGATTTAGCACAATTCTGATTTAAAGCGTTTATATCATTCTGATATCAACTAAAATGGAAAAAAATATTAAAATCTAAAAGAATAAAATATTTTTTTTTAGCATTTTATAAAGTTATTAAAATTTAGTTTATTTCATACCTTAAACTAAGTGTGAATGGAAATGATTTAATAAATTATTTAAGAATTTTTAAAGTGTTTTGTAAAATTAATATTAAATCTATCATTTATTAGAATATTAAAAAGTTTAATAATAATAAATAATAATTTAATTTTCAAAATCAAAATTATAAACTTTGTTGATTTTGATTATAAAAATACATAATGATTAAAATATGAAAACAGAAAAAATTGCATACACTTAGGAGAAGTTTTGAGAAAAAAAAAATGAGTATGAAAAAATTGAATAATTTTTTCTTACAAACAAATTTCTTTTCAACATTCTTTGTTAATCACAATTGGATACGAAATTTGACTTTATGTTAGTGGAAAATTTTTATTCTGTGGAAATAGTAAATTGGATATATTGGATACATTTTTGGATATATTGGATACATAAATTGCAATCAAATTAATTTAATAAATAGTGAATTTTAGATTAAAAACTTGAAATTTGCTGCAAAACTTGTTGTTAGTTTGTGTGCAAGTGTTACATAAAAGTTCTGAAGAAGAAGAAATTTTGATTGGATAACACAAGCCTAATTATAATTTATAATAAAATTTTGAAAATTTAATAAGAATTTTATATAAATTTGAAAAAGTGAAATAAATATTATTAATCATTCATAAATTTATTAACGTATTAAGGTTGAAACTAGTAATTTTACAATTAATATAAAATGTGTTCAGTATAATTAGATAAAAAAAAATTAAATACATTAATTTTTTAAAAATGCAATTATTTTTTAAAATTAAAAGTAAATTAAATAAAATTAATTTTTAATAAGAACTGTTGAATTGGGAAATCAAATGGGAAAGATGAATTGGGAAAGATAATAATAAAATTTCTCAAAAATTTAAAGAAAAACTTGGAAATTAAATATTTCAAAAATTTAATTGAAATTTAATTTTTCTTTTTTAATTAAAAATCAATGTTACAAAATGGTAAGTTAATATTAATCAAAGCTTTAATGTCATTAAAAATATTTTTCATGAAGCACTTTCATAAATAGAAATTCATTTTAGGGTAACCAAATGTGTAAATTTTATTGAATTGTTATATTTGGTTACTTTTACAGTTTAATCCTGTATCTCGCTTTTTATTCATTTTCAAAGCAAAGCTTTCATATTTTCATTGGAAATGTCATTTTTCCAATAAGAGTATTTATTTTTGAATTTGGATTTTCGATATTTTTTTTAGAAATGAACGAAATGTGAAAAATGAACGAAAAAATTTTTCTCACTCGAAAATTACATAATGTATGATACACACTCATTTCTCACTAGGCGAGTAAAAAAGCGACATACTGAGATAAAGAAAGTATTTGACATTTTCGTTAAATTTCATTTCATGTTTTTGCACTTAAAATTCTTTAACAATAAATTGTAAATACAATAAACTTTAATTTTTTATTTTTACATATATATTTTTTTTGTGCAAATAATGTACAGAGAAAATATCATCGTTTTTCATATCCATCAACTGTAAAAAACACAAAAAGTTTGATGCAATCAAATTTGATATCAAATATTTCATCAGATAAATCTTTATCACAATTTATTCAACCATCGCAAACACAATTAACAACTTCAGAATCTCATTTAACAACAACTATACCAATAGCAATCAAATATTCTTCACAAAAAATTAATCAAGAAATTTCATCTAAAGAAAACGATAATTATTATGGCTATGGCCAAAGCTCTTATTTATCACCATTACAATCATCTTCTAATCTTATCAGTTATAACAATAATAATAGTAATTATCGGAGTGAATGTGAAAAATATCGTAATATTGTGAATGATATGACAACAGATCTTTCAGAATTAATTAGTCAAGTTCAAAATCAATTTGATGAAAATGATATTGTTATGACAGAAGATAATACAATAAGATTTGAGTCGACCTTAAAAGAACTTGAAAATCAAAATGATTTATTACAAGATACAATTAAAAAACTTCAATGGAAAAATTCACATAGTGAGAGCATTTACAACGATATTTTAAAGCACAAAGTTAGATTTTTATAAAAATTTTATTTTAAATTTGTAATAATGATAAAAAATATTTAATATGTATATATTTATGTAGCTCTAGAACTACATTATTATGTATAGTTTTTATGCACCGATATTATTTTATTTCTATACCCTAAAATGTTTTCTCGGTTTAGAACAGACACGTTCAATTTTCCAAACACCACCGTTCATTAAAATTGAAATGAAAAGAAATTGTTCTTTATATTCTCCAAAAGTCATAAGTCAAAGTAAAAGAGCATTTCGGTTTTTATTCCGCCATTTTAATGAATCTAACGTTCTGAACTTAAGTTTTTAATTTATACTTAATCAGTTAAGTTTATATTGTTAATTAAATCAATTGGTTTTGTGTATATAACAAAGACCATATTTGACTCATTTCAATTTTTTGTAAATATTTGACCCAAGACAAGCTAACTCTTGCCAAATATTGTAAATATTTATACATGCATATTTTTTAACACTTATATAAACAAAATGATAACATAGCCAATAAAAAATATTAAAAAAAAATTTCTTATTCGGTTATTTTCAAATTAATGTACAAAATTTATTTCACCATATTCAGGAAGAGCAATATAGAACAAAAATTAAGTCTTTGGAACAGGAACTCGATCAGAGTAATACCAAGTATAATGCATTGAATAGAAAACATCAGGCCCTACTATATGATGTAAAACAGTACAAAGAGAAATGTAAATGTGGTGCAGTAAAAGCAGTTGAATTTGATGATAAAGATGCTGTACTATCAACAATGGGCCGAAAATCAGGCCAAGATCTTACTCATATATTTGAAATGATGGAAAGAAAAGACGATGAACTAAAAGTACTAAAAGAATTTTCATCTAATGAAAAAACTCGTTTAAATAAACGTATTACAGATGCCGAAGAACAGGTATAACAAATATAGCCAAACATAATATTAAAAATGCTTGTTTCACAATTTTCACTATCCGTCATTGAATTTCTAAAATTCAAATTATGCAGTCGTGGTTTTAATTTTAATCTACAAAGGAAAGATGTTAAAAATTTATAATTTTTTCTTTCTTTTTTCCGATAGATAAAAGAATATGAAGTACAAATAGCTATATTAAAAACAAATTTCGAGAAAAAAGAAACCGAATTAAAAGATCTTAGAAGAGAATTTGCTGAAAGAACTGGTATTCTCTTATTTAAATGCTCTTTATATTTTAAATATAAGTTGAATTATTCGATAATGGCTAATGTTATTGTTGTTTCATTTTTAAATAAATTTTTTTTTAACAGATGACACACAATTCAGAGACATGATCGATAAATTAACGGGTGAATTATCTGAAGAACGAGCTCTTCGTAAAGAAAGTGAAACAACATTAGAAGCAAAAGTAAAAGGTCTTGAAAGAGCATTAGATGAAACACGTACATCATTAGTTAAAGCAAATGATTCTTTAGCAACATTAAAAGCTTCAGCTGCCGCATATCAAAAACAAAGTGAAGCTGCCATCAAGGAGGTACGAGGTATATTTGCGTATATATAAAACGCAATAGTATAATAAAGTTTAGATCATATTGTCATATTATTTTTGGTAAAATACGGATAAAAACTAAAAAAAAAATATTGTTCTTAAAATAAAAATTTCCTAATTAAAAATTTTAATTTTTTTCGTTTCATCTTTAATCGAAACCATATTTAGAACGATATTCTTCGCCAAGAATTATTTGCAATGAAAGGGAATGTCGCAACACTGGAAGGCACTGAACGTAGTCTTAAAAGTCAATTGAGTAAAACACAAGATGAAGTTCAAAATTTACGTACTGCTAATGTTAAAATTAAGGTAACAAATTAATTTTTTTTTTTTTTAATTATTTTTAAAATGCATTAATAATTTCAATTTTTAGACTCTAACAGAGGATGTGGATAATTTCAAACAAAATTGTGTTAGATTAAAAAATGCAAATTTTGAATTAATAGCAAAATATAATAGTCTCATAGAAGATTACAATACTTTGGCTGATGAATTTCGTAAATTATCTGAATTAAATGATGTTATTGAACAAGAATTGGAAGTTCTAAGAAAATGGCAGAGGGATCAAGTTAAACAGGATAATACAATGAAAGAACATATTCAACATTTAACTGATCACATAGAGTATGTTTTGCTTAATTTTTTTTTTTTAGTTTAAGGTGTGCTTATAAGAATACACTAGTGTATTCTTATAAGATCAAATTTTATTAATAGAATAATAATTTGGTTATAAATTTTATTTAATTAATAAATTTTAAATACTTTTTTAGAACATTATCGGAAGATCGAGACGATTTAATACAAAAAATTTATGATTATCATCAAGACTTATTAATTGTGTCGTCTGAATTGGATCACTATAAAGAAATTTTTGCTGATACAATGGGGTAAATAAATAGTTTTTCTTCTTAAAATATTTTTATTTAACAAAATTTAATAATTATTTCTTATTCATTTTAATGCTTTCGTATTATTGTTGAAATGACAATAAAATAGCGAAGCGCATGATAGAGCTAGTCTTGCAGCAGGAGAAATGCCGGGACAAGATAGTGTATATATATATATATATATAATATAAATACTATGATTTATAGAGAAGTTATTTGATTTGATAAAAGTAAAAGGAAAAATATTAGACGAAAAAACAAATGTCAAACCTAGAATTAAAATTTTATTGCTTAATGAGTCTAGTTGACATTAGTTCTAAGCATTAAGAATTTAGGGGGACGGCATTATGCTTAAAATTATTTTAATCAAATTAAATTCATTTAATTCCATAATTGAAGACAGGAGTAAATGAAGGTTTCATCCATAATTTTTACAAAAATGGGTTTATTGCACAAATAGATGTTTTAAATGTTTATCTTTCATATGCAAAAACCCGTTTTTCAAAAAACGTCCCAGTTTTAGAAATAACTTGTCTTTAAAAAGTATTATAGGTCATGTTTTTTAATTTGACTTCATTCACTCCTGCCTTCAATTATAAGTTGAAAAAAATTTATTTTAAATAGAAGTTGCTTAACATTACAAAACCGAAGCTTTTAAATTCAATCAAATCAAATAAATTATTATTTAAATTAAAAACTATTATAAATTAAAATGATGACAAAAATATGTAATTTTCTTTTTTGTATTTTTTTTTTTAGGCCGACGCAATAATAAGAAAAATTTTAAGAACAGCTGAAAAATTATCACATACAAGAAAGACGTTTCAAGAGAGCTTAGACCGTCGCAATTCAAAATAATTAAATATTCAGTAATAATAAAAAAAAAAAAATTCAATCAAACAATCAATCAATTAATTCATCAATCGATCGATCAGTTAATCAATAAATCATTATCCTGCATTTCCTAATTTATTATTTTTTTAAAACAAAATTTTCTATATACAAATTTTAATTTAATAATTTATTTTTTTTAATATGTATACATACATACATACACGTAGCTCCCAAATGTGTTTCAATATATTAATTTTTAATTTAATTTCAAATAAAAATTGTAATTTTACTTTTTTTTCTCTATTAGATCTTTAAATTTGAAATAATTTTAGCTATTATTTTGTTAAAATAATTTTTTTTATACTTGAATTTCAAATTCTTATATAATACTATTGTGTATATATAGTTTATAGTGTTATACAGAAGGCAATTTTTGTAATTACACAATAGAACTACTTTTTTTGAGTAGCGCTGTTTTAAATTAAAAAAAAAACTTAATATTCATTCCTGGCCATCAAAAGAGTTTAGCTTGTTGGGTAATTACAAAAATTGCCTTCTGTATAGTACTATAAACTAAATACGCAATGGTACTACCTAAAAATGATATATGTACATACATATATATGTACTTAAAAATTTAATTATTATGTAATTATCCATTAAATTTATTTGATATCGTGATCATATAATGTTGTTGAACACATTTAATGACGTTGTTGCAAACTTCTTCAATACTATTATACCTCCTTACTTGTATTTGATTAAACAATACTAGAGTTTTTCTAGGATGCTCAAAACTGTGCATATTGAAGATCGAAAATCTAAAATTATACAAACAGAAAAGATGCATATTATTTATTAAATTTTTAAATAATTTAAAATTTGTTTCTTTTCATTTTAAATATTATATTTTAAAAAATAAAAAACAGTGATGGAATCTTTGACATTAGAATTGTTTAAATATTGTATGAGCAATTACAATTCATAAGTTGAATTGCAAATTATTGCAGTGTTTCTACAATTCTGATGTTTATTTCCTCACATTTTCTCGGTTAATTTATTTTTAAATTGTATAAATAATTTTTTTGAATCAGTAAAAATACCCTTATTGTTTTAAAATTATAATTTTAAATTTTAAAAAATTTCAAAAATTGCATATGTATGTGTTTTTGAATGAACTCAAAAATATTTTGATGCATTTATTTTTTATACAAAACTTTAATGTACAAATCAAATAAAATTCTTATTAAATATTAAATTTTAGATTAATAGAACAAAAAAAAAAAAAGTGTTATAATTTTTGGAAAAAAAAAAAGAAATTAATAAAATTTTCTCATATAATTTCAATCGTTAAAAGCAAAATACATAAATTAAAATAAAATGTAAACGGAAAATTCGTGAAAATAAATTTAAGAAAAATTTATTATTGTAGTTTTAATTTCAGTATTTAAGATTATTGTTCACTTAATATTGCATGTGTATAATTAAGAATCATATTTGTATGTTGATATTAAACCGATA
Organism: Condylostylus longicornis; assembly: GCF_029603195.1. Lineage (NCBI taxonomy): Eukaryota > Metazoa > Arthropoda > Insecta > Diptera > Dolichopodidae > Condylostylus > Condylostylus longicornis. The sequence goes on along the minus strand of NW_026577971.1, from coordinate 649,370 downwards.
ATTATGTAAAAAATGAAATTGGGAATGTAGGCTTCTCGCCATTGTCAATTTATTTTCAACCTTGTAAATTTATTTCAATAAGTATAACATTCTAATTTTGCCTCATTATCCGCTAAAGTAAGTCGTCTATATTCATGTTCATTTTTAACATTTATTTTACATGTTGATCGTTGTTCATCTTGTTTACCTTCACATAAATATTTTCCTTTTTGAGAATTTCTGTTAATTGCGTGCAAGGCTTATGTTTTTTAAGTTCAACATTTTTCTTTGATAGAGATCTCCGTTCTTTAAATGCACTTTTGGCTTTTCTCTTCTTTGAGTTTCTTTTGACATTAAGAATCCAAACGGTTTCCAATTTTTCCAAATCGCTTATACGCGAATCGACCATTAGTTTAATTTCGCTATGTAACCGGGCTTTTTATATTACTTTCAGTGGTTTTACTTGTGTAGTTTTCTTTCGCCTTTATACGTTTCAATGGCTTTCTTTTTAACTTCCGCCATAGCGGGAGATGTTTGTGACTCTTGAGGTCTTTAATTTCGCGAAGTGTTCTTTTTTTTGCCACGGACAATTTCTCCGAACGTTTTAAATGTTAAACCAAGACCTCGTCGCCAGCCGTGGTTTCTGCCGACACTTTGGTTGTTATTTCTACAGCATTTATATTCGTATTATTGGACATTCCATATTGTTTTATTATATACGCTTATTAACTCCAGTCAGGTTTCGCTGCTGCCGTCCCTTTGCGATCAGACGAAAACTAACAAGCCATCCATTCAGGATCAAACGTACTTCCATTCGTATTGTTAGTGGACTCGTACTACAAGCATCCCTACTGTGGCTATTCCTACTCTCCAACTCACCGGGTAAGAATAAATAAAATTAAAAATTAAAAAAATCTGAAGAAATAGATAACACCATTAAAAAAATTTTTAAAACATGCAATCACAAACTGATAGTAATCTGTGAAAAACACTTAAAACGTAACTTCTAGTTGCCTATACATTTTGTTAAATAAGAGGAACAACTTAATAATTATAGTGCGCTTTATAGTAATTATAGTTTTAATAGTCCCGGAGTCTTGAATTCAATTGATGTTTGAAATTATTTTTTTTTACAAATTTTTGTGTTTTAAATAAAAAATAAATGGTTGAAAAAATTAAGTAAATCAGTTTAAATTTCAAGATTTTGAGGAAAAAAATTTGATAAAACCTTTTTTATTTTTTTAATTACCTTATATTTTTTATTTCATAAAACAATTAGTATTTAAAAAAAAATTTAATTGTACTTTTTATAAATTTATTTTCATTCTATAAGAATTTCAAAATGTGAATTTTAAAAGAATAATTAAAAAATTCTTTTTTTAAAAGAGATTCAACTAAATTGATATGAAAAGAATTTTTTTCCCAGATATTTCAGTATTTATTGCTGTAAATGACTCTTAAAACAAAAGAGTATTTTGTAATACAACCTACTAATTCCACATTTTTTTACTAACGGTTAGTAAATACTCAGTATAATTATTTACAACTAGAATTCATTAAACAGAACTTAAAAGCTCTTAAGAGATTTTTAGATAATATTTTAAACTTTTTGCTTAAGTAATCCAATTTTTTCGTTACACACTAAACAATACTTTTAATTTAAGATTTTTTCTTGTACTTAGAATAGAATATGGAACGTACATTAACTGATTACGAAAACCAAACAAAAACAGCCAATATAATTCCAGATTATACATTAAATTAATGCCAAAATTTTTCAAAGAGTTGATTCACAGCGCATTAGTTGCCTCCTTGCAAAAATGACATTTCGAGTAAAAAATATAGAACAGTTCTTTAGGCCATTAGAACTTTATTGAACACAATACTTGTAGCTCATTTTTGAAAAACTTTTGGATAGGCCATTAAAGAGCGTTTTAATTGTATTTAAAAATAAATTTGATTTTATTATGAAATAAATTTTTTTATATGATTCTAAATTAGTTAAAATATTCTAATATAATACAGAGAGAGAGAGAGAGAGAGAGAAAGAGGAAAAAAATTATGCCTCAAAATAAATTCTAAATGATAAAAAAAAACACACATCACGTTCCTGTAAAAATAGGTAGGTACTTAAGAATTTTCTTTAATATAAAAGAGCTTGGAAAAAATTGACTATTACAAAAAAAATTTTTTTTTTTTGTAAAGCGTGAGAATTTTAAAAAAGATAAAAAAAAAAGATAAAAGAGATTAAAAAAAAATTTTCATATTTTTCCAGATTTGAACTTTTAATGCTTCTTGGTATATAGGGTACCTGTATATATTACAAATAAAAAAAGTTAAACGAAATGAATAATTCGTACTTTACATTGTTAGCTGAAGTAGTACGAAATCTTTACGATGATATTTTAATTCAAAACACACTTTGTATGAAAAAATTTTAATCTTTACCATATTAATTTTTTAATTAGTTTCAATAAATTCTTGTAAATAAATAAAAAATAATTTCTTAAGAATTTCAAGATTTGAAATATTTTTCAAGATTTAAGAATTTTAACACTGAAAAAAATCTAAACAAAAAGAAGAGAATTTTTTTTATGAAATTCTTTTGGTAACAATTCCATACTTTCTTAGCCTATTGTGTTTTAAATTAAAAATTTTCATTGGATTAGGCTTTAAATTAGTTGCCGATATCCAAGTAATTTTTCAAGTGATCTTTTATTTTAAATTAATCCAATACATGATTTCTCGTGTAAGAATGCTTCTTTATTATTTAATTTTTAAATTATTAAAGTTTGTTATATGTAGAAAAAAATACAATAAAATAGTTTTGAATTGATCATGATCATGATTTTTCACATTATTGTATATATAAAATATAAAAATCCTGTTTATTGTTTCAAGTTAAAATGTCCCTCAGGAAAAGTTCTTGAATTTTTTTTGTTTTGGTATTAAGAATGGGTTTCATCGAAAATTCCATTTCTCTCTATATGTTCCTGAAGTACTTTAAAATTATTTTTAATCTAAAACTATAGACTAAAGAATATCGTTTCCAGGAAAGACCTGAAAGCATCATAACATTCAATATTGTTGTTATGAAGGTTAAATTTTAGAATAACAAAAATTATCAAATTATTATTATTTTTATTTTTAATAAATTACGTGGCTTATTGGCCATTTTCAATTATTATTTTTGTTTTTTTTTTTATTATTATTTTATGTTTAATAAATTTTTCCCACAATTTTGTACTTTATTATGCTTTTTAACCAATGATTTTTATTTTTTTTTTGTAGCTTAATCGAATTTATAATAAAATTTGTATTCAATATTATAAAAATTTTCAATAGAACCCCTACATTATATGAAATAAAAAACAAAATAATAAGAATTGAATGTATCGAATTAAGTACGTCCTAAAAAACGTGAACAATCAAAATAAATTTTAACAATCGATTTATATAAAATGATGATTGAACTTGTTAATGATTTCGGGCATGAAAGAATCGAATTATGTATACCTATATATTTCGATTTTTTGCGGAAAGTTTTTCTGTTTCAATGTAATTTTATACTTAAAAAAAAATTGATTTTTAATGCTTTTAGAACCTTGAAGAAAGTTATTTTGTTTAATTCTGAAATCAAAAATAAATTGTTGTTAATAATTTTATAAATTCTAAATTCTTGTCAAAATGAATTTAGCTATGTGCTTAGTTTAATTAACTTTTGTATTGTATTATATTTTGTACGTGGGAATCATAATTAACTTCTTATAATAAAATCGTTCCGGTAAATAAATTTTAAACATTTATTTAATTAATGCGTGTAAGATTTTAAAGGTAAATTTCATTTATAATGCAATTATTCTAAAATTGTATAGTCATAATGGTTGGAGCAGATATTTGTTGGATATAAGGTACGTGCTAATAAATATAATTTTTAATAAGAAATTTTTCTAATTCAAAATTTGGTTCGAATTAACATTGCAATTGGTTAATAACTTTTTTTATATGCATTAGAAATTTCTGAATGTAAACCGGGACTCTTTAAAAAGTTTGACAATCTTCTGATCGGAGATCTTAATGGACATAATATGGTACGTGTATCTGTGAAAATCATTGCTCATTTAAAGCATTCTTAATTAGTCATGTATTAAATATCATATTTATTCGGCGTCAATTTTTCACAAGCTGTATATAATAAGGCAAACCTAGTCGATTTGATGTTGATGTTGACATAACTGTGACGAATAATGCTTGGAAAATCACCATTTACAACAAATTTTGTGAGTTTTTGTGTCCTCCTATTCTTTTTCCGACAATTTAATTTTAACAATATCAAAATATCTGACGATTTTGATTTAAATAAACTAAATTAACATTTCATATTATTTACATTCTAAGAAAAATGAATAATGTTGAAATTCAAAGAAGAATTCAAGAAATTCTTTGGAATTGAAATAAAAACAAATTTTTTTTTTTTGATTTCCTCAAAAAATTTAAATTTCCTTATCGTCTATAGATAATATTGGTTACCCTTATAAAATTATTACCATGACAAAAATTTAATAGAAAAAAATTAATTAAAATTTCTTTATCATATAAGGCGAGGGTCGCTTTAAAGCGGAACCAATAATAATGTAAACTTGTTTATATAAGATCAAAGCGTACCAAAAAAAAAATAACATTACATAATCAAGACCACCTTTCTTAGATATTATCTTTTTTATTTTTATTTTAATGGTCTTTTTTCCCTATACTTTACGGCCATTGTTATTTGAATGATATGCCATAAGAAACTATTTCTATATAATGCACTCAAAGGAGTAAGAAAAATGATTACTTCCTTTCGTTGATTTTTAGTTTTAAGAATTCCTGCATTCCTTTATTATTATGAATATCGAAGTACAGACACACATTTCATGTTGTTTAATTTAAAGCAGTATTGTTTAATTTATTTTTGAAATTAACTTAAAAAAAATTAAAAAAAAAACATCATTTATTTTCGGCGGGGGCTAATTAATAACTTGCGGTGTTAATATAATTTTCAAATTTTCTATATCCTGGGTATACAGAATATACAAAAAATTCTATCCAGTCATATAGTCCCAACATAATATGACTGAAGGGAAAATAGCTTTCTAGAATGAATCTAGATTATAATAGGGAGTATGGTGTGAAGGCTAATACCATAGATCTCCCTATTTATTTTTCATATATTTAAAGAGCTAACGACTCTAATATTAACTGATTAACTCTATGCTTCACTGTTTTTTCAAACCCTACTATTGCATTTGAGATTTGTTTACGCTGTGTTCGCAACTTTGAAATTAATTACATGTATCTAAGTATTTTCAATATTGTTGCTTACATTTTATTGCATCATTTGATTGTTTGGCAATAGTATACTCGTAGTAATCGTCAATCTATGAAAACTTATTAATAATGTGATTGAAATAGAATTTTTTTTCAAAAATAAAATACCTTATTACATTAATTAATAATTTTCCAAGAACAATTTTTTATTATTATAATTGAGTAGATGTTAAGGTTTTCTTATAATGTTATAACGAGAATAATTTGCTCATATACTTAGAGATAATTCTATAATACAGGTTTTTTAGAACATGAAATTATATAAGAAAGAATTAAAGAACAGCAAACCGCAAACTAAAAAATAGTTTGCGATTTAATTTTGCATATAAAATCTTTATGCATTTACTCTTGTACAATTACATTTTGCAATTGGAACGTATAATATTATGCGATTATATAAATTAAATACTTACATTACATGTTATACAAGTATAACACATTGATAACCCTGTTCAAATAACTCTGATATTATATTTGAATAATATTCGACTTTCGGTTCTGATTTTTTTGAATTCATTAAATTTTTTTTATTTATTATTAGAGAATATAAATAACATATATATAAGTATATAATATTGTATATAATATATTAAATAGATTATTAATTCAGTGATTTTATCTGTTATATTTATATAGCAAGTATACGATACAGAGATACAGACATAATTGGTATGGATAATCTATGGAAATAATTTTACAAAAAAGAAAATTCTATTAAAATTATATTTAAATAATATGTATGTATGTTTCAATTACGAAACTTCGAGGACAATTTTGTTCCCGGGATAACAATAATTCGTGAATAGGAAGTGATATTTCCTGATCGACGCATATGGGGACAGAGTGGTCCACTTTTTGAGATTGCCCATCAGGATCCGTATTGCTCGGTGTTTCAAGCTGAAATACATGCAATAGAGATTTTTCAATCCGCAATAGTTTTAAACTGAAAAGACAAGCTGAAAACACTGAAAATCTTCAGTTTCTAAAATAAGTACCCTTTCTAGACTGATCCTTACATTCTTGTACATTGAGTAAATCCATACATCCAAAATAAATTTTATTCTCGTCCACTGGATATCGGCAACAATTATATATAAATCATATTGCATGATAATTCAAAATTACAATTCAACCAATTTTAAATTCATTTCCAAATTAATACAATTTTGAATAAAAACGTGAATAAATATTTAAATTTATCTTGTAACAAAAAATATATTAATAATAATAATAAAAAAAAAATTTCACAAGTACCCATTGTACAAACATAATTTCCACTTCTTCTTACCTATATGTGCGGTTTTCTATTAAAATGACAATAAATTTATAAATTGTAGAAATGAAAGCAAACTTTATTTTTGTTTTAACTTCAAAAATTATTGTAAAATAAAATAAACTTTACAGATTTTTAACGGCATTATTATCTTTGATCTGAAAACTAAAAAAAAAAAAAAAACTGAAAAACTGCAAACAAACTATCTTTAATCTGAACAACAAACGGAAAAGTAAAAGTTTTGTGTATTTTATTCCAGATAAATTTAATAATAAAAAAAAAAATTATTTACGATTGTGGGTGAAATTTTCATGTATGTACATTCTTGTTCACTTATAAAACATCATCTACAATTTCATGAAAAGTTAGTGAAATTACAAAAAAAAAAAAAAAAAAAAAAAATATGCATATCGCGCGCGATTTCACAGTGACGTGGAAAATTGTATTTTTCATACATATTTTTGGAAAAAGTGAAAATTCACATTTATCATTTCCAAAAGTTGTAATAAATTTGCATTTAAATAGTTGAAATTGCAACAAAAATGCTAATCTAGGATGCATCTTTTAATTAGATTAAGAAATTTTGAAATGTTATTTATAAAATGCACTTGCTTAACGGTGATTGACATAAATTGAGGTAAGTAAATGTGTGGATTGTAGATTTTTAAGTGAACAGAATGGAACAGAAGGACATCTCACTCGGGGCACTGCAGCCATTCGCGACTTGTAGCCTCCCAACATTCTCGCCTATAATATCGCTTTTCGAAGTATAAAGCTGGAGATATCCCCAAGTGAATAAAACAGAAACTCCCAAAAGCTCAGTAAAGTCCGCTCAAAACAATTTTGACGCTGGACCGCCAGGACAGGGCAGTCGCAAAGAATGTGCATGGCAGTATTTATGTAGATATAGTATTTATTTAGTTATATAGAAAATAAGTTAATATCGAAAATTAAAATTTTCAAAAATGCTCTTAAAATTTAATTTAAATTCATATGCATTTTCAAAAATTCGATTGTAATCTTAAGTATTCTGACTTATTTATTACTGAAATTTTTTTGTTCCTCATAAATGCACTCATAATATGAAAATTTCCAAAAGATTAAGAAATACTTTTCGAAATATTTCTTTGTGTGTATTTAAAATTAATAAGCTATTGTAAATATAAATTCCCACGTGGGTGGAATATTTATCTTGAATTTCTTAATATGCATGATTCTACATTAAATATGTGCATCTTAACTGAATTTATTTCTTATATATTCTAATTACTTATTTGAATATTTAATTAAAATTTGTTATCAATAATAGGTGTATAATTAAAATAAATGTGATCTTAATTTTAATTAATTGTATAAAAAAAAAATTCCTCTTTTATATCAAGAGAATTTTGAAATATTTCTAATTTGTGTTTTTGTTGTTTTTTTTTTTTCAAATTAATAAAAAAATTCTAATTTTGAATTGAAATTATTTCTTTTTTTTTTTTTAATTTTTAATTAAGACCACACACGCATTGTGATGACCGTTAACTGGTAAGGAATTTACTCTTTACACAAATTTCTTGTTCTTTTAATTTTAAAAGATTGAAGAAAATATTTTCGTTTCAGTAACAATATTGAAGAATTTTGACAGATAAAATAGATTTCAATTTGAAAGACATTAAATTATTTTTGTTACATTGTTAAGAAACTATTCTAAGTATATTTTATATTTGAAGAATCTACATTCGATTACAAACATACGTACTCGTATAACATATATTAAGAATTGAAAATATTCTTGCTAAATATCAATCTTCTATACTTTATAAAAGTAGAGGTTCTTTTGTTAAGACAATTATAACAATCGATTTATATGCGATGTAGGTACTTCCCATGATATTAATATAAATAACTACATTATAAATGAAAATCTGCTCTATCACATTCTTTATTCAGCTGCGGTAAGTTCTTAATGAATTTATATTCGAATTCTCGTCTATTGTCAACTGATTTCTTGTATAAGAATAAGATAATTATGTTTGCAACTACTTACGTTATACGTCCAATAAAATATTATTATTTGTATATATATAGCTTGTTTATATTCCATGCAATTTCAATTCTACTCTATTTTTTGAAACAATTCGATGCTTTTGTACAACTTGTATTAGTACATTTATTATAATTTTAAAAATTCTTTCTCTCCACTATTACAAGAGCATAACAATATCCGATATACATTCATCGCATCGACACAATCTACATCACATGTTCCTCTTCTTTACAAGCTGAGAAATGTAATTGCGGAGTCTGTGAAGTGCCAATTATTATATTCGTTGGGAGACTACTGAAAGACGTCATCACGCAAAGCTGTCTCATCAATCATGCACAAATTGAGCAATAATCAAAACACTTTTTTGTGTAAATTCCGCCGTGACGATGAGAAGACGGTCGTATATATTCTGTATGACTGTTCTGTTCTGATCTTCATAGAGGGCGCAGATGCTTTGGTACAGGCTTCCTCAGTATTGGAAAGCTCTAGGTATTTAGCTGTTTAGGATCAGGGTAGTATAAGCATAATATGGGAGAGTTACAATAAGTCACGGCTGTCGGAGGAGAGAAATTCCTTTTACCCCTTATCTCTATTTAAACGATTGAACCGGACAATATTTTTCGATGATGTAAATAAGTCCTATACCAAATTTCCTACTAAATGTTTCCACTAAATGTTAAAATACTTTTTTTTTTCTTAAATTTTTTCCCAATTTTCCCACATTTAAATGTAATAAATATGTAAAAATGTTTTAAATTCAGCTAACATTTCCTTAATATAATAATTAATCATGATTTTCATTTAAAAAGTCGTCGTTTTCTTTTTTAAAAAAACTTCATTTTTCGCAAATTAATTTTTTGGTTTTTTCTTAATTAATTCCAAAAGTCAAAAATTTTTCATCTTTAAATGAGATAAACGCGTCTTTCTTTTATTCTATATACGAAATATTTTAAAGTCACGTTTTTACTCATATGAATTTCAACTATAAAATGAAAACATAATATTTAATTGGCTGCGATATGTGCTGTGATTTACATAATACAAAGTATCCATCCATCTTATCCATCCATGTTAAAAAAATGGTGAATGAAAGTAAAATACAATTTTTAAATGATGAAAATTGTTAAGAAACCTTTTTTTTTTTAATAAAACAATAATTTTGGAATTATTATTTAAAAAAAAATAATAAAAAATACACACATATATAGTTATATGTACATATATATTATTGTATATAGAAAGGAGATTAATTTTACCTTGAAATATTTAAATTCGCGTAAATAATAAAGACGCATATTTTTTTCCGTATATTAAATTGAAGAAATGACAATGTACGTGGAAAACATTTAAAAATAAGTGAATTTTTCCCGACATATTGTTTATACAATTTATAAGTATGTACTCTGTTGTAAATATAGTAAGTATATGTAATACTGCTTTTTTTTCTGACACCTACACGAAAAATAAATTTAATAACAATATTTTGAAAGTTTAAAATCACAAAATCAGATAATTTAATTGGGAAAATTTTGGAAAAAGTTCAGTGAATGAAAAATTTATAAATAAAATACGGTAAACGGTGAAAATGTTGATTCCTTGCTGAATTTATTTCATTTTTAATTCATCCCGTAATACTAAAACGTCAAAAATATTGGTCGATTGCAATGTAGAAATCCAAGAAAACTTTTTGTCATTTCCACTATCTGGGTATTTACGAAGCACTTGGTTTAAATCAATTTACCAGTAATTAGTATTGCGGAATATTAAAGAAAAATACAGAAAATGGAACTTCTCTCCTCCGACCACCGCAGCCGGCTATTACTTTTTATAGCCCTCGCATATCCCACCTATATATTACTCATATCCCTATTTCTCATCTATATTCCTCAAGGAGCTGAAAGCGAGCACTCCAATACTGAGAAAGTCCCGCCAAAACCATTTGCGGTGCTTAATGACCAAGACAGTCACACAGAATATGAATGGCCGTCTCCTTATCGTCTCGGCACAATCTACACAAAAGAGAGTCCGATTTTCCCGGTTTATGCAGGTGATATTTCACCGGGCAATTGGGTGATATTTCACCCATGTAGCCTTCAATCTTGCTCTGAAGCAAACTTCCTTGAACAAAATGGAAGAAACAGGTTCACATGATGACAGCCGTCAATGTAGCCTCCCAACGAAGATTCGATTCCTCTTCAATCAGAACGCTAATGCTTCAACTAATGGTTTGAGACCCATCAAATGGTTCAGAAACTTGCTCACACATTCCTTTCGCTCAAATTCGAATTGTAATTTAGTATTGATTTAAAGAAATATAAATTTTATTAAACGTTAATGACCGAACATAATTTCTGTCTCTACGTGCATTATAATATGTATTTTGTTTTTTCTTAGAAGAACTTCTTTTTCCAACAGTTTTAAAAGACCGCACATTGTGAAAAAAAAACTATATGCATGTAAGTATGTTCTTTTTTATCTTGTTTTTTAAATTACCGCGAAATAGTGCACCTTTTAAGAGTAATGTATATTTAACCATTGATCTATTTTTGTACTTTAATAAGTTTTTATCATAAATTCGATTGCGATTAGTAAATTTTATAAGAAACAGAATGTATACATTGTATTAAATATTAACAAAGTAATGGTTCATTTCGTAAATATGAGCTTTCTATACAAATGAATATATAGATACTTAAAAATGCGGCTATCTTACAGGCTTTTCAAGAAAATCCACTTGTTTTTCTTTGAAATATGTTTATTCATTATGAAAATAATTTATTTTTACCTATGTAGATAACTCCGTTCAAATTTAATACGATCTCATAAAGGGACCTATTGGATGACGAAGGTGAGGCAGAACGAGAGTAAAATAAAAAAACTTTTCTTTCTCCTTAAACTGGAATCGAACCAGCCATCTACAGTTTTACAGACGCGAACGTTTTAGCAGTTGAGTTGAATAGGTATATACGAGTATAAAGAAATTGTCACTGAATTTTGTTTCACCTTACGTGACGTGTCGCTTCCTTGGCGGATACTCTATATAAACTAAGCTAGACAGCTTGTCATTATTACAATATTTACAAGTAGTAAAATCATAATTATATATTCTAGATAACGGAAATTTCGGAATTTATTCATTTATTTATTTATTCTACACAGGTGTTCAAAATCGTCTTCAGACCTATCAATAGTACGGGACTTTAACCCAATCCAAAACGCTTCTGATCTGGTTATAACTTTTTAAAACTAGTAAAACTGACTAACCATTAGTTTTGCTCTATTGTATTTTTGTGTTAATATTCTATGAATTGGAAGGTTAAATCGACAGATCTGGTTTGTTTCGATCCTTCTGTCCTAACACTCTCGTCTGTAAGTCGAGTGGCTTCAATATTCACATCCTTCTTCAAAGGTATCCCATGTTTCATGGCATAGTCCTTATTTGTTCACTTAATTCACTCCTTATATACTATTTTGAATGTCACTATTGCACACATACTAGGGAGCACCCACCATTTTACGAAGTACCTTGTTCTGAAAAGTTTGTATTTCCTTGACACAACTCCATATAGCTTCGGAATTTATGAAACTGAAGGCTCCTTCCCTGCATTCAGTTTTACAAATATATGTAAGTTTACTCGCATGTTAATTATTCTGAAAATTATTTTTCTTAATTACTTTAGAAACAAATTCAACACTTTCGTAATAAATATATTCAAAATCAATTTATATTTTTATATAATAAAAGCATTTTAACACTTTAAGAAGTCTTAATATTTTTATATATGTAAGTATTAACTAAAAAAAAAAATCATTTTTTTCTCTCTCTCTCGAAAAAGATAATATGTCAATAAATTCTCATTTAATCCGGTTGTAAAAAAAAACAAAACAAAAACGAATATTTACCGGCTTCCTACCATGCACTATAAAATTCTATATGAATGTCCAATTGTGTACACTACGTACATAGATGTGAATGCTAGCTTATAAATCGAACATAAATGGTAAAAATTACTATTTTATTTTCATGCATGTGTTCATTTATACTTGTTATATACCATACAACAATCATAAATAATTGGAATATGTTGAGTCAATTGGCAGATCTAATAGTTAAAATTGACTATTTTCTATACGGTATGGTGAACTATATATACTTATAATCCACGAATATAGAAACTAAATGCACCATATGCATACTAGGTATTGCAATTTTATATTATTGCGTGAATATTTTTAAAAAGTCCTTTAAGTTCATGGCAAGTCATTTATGTTGTTTTTGGTTTTGTTCTATACTCCTTTTGGTTTCGTTTTCTTTTTCTTCTTCTTCTACTTGACATAAATATTAAAATTTTTACAATTTTTATATGTTCCTGTTTTGTGAGTTGTTCTCTTAAAGTAATTTTTTGAAATGCATAGCAAAATAACAATATTTATGGTAGCGATCTGATGGCATGCGATGATTATTTTTTTCATTTTTTTTTTTAAAAGGAAAAGTGGATCAATTCAGTTTCTTCTGTTTTCAATTAAACTAAACTTACAAGTTAGGTTGTGTAAACCGCGTCTTATAAACCTGTTGAAATTTTTGTATTATTTTTATTTTTTTCTTTATTGAATTTGTTGTGACAGTGTATGTCTCTTTTTAGTGAAATGATGTGTTAATCCAATGTGGTGATATAAAGGAAAAAACAAAGTTGAAAACATGTAGACATTCTCCTATAGTAAATATTTTGTTAACAAAAACGATTAAGAATTTAGTAGAAGATGAAAAAAAGAATTTAAAGTTTTTTTTTGCAGATAAATGAGAAAATGATGAAATCAATGGTGATCTCTTTTGATGTTTTACAAAGAAAAATAATTAACAGTCTTTTATTAAAATATAAAATCATAAAAATTTTATATATATAATTAATATATATAGTCAAATATACGTACGTTTATTTAAAAAACAGATATGCTAAATAAATAATACAAGTATATAGTAAATAATCTGATGCAGTCAGCACATAACCGACTGCAAAGTGCATTATATAGTTTAGCTAAAGGGCTACTTAAGATTATGAAAATTCCTTTCAAAAACTTTATGCAAATTATAGGAACGTTAGGCAGCTTTAAAAATTCCGCCAATTATTTCCAGAGATAATGTCAAATAGGTAAAAGGGGACTCTATTAAAAGTTCTGTTCCCGAGCTCTGACATTCACTCAAAATTTACTGATCAGATTTCAAATATGAAATTTGAAAGAAATTCCTTGATTATTTCTCTGTATATGAGCAAAAATATAAATTCGGCCCATAACCAAAGCGCATTGGCTGACACCTAATATTCTTAAGAAGTTTGGTGACTTGTTGTTATGTCAGTATGAACTTATATATATAAAATTTTAGCAAAGTTTACTGATTATATTCTTAAAAATAGTCCAAAAAGTAAAATCGGCTCTTAGTAAAGTTCTAGTTCCAGAGACCTACTACATCTCAAAAGTTGACGAAACTGTCTCAACCTCAAATTAAATTCAAATATGTATAAATTTTCGTGAAAATCGGTTCAGCCGAATTTCTTGTACTGATGTGCACAAACAGACCGACAGACAAACAAATAGGTCTGACCGACAGACATTTCTTTAAAATCAGTTTATTCATGTTTCCAGTTTTCGAAATCTCAACATATGAAATTTGTTGCCATCGCACAACCTCCCTTATTGCATGCAAAGTCGTCAGCAAAAAAAAGGATTTGCACTCAATTAAAACAGCTTGTTCCTTTCCATTTGAAATGAAATGAAAGATTTATATTAAATATGTTTTTTAATTAATTCATTTTGTCTAATAAATTAAAGTGTCTTGTTTAATTCTGAGATAGCTATATCAATTAATTTTAAATTTTATATTTTGAGTGGCGATTTCTTAATAAACTTTGCATATACAAATGCAATCGTTTCGTTTCGTGATTATTTTAAAAGGAAATGTCCATTCACTATATATACATATACGAATGTATGATCTTAAATTGCACTTAATTGAAAATTATTCTATTAATTATTATAAATGTATTATTTCCATTTCATTTCAGTACAGAAATTTTAAGGTGACATTTCTGATTGAATTAACTAATCTATTCATTTTATATGGAATTCTTTCATCTTTAATTATAATCAAAAATGGCAATGTATATAAATGAAAATTTTTTCAAATAAAAATACGAGGGTCACTATTTATATTTCGGGTCCTGGCAATACTAGTGCTGCCAGGTGCAATCTGACACTTCCATTGGAAAGTTTGACATTTTTTAGGACAACTTCACTCAGAACGTTTTGTCATTCGAGCGCGAATTGTTTTGTTTACAGTGACTTGAAAAATTCATCTCGGTCAAAAAATGGAATTGTCCCGTGAAAATTTTCGTGCGATGATTTTTTACGATTTTCGGCGCGGATTATCGAGACAAGAGTGTCTCGATAATGTGACATACTGTGAGATTGAGGCATCCTTGGGCATTAGTTCCACCAGCGTACATAAGATATTGCATGAACATCTTGCCGTGAAAAAGGTGTGTTGTCGATGGATCCAAAAAAATTTGACGATTGCACAAAAGAAGGCTCGTGTCGATTGGAGCAAAGAAATGTTGAAAAAATTCAATCGCGGTGCGTCAAAAGACGTTTATAAGATAGTCACATGTGATGAATCATGGATCTATGCATATGAGCCCGAAACGAAACAGCAATCGACCGTATGGGTGTTCCAAGACGAGCCAAATCCAACAAAAGTTGTTCGTGGAAGAAGCACATCGAAGCAAATGATCGCGTTTTTTTTTGGTATAACCGGTCATGTGGCCACAGTACCTTTAGTGGAACGTAGGACGGTCAATTCTGAATGGTACACCACCATCTGTTTGCCGAAAGTTTTCGAAGAAATAAGGAAAACAAACAAGCGCCGGCGAATCATTCTTCATCATGACAATGCAAGCTCTCACAAATCAGCTGAAACAATGGACTATTTGAGCACTCAAAATGTCGAATTGATGGGTCATCCGCCGTACAGTCCTGATTTAGCACCCAATGACTTCTTCTTATTCCCTCACATCAAAAAAAAAATGCGTGGACAACGATTTTCAACACCTGAAGAAGCAGTCGATGCGTTCAAAAACCATGTTTTGGAGGTGTCTCAATCGGAGTGGAAAAAGTGCTACGAAAATTGGTTTCAGCACATGCAAAAGTGTATTGATCTTCATGGGGAATATTTTGAAAAACAATAAAACCATTTCCAATGATAAATGTTTGTTTTTTATTGCTAGACCCGAAATATAAATAGTGACCCTCGTAATTATTATAATTATTAAAATATTTCGTAATTTCTTCTTATTCCCTCACATCAAAAAAAAAATGCGTGGACAACGATTTTCAACACCTGAAGAAGCAGTCGATGCGTTCAAAAACCATGTTTTGGAGGTGTCTCAATCGGAGTGGAAAAAGTGCTACGAAAATTGGTTTCAGCGCATGCAAAAGTGTATTGATCTTCATGGGGAATATTTTGAAAAACAATAAAACCATTTCCAATGATAAATGTTTGTTTTTTATTGCTAGACCCGAAATATAAATAGTGACCCTCGTAATTATTAAAATATTTTGTAATTAATATTTTGTTCATTTATGTTTTGAAAATTTCAATTGCATATATACAATAGTGGTAAGAGATTAGCGGTAATATCAATTACATCTACTTACAATTATTCTCTGAAAGTGATAACTTTTTAATTTATAATTTTATTAAAGTTCAAATAATTTTTTTATTGTTATAAAAGCTTTGATACCCGCACATTATGAGAATTGTATTTAGGTAATTGTAGGCGTTATTTGATTATTATTGTAATAATTATCATACGAGTACAATTTATATAAGTATAGTGTTATTAATTACATATTTTCTCGGCATTGTTATTTTATAATTTCATTTTATTTTTATTATGCTACTCAATTATACCGCAATATTAAATAATATTAATTTCTGTTATGTTAGAAAATAGCTTAGAAGTTAATATGTACTTACATATTTTAATTTATTATTGTTATGTATATAGATGTTAATTATATATGTACATATGAATAATGTAATGTTAGTATACTTACATTAAACTTATGATTTGAATTAAAATTATATTCGAATTTCGAAATTAATATTGTTGTACGAAAATTGAAATTTATATTTCAATTATCATTTATGTATTATATAATATATAATATGTTTGATATTAGCTTCTTACATAATAATGTAATGGTAATATTGCATAAACGTGATAATATTAGAATAATATTATGTTGAGGTATAATAGGGCTGATTTCAGCACACTGGTGGGGGTCCTGACGGGGCATTGCCTTTTAGGGAAAATGGCCAGGAGGCTTGGGGTTGCTATGACGGATGTATGTCGTATATGTCGAGATGTGGCGGAGGTGGAGGATAAAGAGCATGTCCTCTGTGCTTTTGGGCTTCGCCAGGAAAGTTTGCTGGTTGGGATAGGGGGTCTTGTGGGTCGGATTGCATGGGGGTTGTTGGGTGTTGGTTTTTGGGGGTTGTCGATGGGCCTTTTTCTGTTGGTCTAGTGTATGGGCTTTGCGCGGATGTACGAGTGGAGCCCGTGTCTCTTACTTACTTACCTAGAATAATATTAAAAATTATATATTCCTTATAAGCTGATTCGCAACTATCGAATGTTTTTAAATTATTCCCATATACAAAAAGAAGTACGACTGGGAGATAAAATCAGACTTAAATAATTTTCAGTAATTTTTTCAGTATTTGATAAAATCATCGAGGTAACCAACTGTTAGTACCAACATACGGGTTACTTATTAAATTATTACGATAAATTATTAAAATAAATAAGCAGCAATACGGTTTTGAGTGCAATTATAACCTGCACTCAAAAGCAGCTCTTTTTGTTATAATAAAATATATTCACAAGTCGCTTGATAAAAAGAAAAAACTTGTAACTGCATTTTTTAACGTCACAAACGCTTTCGATTGTATATTAGACTGGCAATTTCTCCTGAAAGTACTCTTTAAACTAGGAATAAGAGGGAATGAATGTGAGTGGTTTCAGAATTATCTTAATAAAAGAATTCAGTACATAATGTGCGACGGATTGAAGAATAAAATTCAAAGTCGAAAAATTTTGGAGTTATTCAGGGATGTGCTCTAGAGGCACATCCCTGAATAACTCCAAAATTTCTTTCCATGTGTATGTCAGTGGATTGCTGAATTTGAAACTTAATGGTAAACTGTACATGTTTCCAGATCACTTAGCTATTGTCTATACCATCTCTTCACTTAAAATATCAAGAAACACAAATTAATGAGAAGCTATGAATATTTGAAAGAAGAATACTCCGCAAAATTTTTGGAGCAAAAAGAATAAGTGATGACGAGTTTGAAAGAAGAAACAACGACGAATTCGATCAATTAATTAAAAATGAAGACATTATCTTTCGTGCTAAACTTATGAACGCAACAGCAAGAAATTGATCAGGGATTAGATGGATGGACAATAATGAAAATGATAGCAGAGTTTTAAATATCTCATGGAAATGGAGATCAACAGCGCAAAATAGAGAGCAATAGAAACAAAAGCTCACCCCGAGCTGTAGAGCCACATGATGATGATGATAAAAATTCAGAAATGGATGAATTATCACAAAGTAGCGCTAAAATATATTAATGATTAAACGATTATTTGTCATACTTGCAGCCATTTTAAGCAAGAACGTATAAAGTACAATGCGTGTATGTACATATGTATGTATATTATAATAGTTTATTTATTGTTAATTGAAAATTGTTAGATAATTAATTTTTCCCCCCGATATTTTTTAAAATTTTGGTGTACCTCTGAAAATTACAAGATTTAATTATAACTAAAACAAAATAAAAAAAAAATTTATTATGTAATTTTCATTTATAATAGAAAAAGTGACAGTCGTCCACCATTTAAAATGAACACCACTTTCCAATTACTTACCAAAAAATGAAATTAAAATGGCGTGTGAATTTTGAATCAATTTTTTTTTTTTTTTAATTTTAATTTCTTTTGTTGTTTTTCCTTTTGTTTTGTAATTCATTTCTTTTGTTATTTTCCAGATAAGTAACAGTATAATGTAAGATCAATCTAATAACTGTTAAAAGTTTAACTAATTTAATAATAATAATCTTTTTTTTCTTATGATGTTTATCTTAAGTATGGTATTAAATTTAATGTTAAAAGATGTCATGACATTTGAAAATTTTCAATATTCACTTTTCTTTTCGAATTTTCGTGTTGTGTTTTCGGTTTTTTTGGTTTTCGTAAGATGATCTAATGTTTAACAATATATTTTGTGAACGGAACCCTATAGGAGTTTTTCTTATTTTTCATAAATTATTTAAGGTAACAAACAAAAATAGTTAATAACAAAAAGTTCATAAAGAGAGAAAGTTGACAGATTGTGTTGTATTTTTTAGTAACAAATAAGTATAAAATTAATAATATAATAACGGTAATAGTATAACGTAATTTATTGCATAGTTCAGGTATGCTGTTATTTAAGTTATCATTTTTAAAACAGTAATCTAAACAAATGTGTGTATGTATGGATGTGTGTGTAAGGTAATTTTCATTTTTGATTTTGAATTGAAATAATTAACTCAATTTTCTTTTTGTGATACCTTCAGTATCCCTGTGTATACTTTGTAAGAAATGTGGTAATTATGAAGGTAGTAGCTATACTATTTGCGTATTTACAGTGTTACATCATAATACAAATTAAATGTTATTGTGTTGTTGATTAATTTTTCAAGTTACATATAAGGATTAGGACGAAGATGACGATATCCGTAGACTCCTAATAATCTTCACAAACGCCGCATAGTGCTTTAATATGCAGATTACTACACCATTAAGGTGCAAACTGGTAGTTCATAACAAACCAATTGAGCAATTAATGTACTTTGAGTACCTTGGTGTCAGTATTACAGCATACAGAAATTTAAAATCTGAAATCAAAGGTCAGAGAGACAAAGTATCGTTAGTCCCTAGATGCTTACGCAACATCATTTGGAAAAATTAATACTTCAGTACAGCTGGGAAAATTAGAGTATATAAATCGTGTATGAGACGGATTCTAACTTATGTTCTAAATTGCTAAGCAGATATCTCAACAACAAAGAAGCTACTTCGAACTACAGAAATTGAAACCTTATGGCAAATATCTGGTAAAACTCTCAGAGAACGAGTCAGAAGTGCTGACATCAGAAAACAATGTTATGCGCAAAGAGGTAGCCCGTGAATGGTGGGAACATGTATAAAGAAATAGATCAAAATATTGCCTTTAACAACATACTACAATGTTATCGTCACCCTGGACAAAGACCCTGGACATCACCATAGACAAAGGTGACCAGAATTCTGGATAAGCCAATTTCAAGAAGATGTTGTTTAAAGCATTATAGAAGGAAAGAGGAAGTTATAAGGATGTATAGGAATATATCTGTGCGCTAATAATTCAGTGTTCCTTTGTATTATGAAATCATTTAAACACTTGCAATATTTTTTTCATTTTCATTATTTTTAAATTAAATTTTTTCGAAATCTATGACTTGCTGCAATTTTATGGTTAGCAAAATTTATGTTATCAAAATTATTTATCTGCCCCCCCCCCGTTTCTCAATAATAGTTTCCAAAATTAAATATAATTGGAAGAAAAAAAACATAAAAACAAACAATGGAAAGAGGAGCGTTCTCTATAAACGATTTAAGTTTCATCTGTCGAAAATTAGATTGAAAACAATGTTAAATGCTATGGTCAAAAACGAAAATATAACAAGTAACAAAAGAAATAATCAAAGATTCAAGAAAAACATCATTGGTTACTCATCATTTATTAAAATTGTTCCTCATCTAATTTAAACTTTTTCACCGTAATACCGTAACTGCGAATAGTAGTAACTTTTTTTTTTAAAAGAGTATAGCGTTATATTTTTTTATCCAAAATTATCTGCTTAAAATTTACAACTTCATTACACAAAAAATCACTTTTTCTCGTTTATACTGATGTAGAATTCATACATGTATTCAAAATTTAAAGAGTATAGAATTGTAATGGTTGAATAATTTTCACGCTCAAAAGCATTTCTAACAAAAATATTTTTTTTAGGACTCAACAAGTTTATTAAACTTTTTTAAAGAACCAAAAGGGAATTGTAGCATTCTCTTTGCATATAGAGAATATCAATTTAATAAGAAACTGATCAAATAAATAATAAATCCAAGTAAAGAAAGAAAAGTAAAAATGAAAATAAATTAAATGTGACCAGAATAATGACCGACCGCATTGCATGTTCCCCTAATCATGTCTATCATTGTAGATTGTAGATTTTTAAGGGAGCCGATGATAGACATTATCGTTCAGGGCAGTGCCCCGTGAACATCATATCTATCATAACATTTCATTAAATTTATTTGTATTTGTCTAGAGCGCAAGAGATGTATAAAAGGGTAGAAGTATTTTGCGTACATATTTTTTATATTATTCAAGATACTTTAAGTTGAAGCTTGTTGATTATGTTATATTTTATTAGATATAAGTTGAACTCCTTGAAGGCGATAGCGCCTAAAAATTAATCATGATTCAGATAGACCAACGTCCTACTGAAAATAGTATATCTGTAATTGAAATTGGATGTTTGAAATTTGGTGTTAGAACAATACCTTATTATACCTCATTGATTGCAAAAATTGTTATTTTTCTTATATCTAAATTCGCTTTTCTGCAGAATCGGACCACATACGTTCGTGGAGAATTAAGAAAGGAAAGTAAGAGACGGCATTCGGCAGGTTGCAAATGTTTTACGGGGCTTCGACAGGCTAGCGAGTTTCTGGAAGACCACAATCAGGGGCGTTTTGGGAAGATGATAGGGTTGGGCAGGAACCAGTGAGGAATTGTCATTAATGTCTTGTCGGGGTGTTGAAGGTTTAGGAGACTGGGCCTATAGATATTGGTGTGCACTTGCAGATTTTGCGGAGAGAATGATGAGAAATTAGGAGAAGGTTCAAATAAAGCTGTATGTAAATTTCTTCAATAAAATGCGAAGAATAATTTTTAAAGAATAGCATTTGAAATTCGTATTGCCGTAGCTGTACATAAATTTCTGGGACTTGACCCATTAAGACATATAACGTATTTATTTTACAAATCAAATATACATACATATATATACCTATATATACCTATATTTTTCAATCTCAGACACTTTTACATTTTATTATTCACAATACGTTTATTTAAATAAATTCAAAATAACTAAAATAATAAATAATGGTATCATCTTAAAAATTTAAAGAAGATATTTGAACAATTGTGAGAATTTCCAATATTAAGAAAGAGGGGGCAGAATTCAAATTTATGCGCGATTCTTTTCCTTTTTTTCACGATATTCATGGGAATTGCATTTCAGTCTACCGTTTGCAAACTTTTCTCTTCTTTTTTAAAGGAAATACATAACTGATTCCAATTATTTAATAAAAAAAAAAACTATTTTATTAGTCTGAGCAAACTATAAAACTTTGTGCGAAATTTAAAATATTTATTTGTGTGAACGTGTGTTAATTTTAACTGATTAAATTAAGTGTAGCATACAAAAGTAGCTATTCATAATTTTTGATTTAAAATTTTAATTTAATATATACATACAAATATATATATATATATATATATATATATATATATATATATATATATATATATATACATATATTAAATGCATATATACTTCAACATATGTGTATAATATTCTGAAACTCTTTTTCTTTTTTATATGAAAATTGAATGTGGAAAAATAATTGTAAAGGTCAATGTTTTGTATTTGAATGCCAAGGCTATTTCTGTGAAAGTTTTAAAATACTAAGTGAAACTACGTTAATTTATATTTTAAAAACTCGAAAATAATATTTTTATTTTACTTAAGAAAAAATTTTTAATTCGAAATTCTAAAACAACAACAGTATGTAAGAATTAACAAAGAATGGCAACGGGTTTTGCTCTGATCTTATTTTTTTAAAAACTTTATAAGTGGAAAATTGCAATTCCATCAACATTTTGCACCCATCAATATAGATGTGTTTCTGTAGTTGAAAATTTTCTTGCTTCAAACCCTTTCAAACTTTTATTTATAAGAACAAACAAAATTTTGTCCAAAAACAAATCTATGATTTGAGTAATTACCCTTGTGCTTTGTTAGTAAAATTTTATAAAAAATTTTTTCATTGGATTACAAAAGATTATAGATTCAAGTATTCAACTATGGCTATATATACAAGTAGTATATATTTAGTATTAAATGAGATGCATATAATCTTAGCAATACAAAATGTTGTAAAACCTAAACCTAACAGACATGTTAACCAATACTATTACCCTATTATACTCATATGGTAAAAACATGAAACATTTTGTGTTTGTATTTAAATAAAATTGTAAATACTCGTAATGCAAAAACTTTAATCCTTATTCAAACATACTGGAAATATGGAAAATGTATGAGATTATTGTGCTTTTATTTTAACATTTTTTTCTGTAATTTAAAAATTCTCTATTAAAAGATTGACAAGTATGTATAAAATACTCTTCCAAGCTGTTAATATTTTCCTTATTAAATGCAAATTAAATTGAATTTAATACAAATGTGAATCAATCTCGTATACAGCTTGAAGATTTTACCCTCCTTTTCAATTGTATACCGTAAGGAAAATATTGAAGAATATTTAATAATAAACTTGAATCAAACTAATAGCTTGTATTGTAGCAACTTTTCCTTCAACAAGTGAAAATAGTTTACTTACTCATATACGAATATATTTCAAGTATTGCATACATTTAGGATGAACGATATATGCAGTCTTTAAAATAAAACAAAAAAAAAATTTAAAGAGGCGTTAAACATATTGCTTGATTTTAAGGGTTAATTGTGTAAGCTAAAAAAAAATAAATGTTTTTTTAATAGGATGACATTTACTGTTAGCATTCTGCATTCATTGAAATTTGAAAAAGCTTGCAGTTTCGGAAACATAAGGTGCCAAAATATTCAAATTTTACAAATTTCGAGAGGCGATAACTTGAGAGGGGGTGTAAGTGGAAAAAAATTTCAGACTTCAGAAAACAACATCAAAAATTTGGAAAAAAACAAATTTTAGATAACGGTTAAATTTTAACGGCCAATTTAGAAGAATTAAGAAGAATTTGAAGAATGCCTATGGTTTCACTGCAATAAATAATTACAAAAGGGCATTTTTAGAGTTTTGGGGAATATAACTCCTAGAGGGGTAGAGATAGGTAAAAATTCTCTTTTACGGAAATAAGTTTCTAGTTACTACTAGTTACTTACTATCTTCAAGGGTGTAATAGTTTTGTAAATATGTCCACGGACGGACAGAGTGAAACTAATAAGAACTTTTCAAATTTTTTTGGATACTACAATATTATAGGTCAACATAAAAAATTACATTAAAATTAATAATTAAAACCGATTAAGATTTTACATATCTATAGATAATATATGAAGATGATTATGTTTGTATACAATTCGCCTAAAGTTAATGATGATCCCTTCATGTATAAAATATTTCATGTAATTTTCTCATTATTTTCATCATCTATACATATATGAAGTTATTAAATTCTAAATACAACACCAATATACGAGTATTTTAGAGCCGAAAAATGTGCTTGTTATATTTTTAATTATATGGAATTTGGGTTAATCAAGTAATTAATTGCAAAAAAAAGTAAAAGTATTTGTTTTAATTACCCATAGGAAATTGTCCTTGCTAAATATTTAAACAAAAATCCCAAATACAAGTTGACGTTACACAATTTTGTACTTAATCTTTCAATATCATTTTTTTATTAAATTTCATTTAATAAGGATATTTCCAGACTAGTTCCTTAAATTGATTACGTTAAATTATATCTTTAGCATTTAATACTAAAATTTTATAACCTTTTAAGAAGAAGCAACAAAATCGCTTTAAAACAATATTTTTCAATTTAATTAAATTTTAATAAACTTTTTTAATCTTACATTAAGCTTTAAATTAAAGCGTTTAAAATTTACATATTGGTATTTAAGTGAGATTATTCCCCTTATCCATTCATCATCTCATCAGGACACAAAATGTTTACGTAGTTTTTTTTTAATAATAAAAGCTCGTTAATAATTTTTTTAATTCCTTTAATAATTTAAGGTTAAGTCCTTAAAAAATTTCGTTCTCTTATATACTCTTAACTTTGTTTGCTTTTTCTCTGATTTAATCTAAAAGAAAATTTAAAAATTTAATGGTTAAGACTTAAAAAGTTCTGATAACTTTTTGTTTTTATTTCAAGGACAAATCTTATAAAATGTTAAAGTGAATTGCATAATAACAAGTTTAAATTCTGAACAAAGAAGAATGAATAAAGTAAAAAAGGTTAAATTTCTTACGGATGATGAAATTTTACTTTAAATTTGAAAATTTTGAAATCTCACATATTTAAGGATAGAAAATTTACATGCATACATTATGTATATATAAAGGACATGAGTCAGTGTGTGTATAATGAAAAAGGGAAAATTTAAGGATTGTGTTATTTTTCCTGTTGAAAATTTAAATAAATATTTGTGGTAGAATTTTCTTACAGAATATTATCAATGAATTATTAAAATCTAATTAGAATTTCACGATTTAAATTTTAAAACGTAACACAAAAATTTAAGGGATGTTTGGAAATTGGGGCATAGAAATTGTTTGTTTGTGAAGAATTTACTAGAAGGAAATCAAAAATTATTACAAATTTAGAGAATCAAATTCCACTCGAATAACATGTTGCGAATGTGACTATAATTTGAAAAATCTGTTCTTCTATATCTTATTGTTGTAATGAGTACATAAGTCCTTTTATTGAAGATTACAGGTTTTCCTATAATTTGTATTAATGTTGCCGTGAGAGCAAATATTTTGTTGCTACAATATCTGTCATCTGTCGTCTGTCATCTGTCACCTGTTATCTGTCATATGTCACCTGTCATTTGTCATCTGTCATCTTTCAGCTGTCACGTGCCACCTGTCACCTGTCATCTGTCACCTGCCACCTGTCATCTGTCATCTGTCACCTCTTACCTGTCATCTGTCACCTGTCACATTTTAAGTAAAAAATTAATTTTAAATGTCGAATTTGTGGTGGGAACGCACTTCTTCGTTCGTAGGGAAGCGTTCTTGTGGGTCTTTAAGTCTGTCTGTAATATTCTGTAACACTTTCACTAAACTAGACAATTCATATTGCAGTCAGCTATGTATTGACCACATTAGGTTTTTCTTATTCAACGGTAATGTAGGCTCCTGAATTCTTGTTTTGTTTCTGTCCTAATAAATAATTCTGGTAATAACTCTTTTATTACAATATAAATATTGTTAAATGTTTTAATAATTTTAGTTTTATTATGTTTAATTTTATTGTTTCCCATGAAATATGTGAAAAATTATAGATTTTTAAAATTTCGTTGATATTGTTTTATAAAGAAAGTAAAATTTATTTTTAAACTATACACACATGACAATGTACAAATATATTTCCTCATGCATATTATAAATCCTACGCAAAAATCAAAGAAAAAAATATTTTGTATCCTTGCCAATATAATTTAAGTCATCATAGGGGAATTTTTGATTCAAATATAAAAATAGTCCTAAGGATTAAGAACTGAAAATTTTGCAATTTTTTGTATCTGTTTTTTTTTTCTTGGCATGAGCTCCATGTTCAATAATTTGGAAATATTATATGGAAGATTTTTATTTTTAAATATTTTATCATAAATTCAATTATCAATAGTTTGTCTTGTAGATTAAAGTCGAAAATTAATGAAATTCTTGAATTACAAAAGTGTTGAACTGTTTTGAAATTTTTAGTGAAAATTATTTGATCAGAAGAAAAATTCTTTATTGCACTTTCCTATTAATTTACTGCTAACGACCGAAAATACCAGTCCTTTTTCATATTTGCTCCACGATATTTATTTCCACTGATCTCCTGTGAAGCAACGTTATTTAAGGCTTCTTTTAATTCCTCAAAAAGATAACTATGGTATTATCTCCGGTATCCATGTATCCTTCTATGAAGCACTAGATCAAATTTTCTAAATGATTATGTCATTAAGCATCACCATGATTATATGAAGTATGATTAGATTCAGTAAAAAATATCAGGAATATAAAAATAATTCAGCACTTCCTATTAAAGAGTTCAACTTTGTATTTTATTTGTTTTAAAGCTTCAGTTTAATTGTTGTCCAATAACGAACCGATAACGAAATCAAATCTTCCTTGCAAACTAATTGTACCACTCTCAAGAATTAACATGCTGAAGAGATAAAAATTATTTTAAGCAAAGTGAAGCAAAAAGAGCAATATCAATTTTCTATTGCAACAAATCTGGAATTGCAAATTGTATATGTGCATATACAATCTTATATCTTCTATTAATTCTTTTAAATAAAAATATGGTTTAGACCTTGAAGTGTAAAAGCTATATACGAGAGTTTCGAAAATACAGAAAAAATTGTGTAATATGATGTGCAAATTATTTTACTTCTACTTTTTTAATAAAATCGTGGAGTATATACATACACATATATATAACACTATTATTAATATTATATGAGCCATAAATGAGCCATTTTATAGATTAAGATTAACTTCTGTTCACTGATACAGCGATATATGAAAATTGCACTAAAGTAAATATTTTAATAAAATGCCTGTTTTAATTGAAAATTATGTAATACGTGTTTTAGTTGGTCTTATAACTTTAGGGTATTTTAAATAAATTTAATGAGATACATTCAATGGAGTAGTTCAAAACATTATTTGGGAATAGTTGAAAAGTTATGATTGCTTTTAAATGAAACGTTGGCAGGTTTGATTGAAATATGATTTGGAAATCTTAGAATAAGAACTTTCTTATTAATATCTTGCATACATTGCTTGTAATCTTTTCAGATTTAGAAGTCATATATGTAGGTTTGAATGTCGAAATATTTGAAATTACAACAACAGTTCGAAATGGTGTCTTCCTGCTGTTACGCAAAAGTTCAACTTATAACAACCGACGAGGTTCACTTACATTTGCAAAAATTAATGGCTCGAAGAATACCATAAGATGTCTTTTATTGATACAGCCCTGTAAGTCAATGTCTCCATACAAAAATTTTATCTACTCATGAAGGCCTAATCAGTATGGTGTATAACTTTTATATAAAAATGTAAAACCGCATCTACGAATATGTGTGTTAATGCTCCTCTCAACTATACTCAAAATACGAATTTGCAATTCCAATAGTATATGTTAATTATGATGCACTTAAAATAGATGCATTCTATTAAAATTTAAAATATAATTTATAATATGTATATATTATACTAGTATATATGTACACATTATACTAGTATGTAGGCACATTTAAATTTAAATGAATTTATTGTTATTGCACAAAATCAATTTATTTTTTAAATAAGCTTTTAAAATATGCAAAAATAAATAAAGTTTATTCAGAATATTTAATTACGGGAACAAATTAAATTAATGTGTTATAATGCAATTTAGATCAAGTAGATTATTTTTTGTACTAATACACATACGTTCATACATTGTGAATACACGAATAATTTTATGAATTTACTGAAAGTTATTAAGAGTTTTCATGAATTAAAAATATATAAATTTTTTGTTCTATTAATAAAATATAATAATATTCAAGATTAAGTTAATTGCTATATAAGTAAAAGTTCAACAAATTAGAGTTTTGGGTGTGACAAAATGATTTCATTTAAAATGAGAAGTCACTTTGATAGTTTCACGTTGTAACAATATTAAATTTTAACAAATTAAGATATATTGTCATAATATCTAATCAAATACCGGAATCAAATCAGTATTATATTGAGACCGATGCAGTTATGTAAACCATAATTTATGTATGTATATATTTGTGTATACGAGTATATATAAAGTATTACAGCTGTAGATATCTTAATTGTTATGAGAATGCAATCTAATTTTTATGCATTTTTTTAGTAATCCAATTTAATCTGAAATTTATAATGTTCATCATTTGTTACACTTTTGAAACATAAAGAAGATAAAAATCAAATAAATGCACAGTTATTAAATGATCCAAACTTACCTACATCAGCTGAGAAGTTTTGACTACAAGATGATAACATTTTGATAATTTTACACAAAATTGCTGTAAATTTGCTCTTAATTTTTCTTAAAAATTAATTCTTCTTTTGATTTTAAATTGCATGTTCTTTGATAAACGAGCAATTTGGAAAACACATTTAGCTTTTATAAAAAAAAAATTGTACTCATATTTACTTAAATGGTGAGAAATTAGAAAAAAAAAAAGAAGAACGGAAAAATATTTTTAAAAGAAACACGATCTACTATCTTTTTTTTTTACGATCAAAGAAAATTTACGAGATGTCGATAAATGATGTTTAATGGTTGATTAATTTTATTTTTTTCGTTTTGTTATACGTATTTGCTTCAGAAAAATATCAAATTAGAGTTGTAAGAAGAGAAAAATTGGAATGAGGAAATTGGAGCGCATAATAGGGCTTCATTTATTTATTCAATTAATCTTTTTATTCACAAGCAGTTTATTTTTCACGCTCAGTTAAATATTTAAAATGGAATATTTTATAATCAGATTAGAATTAATGAATTAGGGACGGTTCCAGTAAATAATTTTAATGAAAATTTTTTTCAAAATATGACAAGATTTTAAACAGCGTAATAACAAAAACAAATTTGAAAGGATTAAATTTTATTTTATTCGGAACACACACCTTTGATATTTTCGATATTTTTTTTACAATCAATTTTGTCCTCAAAGTTTCGAACTCTTTTGAAGATCAGGGGCAAGAAACAATAAATTAATATGTGAATTGTCATAACATAAATATTGAACATAAATAACTACTTGTTGAATGTGTGGAGAGGACAACAATTAAATATGGCATTCATTTAGACTTACACATTTAATAAGAGTCTGGCTACAAATAACACATTTGTAAGGAAAATCAAAAAATAAATTATTCAAATAGAATCATCGTATGTATAAAGACAGTATTTTTATTTTGTTTCTTAAAAAATTTATAAAAAATTTATAACAATGGCCGATAACAATTTTGAGAATGAATCAGTCGACACTGCGGAATTCAGTGTTTTCAGAAAATCAATATACGAAATTTATATATGGAAATATTTTATTAAAGCTAAGAGTAAAATTATGTTTTACATCATATGCAAAAAAAAAAATAATTAAACTTTTAAGGAAAAGATATAAAAGAAGGAAAATGCAAGCGCCGTAAAATATTTAAGATACAATTTATTTAGATCCATTAAGATTAATAAACAATAGAAGAATATTGAATTTGATTTTTAATAAAAAAAAATATTGTTTTTACTAAGTCTACTATTTTAGTATTTAACTAAAAATATTATTTTAAAATTACATGACACAATTAAAAAATTTTGAAATCTTAAGGCTTTGTATTGGTTAATAAAAAACTTTATAAAAATTTTTAAACCTGTACAACTTGTTGTACAATTTGATGATAATTAAAATTTTCCAATTAAAAGAAAATCTAATATCTGTGGATTGTATATAAAATTGTTATAAGTCTTTATAGTAAACTAAAAGCATCATTCCCCTCGCCATTCCAGAAGAGAAAAACCTTCTCGCCGGAATCAGGAGGATCACCGAATCCATATCCAACCTCAAATGCAAATTTCAGCAAATTTGCCAAAAACACACCCAATAATTCCTTCAGCCCACCAAAGAAAAATTCACCCAATATACATTTCCTCCTCCCCGTCAAAAATTTGGATCAGGGAACGTGATCCACATCCTTCAACGGCTTACATTGACTCACAAGACGGAACCCAACTTTAAGATTAATAACCTAAGTAAAATTAATTTTGTATAATAAGTTCAAATAAATAAGTTCATTAAAAATTTTGATTAAATTTTAAATTCTTGAAATAATGTAGACCTGTTATATATGATCGGTTAATCTAGTTCCCAGTGAAGGGCTCAAACAAATTATTTGTAATTAATAATTATTTCAATATTTTCCGACTCCAAGTTCAATATCCAAAAATGTAGTTATTACTGTTTACATCAGTATACAACATTCTTTAAAAAATTATTCACATTTTTCATTTTAAATAAAAAAAAAGTTGAAATTGTATCAATTAATTTTGTCTTTTGTTGTTCTGCAAGGTTGTATGTGTGTGTCTTCTACACAGTATTGGTTTTATTTTTATCCATTAAAACCTAAAAAATAATGATTGAATTCTTTTTATTCAATATGCAAATGAATTTTTTTTTTAATATTTCAAATTAATATTTTTGTAATTAAGATTGTTGTTTTGATAAAATAAAAGTTCAAAAGTGAAACAAAAATTAAAATGATAATTTGAATTATGGAATTTTTTTGATTAATGTTAGTGTTGCCGTATTAGTAATTCAGTCATACAAAAATTATATAAATTCATAGTTTTGTGTACCCATTCTGTTTTGTTCACATAACAATTTTGAGCTGTTTTGTGATCATTAACAATTCAGTGGGGCTTATTCCAAGTATCGAATCAATAAATGATTATGATATTTATGGTCAAAATCTTATAGCACGAATTATTTGTATGAATTGATAAAACAATATAACTACTACTTAGTGATCCGACACTCAGAATAAACTCCAATTTTAAATTTTATAATGATTTAGTCGCTATATAAAATGAGTTTTTTTTTTAGTGAAGAGTTATTGCATATTAACATTGTGATTGCATTATAAATGTTGAATACAACTTGATAAAATGTATAATCAGTATTTATGTAAAACTAATTTAATGGAATGTTAAATGTTCTTAAATCTGGCAATTGCCTTTGTTCTCTTAGCTCTTCAAATTTCTCTTTGGTTTTCCTAGGTTTTTCTTTCACATAATTGTAAAAAATTATTCTGTGTGAATATGAATAAAACAAAATTCAGATGGCAACACTTTTAATATTTAATTGGAAAAACAAAACAAAAATTACTTTTTCGTTTTTGCAAATTTGGCTTTGATTGATACACTTTAGTTCATACGCATTGTTATTTATATCTTGTATAAATGTTCGAAAATGCTTATAATAATACAAAAGATGAAAACAGCAAGTAAAATTATTAAAACAATGATAATATTGTCGGTTAATAAATGGCAGTAATAATTGACATAAATTATGCAATTGTGGCAAGAAAAATATCAAAAAGTTCAGTTTATGTTGAAATGTTAATTTCTGGTATGTATGTATGTAATATATAGATATGCTGTAAGTTTTGTGTTATAATTTATAAAATGTGTAAACATGCAAATAGTGGGTATTTATGCAGACGAAAATTCCTTAGACTGCGAAAATATTTGAAGCATATTATTCATTTTTTGATTTGCGAGAAACAACCTTGAAAACAAAATAATGTGTGTTGAATATGTATAACAAATAACTTGATAATTGTTACCATTTATTGATATACTTAGAATTTTTAGTGTTTTAATGTTAGAATATGTGCAATCTCTGTATTGGATCAATGTTTGAAAATTGTAAGAAGAATTCAGCCACCTATGTCTAATAATGTGTGAAAGAAATTTAAAAATTTGAGACACAAAATTAATCAGAAAATCAACAAGATGTGTTTGAGATAACGGTTAAATTTAAGGGGTTAGCTTAAAAACCTTATATTAGTTTATGGCCTTATATGATACAAAAGTAACTTTTGTTTCTTCTGCGTTTTGGAACTAATAATAATTTTTTTCATTCCTACGGGAATCCATATTTTGTTGATTTACTTCAGTTCTTTTTGCACACTTTCATTAGGTTCCATTACAGAGTTGTCGTGCTACTGATGTTACTGGACGTTTTAAGATGTGACCAATTCAATTTCATTTTCTTCTTCTTATTTTCTCTTAGTTTTTTTTATTCTTCATAGCCAGAATATTTTGCATAGAATTTTAAAATATTTATTTACAAAGACCTGTTTCTTTTGCTCTGCACCCCAACAATTTCTCGCTTCCGAAAAGCAGCACTGATTTAACACGATTTGAATTTTCTTATTTTGTTCCAGCGTGCTATGTGGGTTGACTTCCAGGTCACCCATTATTTACTGAATGCACACCTCTTACTTAAATATTCTGCTTTCTATGTCTTTGTTTCTTCCTTCCATATCTTTTGTTATAGTATTTGGCAGATATTTGAATTCTGGTATTACCTCTGGTGATATTTTGTACGCAAACGGCTGCCTGATTTGTGGTATTAATTCTCAGCTTGGTTTTGTCTATGTTTATTTTCAGACCTATTTTCTCTGCTAATTTATTACTTGCGGTGAGTTGCATATCTTTAGCTGAATGAATCAGTAACATAACATCATTGGCATATTATAACCACATTTACCGGAAAAAATCAAATCAATGGAAGAACTGTCCAACAAAACAACGAAAAATTATTCAAAATATCATCTGGCATTCGTTTCTAATGCCACAATATTTTAAAATGTATGAAGCACAAACACATTTAATTTCTTTGAGTATATAGCTATACTTATTTCTCTTTTCATAAAATATTGTAATTATTATGCTTTTATCTTCATCATTAACTTAAAATATAGGCATTCGCATGTGTAACGTACGTCTCTAATTTAATCATTTAATGCAATTACACATTTTATTTGTTATAAAATAAACTACATATATACATTTCAATTACACTTTGTCCAATATAATTAAATTTATATATTGTATAGTTTAAGTAAACGATATCATTAGACAGTTACTCATTTGTTTGCTTATATACTATTTAATTTAAGTCAATTAAGAAAGAAAACAAAACAAGTTTTAAAATACCACATAACGTATGTACACATATAATAAAAATTTTCGCGTTAAAATAAATTTTTTATAAATTTTCTTAATTTAATTTGAGTAAAATGTACATATAATAATATAATGATGTAAAATAACAACTTTATTGAGTTAATGATGAAGATAATTACGGTAATAGACTTGCATATTATTACAATTACAAATTTTTCACGATATTTTGTTGTTTAAAACATTCATTTTTTTGTTTTCGCTTCAAAATTTCACTCATGTTGTTGCGTTTATGTCGACAGTACAGTATCACATAATTTGAATTATAGTTTTATTAAATTATGTATTTAGTTTATTAGCGGTATTTTTTGGTATTTTCTTATTAATTTTGCGGTAATTCGTGCCATATAAAATATGCAGGTTCTTCCAATTTCAAGTTGAAAACTTGAAATAGAGAGCATTCGATTATAGCGCAGGTAGATATGCAATTTTTAGTTCTTAAAACTTTTTGATTACATTTTTGTATGCATTCCGTGCAATTTGTTTGTATTCTAGCGTGCAAGCAATGCAACTGTATGATCGCATGTAATCAAACACTTTGACGCAAGGCTTAGACTTAAACGCAACGCATTTTAAAATCATGAAGTAATTGCAAAATTAAAATTTAAATGGTACTTTCCAGGTCCAAAAGCCATTCGGAATCATTTTTGGTCACAAACGAAGATCGTGTAGTATTTTTCTACATATTATATGATTTTAAGATATAGATTTGATGGTTTTGAATGACTCTATAATTTTGCCCCAGAACATTTTAAAAATCTAGATGGCAATATCCATAAAACTTCTGTAAAGAAGTCTTTGAAGCGATCTACAAGTTTTGTTCAGGAACCCAGTTAAGATTTTCCAAAATCCTAAAATAATTATGACATTGTATTTCTCTTGAAAATAATTAGTAATTATTAATTTAAAATATCATAGAAATAACTGAAATACCTTCTTTCACTCAAAACATTAATATTCAAGAAGACACTTTGCTATTCCAATTTTTTGCTCGTCCTTGAATTTATTTTTATTTTTTCTTCATCATCATTATATCAAAAATTTCAAGTCCCAAAAATTTCATCTATAAAATTTAATTTATAAAATAATTTGATCCTTAAAATCCTTTTTTTTGTCAATTACGTGTACATAATGCATGGATATACTCGTATGAAGACTTCATTTCTTATTTAAATATATTCTTATTTTGTATTTTGCAAAAAATATTCAATTCTCATAAATTTTCCTGTATTAAAAAATAAAAGATGCCTTTCTATTTTTTCATAATATTTGGAAATGATATAAATGAAGGCATTACAGAACTTAGAAAGATGGTGATATCAAAAGTTAGTCAAAAATAAATTTAAATTCCAGATTATTTCCGTAAATGAAAAAAATATCAAATTTTTTTAAGACTTCCCAACAAATGAAAAATTTTAAGAATTTATGATGAAAACAAAATTCTCATATTTTCTTAAATTTAATGTTGTATCAAAAATATGAGCATGTGTGTGTATATGTATAAGGATACTGTAGAATTGTAGATTCATATATGTATGAATTATGAAAAGTTTATACATAAAAAAATCTGTTGTTATTTATGAGCTTATAGGACTATAAAAAAATCTATAAAATTGTCTGTAAAAATATTTTTGAGTTTTCCTTAATGTAAATTTGAAATATTTTTGTAAATTTTAAGTTACAGAGTTTATGTAAAGTGAATGTATGCTATTTAAGAAAAAAGTTAGTGTAAAATTCCATTGGGTATAGATTTAACAAAATAGTGAATTTTAAATCTTTTAAAAGTGAAATTGTAAGTACATATTAGAAAACACAATTCTCAGTACATATGTTTGCTATGTTTGTATTTCGGAAAGGAGTAGTTTGAGCATTTAGACCGGAAGTCTCTGATATCTATTAGTTTCACCATGTATTTAAATTGAGTGTTGAGTTCCATGTTTGGTGATATATTGCAGTTTTCTGCTTTAAAACTGTATGGATAAATAATATATTTCAAATTTTTCCTTTAAGTTCGCCAGAAATAATACTACTTACAATTGCCTACTGTGCAACCGGCAGAAATGTGTTCCTTTTTAAAATCTTATGAGTTTCGCTAAATTTTTGTCACTATGTAATATTTTTATATTACATATTTTATTTTACCTCGAAGGATCTCGTTGCCAAGAAATCTATTGTAAACGGAAGTTATTTTGCTTACTACCACCAATTTTCTGCTCTTCTCTGCAGTGTTCTATTTTATACTAAACAGGTATTGCTCCAACTACCTCTTTAGCGTTAAATTAGGGTCCCTAATACTTCAGTGATGACCTGATTTTTAAGTTTGCTATACCATAAGAAAAATAAAAAATAAAAACAAAACTTTATTTAAGTAAATTTAAAGCTTCAAAAAAATTATTTTATTCAAAAAGATTAATTAACTTACTCTTATAATAATAAAAATAATTGCATTTATAAGATGTTTTTTGAATTCTTTATACATAAGTAATAACTATTTACGTTTTAACAAATCTGAAATTTGCAAAAATTTTACAATTATCTGTTTTAATATCTAATTTTTCAAACTTATTAGTTTCATTATCAAATTGTAGTGTTCGAGTTCCAAAGGTATAAAATTGTCCCATTATATAAATTTCATTATTGAAATCAATGCAATCAAATTCATTTGGTGGAAAAATTACATTTGTTGATGGAACTTTTAAAATTTCCATCCATTTATTCATTTTTAAATCAAATCTATGAATCCATGGTAATCGAAAACAATAAATAATATCATCTTTACAAACAGTTCTATATTGATCTGGTGATGGAAATTCATTCGATACAATATTCCATTTTGATGTACGTATGTCATAGTGCTCAACATATTTTGAAGATTCCCAAAGACATCCGCCCAATGTGTACAAACTAGAATGTTCTGCAATAAAAATAAGAAGAAAAAAATTAATTTAAGAAGTATTTCAGAAAAAATTTGTGTAACTTACCGTGTGTAACCATTTCAAAAAATCCGCGTTCGTACTGCATACTCTGATCAAGAATCCATTTCTGCTGGTTTATATCAAAAATTTCCATTGTATTTGTCATACCACCACATGCATAAATTTTTTCATTTAAGGTTTTTACTTGATGACCAACTCTACCAATATTTAATGACGGAAATTCTTCTTTTTCATATGTAGCTGTGCAAAAATATAAGCAATTCTTTTCACCACACATATCAGAATTTTCATCTCTAGCACTACTGCCAGTGATCACAATTCCATTATGACCAAAATTTGTTGACCGAAAATCGATTAAATTTTTAAGATTCGCTAATTTCTTAAGTCGTTCATTTTCAAAATCAATTTTATATACACCATCTTCTGTTAATGCAAATAAATCTTCTTCAGTTTTAATTTCATTATAGATCAAAAGTTCATCGTCATCTTTAATGTTGTCAGTATTATTAATCTCAAAATTTGATTGTAATTTTTTGTCAAAAACATCAACTGCCATTCTAACAAAATATTGATTATTAATTAGAAGTTTATCAGCAAATAAATTGTCAATATAACCGATAGATAATTTAGATAAATCAATTATTTGTAATAAATTATGAAGATGATGTAAACGACCCATTGGATCAAATTTTACCCATTTAATTATGTGTTCACATAAAGATTGTGGATAACACGTTAATGATTTAATATTGGCAACGAATAAAATTTCATCATAATTTAAATGAACTCCAAATTTTACTAAAAATTTATTCTTATGCTTTCGGATGTAATTAATGCATATATGACGTAATTCTTCATTTTTAGAATTAAAAGATGAACGAAATATTTTAAAAATATTTTCTAAATTTAAGTTTTCTTCAATAAATTTTATAATAATTTGTTGTAAATCTGACATAAGCAAAATTTCGGCAGCTTCTAATATAATAAAACAATTTTCATTGTTGATAAAGATGTTGCCAGTATAAATGTATAAAATTATTGCTTGAAGATTTTTACTATGTACTGGAACCTTTAATGTGGGTTGAGTTTTAATTGTAGTTAAAATATTTTTACATTGTTTTTTAAAATATGCACTCGCTGATGTTATAATTATTTTATGAGCTGGAAATTTTATTTCATCCGAAGATAACAAAATTATATCAGTGAACTGAAAAAATGAGAAGAAAATAATTTTAAATTAGTACATTATTTCAGAGATTTTTTCTGTTATTGAAATTTAATAAAGTCAAATTTATTAAATTTTTAAAGAGTTCTAAAATTACTCACCTGATTTGATATCCGTAATTCGTTAAACATTTGATGTTTTTGCCTAATCATATCAATTTCGGAATAATTCCCATCGCTTAAAAACGTGGATTGACTTATTGATTTTTTTCCCTTAAATTTATTTCTTATTTTCTTCAACATCGTGATAAGAATGAATAAGTTTTAAAGATTCCCCTTGTCTTTTATAGAAAAATTTTAAATTCTAAGCAGTTCTTAAGAGTTGAATTCTACCTAATCAAACAATGACAACTTACAGCAGTAATATTAACAGCAATCTTTTTATTTGGACCAGGGACCAGGGTACAATTAAAAATATTACCGTTCAGGTACTCTATAATGTCACAGGTAAAATTTCTGCTCATTCTTATTTCAACTACTTTATTATGATCCCTGTAAATAAAAATAAATAAAATTATAAATTTCAATACTTAAGTTAAGGAACATAGCACTTGCAGGTATAGACAGTAATAATATTGTCCCTTAAATCGTACATGCCGTCTTATTTAAATTAATATGAAGTCGATAATATCACCAGATGGGCAATATGTATAAACAAATCAAGGGCATTGTTTACAGTAGCTAGTTAAGCCATTCAAAAATTTAAACAATAATGAAATTTTGGAAAAAAAGTTACTTCATGAAAAAATAGTTGTTTCTTACGTTTAATTTTTTAGCATATATGATGCACATATTTTAAATATATGTATATATAATATACTTGTAGATTAATCATCCATTGAGTGCCAAGTGTTATGTCTAGAGCACTTATTTTAAACTAGTTAACTGCTTCAGAACCATATCATGAAGTGACACAACATTATGAATTCGTATAATTATAAAGGACCTCTATAGAATTCATGTACTCGTATGTATAAAGGACCTCTATTAAAAATTTTTTCTTCTAAAATTCTCCAATTCTGACGTGTCCAATGCATTTTACATGCGTATCCACATATTCTGTAAAAGTGTTCATAAATATATTTTGTGGCATTCACTTAATTGCCGATGAAATATTACTATTTCATTCAGAAGAATTGACCGTCACATTTTAACTTAATTCTAACCTAGTCTTCTTATAATAGTAAGATATTCACAATATTTTAAGTGTTTCCAATTTTATTGTACGAGATGGTGTGTATAATTCAAATTTAAGTATGTATCAAACTGCTTTATTAGTAGTTTATAATATAAAATTATAATTTTTATTACAAACATTAAAATATTATACTGAATTTTAAATCTGTATGTAACCAAATACAACTAATAAAAAAATTTAACATTTTTTAAGTAACTAATATAATAAATAATTCCCACACATATTTAATATAATAATAATATTTTTAAAATAACGTGAACAAATCAGTCATCTAAGAAAGATTAACTGTATTAAACAAGCATTTTCAAATCATAATTTTCAAATTTATTATTATTGCAAAATTTAAATTTGAAAAACAAAAAAATTCACAAGATTATTAAATTTTTTAAAATATTTTTTTTTATGTTGTAAAATTTTGTCATGTTTGAGAAAATTTTGTAACTTGGTAAGTGAAACACAAAAAATAACGAAAATGAAAACACAGTGTAGAGTACACACTGTGCAGTAACTCTATTTTTTTTTATTTCACATTAGAACGTTGTCACGCTCAAATTACATTCAATTTTCTTCAAAGAAAAAACTTCTCAGCTATTAATCCAATTTGTATTCGCATCACTTGGTACATCTTTCAAATGATATTGTTTTAAGTTTTAGTAACATGAATATTTTTAATATTATTTCAAAATTTTAATAACAATAAAAAGATGATGTAAAATTTATAATTTATTGTAATTATTTTACAAAGTTTTAAATTTTGAAACTGAAAGACAAGACAACTGAAATTAAATATTTTTAAAATGAATTTTAAAATTATTGTTCATGATATTACAGGCACTGTATTTGTAATGTTGCTCTCAAAATTTGAGCAATTTTACTAACACTAACATGAGAAACAATTAAATAAGATTGTAATTATTAGTTAATTATATAAATAAAATTGCATTACAAAAATAATTCTGGACTGCATTTATTTCATAAATTAATGCACATGTATACACTGCAAACCATTTATTTCGTTATGGCTGGGAGTTGTTTGTAACTTAAGAAATACTGTTTTGTATGAAAATCTTATTATGTAATAACTAAATAGTAATGTTCACTTAATTGCAAATTATTTGACGTTTATTTTGTAAATTACAGCAAATAAAAATGCATCTATTTGAATAAATATGTGCTACTATTCCTGTTAGCTACTTTAGGTTGGCATGTTTAATAGTGTTATGCGTATTAGAAAAGTGTTACACATTCTGGTATGCAAAATTTATTTCCTTGTGTACAAAACATTTTTAATTATAAAATGAATAAATTTATTTTATTAGAAAGTTATAACAGATTTCATTACAATTTAATTAATAATTTTACAAGGACTTCAATGTTTAATTAAAACTAGCAGTTTGTTAATATATTAATATAAATAAAATGGTGTACTCAAAGAAAAAAACGTATGACTATAACAGGAAATAAATCTTTTTGTTTTCATCTGGTTATTATGATGATAAAAATGTATATATAACAAAAATTTCCGTTAAACTAAATCAACGCAAACCACCGCAAAAATTCCATTTTATTAAAGATTCAGATTTTCATCGGCACACTTCCTTGTGTACCAACTTTTGTAACCACACAGCACAATATTCAAAATACAAAACTGTAACTTTAATGTCTATAAACCCTACACATAATATTATTATGCTTTATAAACTGGTAACCTAAAGTTGAAAATTTATTAAAATATTGAACCGGTAATGAAACTTTTAAATTTTCCACTTTTTTTTTGCTTTAAATTTAACAAATAAGAGAAAAATAAGAATAGCGCAACCAATTTTTTTTAATTCAAATAAGACTGGTTTTTTTCTCTCTATAAATTTCTACTGTTTACATTGAATTTAAAATTTAATTCTGCAGTTCATTATAATTGCAAACCACTCTAACCACTGACTGAGAATTTTTGTTTTATTTAACAAAAAAAGAAAAAGCATTATTGGATTTGAGCAATGAGTGTGTTTTCATATTCGCATTCTTTATATGTCTCACTTTTCCGTTTATCAAAGTCTATAATAAAAAATAAATATTTTTGAGGTTTCAGTTACAAAACAGGTGCAGGAAAAAATACAAAGAAAGTGATCGGAAAATATGAGAAACATGCAAAGATATAAAAAATAATTTATGTACAACTACCATTAAGCATTAAATTAAAACTTTAAATTGCTGTTTGAAATATTTTTAAGGTTCCACAAATGTTGTGCAAATTGGTACAAAAAGGATAATTTTGGAAGGCTGGTATGTGTTGTGTTTCAGTCAGAAATTTGATGTTATGCCTAATAGTTCTTCATATTAATGTGATAATACAAACACACTGCTTCACTCGTTTTACTGGGTCAAAATTTAACAACAATTATTGAATTCTAAAAAAAGATATTAAATTATAAAAATAATTAACCAATAATAATGAAAATTAAATTTCATAAAAATAGATTTGAATATTTATACCTGTTGTATAAATATTCGTAAATGTTTCAGGTACACATAAGCAATAAAGATGTTGTAGAACATCAAAAAGTCTTAGGCGTTGCATCGTTCATGATAATATGTAATTATTACTCGTTATCACTTAATTACGGTCGCTTAACACCAATAAGAAAAAAATATAATGAAAAATTGACAGTTTTTCACATTTTTATTGATAATTATTACCTTCATACATTAGGTAGGCGTTAAGTACTTTGTAACAATAATGATGCTGCTTTATATTTTGAGTTTTGATACCTGAAAAATGTTATGTATATATGTACCTGAAAAAAAATGTAAAATTAGAATTTTTGAAAATTTTAAAGTTTAAAATTAATTTACATGTCACGTGTTCCTGAAAGAGCCCATTACTCAAGCTTGCAAGAAATCTCGCCCATATGCATTTGCACAAATTAACTTTATGTAATTTCCTGATATAGTTATCGAAAAAATTTTTCCGCATTATTTAGAAGCTGTTTTTTTGTCCTCAAATGGTGTATCAGTTTGTGTTAGTGGAATACGTATGACGATAGTCCATCTTCGGTTTTGAATTACTGAAATTAGAACGTTTAATTAGAATTTGTGGAATGTTTGAAGAAATATGTGAAATAGTGAAAAAAAAATTTATATTTCTAACATATTTGATTTCTAACAAGTTTTTTGACTAAATTATTAAAGATACAAGCTTGTAAAACTGACAGAATTGTGATTTTTAATATATTAACTAATATTAAAGAAAACATACCTTCCTTCCATAGTGAAATGAATATATTGGTTATATTTAATGAAATTATGTAGATAATCTAGTTATATATACGAGTACAACTGAATCTAAAATACAAACAGTAATAAAAATGCTCGAAGGCGAAAATAACCATAAAGAAAACATTTCTCTTACTCAATTACAAAAATTTATGAATCTTAATGTTACTAATAACACAAAATAATGTTGTTAATTCTTTTTTTGTAAAGATTTGTAAATAATATTGAAAAGCAATTATTATGAAAGGGATGTAATTATTATTTTTCGATTTTTAAATATTAAAAACTTAATTACTAGTTATTCTTGTGTTAATAAAAACCTAATAAATTGAAAATATGGCATTTATTTGCAAAATATGGCATTTATTTGCAAAATAAAAGTAATAATTCGCGTACAGAGTGAAAATTTTTTTACTTGTAAATTAACATTTAAATAAATACCACCTGTCTAACATGGCGCCAAATTTTTGTGTTTTTTTTTTTATGTTTTCTATTCTCTGTATGAAATGATAATAAAAAGAAATAAAATCAAAATATTAATTTTTATGTTCATTGCTATTTTGAAGTTTTAAATTTTTTATAATATTTATTTAGTGAAGAAAATTAACAAAAATGAACACTACAAATCAACTATACATTATTCGTGGGTGTATGAGTTACTACGTATATTGAAGTAATTCTCAAGTTTAAAATTTTTCCTATATTTTTTTTTTGTTTAAAATTAAAGAAACAACCTGTTTGTATAATAAAAATTAAAAAATTATTATAAATATTACGAGCGTAACTAACAATTTTTTATATTGTAAATTAATAACTCTGAAAAACTAAAAAAAAGACTTCAACAATGAAACATGAATAAAATACAAAATCATATTTAATATTCTGTGGTCTTTTACAGTGATTTCGTATCATTATAATAAATACTGGTCCTAAATAAATCCTTGCAGTTTATGTAAGTAATGGGAAATATTAGCAACTCCTTGGAGTTTGTGTTATTGGTTGACATTTATGAAATGACAACATTATCAAAGAAAAATATAGGAATGCTCTTTTTATAAGATATGTCATTCTATTGGGAATGTATAAATCTAGAACAAGCAACTGATCCAATATCTGACCCTATATTATAATGAATTTAAAATTTTAATTTTCATTAAGCAAAGTTCTATATTACATAAGTAGATAATTAGAATTATAGAAATATTCAAGAAATTAGAAAAACTATTATTTTATGCAAAATTAATCATTTTGATTGTTTTAGACGGCAAGCTCTAGAGTTCTGAAATTAACAGTTTATATACATTAATGAAAAGTTTCGTCTGTTATATTCTGCAAATAGAAATTGAATACAAAACATCGTGTTTTTATAAAAGGTTTGACTTTAAATGGGAAATGCGTCAGTCTACAAAGCATTGGTTTGATTTTGCCAGGGTCTTCTTGAAATAAAATCGATCTATAATCTTTAATTGCAGTAATTGCACTAATTAATAAGTTCTAATCTAATGTAATTCAAATCGTAAGCTTCTATTTTTATAAAACGACAAAATTGAGGCACGACACAATATAGGCACTAAAATTTATAAATTTTTTGTATGATTGCATATTACCACAGCATTTAATATTCACCAAAAAATATATAAAAAAAATCACACTTTTCACCTTTCGCTTTTCTCTTAAGCAAGCGTTTATTTCTTTTTTCCATTTTATTAAAATAAGTAAATCCGTGGAATACAAAAAAAAATAAACAAAAATCAGAAAAATTGCGTCTTTAATATTTTTTGAACTTGGAAAAATTATTAGTAAATAATCCGATTTATAATCTTAAATATAATATAAAAGAAAAACAAGAAATAAAAAAAAAAACAAAAAAAATTATTAAATACCTTTAATGTTATCATATTTTTTGTGTAACAAACACATACAAACATATATGAGTATGAGCAAAAGTTCAAACTGAAAATATACAAAAAAAAAAATGAAAAATAATGAAGAAAAAGATTGGCGCCGGCGGTAATTTTCACGGAATTCGCGATTTATTCATAAACATACAATGTTTATAGTTGCCTTAGTGTTTTTTTTTTCTTTTTTTTTTCCTGCCCTGTTAAGCTTTTAAACTTTTTATTTGTACTCATACAATTAATTTTATTAGACTTAAGTATAATAATTTGGAATTAAAATAAAAATGAAATTATTTCTAAAAAATTTACAGTATAAATGCTGAAGAAACAAAGTGAAAAAAA
The DNA here is from genome assembly GCF_029603195.1 of Condylostylus longicornis. Taxonomy (NCBI): domain Eukaryota; kingdom Metazoa; phylum Arthropoda; class Insecta; order Diptera; family Dolichopodidae; genus Condylostylus; species Condylostylus longicornis. The sequence continues at coordinate 604,837 of NW_026577971.1, read as the reverse complement.
AACTACCGTTACTTAAGGAAAGTGACAGTGAAAATTAACGGTTAATCTGTTGTGATTTACTTAAGGAAAAATAATTTAATTCTTTCATTTTTTTCTTTGACAATTTTTTTTTTTTTTTGTTGTTATCGTGTTTATTGCCTGAAGATGCATGCATATTTGTTTATGATGAGTAAGAAAAAAAAATGTAAATCTTTTAAAATGAATTTATTTACCAGATAATTGAAGTCATCAACGGCTTATTAAAACGGCCAGCCAAATTAAACAGCCACCATCAGATCAACGGCTTCCACAAAGTCAATGATCTATCAAAAGCCATACATCACAAAAAAACAATTATTTTCTTATATCAGGCAGTTCGACAATATTGTTATGTGATAATGCCACAGAGAACTTCCTTATCAGTTCTTTACATTTCCGTGGCGTAATTGAGTATGAGTGCATCTAAAAATTGTTAGGACGTTGGTCGTATGTAAATCAACCTGGACTTCATAAATTTCTTCCTTTCCTTTCGTCATTTGGTTATTGTGCTGTGATATGAGGAAATGCATTATTACGATATTATGTTGAAACAAGACTAAAACAACCAGAAACAAATGAAAATTTTACTTTTATGCTATTTTTCAATTGTAAAATGTATCAGTGATTAGTGAGTGATCAAAAATTATTTGGTAAAAAAATTACAAGTTGTAAATTATTATTTTTAAATTCCGCATTGTACTTTGATATTTTTTATGCACCATTTAAGCGAAAAAATACATTTACATTTTAAAAAATAATAATAAAGGTAAAGTTCTATATTGCAATGAAATTTGATGAATAGCAAAAAAAAAATACATTTTTGCATAACGTCATTCACGATTAAACAAAAAGAATCAAAAAAGTTTTGAAAATGTTGTAAAAACATTTTTAACAATACACTCAATATTTTCCATTTATTCAATTTGAATTTCGAAACAATAATAGCTAGTGAAATATTAAAATTTATTTCCTTAGTGGAAATTGTGGAAAAATGCAGTGGCTCGCAAAATTATATTTAAATTAAGTTTGTTTTTCTTCTTTACGTTAATGTAAAGAAATTAGCATACAACAACATTGTTCAAGAAGATGTAATTTTTTTTATGAAATTTATATCGCAAGTTCCTGGATAGCTGGGTGAAATAAGCAGTGAAGTCTGCTTATTTCGCTCAGCTATCCAGGTTGAGGATCCCATTTCTAAGTGAGAGCATTAATCTCAACACCGCAGACTTTTTTGATATTCTATTCTATTTCAATGCCCTCGAGTTTGTTTTTACAAAGTTATTCGATTTACAAAGTTAATCGATTGCAATCTCTTATTAATTAATTTTTAAAAAACTTGTATAAAACACAGCCTTGCATTTTTGTTTTATAGAAATTGCGTAAAAATAAGTATAGTGTAAAAAAATTTATATAGTTATTGTAAGTTAATTATATAATTATGATCCAATAATTGTTACAAAGGAAAGGTTTTACTATATGGCAATAATTAAAAAATTAAATATCCACAATTAAGTAATTCACATTCTTTTTTAAAATAATCACGGTATTTTATGTTTATGTATAAGCTGACAAATACCAAGCACAAGATTTTAGATCATTATCATTATAATTTATGTTAATATAATTTAATATTCATGAAATTTAGTTTTTTTTTGCAATACAGTAGAACTAGCTCATATGCACACCCTTTTGGGTAAAATTTTTTGTGCATATATCCATTTCCTATTGCAACAGTAAATTTTTATGCAACGTTTGTAATAGGAATGACAATGTGTACATGTTCTTTAAATGTACGGGGTATCATTGGATATCCTCATGTAAAAAAATTCGTATACATATAGTAAATCTACATAATGACGGAAGTAGTTTATTAAAAATTTATTAGAAATTTATATACCTTAAATTTAACAATTTAATTAATTGAAATAAAATACTTAAAGCAAAAAATATTGAAAATAATTGAACGAATTCAAACTTCTGAGGACTACATACTATTGGTTCGGTCGAATAATATAATAGCCAGAACGCGAACATTTTTTTTTTAAGAATCTATTTGTTTTGAAAATCGGAATTTGATTTGATCCTAAGTATTTAAAATAATTTTTTTAGCATAGTTTTAAAGCGAAGAATTAAATACATATATTCTCGAATTTATTACAATTCTATATCACAACATATCTGATAATGACATAAAAACCAACAAGGTGTTATTCTTGTCACGTAAACTTTAACTTAATAAAGTAATGAAATATCTATTATATAATATTATTATCTTACTCGCATATATGAATATACATGAAATTAAAATAATATTAAATCTATTAAAACAATTTTATTTTACTAGAATAATTTCAGTTTAATTTCATTTTTATTTTATTTCAGTATACACATATGGAGTTCTGTTTAGTTATAAAATAAATCTGATATAAACAAGTGCAACAAATTAAAATTGTACCATAATTATATGTATATGTATGAATACCTGTAGATTGTGATCAAATTAATAGTGAAAAAAAGGTCTACGCCCATTATACCACAAGATACATTAGAACTGCATTCCATTGTGATTTAAATTTTGAAATATTTTTACATTTTTTTTTTGTAAAATTATGTACAAACATATTCTTTTAATTTACAAAATTCTTATGCAACGTCTTATACATACTATAAGTACGTATTCGCAAAGAAAAAAAAATTGTATCCATGAACAAATACTACCTTGCTTTATAATATTTGTTCTATGAAAATTAATTTTAAAATTTGCAAAATTAGACAAAAAAAATCTGATATTACAAACACCTGATAGTCCAGTTTAGTGTAATCACTTGCTTACAATATTTTTGCACTTATTTACATATTATATATTGGGAAAAAAACGCACCGCAATGTACATTGGTTTACTGTGTCTCTAGTCCGGGAATCGGATATTTCCTTAAATACCATCTAGTATTTTAGAAGGTTATCTAAAACCTAATTTTAAAATATGCAAGAATACCTTTTACTGTAAGTTTTCTGAGATACTCTGACTTGTTTCTTGCCCATTCAGAAAATCTTAAAATATTTGTTGTTAAAACACAGTAAATAATTTTATTCCGTAATTACTTAATACAGCATGCCTCGTAAAATATTTCTGTCATTTAATTTCCCGGATATCATGGATAGTGGGAATTGCTTTATTGGGATAGCACGGGATATTTCAAATAAATTCTGCGCTCCGAGAGTAATAATTTCTTCAACATAAATGTACTTCCGTTAAATACTTAATATGTGAAATTTGGCACAACTTCAAGACTTTCCTTGTTTTATTTAATATGATCGGCCAACGTACATTATTTATGTAGACGCTTACAATTGGTCGTCTAGTATTTCTTGGTTTGCGATTATAACTTTTTTTTTTGAAAACTTCCTGAATATCTTTTATTATTTTTCTGTAAGTAACTCATCATACACATTCTTTTTAATACGTCATGTCAAATAACTGTATAGGTAAAATGTAGTAGATTCCTTTTTCCCAAAACTTTATTTGATACCCGAAAAATCTAAATTTTTTCTTCAATTCAATACAAGCGAGATTAGAAGTTCAGATTTACTTAAGTCGTTGTTGTTATTATAAGCCATTTCCACAATTTTGGTTGCAAATTAGTACAAATATCAAAAATGAAAATATTATTTATTAAATTTTGGCTAATATTTAACAATTTAAAAAATTGTAAACAGATTTTCTACAAATTTTAAACGTCAAATTTTTTAAATAAACAATGGCAAATTACTGACATTATACTTACTGTTATGTGTGTACATAAAGTGTTTACATATAATTTTCACTATACACCAATATGTGATTACACATAAGGTGTATGTAAAATACACAAAAAAAATTTTTGTCTGGTCATCGTTATCACTATTTTATGACTTTTCATTTTTTTTTTCATTTATTTGCTCAATTGCATACCACGTTTATTGAAAAAAAAGATATTCTCGTGACCCGAAAAAAAAGATAAGTTTTTTTTTTTTTAAATTTCGCTTTCTTTTGAATGGCGTTATAAACCTTCAACTTGACCACAATTATATTTTCATACCGGTATCTAAAAATAATGGTGATTATTACTTTTATTTGAAGTTATTGTTCAATTTTAAAACTATAATATCTGAAAATGGAACATTTTCATTCTTTGTACTTTGGTACATAAATGAAATTTCATGCAAATATTATTGTCAAAACAATTTTACTAAAATACTCAAGTCAAAAAGCATAGCAAAAATGAACTATGAAATTTTTAAAACATTGTTCAAAAAGTTTTACTGCAAAGTGCAAACATACATGTTTTGTACATAAGTGACAATATGTCAATATCGAACATCAAAAAGTGAATATTTCGACAAACGTCATATTTCAGTGTCATTATCGAAAATCCATTTCGAAATGTTTTAATTCTTATTATGGCAGCAATTTACATAATTGCCAGTAAATTCAAAAGATCCTCTTGCTCAAAAGCAAAGATTCTTAGCAAAACACTTAGTATATAATTTGGTTTTTACCGTCAAGAATTTAAACACATACAGTCTGATCGTGTATTTCGCTTTTTTATTCACTTTCAAATCAGAAGCCTCCGTTTTCGAAATGGATATTTCAATTTTCCAATAAGATTACTCATTTTTTTAATTGAATTTTTGCATTTTTTCTCAAACTATAGATTGAACAACTCACTTTCAAAAACAAAGTGAATAAATTTTGTGTACATAGAACTCGAAACTTTTCTCACTCGAAAATTACATTATACAAATATTATGATAGTTACAACTTACCATAATACAACTTTTAGTTCAATAATCATAAAATGCGAATAAAATCAAAACTTCTAAACTACACAATAGGATTAGAGGAAAGTGTTTCTAACGAAGTAAAATTTAGCTAGGAATTCGAACAATATTAAAATATGAACAATACTTAATTATAAATGAACATTTTTATTTTATTCTGTAATTACGAACAACAATTGCCAATACAAAGGTCGGCGGTCCTTAATTTTATTTCTCTATTTGAAATTCCTATCAAAGTCATAGCATTTCAATTTTGTTCAAAATTTAAAGTTTGTCCATAATTTTTTCAAAACTGGAGTTATAATTCGAAATCCTTAAAAGTTCGTTTAAAATCAAAAATACAATTTCATGTATATATTTGGAAAAATTTTAAAATTCCTTCAAAATAAATTTTCAATTTCTATATTAATATTTTCATTAGACACTACTAAAATAACATAAAAATGCCATTTAATTTTACTAAAACCAAAAAAAAATCTTTAAACTTTGGAGAGAATTTCCATCACAACAAATCAACAAAATGATTGATTATATTTTTAAAGTGTTGAAGCAGTCAATTTACATGTCCAAAAAGTTCGTCTTTAAACTCAACAGAATAATTTCCCCTTTTAAAGTTTTAGGCTATTATCCAAAATGTTTAAGAAAGTTATTACAAAAATTTAGGAAGGCACAATAAAAATACAGAAAAACAACTAACTTTAATACAAGTATTTAATTTAATCGCCTGAAGGGGGAAAGTAATTAGTTTTTGTTCTTTGCCTTTTTTTTTCAAACATTATTTAAGTTTTTGCCAGTCATCATTTTAGTGTAATTTCGTAAAAATTTTTTTTAAAACTATAAAAGAAATTTTAAAAGAAGTGATCAAGATAATTTGTATTCATAAGTACTTTTAAACAATTTGACGTTTTTGTTATAACAGATTAACGTATTTAATATAATACATGAAGGATGGGGTTAAGCGTAAGTGTTGTATCAAAAATATAAAAGTATGTATAATAATTAAATAATGATTTGGGGGGTGGTTGTTCCTGATAAAGGAAATTGTTGAGTATTGTTTTTAGATGTGCCCACTCTGCTTTTATTCCATATAAAAAATATTTAGCACATCCAATAAACAGACACTTCTATTGTTGAAAATGTAAATTTCCCTTTTAGTTAACAAAAATTTATTGCCATAACACGAAAAGTGTTTGTGTAAATTTAAAATAAAGCGGCTTCAATCGTAAGAATAAGTTTAGTGTTATAAAGAAGGAAAATACGTAAAGAAAACCCTAATTACTTTCAATACTCTCTGAACGACCACTGTTTAACTTACTTTCAATAAAAGTAAAAAAAAAATTATGGGAAAAATATCTGATCGAAATTCAATCATCCAAACAAAAACTACAAAAATAATGACGGTGCCGTGTGTGTCTGTATGTTTTGTATATTGATAAATTATTTCAGAAAATGTTCAACTTTATCAACATCTTTGGCCGCAGTCTATAATCCTTCTTTTCTTTTTTATGTTGTATATTCCAGTTTAACTAAAATTTACGAAGCAACCAGTTATTTCTTTTTTAGTTTGTTGAAGCGGTTTACCGTGTTTTATGTGGTTGTTATTCAATGTACATTTATGTTCTTATAAAAAATGTTAAAGAATGGTTTGATGTTTGAATGTAATACAAAATTTATATTGGGAACATATTGTGAGTGTTATATTTAAAGTGTTTCTGAAAAATTTGAGTTAAATTTGTAAACTAAATTTACAAACCCATTTCTTTATTGTAGTTTTAAGAAGAACAACTGATGATTGTTCTGGTTTGCGGGAGTTTATATTGAAAATGTTTGAAAAATTAAAATTTAATTCATATATTACACATCAAACAACAATGTCATGGAGTGATTTTCACATGCATACATATATAATTTTAAATTTATAGATACATTATTCAAATTTATGGGCGGAAAACAATTCGTTCTTCTTGCAAAATATACAAACAATGACATAAGCCTAAAAACAATAAACAAATATTCAACTTTGACATTAGATGAACTTTAAAATTTGTTGAAAAATAAAATTAAATTGATTTTAAAACGTAGAACCCAACAATTATCGATATAATGAATAATCAAAAGTTTAGCAAATCTAATTACATATGTATGAATACGAAACATATAAGTAAGATTTTGTAAGTTAATTTGTTATGCCGTCAGAATGAAGTCAGCTTTAAACTTTTAGATTTTGTTGATTGTCAATTAATTCTTAAAAGAAATTATTAAATTAACATTATATATTTTAGGTTCAAAGCGTGATAAAGTGATAATGATAGTGTACTGGCTCTGGTAGAGGACAGAAGGATCAAATATTACAGGCTAATGTACCTATCGTAAAAACCTAAACAATCCATATTAGTAAGTGTATTCATTCTGGTCAGATTCACTTTGCTCTAGAATTTTTTCACAAATTTTCATAGAAGAAATTATTATAACATTGCATATATATAATGATTTCATACATACCACATAGAATATTCACCACATAATACACTATACTAACACCTAACAAGTTGCAAACTATACACATATATTTATATTGTTTCATACTCATACAACATAAAACTTTTAAATGGTTAGATTTCCATTTCAATTTACCTGTTGGCTATTACATACAAAAAGCTTTACTGCAACAAATGATAAGAAGCAAAAGAAAAAAAAATGAATACATTTCCAAATTCCATGGCTCTACTCCAATACGTTTGTTTGAATTGGAAAGCTTGAAAATTCTCTTAGTGTGGTGAAAATTTTAAATCAAACATTTCCAAGTTTAATGAGATACTTTGGTTTTTATTCTTTTAAATGTTATATAAAAAGAAGAGAAGAAGAGTATTTTTGATTCTTCATTCAAAACAAAATATTAAAAATGTATGAATGAATTTTAAATTTTCCATAAATTTTGTTTGGTTAATTTAGTTTCTATTGAATATTCGGAGCGTGTTGTTTGATTTGTATTTTGTTGTATTAATGTTTTTTTTTTCAATTTTTAAATACTTTATTTTAACAGTATTTTTACTGTGTCTGGTGATGGACATATAAATTTTTTAAACGTGATGTGCCAATATAAAATTGGATTTGGAACAAATATTTATTGAAAAGCAATAATGCAAAAAAAAACAAAATATTATAAAAATGGAAGTTTAATTTTACTGAGAATGTAGAACTGATTCATACTTCAATATTAAATAGAGAATTGGTTAAGAAGCCTCACAATATATGAAAGTTATGTTTTGGACTTGCATGCCAATGGATGTGTTAATGGTAATTATAATTTTTCATAAACTTATACAATTTCCATTTTCAGAAATTTTCTTTTTAGAAAGTCTAAAATTCATAAAAATTAATACAATTACTGCAAATGAGCGAAGATGGCATTCTCAACGCTGCCATCCAGCATTAGGTGTCAATAATAGACCAATCGGTATTCCTCACTCGTCTCAGCTAAATCTATTAATTCCCTTGATAGAATTCAGCAGATCAAGCATCTTCTAACTTTTCGTGGAATAGCTTTTAACATTATGTAAATAGAATTGTTCGCCCGTGGCTTTTTTTACATATCAATTCTTTTAAATAAGAACATAAATATGTACGTACTTAAATCCAAATCAAAAATGAATACTAAATGAAAAATTACAAGATTTAACCTGTAATTTAAATTTTTTTTTTGTTTAATCATTATTCGAAATTACTTAAGTGAAAAATACTTAAGTTTTTCAAAATAATTCTAAAATCAATCTACTATGTAATTAAATTTCAATTTAAACAATTGTAAACCATCAAAAAATATATAGGAAGTGTTTTAATCTATTAAGATTAATAATTTAAGCAGTATAAATGTGTGTGTATACAAAATAAACAAAATTTATTTAGAAATTCAACTGTATGAGGAAGGTGTTAAACATCACCTGCTATCTAGATATATACAATGAATTTAGTGCTGATGTTTTTAATTAACCATTGAAATATAAATATTTTAAGATAAATTCGTTTATATCACGAAATTCATAAAAAATAATTAAAGCTTCTCTTTTAATTTAATTTTCGCGGGTAATTATAAGTGGCACTCACTTTTAATTAATATTTTAAGTACAGTGATTTATATACATATATTATAGTTACTTACATATTTAAAATTATACAACGCCCTTTTAAATAAAGGATAGTTTTCATAATATACGCATATGTAATGAGTTCTGTAACTCAAATTATATTTAATTATGCCTATTATACTTTTTTAACACCTTAATTACACTTATACAGGCTATTAACGTTGGGTTAAAAAAGAAAAAGTCTTATCCGAGCAAATGTGTTAGAGTATTAGTAAATTCATATTAAATAATCACAGCGCCTTTCTTAAAATTTCATTATTAAACTGTTTGCTATAGTTCGTTGAACCTGTTGTCTTGTCTTCAGTAATTCTTAAATATTTTAATGAATGTCAATTTGGAATAATAAACAAATCAACAAATATAACCAACCGTCCTGAGATTTGCTTCACACCTACACCCTTTGATAGAAGTTGTATTTGTATTAATTTCATAAATTATTCTGAGTTGTTAATAAGTTCCATAATTTTTAAACTAAAAAAAGTGAGCTAAAGCTGTTAGCTATACAACGAATATGTAACCACTTCATTCAAGTTAATTGGTAGTTTGATCTACAATTAAAAAATAATTAATATAAATGTTAGTTAAACTTTAACATTAAAAATTAAATGGTTAATTTTCTTTTTCCTTATTCGAAATCAATTTGCTAAAACTACTAAATTGTTAATAATTATTTTTCTATCAAAAAAAAAAAAAAATTTAAAATGTTCTATAAATTTACTTAAGAGTTTTTCTTAAAGCAAATTTATTTTCTTTGGTTTTTGGTTAAAAATCTATACGTAATGTATGTACATGCACATATGTATGTATGTACAAATTATCAAAATTTTTGATATAAATTATGTTTTTAAATTATAATGTTGTTTTACCACTAAACATAATAACGGAACATTTAAAAGATTTATTACAATCAATTAAAAATTTTTGGAATTTTTTTTTCGCTTTGGCATTTTATTTACTTTTCATATATGGGAAAAACATCTCAAACGGTATTATAATTAAATTAAAATTAAATAAGGAAAAGAAAAATCAAATAAAAATACAAATTATGTATGTGTATAAGTATGTTTTCATAATTAATTACCTATTTACCTAAATATAGGTTATACACGAGTGAATATAAAATGATTTCTTATTAATTTGCACATACGTTTTGTCGGTCATACAGAAAACTGAAGATTCCGGAGAAAGACAAGCGCTGTTCAGAGGTTACTGTAGTCAATCAAAACTAATTTATAGTCTCTTCATGAGACTATCGATGATAGTCGTCAGAACCGATGACTATCATCATAATTTAGAATAGTTTTAGATTAATAGTGGGGAATAAATTAATTGCCATTTCTGAAAATTGCAGAATTGACTTGCATCCGCACGTCAATTTCTAAATATCAATTAGACTTGGTAATGCAAACGAAAAATTTCTCACGTCAGACTCAAGAAAGAAAATGACAACTATATAGGAAAGGAACATCAACTTAAACAATTAAATAATTTTTTAATAATTTTTTTAATAATAGGCAATTCTTATTACTTTACAATAATTTACATCTTTAAATTTCAAAATTCTCAAGAAAGCGGAAGAAATTGTTAATAGTATTAAAAATATAAATACCGAAACAAATTAACAAAATAATATTATTATACATAAATGCAGGTATTTGTCTAATTTTGGAATATATTAGATCTGATATTTGATATTTAGGTCTTGTATATTGTAAATATATATGTATACATAGGTTCATATACACTTATAAAACCACTTTCCCTCTTCTTGATATTTTAATAATCATTAATAATATTATGAAAAGCATATTATAGGTAGTTTGTGTGTTTCCAATGCGCGTTCACTTTTATGTTTTATGTTTTATGTTGTGTTTCCACATTATTTGTTAACATGTGAATTTGGTTTTTTTTCTTTTTATTTTTTGTTTTAAGAGCAGGCCCGAATTCAAAAAATATATGGCAAATCAATTAACATACTTATCAAATATTATGCACGTTCATTATACATATACAAATAAATGCCATAATTTTGTGCTTTATATGAATGAGTCGCAGTCATATATAAATAACGGTGGCAAAGTATGGAATTAAAAAGGCAAAACAACAAAATTTAGAAGTACATATATGTATATATGAACATTATAATGTAGATGTTTGAATATTTCTATATTATTTGAATTCCATTCCATTTTACATAACATGCAGGTCTTATATAGAGGAGCGCACGCTTTATGTGATTTAAATTATGAATTTTTTATGCAAATAAAATTTTCTGTCTGTAATTTTGAATTTTCCTTTTGCTTTTAATTTTGTTGTTTTATAAAATCTATAAGTGTATCGGCTATGGAAATTATGTTGAAAATATTTTATAGTGAAGCACATATGTATATGCATGATTTTTAAAAACATGTCTAAATTTATTTATTTTCAATTTATTTATGTGTTAGAGAGTACTTATAATAAAAGAGATTGTAATTTCTTTAAGTATAATAAAGTAATAGATAATAATTATAATTATTATTAAATGAATTTTGTTTATTAATCTGTTTATTACTATTTTTTCCGCAGATGACGGAAAATTATTCAATTCTTTTTGTAAATATTACAATTAGGTACAATGAATGCTTTCTTTTAGAAATTTTATATGCTCCCCCGACCTATGAATTTTATTATATTTTATATACTTTTACTGTCCTGTACAATTTCTCATAAACATACTTATATGTATGTATATACATAGGTACTTTGTATAAGTATGTTTATTTTCGCATTATACCGTACGTTTATAGTGTGTTTACAAGTGACACAAAAAGTATTAAAAGAAAACATAAGTAAGTAAAGACATAAGTTTAGTCGTTCTGAATTGACCTTGACAATCTCAATATATTTGAATAATTGTTTTTGATGGTTATATGGCAGCTACCCTAACCGCAGTGCACCCATTTTATTAAAAATTTCTGATTTTCGGACATACATTCACGAAATTCAATATTAATAAATATTGAATAAACTATGAATATTTTGAAAAATTCATAGTGGTCCAATTGTCATAGCAGTCGTCCTTGGCAGATAAGAAAAATTTTGCGAAAATTTGATGGTGTTGTGATCGGGCGGCACTGGTGATCCGTCATATATAGTGGAAAAATTTGTAAACAAATAATTTTTGTAAATTCTTTCAATAATTCAAAAAGTACTTAATTTGATAATATTTAAAAATATAGGTATATCAAATTACATTCTTCCAGGTTACAATACTAGTGTCAAATTTTATTAAATTTTTATTAAATTAATAAATTTTAAATTTTTCATTTTTAATATGTAAATTAATTACAATTTACCTATTTCTTATATTTAACTTAAGAAATCTGCATTTTATTAATGTTTTTTCTAAATTAATTTTAACTAATTTTCGAAATACCGGCTTTGCTCACACCTTTTCAACACTTTATTCATTCTTTTAATAATGAAAATAAAAATTGTATTCATTTTCACAACTTTATATTGTTGCGGCAAGTATTATTAATGTCGGATAGCTTTTAGAAATATTTTATAAATTTCTCAAGGAATATTAAACTTCATTTCCAATCAAAAAATTTATGTGTCAAAAAAGCTTGTTTTTGTGTATGTACATTGGATGTATGTGCATGTGTAACCTAAAACTTTAATGTAATTTGAAACTTTTTAAATAGAAATTTACTAATAATAATATTATTGTGAAAAGTTATTGTTACAATAATTATATGGTGATTATGCATATTTGTATAGTAGGTGCTTAATAGCACAAACTGTTATCAAAAGAAGCACACACACACGTTTATGCAGTGTGCTTAAAATCTCTGTTTTGTTCGCCACCAGCTGTGAAATGACTTTGAACTTCTGAAATTTAAAAAACAGTTTTCGATTCAATCAAAATAACAATTATGTATGTATGTATTTTTGAATATTTTGACATTTTTGAAATTACAAATAATTTCGATAGGAATTTAAACGTTACCATCTCTTGCTTTAGCAATAGAGATTGTGAATGAATTTTTAGTGAAAAAAATGTTTGATACATAATTACATGCAAAGAGTAACTATTAAAATTTTTGTGCAATCTGACACTTCTTCATCATTTTTTTTAATAAAAAATGTACATACATAAGTACCTGAATTGGATTCTGGCGTGAATTTTTCTGCTAAGTTTTACATTAATTATTGTATAAAGTGTAAATTGCCCAATTTGAAATTCAAGTTTCATCATTTACATCACAACTGCAAATTTGTACTTGGGCACCTTATTTATAGTTAAACGTGAGGTTTTTTTTTAAATAAAAATTGTAATATAATATTATTAATTATTTCAGTTTTAAAAGTAATAAAAACTTACATAAATAAGCACACATCAATAAAATTTATGGTAAGATCTTTTGATCAACATACGAAGATAAAATTCTACAAGAAAAAAGGGTTATGATATTGTAAAACATTAAACCGGCTTGTGGATGTAAAATAATTTAATTTCTTTGTAGTAAATCTGAAGCAGCAATTAAATTTTTCAAATTTAAATTAAATAACTCAGGCAATCACTGTGAAAAATTTTGTTGAGACAGCAAGCTTAAATATTGCAAGATTCCATGTAAATGCTTTAAGCATTACAAAACTTCAGCTTTCTACTGTTCTCTACCACGAAGTTCTCTATTATATTCCGGTTCCAACTTCTGCTTTCTAATGTTTCCGTTCATAGAACAATTTGCATTCCAATTTTTAATTATACCAGTGTTAAATATCTAACATTAATTTAATATTTCCCCCTCAATAACATTCTCTATCAACTTTTTACTTCATATTTAGTTATGCGTACCATTACACTATATAAATCAATGAAAGTTTACTATAAAGAATTTCAAATTCATCAAATAAAGAATTAAAACAAAGGAAATAATAATTATGATGACAGAGAAAGAAAAATCTAATGATTCTAAGAAAAAAAACTTTTAAATAATTTTATATATAACCGGAAAGGTGAAAATTCTTTAAGTAAATTAACAAGTAAGTTGCATCTAAATTCCGTCAATATTATATTGTTGTACTAATAAAAAAAAAATTTAGTTTTAGATTTTAAACATACTGGGATGAATGAAGAGGTTTAAAATGCGGTAATAAGAGTTGCTTATAAATCAAATTGACACATCAAAATCTTCATTTTTTAATGCTTAAAAATTAATGTATAGGATGCTTAAGTATATATTCTGAGCACTTCCGGTTATCTTAACTAATTCAAAGGCATATTAAAGAAATATTATCGTGTGTTTATAATAATGGCGTGTATAGAAAAGTTCAAATTCTTCATTATTCTTTACAATTAATTGTTAAATTATCGTTTGATAGAAATTTTCTCGAAATTAATATTTTATGTTTGAAAGGATGAGAGCTTAGCAATTATCTAACAAATTACTTTAAGTAATTAATGCGCTGTCTTATATTTAAGAGGAAGTTGCAAAAACTAGATGTGTTATTCACAGATAATTCAAAAAGCGTTTCTTTTATATATGGATCTGTTTAAAATAAATGGTAAAAATATAAATTTTGCGTGGGTAACTAACAACTATTTCAAATAAAAATTAAATAAATAAAATAGAATTGAATTAAGGAATTGTAAGGCGTTTGAATATTACTCATAACAAAACGCAAATGTGTCTGAAGTCTGGCTTATAAGCTTGAAGTTGTTACAAATTCGTACAAGTCTCAGCTGCAACAAGCCCGAAGATACCACCACATATCCTTATTAGTCTAACAAATTACTTTTTATTTACTATAGTAAACAACTAGTTGATATTTCTCACGCTCGTATTCAATTAGTTTAGCTTTTATTATTGTAAAATGCGAAAGTACGATTAGAATTATTTAAGTTATTGCAATTTTAATTATTTTAATTTAAATTTCGTAATTATCTAATTTAATTGTTACTTAATTATATTGCGAACGTATAGTACTTATTGACAAGAATTCGGCTAGTAATTTTCTTCCTCAGTTTTATTCAGCTAGCACATGCAAGTTCTTTTCTAAGAGATCATTTTCATTAAACTTCTCAAATATAAATTTATTAATATGAGAAGTACATCCATTTTATACATACACACAAGTCTAATTACCATATAACTTTGTATTTAATTTCAACTCTCTTAAAACGTTATTATTTTTTAAGAAATTTTTTCATTCATTTTTCTAACATGAATACGGCAGACTTTATGTCTGATTGTAGAATAATAAAAAATGAAAAACAAAAAAAATAATCAACCTAAGAATAAGTACTCAAAAGCCTTTAGAATTAGAATGAAAATTTAAAGAGCGTAACTCCATGCATAATATACCATGGACGTACACTTCAATTACATAAATATTTTTCTATCTATTTTTGTAAATATATAATAAAAAAAAATATTCTTAAAATACCGCTATAACACCTATCTTACTCTCATCTTACTTATCTAGTATTTTTTTTTTTCTCCAGCATGAAAGACGAAAAACCTGCTTCTTTGAAATTTTCAATTAACTACGACGTTTGTTTTTTTTTTTTCAAAGAAAAAAACATAAGATGATTTTCGTTTTTTAATAGTATAAAAATTTTTTATGTTCATTTGCCGTTTATACACCCAATTTCTGAGTACAATATTCTATAAATACATAAAACTTAAGAAAAGAATTTCTGATTTACATTTTTATATACACACAACTCAAGAGTAGATTTAAGAACATATAATATGTATGTACGTGTGTATTATAGTGCAACAAATTCCTTTGAAAAGTTTTTGAATAAGTCGTGACTATTATGTTGCACCCAGAAAATGTTATTTATATGGGTTGGTGATGATGTGCATATTTCCTTTTACCAAATTAAAATACTATTACAAATACAATTAAATACAATAGAATAGAAAAAATCTTGTTGGTATATGTATGATAGGAAAATGTCACAAATTTTACTAGCTTCGCAACACAAAAAAAATACTTATAAGAATTTCAAATATTTCAAATCATATCTGTATTATATTCAATTTGAAGTTGAATCCAAGAATGCATAAATTTTTGGTCTCATGAAATAATGCCAACACAAATTATCCCAAAACCAGTTTTATATAAAAATTGGTATTGTTTACCAATTGGTAACGGTTTTCAAAAAACGTTTCGAAATACATACACTGTTTGGGCTTTTTTATCCTGAAAAAGTTTTAGTATATAGAAATTTAATTGAAATGTTTTTAATAATAAATAGTAATATCAATAATCAAAAATGCCTCAAAGTACGCAAACTGTACCTGACTATCAACTGTAATTTTTAAGCATATATAGGTTATTCAAATATAGCAGTGAACGAATATTGGTTATACATTCAAATATGGCAGTGAACGAAGCTGCCTCAATACCTTAAATCAAGCATAAAGCTTTTGATTCATGATTATTACGCATATTTACTGCCCCATTAAACCATTTTATTTGGATCTTATTGTATGACATCTTAATTATTAAATGAGACAGCATATTTTATTTTTAGAGTAATTCATATTTATATTTAGTCGCCGGCAAGCCGCCCTCCATAATTTATTTAGAAAGGAAGAACTTCATTTTTATATTCTTATGTAACATTGTATTGTTTTTTTGATTTTTTTTTTCTTACTTTATATCAGAGAAAAGAATTCCATTGTCTAAGACTCTGGTAATATTATTATATTTTTCAATTTTCATAAATTTCAATCTATCGAGATTTATGATACATTTTATTTATCTACATACATATTTTAAAAAGTAAGATTTTTCAGTGTTATTAATACGTTAAAGTTTCCGGAATTAGAAGTAAAGTAAGTCAATACGATGACAGTGCATGAATTCAGGATATTTTAATTGAACATTTTAATGAAATTTAGTAATGATAGTGCAATTAAATACTTAGATTACATTGGAGCTATTCTTAGTTGTCATATTATGAGCAATTCATTCTGAAATGTTTTAATAAGTTGTAATCTACTGGTAGCGTACCATCTTGTGAATATAAAAATAAAATTTTGTTCTTATGCAAGCAGTCACGCAATTTATCATAATTTAATTCAATGTAAAAAATTTGTTAACGGTATATTTGTGCTATGATCACGGTGTAGAAAACTTCAAAAATTTTTCTTCATTTGTGTTTCTGTGTTTTTTTGTTTTTTTACATAACATGAAAATGTCTGCGTGCATATTTGTGTTTACACTGTCAAATAAAAAAAAGTGTCCAGAAAGGCTAATAGCTCGTACTGCAGGTTGCGTGATTTTTACACTAGCAATACATTTTTTTCTTTTTTTTTAATAAAATAGAAAAGCATGTTTAAAAAAATCCTATATACCTGAAAAAAAAACTATACAAAAATATTTTTTTTGTAGTTAGTGCAATCAATTCTAAAGATTATGAACAATCTTACAGTGAGTGATGGCAAGTGCTTTTGAATAGATATTGAAAATTTGATTGAAATTTTTAAATTATTTTGCTGTTATTCAGAATTTTTACAACACAATTTTAATTTTATCCAATGAACCTAAAATGTATTGCGTTAAGCGATCATAGCCCTAGAATTTGAACAATTCATATAAGTCCAAAGAATAAAACAAAACTTTGTTGTGATGTTGCTTATCTATATACTGTAGGTTAAATTGCATAATTTGTTAATGCCGCACAGCGATTCACCCGCACTAATTGCGACCTATCTTAAACTATGAAGTCACTTATACAGTGATGAGCTGGTTTTTAATTTACAGCGCACGAATGAATGCGGAAGTGTACTGTTCAACATTTTCCTTTTCATGGATCATATTTGAAAAGTGTACGATAGTCTATAAAAACCATCCTCATCCCGAGGGGTAAACTGATTTTACGCAAAGTCTACGATAATCTCCGAAGAGCAATCACCCAAGTAATGAACTTATTTTACAACTAGTCAATTTTCAATCAGTTTTCTTTCGGATACTTATAATTTTTTTTTTGAAACACCTCCAGGAAAAAACCTTCGTATTTTCTTATTTCAAATTTTGTCTTAAACCCATACGTTCTAACACAAAGAATGTTCGATAAAATAAAACCAATATCATCCCTTCTTTGCCATTTCGTTCCCTTCCTCCTTGCCTGGTTGTTCTTTATATTAAAATATTTTTTCATATAGCTTGACTTTTCAAGTTTTGTCAATTAGTCTATAAGAATAGCGTATAATTATATTGAAGATAAAAATTAAAGTCATGATCTTTTATCAAATTTCCATTTTCCTTAGTCACGTTTAACTCCAATATTTTAAACTTAATACTTTTAAATTTTGAATAGAATTTAAAGATAACAAGATATTCAGTTAAATATTTACATGTACACATAATATATATATATAGATATAGATTTATGTAAGATACTTATTTTTCCCAATCAAGGGATAGCAGTAAACGAACATTGTTTGAGAACGGTACTTAATATA
The DNA here is from genome assembly GCF_029603195.1 of Condylostylus longicornis. Taxonomy (NCBI): domain Eukaryota; kingdom Metazoa; phylum Arthropoda; class Insecta; order Diptera; family Dolichopodidae; genus Condylostylus; species Condylostylus longicornis. Next base: position 586,383 of record NW_026577971.1, on the reverse strand, counting down.
AGTAGCTGTAAATAAAATCTTTAAAATATTCCAAGTACTTTTTTTCTGTAAAAAATTTTCTTTTCCAATATTTTAGAAGAAAAAAATTGAAAATATGTGCTAAGTAAATTATTTGAGTATCTATACATATATATTAAAAATTTTATTATTTTAAGGATTATCATATTGTCTAGTTATATTTAAAGTAATGGCAGTCTTTATATTCGTTTTTAAACAATAGTAGTTGTAGTTGCAGCAGAAAAAAAAAATTATTATTTTCCATTCCATACTTTGTGGTAAAATGAAGAAAACAAAGAGTTTTTCTTTATTTTTTGTGATTTTACTCATTGTAATTGTAAGAAACAAGTGACTCTAAAATTTTAAATCTACTAGAATACCAACTATTCTTTCAAGTATATTGAAAACTACTTCAGAGTTGATTGAACCCTATTATAAATTTTTTTTTAATCTTTAAATATTATCAGATAAAATTGCAATTGTTTTGGAAAAATTTTTGATTAAATCTTTTAAAAGTTTATTATTGAAAAATTTTGATTCTCCTTAATTGTACTCGTATAGTAAGTATATAATTGAAATTTTAGAACTTTGCATAATATTTCTAATTTTAGACTTTCTCTGTTCAGAAACAATTCCGAATATTGTCATAGCATATGTGTGGGGCATGTATCAACAATGTTATGTAAGGCAAGTTTAGATAATTTTCTGAAATCGAGCTACCTTAGTAAGTTATATGAGCTAAAAATAAGATAATTAGAGAGTTATGAACTCCGAAGCTGAACTTTAGCCGTATATGAGATTAATAGAATTTCTTATTGAAATTTATAAGAATAGCTTTCGATCAAAAGAGCAATTAAAACAAATAAGCGTAGCTGTAAACACGCTACAAATTTTGTAGCATAGATATATATAGCGCACTTTTTACGAACTATTTCATCCTTCCATCATGTACAAATGTACATTTGCAGAACATTTCCATTCCGAGATTCGGTATTTTGTTTGCACCGACTATTACGACTTATAATTGTTTTAGAATTATCTTAATAAGATACATAAAAATATTTCGTAAAAATATTCGATTTTCATTTGAAAACTACAAATAAAATATAAATTTTACCTTTTTCTGACCTTACACTTTTCTTCTTTAATTTAATGTTTTAAATATTCTATTTTTAATTTTAGTTTATTTCTAACGTCATATGCAACAAAAATGGGCTAAGCAACCAATTCAAAAACCCATTTTACTAATAATTTTTTTGTTATACTTGTAATGCATTTGCAAAACAATTCTAATAATAAAGAAAAATGTTAGAAAGCATACTCAGTGTCTTAAAAATCATAATTAGATTAAATTTTTGCTAACATTCACATTAAAAACGATTAGCTAATAATGGTAATAGTGTAAGAGGAAAACTAAAAAACATTTTCCAATAAAAATCGATTTAGGTTTTACTCAGCTCTTTAAAATTTTATAACAACAACGCCATATGTCTACATACATAGTCTACATACATATAATTATAATTTACAATAATTAATTTGAAATAGAATAAAAAAAAATTGTGAATATTATGCAAAAAAAAAAATTGAAAATTATTTAATAAAATATTTGCAATTTTTCATAATATTTAACATTATAATTTCGTAATTGTTTATTAATTTCTAAAACCGCATAAAAAACTTCTGTGTTGAGTTTTAATTTAAACAATTTTATAACTTAGAAATTATACGAGTAGTATAGTAAGGATCTGAAATTATATTTCATTATTGGTACAAAGAGAAAGCATTTCTTAAGTAGTGTAAATTGAAAGTATGTAATTGTAAATTGTAATACAAAACCTATTTATTTCAATACCACAATTAATTTTTTAAGAAAAGTATGTGAGTGCATATATTTAGCACTCCATAATATCATAATTGTGGTTTGGTCTAGACTTTTTTATGCAAAAAGTGTAAAAATTTTACGCGTATATATTAAAAAGCTCGTTGTTTTATGATATTTTTTAAAGTTTCTTTTGCAAAGTAATATAATTAATAGTTTCGATTTCTTATTCAACATTTTATTTATCTAATTTTTATTGTGTACGACGGTTTAAATAGACGTATGTTATATCATGTTAAATTACATAAAAAATCATAGGTTCCCAACAATATAAAGCCGCTAATTAATTTATCAAATTTATTTGTTTGCAGTTTTCATATAATAAATTTTATTTGTAATTAATTCTGGAATAAATTTGTATTGTTAAAAATAAATTTTTTTTTATATACATATGAAATAATTATACAAATGTGTTAAAATTTTCTTGCATTCCGTTTAACAGTAACAATATTCTCTGGTGTAATTAGTTTTGCGAAAAGTTGACAAGCATGCTGGAGTAAATATATTTGACGTTATTTTTTTATATTAAAAATGAGAAGCCATCTATCGGAGAATATTATCTGCTATAATAGTTATTCACTTCGAGTGTTATATGACACCATTATTTTTAAATTATTTATTAAAACATTAAAATTTATTTTTAATTTTTTCAGATTTGGTTGGAACAATCAGCATAAATCATCACTGTGTCTGCATTTCAATTTTAAGTAGTAGTATGCATTACGAGCTGCAGGGAGTTTTTCAGTCTCTTTTACGATAAAATGAAGACATGATTTGATATAATAATTTTACGTAAATAAATAAGATTTGCTCTTGAACGAACAATATGGTTCTAAAAAAAGTTATGTACTGATTCCTCGATAATAGACATGATAACACAGGTTCAAGAAAAAGGATAGCAAAAGGATTGCATTGCTAGTTTTCATAGATCTATCGAAATCTTACGATGTGGTAAATCATGACATCTTAATGAGGAAAACTATATGCGTTTGGAATCAAAGGCACACAATATAAATTGCTCCAATCATATTTAGAAAAGTAGATTACCATTTGAAAGCAAAAATGTGAGTGTTAACTAGAAAGTTCCTACCATAGCAGCATATACTAGATCCATTACTGTTTAGCCTTTATAGTATGTTTAGCTTATGGATAGTATTCAATTTAGCTTATGCTTTACTGTTTAGCTTTTGGATAGTATTCAAAATATAAGTGATATATTGAGGATACATATTTTACATAGGTGTGGCTTTGGAAGCTGATAATTTAAAACAATTAGAAAATAAAATGAAAAAAAGCTCATTATTAACGCGAGCGAAACTAAATATATGTTTATTACCTAATTAAAATCGGAGTTAAATATTTATATAAATGATCAAATGTTGGAGCATGTAGCAGAATTTGAATATTTTGGTTTGTGGATTAATGCTAATTCGAAATTGGATGTTTACACGTTCAAACTAAACAAAATACTCGCAGAGATAGTTGGGGTATTTAAAAGGATATCTAAATTTATTCCAGAAAACGAAAAGAAATCCATACTTTTATTCTCTATTTTATTGTCAAATATAAATATACTAATACCAGGAACAGGAATTTGATACAAATTATTTGTAAAAATGCAGTGCACTAAGAAAGTTCAACTTGAATGTATTTAGCAATCAACCTTTATATAAGTCTTAATAATGATCGTAAACTTCTTAGTGTCAGAGAGTTAATAAACGATATGTTAAGTAATTACAATGGGATTTTATAAAATATGAACAACATTTTTCGATTTTTTATTTGCGACATTTTGTTTTCTTCACTATAATTACAAGTGAATTTTATTGCAATTTTATTTTTTTTTAATTACTTTAATTTTAAATATATGTAAATATAATTGATATTAAATTTAAAAATGTATAGTCCTTTTATGAGAACGATTTGAACGTAGCGAAATAATTAGGCAATTAATTTTTTACTGTAAAAATTGACTAAATTAATTTTCTTTGGAAAGAAGCATTTGGTAGGCATATACAATATTAAAGCTACGTGCTTAACAAGTAAAAATTATTTAATAAGACCACCTCTTTTGTTTCTCTTATTTCAATAATTCTATATTATTATAAAATGATATTATTTGCCTTTATATCAAATTGGGCTTTTCATCATTTCTTTATACTATATCCTTCTAATTCAAATTGTTAAAAATTATAAATTAGTAAAATGATTTTTATTTTGTATATGCCTTTAAGATAATCATAGGCATGACGATTTGATATCTACTATATATAGTTTCTTGTAACTTTGTAACTTTTTCCTAATAATAATTTTAAGAATAGGATTATTCTTTGAAATTATATACAAAAGGTGGAGCAGGTCACGTTAAATTTTTTTTTCCTTTAAATGTACATAAACGTTATTATGATTGATTCCATATAGTAACAACAACAACTTCACAATAAAAAACAGAATGTAATCAAATTAGAATTGAATAGATTCATTCCCTGTTTTTATTTTTTTTATTACAATAATTTTTGTAGTGTTCGTGATTTAGTAATTGCATGAGAAAGTTTTTATTATCTATTAGGGGAATACTGTCTATACACAGGGAGATTTATATTTTATAGAATCACAACACAATTGTGAGAATTTTCCTAAACAATAAATTATAATTTGAAATTCGTGTAGAAAAAAAAAACACCAAAAACATAAAAAAAAAATAAAAAATTATGATTTAATTTAAAACTAGAGTTCAGTTAATAAATATTAGCATTAATTTTGTTTAATTTTTGTTTTTACTAAATAAATGCACTAGATACAAGAAATTTAAAAAAAAATATTGCATAATTTTAAATTCTACAATAAAAATGAGTAATTATTTAAAAGAAATAAGTTTAAGCTTTTCTATTTCATAATCTGCAAACGTAGAAATTCACTAGAAATTTTGAGAAAAGGTATTACAAACTTCCTTTCTTATTTAAGTAAGTCACACTAGACATAAAGTTTTGAAGAAATGTTCGCTTTGATCTCTATAAAAAAAAGTTCATTTAAGTTTAAGTTTTGGATAAATAAGGATCGTGAGTTAATGTACAGTCGGACACGATTATTTACAACACGAATATAACTCCTTTATGTACGTATTACATTTTTTGCCCAAATATAATTTTTCTAATCAAATAGGAAATAGATAACTGCACAATACAGATCATGTACATATTCATAAAAAATTCTGCCCGAAGGGAAGTCAATATAAGCGTGTTGAACATTATTTTCACTTGAACTATTGTAAATAAAGAATGACACCATAATTAAGCTTATGTATTTATACAGGTACAATATATTTTAGTTAAAATTAAAATAGCAATAAAATAATAAGGACTAAATAATTAAGATTTGTTTAAAGTTTTAAGGTTCAAGTTTTGATTTTTCTGAAATTTGAAACAGATAGTGACTATTTCACTAAGACAAAATCTATATAAAAATCTATGATTTACAAGAGAAACCGACCAAGTATTCTGAACGCTTTTTTTGATCTTAAAAATAATTCTTATTTCTATAAAATTGTTCAATTTAATAAAAGATCACCTTTACATACGGTGTCAGAATACTACCCTCTTTAAAAATTTGATAAAATATCAGAAAAATATTAATTATTAAAAGTGTTAATTAAATATAAAAAAAAAAAAAAACAGGTTCATTTATTCTCACCTTTTAATAAAAACAAAAAAAATTAGGCGCCTTATTTCTTGAACTCTAAAATTTTTTTAATAATAAATGAAGGTCATTTCATTATCATATAATTAAAATTTTTATAAAATATCGAAATTTATTTTAATTGCATAGTGTACAAAATTTTTCATATTAATTAAAATGTTCTAGGCGTTTATTTTATAATAATATTAATTAAATGAAAAATAAAATGCAATTTTTAATTGTGAGCTAAAACTAAAATAATCACCTGCACTTGCAATGAAATATAAAAAATTATGAGATAAAAATTAATAATTATTGAGGCGACACAATAAATTTTTGCGCGTATGCAATTACATGCATTTCACGTTATTAAAATTGTAAAAAGTTCACACTACCAATAAAATAATTAATTTTGTCTTTTAAATACGAAAATTTTAATTTTGTATATTTTTAATTAATAAACTGATTAAGATCATTTATTTTAAATAATGATGTAAAAAATATTCCTGCGGTTGTATGGAAAAATTATAAACACAATTTTATAAATTCATAAGCCATGGTCATCTAGATTTCAGACTACTGTTTGATGTACTCACTGCACATTTCCTCTTGATGGTTCATTCAGTAATGGCTAATGCGGAGAACGAGGTCTGCTATTTCTGGCGAGGACGAAACAGTATAGCACTTATAGTGTAATGCAAATGCGGTAGCTTGCCTACGATGGAAGTACTTCAAAAGAAGCTTGCGTCTCCGACGAAAGTTACACGGCTTGAACTAAATGCAATACTAAAATTTGCTAGAAGGCTTATAGATAAAGTGCTAATGTAGTTTGAAAATCGTGCATGTTTATAGTCTGTTTAATGTATGAAAATCGTGTACTAATAGTCTGTTTTGTTGATAAACAAACTACCGTAATTGTTAATGTTAATAGTAAAATAATAGTGCAGAAAATGGTGTATTTGCATGAAATTCGATGACAAAATCTTGAATCATTAAATAAAATTTCGCAAATAACATATTCAAAGTATAAAAACGAAAATATTATTATAAAAGTCATTCTGTATCAAAATTTGCAAATCATTGTCATTATAATGAATAAACGTGTGCCATTAATAGAAATCATTATGCGTAAATAGAGTAATTTTGTAGTCTTTGTTATTAAATTTACACAAAAAACTAAAAATTGAATTGTCATTTAAAAAAAAAAAAACAAGAAAAAGTAATTAATAATTAGCTTATGTGCTTTTTTTTTGTATGGAACAGTAAATTCTATAGATTTACAATTTAGAGAATTCTATAGATTTACAATTTAGAGTAAGCTAAACAAATGAGTCAAGTGAGTATTTTTTTCCCTCGAAGTGATAAAAAAAATTGGTTCGAACAAAAACTGTATGATTGTGACGATGATTTGAAAAATATATCTGCGTAAAATTTTGCAAACAGTAACAAAAATATAAATAATTTAAATATATTTGAAAGCACAACCTCGTAATATTACAACTAAGGATAGCAGCAAAACACAATCACACTTTATAAATGAGTTTCTAAGTAATTTTTAATATTTAGTTATACACTAAAAAATTCATAACAAATTTGTTGTCCTGTAAGGCATATGCAAACAAGGTTCTTATGTAGAGAAATTTTGGAAACTTTTCTTAAAAAAAAAAATGGTAATAATTATGTAACTATATAGTGAAATTTTGAAAATTAATAATAGTGACAAAATGTGTATTGTATGCTAAGATATTGGTGCGTGAGATTGAGACGGCACAGTACCAACTAAATATTTCTTGTAAAAAATTCGCGCCTGTAGTCTAAATTAACAAAATCTATTGAATTTCCTGTATTTTTTTTTTTAACTTTTCTTTGGCTTAATTTATTTGCCGATTTAATTGTGCATTAATAAATTTTTATTTAATTTCATTGTAAATACGAACTTACATTGGTTTCTATTTCAAAAATATAAGAAATTCTTTTTTTCACGATCAATTTGTGGTATAAAGTGGTTTCTTTAATACAGTTGTCATAAATAATTGGAACATGTTTAATAAAATTGACGTTTGTACCAGTTTAAATTCAATTTTTAGTTTTTTTTCCCACATTCCTTGTTCAATTGGCTGCAAATTTTGAATTGATCCTGTGAAAAAGTTCATGGCAGCGTATTTTAATTGTTTAGCTGATTTTAATTTTTTTTTTTTATATATATGTATGTATATAAAATTTCAAAATTTCAAGATTCTAGTCCCATTCCAGTTTTTATATCAGGTTTCCAAAGAATAATTGCAATATGTAATAATAAATGTTGTTTATTATGACGGTAGTTGCTTTTCTGTTCTGTTCATAATACATATGGTGGTAGCTTGTCAATAATCACTATCCTGTTTTTCATTTATGTGGATTATTTCATTTATGAACTAAAAACCTGTGTGTTTCCAATATGTACAGCGATTTTAAATCTTTTTTAAACGTAATATGGGAAAAATGTGTTTTTATCTGAAATTGGTAAAATTTATAAAAATAATGCTTTATTAAATTATAACAAACAAATTGATAAGGTTTCTGAAGCTTGATTCACACTGCGTCTTCAACATTCTGTTGATTATTTATTATCATGAAGATGACACCAGAGTGTTGATGAGGTGAATGAAACTTGATGAAGTGCTTATTACGAATTGATCATGTTTATTATTCCACTATTTCAATTCGGGAGATCTACCTGAAGTTGATTATGAGAATTTAATTAATAATTTCGAAAATATTTATTAAATTTAAAAAAATTCGCATATAAAAGTAATTAAAATTTGAAACTTAATTTCCAGTTTTTTTTTTGTTTTAAAATTTATTATGTATTTTTTAAAAACTATGACAAGGTCTTTCCATTTATATTTCTATTTAATTTCATAGTTGATGCATTTTTTAATAATAAGTGGCGCTTATATGTTAACTTGTTTTTAATATTACATTTTAAATAAATCAATCAATATATTGTAAGTATAGTTTATAAAAATTATTTTTTTAATTTAATTAATTAATAATTGAAATAAGCTTATCATTTAATAATAATCTGTACGTATAAATCTAAAATTTACTAATGAATATCAACAAAGCACTGTCGCATATTTCTAAACTTTTATGGCATATTTCTAAACTTCTATTCCTTAAATATATTATAATTTTAATTAAACACACAACAAGAAAAAAAAATTATTAAATTATTGGTATGTATTTAGGAACGCGCCCACAAAAATCAATTTTTTTTTTTTAATTATATTTTACAGTTTCCTTTTTAGTTGACATTTTTTAGAAAATTCAACTAAAGTAATAGGAAATTTTTTCATTTAAACGTTTCAAATTCTTATGTCAAATTTAATTTATGTATTCTACATATGTACATATTATGTACATATGTTTCTTTGAATGTATTATAAGAATATGGTTTATGAAAATAGACATGGTAATAGTTGGTAAACTTAATTTAATATTTAATAAGAAAATTATGAAATAATTAATAAGATTTTAAAATAATGTTATATTTGTATGATTGTATTTAAAATGAACACTTTTCTAATCTAAAGAGGCTGGTTCATAGTCAAAATGAACGTCATTCGGGACGACTATAATAGTCTGTTTTAAATGATGATACAAGTTACTATGACAATCAAATGACTATAACAATCTGTATATTATTAAAATTGTCATTTAATTTTGGCGAACGCTAAGTGTTTTCAAGTTTACTTACAATTATAACTAGTGTATATGGATTAATTAAAAAAAAGTTTGTGGAAAATCCCCGAACGATCATCATTTATCTTTTTTTTTCATGAAGTTTTTTTTTATTTTTCCCCCGTATTCAAATAATTTTCCATTTCGAATCTTGCTGATAAAGCCATGCCTCCACCTAAAATATTTTTATTAAATTTTTTATTTTTGCATACGTAAATTTTTTTTTAAATAATACTTACGCATCATCGTTTAATTTCAAATGACTATACTAAAAACTAACCTCAAATATTTCATTCAAAGAGAAATTTTCGGTTCAATCATAAGACTGAAGTAATATAATTTAGAACTTAAATAGCTTAACAAATAGCTCAACACGATCCACTAAGCTTTTTTCAAACAATAAACCAACAAGACATATCAAAAACAATTATAAAATTATTAACTTAGTTACGCCTAGAGCCTAACATAAGAGCACAATGGTTAATAATTTATAATTACATTTAAATATTGCTGCTTATTTTCTATTTAGCTTATGATTACCTAATTAAATTTTTATAAAAATTTTTTATTAATTGACTAAAATATAACTGTTATACATTTCATTTCAAATATATAACTATCTTTAACTAACTTGTAGTATAAATTTACATAATAGTTAATATGTAAAATAAATAAAATATATTCCATGTAATTATTATAAAAATAATCAGAGCTAAGAAATATGATTGATCTACTGTTAAACACAATTTCATTATACCATACATATAATATGTATATAGGCAAAATGTAACATAATTATTTATGATGTAGGTAATACCTAGGTAACTTACAAGATCTATAATATTTATTTACACGCAAATTATTTTAAATAACACTTACAATATATGTATATATATATATATGTACATATATTTATTTGTACACTATTTCATATTATCCACTTAACAATAATTTTTAAATAATTTTAAATTATGACTTGTTTACAAAAGCACGAATGCAAAATGTAGAACTGCTTTAACTTTATTTGAATACAAAAAAAAAATATGCATAATATATTGTATTATATAGTACAACAGAGAGTGTTACCATATACATAGAAATATATTTGTATTGATTTTAAGAAAATTTATTATGAAGTGTAAAAGTCAGTTACATAATCAAAAATCAAAATATTTTCATTTATTTTTTGTTTTTTGAAAATGCACTCAACAACTGTAAAAAATCTCATGCAATGAATTTGATTTTTCCTGTCTAAATTATACAAGAATACAAGTTGTTATACTATGATAAATGTAAATATTTTTTATGTTATACATAATTATAAACTACCTATAAGTATACAAAGTAGGTGTATATGTGCAATTTTGACTACGGAAAATGGTAAGGTAAAAGATAACATGCAAGAGTGTTTTTCAATTCAAATCTAGACTTTACAAATTTTTAATTCATAACGTTATTATTCATTATATTAACATATATACAAACAAATATATAAATATGATAATCCAATTCATGGTTTATGATTTAGAAAATTTCGCGAATACAATCTTATAGCGAAATATATTACAAAAAAAAAAAAAAAAATTTTTCAAAAATTTTCAGATAAAAAATTTTATTCTGGTTTTTCTTTCTGTTTCTTAAACTTAATATTTTTCAATTTTTGAAATGTTTATATATATTTATATACAGAATACATTATAGGATAGGATAGGCTATATGGCATATCAGGTACAGGTATGATATTATAGAGCCGTTATGTAACATTCTTTAAAATCTAGTGCAAAGATGTTAAAGATTAAAATAATATAAAAAGAGATATTGTAAAAAAAAAAAATAATACATAATAATAATAATAATATTAAATTTATTATTTATGCATGTTGGTAGCTTGAAAAGTTTTGAATTATAATGCCATTGTATTAAATAAATTTTTGAAATCTTGATTAAAAATTATAAGTAAATTATTTGTTTAAGATATTAAATTTGAATCTGATATAATTTGAATTTAAATATACATTTTATATATGTTTGTATAAAAATATATCAATTGATAATTGATGTAACTTATAAAATATCTAAGCTTACTGTCGGAAAAGTTTAGAAAACTATAACTACTAAACTGTAAATAATAAATGGTAACTGAAAATGACAAAATTAAAATATAGACTATATTAGGCTTTATAATAATCTTCTACTCTAACTGTGTATGAAATAGGTAAACAAAAATCAGTATTTTCTAAATTTCTAAATTTAACAAATAGATGTTGATTATATAACGTCTTCCTGCCATTACGTATATGTTCTCATTTTTTCTCACACTTCATCTTCCGGCATTGCATTTAAATTATATCAGCCCACTTTTTAAATTTCAACGGTGGATAATGTTTTTCAGATTACTTTCGGTCGGACCTTTAAGAACCTCTATTTTTTTGCTAATATATAAGTAGGTATAACTTAAAGTATAACCATACTTTGATTTTTAATAATCATTTTCTTCTTAATTTTCTTCTTCTTTCTGAAAATTTCAGACCACATCCAGAAAAAGTCTGATTGCTGCTATAAGGCTGCTATTGCAAACTAAAAAGAAATTGAAGTTCGATTTTAATTATTAAATTTAATCTTGCGATGAATGTACAATACAACCTTATTCAATGATGTTTCTTGAAAAACTTAAGTAGATGTATAAGAACACAGTCTGTATACCACATAATGTCGTACTTAGTCTGTATTTCATGAAAATTTCAAAAACTTCAGTGTATTCCCACTTATGTATGTGTACATTACATAAGTTTAGTAACGCTTGAGCAATAGAGAGTTGAATTCTTTGCAAGTACCGTTTTGGTTTAAGAAATTTCAATTTTTATTTTTCACCTATATTATTTAATTTTTTGTTTTTGTTTTTTAAATAATATCTGTACTTAATCCAAATTTTTTTTGTTTTGGCTTGTGATATTTTATTTGAACAATTTTAATGAAATTTTCAAAAATTTCGATTCATTTTGAAAGTATGTATTGTTATATTAGACATACGAAATAGAAATAATTTTAGCCTGGCCTTAGTTTCTGGTTGCGGGGAACGTTATTTCCAGCCTTGTTACTTTTAGTAAATTTGATTTTAAAGCAAAGATTTTCTAGACTGGTCCTGTATTAAAATTCTTTTTCCGATTTGTTTATTAGATTATTTTTAGATTTTTCGACCACGGGTTGTAAATTCCTCATGATTTTATTTTCACAAAACGGTCTGCCCTGCTCTTGCTTTTCTTACATCATTATGGTGTGAGTGTGATTTCGTTCGTTCTGTAATTTAAAAGCAAAAAATTTAACGTAATTCAATTAAATTTAATTCCTATATTTTTAATCTACATTAGCCATTATCTATAATAATGATCAGATTATTTTGAACTGGACTTGTTTTTTACTCAAAAATTATTTTCATTTTTCTTTTTTATTTATTCTTACCAGCATGAATAATTATTTCGAACAATTTGAACCCAATATTTACTTATGCAAATTTTAGCACGCATTTTTATTACATAAGGTGTTTGTAAGGTGTGAAAAATTTTGAAATATAAGTAAGTAGTTAAAAAATTAATTTTAAAATGCCTGGATATAGAATAAATTGATGTAAATATAAAATTTATTGACAATTTTTTTTTAATAATTTCATGATTTTTAATTAAGTATGTAAGCATGGTTGGGTATGTAACGTGATTTTTATTTAATAAAATTTATTGATGATAACAGGTAAATATCAAGTTTTTAAAACTGTATAAACCGCATACTTTATTTAAAAATTCAAATATTTTTGTTGATTTTCAATTAAAATTGTGCATATTTTTGTTTTTTAATATTTGATTTTAAAATTAATTGAAAACCAGTATGTAATTTTATATACCATCCGTGTACAGCTCATAATGTGAAAAATTTTACACCTGATTGAGTGTAGAAGAGGAAAATAATCTTTTGAAAAGAAAAAATCAAACAAATTTTTATTACAATTTTAATTTATTAGAAACCGGAAAAAAATTTAGTTTTCGGTATTTTAAAGAATATTTAATTAGTGTTATTTTATTGCTATCATGTTGTTATTAGGCTTGGATTAAGAAAAAATTTAGTGCTCGCGACTAACAAATTACCGCTGGAAAGGCAGAAGAGAACGTTTAAGAAAAGAATTTTTGATTCTATAAATTTTATCAAAACATTATTGACCTTTCACAAAACACCTTCTCAGATCTCGAATATACAAAATTGGAATATATAAAAAGCTGTTTAACTCTTTCAATTGCTTTCATTCAAATCACATTAAAATTATGAAAATAGTTTATAAATAAAAATAATTAAAGAAGAAGTTTAAAAGTTCAAATTAAGTTAGAAATTGCAATTATTTTTTTTAGAAAAAATTCTAATCATTTAAAAATATAAAGTTGCCTAGAATTATGTGTGGGAATATTTTGTAAATTTTATTCTAAAACAATAACTTGAAAAGTTGCTCCCCTCGTATTTTTTCCAATTCGGAAAGTTAAAACACACTACATCTTATTAGATATTTACATAAATTATAATTTTCAATTCTTTCTCCTGCATTGTTCTTTGTAATATCATGTAATTGCTTTCTTTAATTTATACCAACTGCTTATATAATTTAAGTTGAGGCAAACAAAAAATCAAAGTCACGATTTTTCAATAGTTTTTCTTATTGGAAACTATTTTTCTTTTTTTTTTTGTATAATATATTCAAATTATTTAAGAAATTCTCACTTTTTTGTAAAGAAACTCTTTTGTAAAATGAATAATGTATCTACTTATATATTAGAACATTATGTAGAAAATTAATTATAAACATTACTATTTAGATTTCAGATGAATGGGGAACTTAGAATTGTTCGATAATGCAAGATTGCTATTATTATGTAGCCCTCTTTTTTTTTAAAGCAATTACTATTAATATAATAAAAATAAATTAAACATCAAATCATGGAAACACAATAGAATAAAATAGAACACAATAGAATATAATAGAATAGAATAAAATATTACAGAAGTTGTATTTGAACTCTTTATATAAATCGTTCACATATTGGACTTTTAATAAATAACAAACTTGTTTTATCCTCTATTGTTACTTTAGCATTTATATGGACATTTAAATGAATCTTCTGCTGTAGTATATCTTGAAGTATTCCTTGATAATCTCCTTTCGAGACCTATTCTTTCATGAATTTGAGTAATTTATAAGGCTATATATACCGTAATTCCATGACCGTAGCTCGTATAATTCCCAAAATATGTACAGGAGATCCATTCTTCTTGCAAATGTAATCTACAAATGTAATAATTTTTTAAACTTAATTTTCTTAGGAATATTAGAATTTTAGGAAAGAGTTGAGGTATTGAATTCGTGTCCCCTTCAGCTCTTTTCTTAGTTTTGCATAAAAAGTATCGTGGCTGTTAAATTAAGTTAATTTTAAATGTAATTCTTATGCTATTTAATATTATTCTACTTACAACAGTATGAAATAAATTTTAATTTTCTCACTCGTTAAATTTCTTGCAAAAATAACCTGAGTATGCCCAATTACAGATCATAATCCTATGTTTTCAGTGGGTTGATGTTCGTTTTTTAAATGCAATTGTTTTTATACAAATTATCTGCAAACCAGTCAAATAATTTTATATTACTACTTTCTTGTACAATAATTACAATAATAAATTTAGCCTATTGTAATATTTTAATTAACAAGTTTTTTGAAAAAGGCAAAAATAATTTATTGTTTAACACTGCAGAAATCCAAAACATTAATTTAACCATAATTTAAATTTTTTTTATTCATTGTCAAACAACAGCCGATAATCTTATGATTTTGTTGATTGCAATTATCTTCTTTTTTTATAACTATGTACCCAAAGAAATCAAAAATTATTCATTCTGCATAGAGTGAGGTAACCTTGAACGCAGTTTTTTCTTTTACATTTCTGCCAATGTTTATATGCAAATAAAACAAAAAGTTCGAAAACCTTAGCTGTAAGAAAAAATAACAAAAAAAATTACAATTTAAGTTTTATTCTTAAAATTAGTTTAAGATCTTATAATTTAACTGATAATCAAATAACTGGCATAAAAAAGTATAATAATGAAACTGTTAAACGCATTTTAAGTAATTTGATTTGAATATAAAAGGAAATTATGTCCTTGACACAAAAATTATTTTTGATGTAAATGATGATAAAAATCTAAAAGGTGAGAGGCAATAAGCATTACAAAAATTTAATTTCAGTATAAATTAAAAAATAAATTATTAAAAATATGATAAATTGGTAGTTTTTATAGTTAATGTGGAAAATTATTCCATAGTGCTTTAATAATTTCCTTTCAGATTTCAAATATTAATGTTGGTTTTTATAAAAAAAAAATTTGTTTATATTTTAATTGTTTTATCATTTATAAAATAATTTCCTTAGAGAATTGAATTTTCCGAAGAAGCCTTGCAAAAAGAAAAAAATCATATTTAAATTAAATTAAAATTTACACTAAATTATTTTATATGCGATACAAATTAAAATTACAATATGCATTTAAAAATTAATGGAGATGTAGAGTTTTAAGGGTCTTACATAACATCATTAGGGTGTCATTTATAATATAAGAAATAATATTTTAAATCAAATACAAATTAAAGTGTTAATCATTCACCAATTTTAAACAATGAATCAGAAATAAAAATAAAAGATCTTTAATTATTTTACGAAAACAAGTTTTTTTCTTAATGTCTACAATTACGGAAAAATTCAATTATCGCTTTTCACCTACATTGCTAAAATACTTTGCTTATAACACAAAAATTAATTTCATGTTTTCCATATATTCTATAAGTAGTTTATTTGATTTTAACTTACAAAATTTTCTAATTAGGAATAAATTTTTTCCAATATGTTTTATCTTGGTTAAAAAATCAATTGAAAGCCCAAAAACCTGTGCTTTATCTCACTTTAAAATATTTAATTAAGTAATGTATTTAAATACAATTATAGTAGATCTTACATAATTATTTGTTTTAATTTAGATAGAAAAATACTTATTAATAAAATTATGGCGCAAATAGTTGACACAAAATAAATTAAAAAAAATTAATTTTTGACAATAATATTTTTTTTACGTACATATTTTGAAAATTTCAAAACTTGTTTTTTGAATTTACTATATAAATAGAAATAATAGAGGCATATGTATATATATCAATTTATCTATGATCGTTAAGGCAAAACAAAGCTTACTTCCAGAATTGGCGGTACTTATACCTACCAAAATTCGACTATCAATAAAAATGTTTGAATAGTAAATAACACCTGTTCAAGAAATATTAGTCCCTCCTCATTCTTGAAAATTTCGAACCATTTCGGACATTTCGGGCAAATTTTAAAATTTCAGTTTTTTCAAAATTTTTTTCTAAAACCATGCCAACCATGAACGAACTTAACATATTTTTAAAAGTTCGTGCCAGTCGAATTAACGATTTCACTATCTAGACCTATCTTATACACACTTATGCAAGCACTAATTCCTATACTCCTATAAGAAATTTCAATTAAATGCAGCAACTAGTCTGTTAAATATTTTAACAATAATAATTAAATTTTATCACTGTTTTGTACAAATATTTTTAGAGATTGAGGCAAAAGAATAATTCATTTAAAAAAATAATCACAAAAGCGACTGACCGCAATTCATTCATATTTGTCATAAATCACAATTAAAGAAGTCACAGTAAAAAAAAAATATTTTAAAGTAATATAAAAAGATTTACTAAGAACACAATGTGAACGTCTTGATTAATTTTTAATGGAATTTAATATGGTGAAACTGTTCAAAAGAACATTAAAATTAAAAAACATAAAGCACAAAATTAGATAGAGAAATTAAAAAGGGTATACGAGGTGTGAATAATTCTATGTATAGTTTTTAAAGCGAATCATATTAGTTCTGGTAAGTTGATTTTGTTGAATTAAAATTAAAATTAATAAAGGTAAAGTTTTGTCTCTGTGTTGACATTTTCATAAAAGTTTATTGACACTCTGAAATTAAAGTATTCATTTGCAATAAAATTTTTAGCTTTGTATACCAAAAACTTACAAATTTTGTTTAATATTATATTTTGAATAAATTTAGATGAAAATTCTGTTCAAATTAAATTTATTTTGTTATTCATTAATAACGGCATTCGGAAGATTTAGGGCGGTTTGGAAGCAGCGTCACTTAGCAAGGAGCACAAAAATAAAAATCTTCGACGCGTGCGTCAAATCGGTGCTCCTGTACGGCAGCGAAACATGGTTCGGAAGGAAGAGCTATAATGATAAGGTGCAGACTTTCATAAATAGATGTCTGCGAATAATATACTTAATATTCTGACCGAGAACTATAAGCAATAAAGATATATGCCCAAAAAGATATAAAGGTATACGCCCTGCGGAGCAGCAAAAAAAAAATTAATTAATAACACTTCCTTTTTATGATTAAGGTTTGTTTAATATGTTGAACACCATTTTGTTTCTTTGTTACAATATGGTACAGCACCAATTGTTCAACCAAAATAAATATAATTGTGTCTATGAATAATATGGTCACTTCATCTTATAAATTGTAACAAATTTGTTTTGAATTCAAATTATATAGAAATGTGCTCCCTTTTAATTAAATTCTACTTTTATTGGATCTGGATTTAACAAAACATATACGTAAAATAGGTATTATTTGTTTGTACATCAACTTTAAAATCCGTAAACGATTATCAGACCGCGAAATTCATACCATGTTTCATATTATTTTTTGATATTGTGTTATATATGTATAAAAATAAAATAATTAAAGCGAATCTTTTTCACTTTGTGTAAACAAAATAAAAGAACTTTAAATTTTAAATGCACCTCTGCATATACATAGTTTGGTTGAAATGAATTTGAACAAGAATTTGAAATGTTGTCATCATTTTAAAAGAAGTTCTCGGTTGTAGTTGCTGAATTCTCGATAAAATTTCATAAAAATATACGAGTAGAGAAAAAAAAATGTAGAAGTTTAACATTTCATTCACCAATTCAAATTAATTAGAAACTTTGAGAATTGAATTGAACGTGAAAAACCGAATGTTCATTAGAAATTTAATTTTACATGAGATAGAAACCTGTTGACAGACGATATATTCAATTATTTTATTTTAAAACTTGTTTTTCCTGACAATAACAGTGTATAATATACCAAAAAAATAATGTGCTCACCCGCCACATAAATGTGCATATTAAACATAAAAACTGTTATACGTATTAAATTATAAAAAAAATATATTTTAAATATTTTCTTGTAAAATTAAATAAAAAATTTTCATTGTATTGATTAACTGTCGATCAGAACTAATGTTGAAACTGTGACATTTCAAGGCGAAATGTCTTGTAAATTTCCAATTTAATGTTGAAATTTTTCATGAAAGAAAATTTCAATCATTAATATATTCATTGTATTTGTATTTAATTAAAATTTGAATTTCATTTCTCCTTACAACTATGAGGTACAAAGTTTTCCCATACTTAAAATAAATACATAAATTGTTTTATCCTAAATTTTTGTTCATGAAAAAGCCTGAATTTAAGATGGAACATTTTTCTTGTGTTTGGTTTGATGAAAATTTAATTCCGTTATTATTTCTTCCTAAAATCGCAAATAGTTGAACCAAACTGAATCCTTGAATATTATTTGGTGGGTAACTTTCAAATTCTCCGTATGAAATTCAAATACACAAAATGTTGTCTCCAACTTAAGTATAATGCTCAAACTGTTACTGGTTGTAGAATGCCTTTACGGGTATTATAACTCACGTCCATAATTATTAATACTCTTCAAAGATTTAAGAAATTTTTGTATAATAAATCTCATGTAATTGATAGTTGTTTTTTTTTTACTGTGATCTTAAACGAAATAAAAAAAAAATATTTTTTTTTTCCTTTTATAAAACGTTTTACAATAAAAAATAATCGATTTAAGTTTGATTTTAATCGATTTTATGTTTTTTCTTTTCTTGTTATTCTCACTTTGACCAATTTTAATTTTGATTCTTAAACAACAAAATAATAAAGTTAAAGATAATCGGATAAAAACTGTTTTATGGATGATGTTATTGTCCGATGGCACTCGCCTTGATACTGTCAAATTTAATTCATATTTTTTGATCCATATATGCGCTTACCAGCTAGTACGAGTATTTCTTATTTCAGTTTTCTTAAGAGAATTTTGCCAAAAGGAATTTTTTTTTTGTCTGCTCGTTTTATTAAATTGGTTTTTGATATAAAAACAAATTGTTATTTTTTTTTTTAATTAATATCATTGGTGTCAAGTGCACAAATAGTTTAAATATTGAAATCAAATTATTTAAAAAAAAAATGGCATATAGCTATAAGAGTTTTATGTTAGGTAGCTTTATAACAATGACAAAAATGTGATAAAATAGTACTAATAGTTTTACCCGATCCCGATATGCTCAGAAAGCCAGTACACGGCAGTTTGGCACAAAACACAAAACCTCCTTAGCAAGTTTTTTCTCATGTTAAACAGCTTCAAACAAACGGAGCGCAACAAGAAGGTCTCGAGGGTTTCGGGCTTTATAATCGATACTTAAAACTCCAACTATTGCACCCCCGTTAAAAATTAATTACTAGTGTACGAAATTTTATGGAAACATATAAGTTTTGTATACCATGCGTATTTGATGCTTTTTTTTTTCCTTTATTAAAATGGTGGCGTAATAATATCCTCTTACTTTTTTTTTTTAATTTCATAATACTTGATAAGTTTTTCCTCATTTATCATGATTTCTTAGTAGTTATTAAAATTATTATTAAATTGATGTCATTGAATGCTTTAACAAAAAAAAAAAGAAAAATTATTTAAATAAAAACGTGAAGAAATCGGAAAAAAAAAATTTTAAAATTTCCAATTGCATCTTTATATAACAGGCTTTTATTTAATAATACTATAAATGTAAGATGCATTCGCCTTAGACATAAAAATTATGCAACTTTATTATTACGGGATCATTGTGATTATGATAAATTTAAAATACATAAATAAATTTTCATGCTGATATCACAATGCACATATAACCATATACAATGTATTGATTTGGTAACCGCACAAAGAACAAAAAAAAACAATATCAATAATTCCAGGTTCATTAAAGAAAATTAATAAAAAGCTGGGATTTCAAATGTTATGGAATGTGTAATCCCCCCCAGTGTTGGAATGAAACTGTTTGATTTCATTAAGTTTTTTTTTTATCAATATTTTTACATGCTAACTTACAGACACTTATGTGAATAGCTATCATGACAAAAATCCATAAAAATTGCAATGAAATGTGAGAAAAATATAATAATATTTTTTTTTTTATTATTATTTTTATTGTAATAATTTCATTAACTTTCTTTAGATGACAGTTAACAAATTCAGTTTTACACTGTTTTAAATTAATATTGTATTATAATAATAATTTTATTGAATTTAAATTGCCTTGAGTATTGTAAAAGGTGAAATTAATTAACAATATGCCAATAACATGCAAATATTATGTATGAAAACGCGAGGTTAAAGTTTAAAAGTTTAATTTTTAATTCACATACAGATTTTTTGTCCTTCCTCTTTTTAAACGAAAAATATTTTTTAAGGGCGCCAAAACATAAATTTTATTGTATAACAATATTGTGTATTGATTATTTGACTCAAGGATAACGATAACGTATATTAAAATAATCATATTATAAAATATTTATTTTTATGAAATCGGAGGCATCTACATACATTTCTTAATTTTTAATTAGTTTATTATATAACTATCCGAGATTCATCAGTTGTAGCAAAACAAACGAAGTACAAAAAATTTTAAATATACAGCAATATGCTCATAAAAATCAGAAAGTGCGAAACAGAATAAATTCCACTAGAGTAACAAAATATTAACTGTTACAGTATGTAGACCACTTCTAGAGGATCACATCGCTCTATTAAAATGTTCTTTTTTGAAGAATTCCAGTAAAAATGTAAGATTAAAATAGGCGAAAGAGCATTTAAATAAATCTCATGATACGTGGGACAATATTATCTTCTAAGATAAATGTAGATTATAAAAGATTCATTTTAGATTCATGTTATATTTAAGATTCATGTATAGATATTAGTGGTACGAAGGAAAACCGCCGACCAATTAAAAGCCAACTGAATTCAAGAAGTACATAATAAAACTAAACTCTGTGTCACTTTTTCTGAACTTTTCTAGATATTTCGAGAGGGATGGACTAGCTTTAATACGAGTATGAAGCCACTTTTTTTTAATTTCGGGAAAACATTTACGACTCAGATTGCAAAACAACTCAAAATCGTGTTTTTAGTGGTTTACCAACAATAACCATTTTTCAAAGAGTCCCGATTTTAATAAGCACACTTCTGTAGGGAAAGAAAATCAGAACAAATTTGAAAAATATACATTTATCTTTAATTAAATTCTATAATTTAAGATTGACGTAATTGTTTGACAATTTCCTCTTTTCACCATTAACTTAGTCATAGCTCATGACTATTCTTTATTTATTTCTGAATTTAACAAAGTAAGTCAAATTAAATAATTTCGAGGAATAATATTAAAATTAATTTACATTTTTTTTATGTAAAAAAAACTACATTTAGCCTATTATTTTCGCTTTGTATGTACGTATTTAAGAATATGTGCGCACGTTCGTTCAAGCGTATACGAATAAAAATGACATACTCGTAAGGTAAAAGGTGTACCATTTAAATTTGACTTTGACATTGAATGACCTTTATCTGTATTTGTATTTTTTTTTTTTAGTTTATGAAAAAATTAATGCAAATTAAAGCATTTGAAAAAATTAATTTGCTTATAATTAGAGTAATTAAGGTAATTTTATCTTTTTTGTTAAAAATAATTCATTTGCAATCAAGAATATAGTTTTATAATAGGAAAAATTAGGAAAATTTGGGGCATGTGGAGTTGGTGTAGAGATAGATTTAATCAACAAAAAAGCCAATATGTTTGTGCATTAAAACAATCAAATTATATTTAAAGATTTTAATCATAATACATTTATAATCATACAGGATTTAGAATATGGAGTCGTTTAGCTTGGTTTAAAGTAACTTTTTAATTCTATTGAAATGTCAGTCGATCATATCAATTTGGTCGCAATAGATCTTTACTTAACTTTCTTCAACATTATTTCATAAATAGCAAATGCCATCGCGTTTTTCTTTGAAAACCCATAAGTTTTATTATCTTATACTTAAAATTAAGTTTAATGGTCACATTTTTATTTTGATTTATTATAGGGTATAATATGATGAAGCGTGAAACCATTAAAAATCTGATATTATCAGATTCATTTTAAATCTATTGGAAACAGAGGGTATTGTATTTTATTGAATCTTTTTTTTTTTCTCTTTTATTATCTCGATTTATTTTTGATTAAGAAATAAAATATCTATCATTAATTTTATAATAAAACAACAAAAATGACCGTAGGTCCGTAATGTTTGTATTATAAAAACAAATACAATATGTATGTATATATAGGGTATACTGACCAATGCATACGTCTATATACATGAAATTTAAATTTTATGGTTTACACTATTTTATTTTATATTATGCAGAAATATTTTAACACGTGTGACGGAATTTTAGTGTAGGAGTAGAATTTTTAAAAAATTGAGTATTAAAGTGAAAGCTATTATTTTTAAAGATATAGTTTTTTAAAATGTATTTGAAGTTTAACAACCTTAAACATATAATATCTATATGTATTAATTTGGGAAATATAATAGGCTATAGTAACAATTATAATAATTAAAATAGATATTTTTTCGTATTTAATCGAAATTTATTTATATTTAATTTTAATGCTCTAAAACTAAAATAAAAATGGCAAAAAGATTTATATGCTTATTAGGTATAGCGAATTCGCCAACTTGTCGAATCCTTTTGAACTGGTGAACCCGCCAGTATTTCGTATCATTGCGAACGGATTTGTTTGCCAATGTTTTTCTAGCTTGGAAAAAATGACATTGGAGAAAATTGTGAAGAGGTTAGCCGACATAGCTCTACTGAATCTCACAACTAAAATCAAGAAGTTCTTGAAGCAAAAAAAGATTTCTTTATTTGCTTTTATGGATATAGAGGAAGTTTTGAACAATATCTCATATAGCCTTGAGAAGAAACGGTACTGACGAACTGATGTTCGTGTGGTTGACGGTAAACCTTTCCAAAATTAGGATTGTTATTTTCACTACGAGGATGAAATTAGATGGGCTGTGATAATCTGACAGTGTTAAGTTTCTGGGTTTCTAGGAAACGGTGGTATGTTACAATAAATTTATAAGGCTGCAGTGAACTGATCTGACGTTGATCCCTGCCAATCTACGAATCTATTTTTTTTTTACAGAATTCACCACACATCATAGGCCTATTAAGATGCAGTATTTGCCAAAAAATTCCAGTTTGAAATTATAAGTGAATTTTCATTCGCAATTTCAACGTTATCATCACGAATTATTTTTTGTATATAAAAAACGTGTTGAGATACTTGTAAATAAAACCATGAATTTAATAAACGAGCAAACAAATAATTATAGAAATAAAAATTCACTCTTTATTACGTTATGCTAGCTGTGTTTAATCAAGCCAATAATATTCAATTGTCACTTATTTAACACAATTTATTTCCATATAAATTTATATATGTATTGTTTTTCCATTTAAATGAATGGTTTCTTTTGAAATTTCATATTCAAGTTTAATTTACTTAGAATTTAATGCTCGATTTGTATATTACACATGTTTATATGTATATGAATTCGCAAATAAAATATATATTTTTATCTTTATAGATCGTCTCAAGAATGAATGTCTACC
Organism: Condylostylus longicornis; assembly: GCF_029603195.1. Lineage (NCBI taxonomy): Eukaryota > Metazoa > Arthropoda > Insecta > Diptera > Dolichopodidae > Condylostylus > Condylostylus longicornis. The sequence continues at coordinate 562,146 of NW_026577971.1, read as the reverse complement.
ATGCTTATAATTTTAATGGTCATTTACCTTTTATTTATTCTGTTATGCATTTATATAAAACATTTTAGTAAACAATTGCAATTGCAATAAGACAACTACAACAAAGTAAATGTAGATGCATATTTAAGAAATTTAATAAGAACATCTGTAAAAGATTTTTCTTAGGATCAGTAGCAGAACTTGCTTCTTCTTTCTCAATGTTCAGTAATATAGAATATATAGAAAAAAATGATTTGTAAAGATTTAAAATTGCTTTTGTTCAAGGTTAAAATATTCTTATCTTTCATATTGAATTTTAAAGTCAATTAAAGACAAGTAAATATCAATACAGAACTTGGACTCTAAAATTTAACTACATTTAAAACTTAACTATTAAAACATTATATTTTATTTTTATCGTTATTTAAATGGCAGTAATAATATGCGTTTTGAAAATTTATGTTTGTATACTTTAAAGATTATGCAGTGTTAAAATATATTTGTTTGCCTTTTTCTATAATAGACTGTATTTATTTAAGCCCAGACTACAAAAATTGGAGTGAAATGCCAATATAATTGATTATTGTTCGTGCTTCCAATAAAATAAGAACAGATTTGTGCAAACTAAATATGAGGGAGCACAGTTGTAATAAATAATCGTTTAATTAAAAAAAAGAACAAAAACAGAATATTTGAGTTAAATGCAACGCTTTTAAAATTTCAATTTTGTTTGAAACTTATTTCGGATGCAAATTCTAAATAATGAACAATGTGCTAATCTTCCTTGTTCTTTTGTCCTTAAAACATTTTACATTTTAATCAATCTTATATATGAGAAATAAGTAGATTATTTAACATAAATTTTCATAAAAATTTTAAAAATGCATCAGATGCATATTAATCACATGGGAAATGAGTACTTAAGTTTTAAATAAGACAAAACCATAAATAATTATGAGCATATTAAAATCATACTAAAGTGCATATAAATGAAGATATAAAGACTTTCTCTCATAAAACATAAATCTATCTGTTTACACGGTTTATTAATTAAATCAAGTTTATTACATAACATAACAAATGCTTGTTTTAGATGGTAATTATTTAAAAGGTAATAAAAAGTAAATAATTTTATTATAACATTTTAAATAATTTCATTTAAAGTTTTAATTCAAAAAATAAATTACAAGCTAGGAGATAAAGACATTAAAATATTTTTTTTTAAATAAAAGATATGCTACAAGATATTCTAAAAGAGAGAATTTATTATGTTCATTTAAGCATTTAATTATTATTTAGATAAGTTAATTAACATAAAAACATAAATATAATTATATAGAATTTTTAAGTATAGCGAAATAAAGCTTTATGCAATCGTTTTTCAAATATAATTACTTAAGACATTTACAAACTTATTATTCAAATATGCTATGGATTGATTGTAAGTTGTTTGACACACCAGAATTGTGTCAAAAACAGGCAGAAATATTTAAAAATCTCAGTTGTTTCAATTTTAAAATGTTTAAATCTATATAATACTAAACGATTTCTGAACGTATTTTATTACTAATGTCGAAAAGGAACTAAAAAACTTAGAAGGGCGGCACTTAATTTCAGTTTCAGCGTAAAGATTTTATTTAAAATATTGTTGTCTTCTATAATCTATATATCACCTTTTTTGTTTATTGTAGATAGGCGGCACAAAGACATCCTTCCAAACAAGATAACACTAACTTGGATCTTAAAACATTTCTCCGAACATATACAATCCTCAATATTAGAAAGTGGTGTTTACACATGTAAAGATGAAAGCAGAGAAGAGAAACTTGATTTCGAAATGCACGAATTATTTAAATCCTTTGATCATCATTTGGTCCCAACACAAAGCTGCATTTGCCTAAAATATAGTAAAAATAGACATGTAGTATAGACATGTAGTATACTAAAAATATTATTAATTATATTAACAAATGATAATGATTGTAATCAAAATAAACACCTAGGTCTTTAAGTGATTCGACTCTTTTGATCAGCAAAGTATAATCTGATCGAAAAGTTTGTGATCATTTAAACTATAATCTAATTTCAACTTATTCATTGTGGAACTACGTACATGTTCTAAGTATGTAATTTGCTTTTCAATAATTGGTCATATAAAAACATTCGAATTTTTCGATTTTGTATTTAAAACATAATTTTTTACAGTGATTTCTAAAAATATTTAGCATATACGGTTAATTTAATAATGTTATACTCGTTAGCAAGGATTACAAATTTTACCTACAAAATAACACTAACTTTTGAATTGACTTTTTGGTATTCTTTACAAAAGTTAACAACAAACAAGTTATTTTATTTTTTTTTATTAAATATTGCCATCAGGTACGGATTAAGAAAAATAATTTTTACTCCTTCTTTTTTTGTTCTATTTTTTTATTATTTATTAAACGAAAATATATTCCACCCATCCTTTTTAAGTACTGCACTTGTTTAAATTGTTAAAGATTACATATATTAAACTCGTACATATGTATATCTATGAGTAGTAAATAAAAAAAAACTCGATTTCTTAATGTCTCCATTTTTTCATATATGTACATGCATGAACAACTTAATTTTCTGATCGCATGATCTATTTGATACTTCATTGCTAACACGAGTAAAATTAGAGATTAGGGCATTGTTAAATTTTGTGAAGTAAGTGTAAGTGTAGTCTTAATCAGCTAAATTATGTAAATAGTAACATGCAGACTAGCTTGCAGGAAATTTTCCAAAAAATATATTTGTACTATAAAAAGTCTCTACGCCTCTAAAGTGGTTGAGAGCAAAAGTGTGCCTTTACTCTATAGTGTGTCTAGTAACCTAGTGTGAATCAAAAAAATGCAATATTTTTTTTATGTCTTATAAAAAGTTTGAAGCAATTTTTTTTTTTGCTTTGTACCTTAAAGTGCTTTCAATACCTCCAAAATAATTGTCAGACATACAAACAGGTTTTTTCAACTCGAAAGTTACTACTTGGTACTTACATTAAAAGAGAAACTGGAATAAAAGGGTAAAAACGACGATGAAAGATGATAATTAAATCCCTTTTATTAAACGATCAGAATTTCTCTTTTTTTTGCTGTATGGAACAGGAATTATAGTAAATTTAACAACTTCAAATATTCAAAAAAACAAAAAAGACAAAGAAACTTAATAACAAGTTTTGTTGACAGAATTCGACAGGTGAACAAATATTAATTTTTATAATGAACCATCTCCTTTCTCGATCAAAAGAAAATTTACGTATACGTAAAAGGAATTTCATATGGTATTTTTGGTTTATATATAGTTTTTGTGTTAGTGTACCAAAGTGCATATAAATATGTTCAAATATTCAACAGGTATATTTTTAATTTGTAATAAATGAAATGAAAAGTATACAACATATAGGTAGGTACAAAAAAATATTACATTTTAAAACAGGTACAACAATTATGTATGTAAATGGAGCGACGAACGCCAACATAAATTTTGTACACAATGTTTTTAAATATGCGTTAACCGGCATAAACAGAGTTCAATTCAACTTAACGGATATCCTGCTATATTATGTGCTTACTGTTTGAACGAAGAATTGCAAATGTTATCACAGTAGTTTGGTAACATTATTTCGTGTCATAAAATGCGACCAAATGGAATATATTGTAAAAAAAAAATTTAATTCAAAAGTAAAAAAATGTAGATCTAATAAAATTTTTTTTTTAATAAAAGAATAAAAGCAAATCATACTAATAAGAAATTAATCAAGAAATTTTTTTTCCAAAAATTTTATGTCTCTGAGAAACAGTGAATTGACGTTTGAATGAGAAACCAAAAATTTCTCATTATGAGAATTTCCTCTTCATTTTAAAGAAAAATAATTGCAACTGGAAAAAAAAATGCTACTTTCGTAATTACTGTTAAGATAATACAAAATTTTGACTATTTAAATTATTCTAATTGACATTCAATGGGTCAAACAAAATTTGAGAATATTTAATAAATAAAACACACTAATTTTAAAGCCGTAGGAAAGAATGTTGTACAAAAATAGACTAACATAAACATATTTAAATTAACCGTTAGAGTATAAAACACAGGAAAATTATGCATCGGGACCCAACTAGAAGATCTATTTTGTCAAGCAATCAATTATTACAACTAGAGCAATAAATTCGACTATCTTTAAGGTATTCTGCACTCGTATATCAGAGAGGGTACACCACAACTCTCTTCTGTCGAGTTACTTGTTAATCGGAACTTTAAATTTTGGGAGAATAAGAATTTATCAACAATTGACTAACAAATTTCGCCTCTAAAATAATTTTAGTTATTGATTTTCTTATTTGTTTTTGAATTACAAAAAATTAATTTTGAATAATTAATGAAAATCAATTATAGTTAGACAATTTTTTTTTTAAGAAAGAAATTCCATAGTCACAACAAATCATCAATGATTGATTAGATTTTTTTTTTGTTATGTGGTGTATACTTTAAAACTGTTTACATGTTGAGAATTCTTGTTGTTTTCGACTTCATTTTACTTTTAACGTTTTCGTTACAAATAACTTTTCTTTTAAAGCTTTCAATAATATTGTTAAAAGATTAAGAAAGTTATTGTAATAATTTGAAAAAAAAAAAATAAAAATTTTATACAAATATATTTAGTACAATAGCCTACAGGCGGTAAATAATTAGTTTTCGGTTATTTTTTTCTAGTGTTAAATTTTTTCTATCAAAACCAAAATTCTTTTAGGTTTTTGCCAGTCACAATTTTCAAACATTTTCTTTAAATTTTTAGATACATAGTTAGTAAGAGTTATAAAACGCAAAGAAATAAATTAGACAGAAGTGGACGAAATAATTTGTAGCACTTAAAAAAGTGTATTGACGGGCTTAAATGATTATTTTTTTTTTCGGATAACTTTAGAGTGATACGGAAGAAGAATAAAACAAAAAAAAAAACAAATTTGCCCGTCAAAAAAAAAAAAAACATTTTTTTTGTTTTTGAGGTCGGAAGAAAATAAACGGAATTATAAGAACATCGTGCGCTTTTAATATAAGAAAAGAAAAGTTAAATTTCAATTTTAGCTAATAAAATTCCACAAATATCTTCCTCTCGGAAAAGTAAAATTTTTTTGTGTTTTTCATTTTAATTTTATTAAAAGAGGAACTTTAAAATTAGAGAAATCTTGTAAACTAACAGAGTTAAAATTTTTTACTTATAGATTTCTCATTATCTAACAGTTTTTTTTTTGTCTATTTATTTAACAATTTATCGCGGATGTATTTTTGAACATTTTTTTGTTTGTGCATTCTTTACATTGTCATGTTGTTAAAATAAATTAAAAATAAATTTGATAACATGATAGTTAAGTTGCTACAGTATTGACTTAAGGGATAAAAATTCTCTTTACTATTCAATTGATTTTTGGTTTACTGAGATAATTTTTGGTTATTTTTAGAAATAAGTGTGTTAGATAGATTATTTCAGTATGTATATTGTAATGAACAGAACGTTAACAGTTTGCCACAACGAGTTTAACACAAATAATGTTTAGGAAATTTGTAGCCAGAAAAATCTGTGAGAGTCTAATAAATTTAACATTTACAAGTACAATCGATAATTAAATATTTAAAAAAAAAATTATATTTTTGTTTAAAATTATTGTTTTGGTATTATGTGAAACATAATTCTCTCCATTTTGTATATAATTAAGTTCATCATTTTGTAAGAAAATATGGGTGGTTGTATACCTTTTCCTAATGAAATTACAGAGTCCTCTTCATTTAGCGAATCCATCGCCTTCAAAGAAAGAAGCGACTTAGAGTCATTCTTGCGTTCAACATTTCGGATGTTCACCGTTTCAGTAAATGACGTTGTTTCCGTTCGTAAAGTGCTTGTGTATGCTGACCATATCTAAGGATCTTCAAAAATATCCGCTCAAATTTTTATAAAAACTGCACAAGCAATATTAAAAAAATTGATGTAAATATATCTTCGCTAATGAATTTTTCTCGGCTTAGGTCACTGGTTTCAATAAACTATACCTTTCATTAAAGATATAGGGTGCCAAAAATTTCTTGTATACAGATGTGATTTTTCATCATAAATCTCGTGCTTTAACTAACTTTTCAAAACTCATATTGTGTAATGGTGTTGAAGAATTGAAATAACAAATAAATCCGAATGCGTATCTTAAATATGATGAAGTGTGTTTAAAATTGCATAACACTGCTCGTATAATAATCTTAAGCGCATTTTTTTCCCTTCTTAAGTTTGAAATAAGCAGACAACTTCTTCCTGATTAATAACTTATGCCAACAATTTCTATTATTTTATATTTTTCTCCTCTTTTTCAGCACATATTGAAAAACCTACAAAATAAATTTTTATTATAAAAAGAAAAATAATAAAAACGCATGTTTTATTGTTGCATTTTTTAGTATTAATATAAAAAAAAAATGATGTTATATTGTTGTTAAGCGTTAAAAACTCATAAATATTATGAGTTACGCAATGTTATAAAGGAAAAATTTATGTCATTATGAAAAACTAAAACGCTTGCAAGATTTTGTTTTATCATATATGATGCGTAGATATGTAATAATAACAGCTGCAGCTACAAGAGATTGATTACAATTTTGTCAAATTCCTCTTGTTCAGTTAATAGAGAAATCGTTCATAAAACGGCAGACTTTCTTTATTTCCTTTATTATAATTGGAAAGGTGGCAGTACTTAGTAGAACCACTGGTAAAAGAACGAGCATGTCGCATTTTTTTATTTCCAAAAAACGCCAAGATCATGGGAATATTTTAAAGGGCATGGATAAATTGAATATGGTAGAAAGATTTGTACAGAGATTTTTTCTATGTTGAAAAAAAAGCATTGAATTGGGACGAACTCTTATTCAACTGTTTTAGAAAGCTATTATGATAAATTGAATAACTGTCCCAATAGGTTGCAGAAATTCCAGATTTTCTTTTCCGGAATTTTAATTTAAAATTATTACACATACGCTTTTAAAAATGAAAGTCAAATATTAATTTCAAATAAAATTCATAAAATTTCAATAAATTTTTTAATTTCCCTTTACGAATAGTGAACTAAAAATTGTTTTCCAATCAAAAATCAATAAAACAGAAGAGCAAATGCATATTAATTCCGAGTTTCATTAATGTTCCAACTTGAAATGAATAAATTAAAAATTTGAATATTACAAAACAAGCACAAAAATGAAGGAAAAATAATAACAGGATTATTAAATTTATCAATTTGAGCACAGTCGTTTTTTGTGCCTCAGCAACCTAAAGACCTAAATTTTCCTTTTATTTCACATAAATTTAAAGTTCCGTTTATCTATATATTATGTACTTACTTAAAATAATTGAAAGCATTTACAACATACATATGTAAGTACGAGTATATCTGTATATAGCAATAAATGTACACATAATATCGCGTTTTACCTTGAAATACCTTGAACTGGAGTTCATGCAAACGAAATAAAAGGCGAAAGCATCAATTTTCAACTTGAAATTTGTCGCAAAAATACAAAAAAAAAAAGGAAAATTAAAAACATTACAGTATAATTACAAAAAAAAAGTAAAATTTTCGATCGAATTTAATTTCAATAAAAAGTAAAAATAAAGGCGTACTTTAATCGTGTCTGCGTTGCTTTTAATTTGATAAACGATTTCACAAAAAAAAAAAAATTATAATTTCAGCGACATCTTTAAATCGCAAACTTACGTATGTACAATATGTAGGTTTGTATGTATTTTCAAACGCGACTTTAATAAAACGCAAGTATTAAATCGAATGTACAATTTTGAATGGAATCAACCGGTTAATAACTTGTTAAAAATACTTGTAAGTAACAGGAACATGAAATAATCAAAGATGTACGATGATTGCATGCATGCATGTATGTTTTGTATGTTACTTTAATTTACAAGTGCATAAAAGGAGGGTGTGATTATACAGTTTACTTACATGCTGTTTAAAAGGATATGGCAAATTAGGGAGTGAGTGAAATCAACAACTTTTTCTTAAAAATATTTAAATTGTTAAGAAAAAGTAATTTTTATCCTTTTAAATTAATTCTTAAAAGTTTAACTTTTTCTCTTGAATTTCACATAAAATTATACTAATAACGAGGAAAGTATTCGAAAATATTATTACTGTTCATTGAATATAATTACCTACTGTAGACTGTTTGAACTTATAATTTTCAAATTCAAATAACAAAAATTTACTTCTATTGACGCAAATTTTCAAATTCCAGATTTTGAATTATAAATTGTGGTTATTGGCTTTCATTGATTAAAATTTTCTTTTTCACAGAATCTGCATGAGAAACTGTCCTCTATAAGCTGCACTTTTGCAAGTTTCCTTTTGGTCGATAATTTCGTGTCATAAGACTCTCGAACAATGTCACAATTTTTAAGACTTGGCATACAACTAATACAAATTTTTTTTTTAAAAGTATTCCAAATTTTTTTCTACAAAGGCTTCTTGCATACAAATTTCCGTGCATATAGGTTTTATGTCTGTTATCGATTGTTTTGTCTGCATTGAAAAAAATTTATAGAATTGAAATGACAAAGTTGTTTGAGTTCTAAGATGAAACCTGAAATAATCAAAAATAAATCAATAAAAATTTTTTTATAGTTTTCAGAATTAGTTTACAATATCGTATACCTTAATTGACACACGTCTCCTCCTTAATTCAATTTTAAAATATTTTCTACCTATAACACTTGTTCATAACATAAATTTTCGAAAGATAAAAATCTTTTCTATTCAATTTTTGTAAACACTAGTTTGTAAAGTGTTTTATCCTTTTGTTTTAATCAAACACTTTTTTTCTCAACAATAGAATTTGTACATGGATTGTTGTTGCGTATTTGTACATCATATATCTAGCATAATTTTTATATATATTTGCAAGAGCAATAATTTTATTAATGACATCAGAGATCTTTGTTGGGGATATCAAAATATAATGGAAAAATAGAAACCATTGCTTTTGATTTATTGTGAAAAACAATGAAAATATTTTTTTAGACATAAAAAAAAAATAAAAAAAAGAAAAAAACAAAAGAAAAATAGTTTTTGCCTAGCCCATAAGTTCTGATAGAAAAATAAAAAGTTTTGTTTTTGTTTTTGAATCTGACATAAGAAGAATTTTAACTAAATTGAACCCAGAAGCCAGAAGTTTTCTTAAAATAAAATCAATAAAATCCTTGTGTTGTTGTTCATTGTACAAAAAAGATTTTTCTGTACATGTATACATATAAAAACATATATAAATATAAAACTGTTATGTAATATACAAGCTTACAATTCCAATTGATACAGAACACTTTGTATTTAAAACTGTAGAAAAATATTTAAGTTCAGCTACAATTAAACAGAAACTTGTTCAAAAAATATTGATTACCTTCGATCATTTAAATGGTTATTTATTAAAAAATTATTCCTGACCCATTACAAAATGGCATGTAAACAGGAATCAGAAACTGTTGTAGAAAACTTCCATCCAACTTTAGTTCAATGACAACATTTTCAATACTTTCAAATTGTATATTCAAAGACACTAAAACTACCTGTTACTCCCAAAATAATTCAACAAATCTCCCACGAATTACCTCGGAACCTAATCTGAATCGTCCGACCAAAATCATTCCAAAAAATATTTTGTTTCTTGAGTTTGACCACGGCTCTTTCTTTTTGGCTTCCGCTTCAAGTTTCGATTGCTCGAAGATATAAACTTGAAATCCATTATTAAAATCTATTTGAAAACTTTGTAGCATCTTGTATTGTCTTATTTAATGATTTACAGAAAAACTTTGTACTAGAAAAACATGATTGTAAATATTTTTTGTATGTACGTACCTAAAAAAGAAAAAATATAATAAAGGATATTTTTTGAATGAAAAAAATACAAAAAAACAAAAAACGCGACGACAAGTCTGAAATTTTGTTTTTATTGATTTTCTTGTTGGAGTAATTTTTTTGTTATTGTTGTTGTGTCCATAAAATCATATTTCTTTTATATAATGTTAGTGTAATTAAACACGCTCTCATGCTTTTTATTAAATACTAAAATTTAAGAATATTCTTAAAGTTGTCTTGATGTTCTTACTGTTTTTTCAATTCAATATTTAGGTAATTTAAGCAAATTATGGAAAAAAAAAATAAATGGCTTACTCTGACAAAAAATTGTTCGACTATGTAAATTAAAATATGAAATTGTAATTACAAATAATATGACACTTAAGTTCTAACATTTTGATGACAAATTACTTGAGAAAATCCTTTAAAATGTTACGATAACCTAACTTAAAACTTAAACAATATTAATATATGTATGTATATAAATAGCTGTAACATCCTTTTACTTAATTTATCAATTGGAATTGTAATAAAATACAAATTTCGTTCATAAAAAATTCCTTAGATATATCAACAAATAAAATTACTATCTCCAAACATGAATGATTATATTTTTGGGGTTGGAAGAAACAAGAAAATGTACATATATTCAAATATACAATGTTCAAACGTAATTTCAATATTAAGTATTTATAAATTTCCAATTTGTGTAAAATACATAAATAAAATATTTCACAGGATTTAATGGTTAAAATAGTATACACCTACAATTTATTTTTGAGAATGAATATATGTAAGATTAACGAATATGGAAAAAATGTTCATCATAATATTTTTCAATGATCCAGACAGATAAGCATCTAGAATTCGATTATTTACCAATTTTTAAGTTGTTTTCTTTTATTTCAATCAAATCGTACGAAAAACGCTCTTGAAACTTATTTAAAAGCTACTTTAAAAGCCTGTCACTTTAAATTCTATTTTAATTAAAATTCAAGTTATTTTAATTCAAAAGGTGCATTAATGGAAATTTAAGAAATGAATTTAACACTTCTATTATTTTTCTTAAAAAATCATATTTTTATAATGAAGCAACAACCACAGTCAAATTATTATTTCAAAATTCACAAGTATGTAGGTAGGTATCTACTTATCTATGTATGTAGAATTTTATATTTTTTGTATCTATTCAAATATTTGAAACTTATTTATTTTTTTAATTATTCAGTTGCTTTATACTCTTGCATTATCAAAAGAAAAGTTTTGACATATGAAAAGTTCTTTAAACAAAATCCCAGTTAAAAAAATTTAATATGCACAATGTTATAAAAGAGCAAACAAAAATTGATGCGAACAGCACATTTTCGACCGTTTCTTCTAAAACTAAATTCTGAAATGATTTTTACAGTTATTAGTGTAGCGAAAAAATTACAAGGTTTCTGGTCAACTGGGAAAATTGACCAACTCATCTAACCCGCACTGGAAGATCAGATAATTATTTTGAAATTAGTCCAAGAAAAGTTAATATACAAATATTTTCGCTTAGACCAATGTCTCGCCAAAAGGAATTGTTTTTCTTGGTTTCATGAGAATTCACTTATCTGCGTCGAGATTTGAAATTTGGTGCGATAACAACACCGCCCTTATCCTAGTTAATGCTGTAAGTAAAAACATATTATCTTGGTGGAAAATTAATGTTATTCAAAATCTAATCGATCAATCAATTCGCTTTCTATTTTACCAATATAAATAGTATTTTTAATGTTCTTTTTGTGTATATACATACATACATACTGAAGAATATATTACATACCTTCCCATATAAAAATTCAATCAATCATACATTTGAGCCCAATCAATTTAATGAAAAAAAAATTTTCGTAGTCATTGAAAAATGTAAGCAAAATCTTGTAACGATTTTGAATTTAAACTTAAAGAAAACACGCGATATTTAAATATTAATATGGAGATGGAATGAAATTGAAAATTAAATAAAATATTCAATGTGAAATATTTTTAAAAAATTAAAGTTGAAGAGAAATGTGTGAGACTGAGAAACAATTTCTGCGTTTTAGGATTTGTTTTTTTTTTTTGGTTTTTAAATATGCGGGCGAAATGTGAAAATTATTGATTTAGTGTTTTTTTGGCATTTTCTAATATTATCAAATATTCATCGTGGATGATTTGTAATTTTAGAATTGGTATTGAAGAAAGAACAGAGACGCAAAATATTTTACAAACATTTAAGATAAATTTAATTTTACAGTACTTACTTTTGATAATTTTTATATATCCATTTTTTTTTAGATTCATTTCAATTTCTCTTTCAGGACAGCTTGCAAATTTTCCACTGGAACTGTTTGTCGTTAAGAAAATTCTTGTGTTAAATTCCAATAATGGAAAAATGCTTCTAATTAAATAACGAAAAATTAATTCTAATAAGTTGTTCTTCCTGATAATTTTCAAAACGATTCCAGTTAATGCTATAAATGGTATCATGTAAAAGTTTCAAGTACCTGTGAAACCAAAAGAAACCATTATTTTATGTACATATTTATAATGAACATATGTAATACCAACCTGGATCAATATTTTTGAATTATATACATACATATGTAAGATATTTATCAGAATTTACAATTTATTATTATACTATAACACATTACACTTTATTTCTGCTTTATTTCACTTTCAAGATCTAGCAATGCATTTTGCCATTATATAATATGTACTTTACTATAACATTTTATTTATTAATTATTCCATACGATAAGTAAGTAATCTTAATTTATCGAGAATAATTATTAATTTATTAAACAAAAATTACACACAATAAAATTATTAAATTAACCCGCAAAAATGCGATCGGAAGCAGTCATTGTACCTGTTTAAATTATTTAATCGATCTTTCATAAATCGATTATAATAAAATCCATTAACTTTCTATTGATAGACGCAAAAATTCAATTTAATTTTGACAAGTAAAAATTATATCACTGTCAAAAATGTTTAAATCTACCAAAATATAACTAAAAAAAATAAGATAATAAGAGTAAATTAAGATAAAAATAAAATTATTGTATTGGTAAACAAAAAATTAATAAAAAATATTCGCTTTGGAATCCAGACAAAGAATTATAAAATTACAGGCTACAGACAATATACCCACATTTTACATAACAGAGACTACAGAATAATATGTTGACACTTTTGCGAAAGTTTTGAAAGAATGTGAAATATTGGAAGAACAATAAGAAAAAAACACAATACTTTTTAAACTTTAATGATTTCATTTGCAAAAAAAGAAAGAATCTAAACCAACTTTTGCAAAAATTTATATAAACTTTTGATTTTTTGTTAACAAAACTACCTTTTGTATATATTACATAATATCACTGTCATCATAAGGAATTAATATTTCTCCGTTTTTTTTTGTTCAAAAAATAAAAACAAATCAAGATTTAAAAATTCTCGGTTGTAAACAACTCATTTTCCCTCAAGACAACGAAAGCTCAAGAAGTTAAAACGAATTAATACGACATATTCAGAATTTTATATTTTTGTTTTGTATAAGTGTATGTACATATGCATAAAATTATTTATTATATTTGACATATCACATCCTCAATATTTGAAATTCGCATACTATTATAATACCAAATAGCTAATTCAAGTTCATTTTTAATATTTTTATAAATTTAATAAAAAATCATTGAAGTTTTTGGAATAAGTTTAATGAATTAAGAATTTGTCTGGCGGCTAAAATAAATTTTCTTTTTGAACTAAGTATATTAAAATTTTCTTATCATTACTACATTGTTTGTGTATATGATAATAATTACGATCTGTATAATGATAAATTTCGTTTATTTTTTACAATATCACGAAAAAGACAATGAATTTTTTATTTTATAAATAAGGCCAGTTGCAAAATATATAAGATCCATCATTTTCAATTTGTATTCATCACATTACCGCATCATCAAAATGAAATTTCGTTCTCTTATTTTTTTGTTGACTTTTTTTTTTGTTTTTTATGATATATGAGAAATATACACCCAAATATAACCTTGTTTTTTCAAATTAATACAGAAAGATTTTTAGATTATTTTTATTTCTCGTATGTTACTAAACAATTTCAAAGTGATATTTAATAATACTTTTTTGCGTAATAATTTTAAATTTTTTAATCTACTTAAATAAATAATTCGGAAATTGAATTGAAAAACATCCCATTTTCATATATTTCTAAACATTTAATTAATAAAGGCAAGCATAATTATTATGCAATTGTATTTATAATATTTTTAACAAATAGCTTAAAATATTGCTATTAATAAAAAAATCCCGTATAAAAAATTATGTAAGAAACGAGAGTAATTTTAATTTAATTATTCGTTTATTCAACAAATGACCCGTTATCGATTTTTGGCATTTCGAGTAATTGTATAATTGTAAGAATTTAAGGCCTGATCGTCTATCTTATTATTTTACTCTGAAAGTCAGAAGAAGTGAGTAAGTAATATATATTTGTATAATGAAATTTTCGAGTGTGAAGAATTATTTGGTATTGCGTATCTCGTTTTTTCTAAAATATTACAAAATTTATTTGTATCACTTTGTTTTTAAAAGTAAGACGTTCAGTCGATAATTTGAGAAAACATGCAAAAATCCAATTGAAAAAATGCGTGATCTTATTGAAAAATTAAATATCCATTAGAGCAATAGAGAATTCTGATTTGAAAGTCAAATAAAATTGAGTAAAAAAGCGAGATGCATGATCAGGCTGAGTAACACATGCTGAGTAATTTAAACTTTTCATAGACGACGTAAGTAATGTTGTAGCTATTGCAATTTTGCATGTCAAAAAATAGTTATTTAAACGCTTTACGTTAGGCAGGGCTTTTACAAATAAAGCAAAATTGTAACTGTACTATCAAAAATTGAAACATATTGGATTTGCAACTAGACATTCCAATCCAATCAAAATAAATCGTATGAGAAAAATAAAATCTGGCCCTATTTCCCATCCAATCTTTTGACAAATTGTTATGACAGATACGAGTATGTTATGAAAGTAAAAATTAATACATTAAAAAGTTAAATGTAATTTTATACATACAGAAGGAGTATGATACAAAAATTGTGTTTGTTGCATGTAAAATGTTTACAATTGTATGATATCGAACAAAATAAAACATTTCTAGAGGAGCTTTTCGTTACAAGTTTATTTAAAAATTATTACAAAGTTTATAACAAAAACAATATCAACAGGAATAATTTCAAGGTTATCAAAATATGTCTTGCGCGAATACACCCAGCTGGCTGGTTTCCTTAAATAAAAATCTTTTACGTATTCGTTTTTATTTTTACCGCATACATTTATATAATCATGATATTTCCTTAGACAAAACATAACATTATCAGCTGTTAACAAATATTTTATATGTAGATATATTTTTAGTACATATGCGTCCCACATGATACATACACTTTGTTTACATCTTTGTTGAAGGAAAGAAATTGATAACGACAACAAGGAAACATTGCCCTTGTAATATTTTAGTAATGAAAAAGCCGTCATTATTTTTAATATTTCAAAGTTTTTTGACATTTTATTATTTTAAAAGACATTTTCCAAGCTAACATATTAGATTTTAAGGGTGGTACAATTCGTGTAACAATTATTTTATTTTAATGGTATTGCTTTAGATATTGTAATTTTATTAAAAACCATATTTACCAAAATGCAATCAAAATGTTGTCATTCATTAGTTTCTGAAATTGAATAATATTTTAAATTTCTTGTAATTTAGCAAATATTAAAATTTTTTTATTCATTATTTGGTTGCTAAAACTTGATTTATGTATACTTAAATTATCATTTTCATTTTTTTTTGTATCACTTTCACATTCAAAATGTCACGAATGCGATTAAATTCATTCATGAAAAATCAAATATGACCGTCAAAATTGTAAAATAGTACTACTATTAATTTACATAATATACTACATAAATAAAATCAATCTTCTTTACCTAAAATAATAGGTACAGTCACGAAAATAAACTTGAAAAGAAGTGGTCAGGAATATTGCACATTAGAGTTCAATAGTTGGCTTATTGTAATATTGATTATTTGTTAGCATTTATTATAATAGAATAACCTTGTAGCATGTGGCAAAAAACCCTCTAAGCGATTTTTGCCACAATATAGTAAATAAAGAAATTGAAAGCAAAGTTAAAAATTTTTAGATTCGTTCCATATGTCGACTTACCTACAATATGTTTGAATCAACGAATTAAAAAATATAAATTTCTTTTAAAAATAATTGGAAAATGTTTAGATTGAAAAATGTATGGAATTTTATGTGTAAAGAAATGAGTTATGAATGTAGAATTTTTGACACATACTATATGTATTATATTTAGCTAAATTAAATTATTTAAAAAATAAATTTAAGTAATTTAATAATCAATAATTTTTAATTTTTATAATATTTTCGATAAAAGTAGTGAAATAGTAATAAAATCTAAAAATTTTAATAAATAACGTATTTTGCTAAAACACAAATGAATGACATTGAAATAAATTCAATCTTTTATGAACGCACGTGCCTAAAACGTCAACTTGAAATATTTACCGCAAGGTGGCTAATGAAATTGTAAAAAATATTGAGCATATTATTACGATCAAATTGATAATAATACAAACACTCGAAATTAGAACGTTTTTGAAAGTTTTTGTGCATTTTAGGTTGAAAAAAGTATGGCACAGACGAGTAGCATTTTTTATAATATAACTAACTGAATCAATGAATAAGATATACCCTCAATGAATGAGAAAGAGAGAAACAAGCTGCACTAACAATAAAGAGAATGTCAATTTCATAAAAAACATATCAACTCGTCGCAAAATCGATAAGGCGACAAATCAAAGACGGATGAATCCAGCTTAAGCCGCCGAAATGTCAGAATTTATATAGAACACACATATTTAAATAGGAACGCAGCGATTTTACCGCCGGTGGTGAAATAGCCTAAACTCCTATTTTACCGCTGGCAATTTTTTTCTTTGACGTTATCTGTTTTAATGGGTATGTGCAAAGACTCCTATAATGTAATATAAAGATGTCTGTGGTATGTGACATGGGATACTGTTCAATTAATTTTGCCCTTCCGCTCTTGTTCTGGTCCGCTAGTGTTCTGGCTGTTTGGTTCTGTTTCATAGTTAGTGGCGCTAATTCGACAGATATTACAAGCTATTATTATACTGATATTGCATTTTAAATAATCGTATAACACATAATTATTACATTATGTAGTTCAAGTTTTAATATTAAATACGTAATATATTGACATCAATTTCAAATTTTATTTAATAGGTTATTTTTATGGTTAATTTTCAATAAAATAAGATTCCAAACTATTATTTTCGCAAAATGTTTATAATAATTTAAAAGTTTTGCAACATCAAAATATTTCTAAATTATTAATATATACCCAAAATCTTTATAATTAACTTTACCATAATGGTGTAATATTATTATTTTAAGAAAACAATAAATATTGAAAAACACCCACAAAGTGTTTATATTTGCAGGTCAACTGGAGTAGTACATGCCTATACATATATTAAGTGAATCAATTTATTTAAAAATATTTCATATCGCGTGCATCATCACGTTTATAATTTTTTAAGAGAATGTAGGTTAGTCGAAAGGTTGATAATAATGAGGCATAATTATTTCAAAACTATTTTTTTTTCCAAATTGTATAATTTTTTTGGTGCTATATAGAAAAGTCATTTATTTAAATTTTAAAAAAGAAGGTGTCTTCACTAATTACATAACAAAATTTTCAAACCTTTACATAACAAAATTTTTTAAACCTTTATCAAAGAATGCCAAAAGACTTCTTAAATTAATTTATGCGTTTTTCTTTATTAATTTTAACAAGGGTTATTGTTTTAAATTTAAAAGAAAAAAATATAAAATGACATGGTACGTAGGTGTTTTGGAGATTTCGTTAAAATGAAAATTATTATCTCATGGAAAACACCTGTTACTCATTAATGTGTCAAATATTTTTACAAATATAGTGTAGTGTTCCCTGAGCTGTACATTGCAGTTTTCCAGCTGAATTTGACTTAATCATAAAGTTCTTACTAAAATTAAAATACTGTATCTGTATCACAAAACTCAGTGAGAGTTGCTAATTTACTCCATTCAGCTTTTTTTATGCTTTATTACATAAAACTGAAATAAAAATGCTTCTAATTATATAATGCAGGGCATAAATATCAAAATTGTGTAATATTAATGAGTAACTATAATTATTGAATACCTGGTTAATTAAAATAATATTATGTTGTAACATAACATTGTGTGACATGACAATAATTTTAAATTAATGTTAATCGAATAGTTTTTTGGTTTATATATACACAATTAAAAACTGTAAAACTAGAAATTGAAAAAAAAAATTTCAACATTTTTAGTTAGTGTTTATGTGACAAAATGGTATTCCTGCCATCAAAACCCACACTAATTAGACTACATACAATATTAATTTAAAAAATCTTATACGAATGATTAGTAAAACATAAAAATGCACACACATACACAAATTATATTTTTAATTATTATTATTATTTTTCGTTATTGAAATTATAACGGTAATTAACAAAATTCCAATCAGAAAGTGCGTGGTACTCAAACGTTAATTCAAAATCATAAAAAAACATTTCATTTTAATTGAGCGTACCCATTGAAATTTTAATGAAGCTCGTCTAACAAAGTGGTTTGGTTAGTAAAATCTAATTAAGCATCTCCTGTCATAGGTAAACGAATATTATGAATAAGAAAAAAAAACTGGCGTATCACTGAAAAGGCTGGTGAAATTAATCTTATTACATAATAAAAAGAATCGTAAATATTGGCTCGAAAAAGAATAGAACAAAATTTCATGCAAAGTTAATATAATTACAATATGTGCTTCACAAAAAAAGGGGTCATTTTTGTATAAACAGAACCAAATCGGTGAACCCAAAAAGTGATTTTCGTTGTTAGCCCACAGTAATAGAGGAATGGCTAAATCAACTGTTGAGCGTTTTGCATGTTACATACATGGAAAGAGATAAAATCACAGTAATTTCGTCTGATTTTGAGCATTGTGGCGAAATGTGTATTAACATTTCGCCACGGAAAATCGCTCTTGTTCGGTTTTCAACATTTTTCTTATGTCACTGTATGAAATGAAGTGTCATTTGAAATCACGTTATAACTTAATGCAAAAATACTATTTTTTTTATAATTTTTCTTTCAAATTCGATAAGTTTACAAGATTTACCATTTTTAATCACATTGCAATTATATATTTAATTTTCGTATTTAAAACGATATTTATTTGCTGTCATCGAGAGCATCAATATATAAATGTTCCCTATTTCGATACAAATATGACCCATCTCTAATTCTAAGTTTTTATTGTCAAATATCAAACGATTTGTCTCAACGAACCAAACGATATTTAAAAAGTAGCTATTGAGTTAAGGAGGTGGTGCATTCAGCTTTGTTGTAATTCCTATTAAATTAAACCTGATTGGAACTAAACAAGTTTCAAATTACGGATAACAACGCATTTCTTCTCATTTCATGACAACAGTCATAATTAAATACATATGTACATAATTAGTTTATATAATATTCAAAGATGCGTATACTTGAAATGAGGAAGAACTAGTGCAAAATAATCCTGGTTTATCTTTCACTAAATTATACTACATTTTCAGCCCAAACAAAATTTGAATATAAAACTATTTATAAAATTACAACGGTGAGTATTTCTTTACATTAATTACAATTATAAGTTGTGTAAATATTGAAACTGTTAATATCACTGCGATCGGCATACAAATTTATATATGTACATACATACATACATAATAAGTTTTGTCACGCAATATTGCGATAAATAATGTCCGTTTTCAATGAAATCGGCATTATTCTTCTTATTTTTAAACAATTGCGTGTTTAAGTATTTCAATGAAATAAAAATGCGGTTATTTATTGATATATGTAGGTAGGTGCAACAGATGCTAGTCTCATTTCCTCTCAAATCTCATTTAAAACTTGCAATACATATTTACATATATACCTACATATGTATATTGTATTTGTTAATTAAAATACATATTCGATTAAATTTAATCTAAACAGATGCCAGGAAGAGAATTTGTTTAATTT
Source organism: Condylostylus longicornis (assembly GCF_029603195.1). NCBI lineage: Eukaryota > Metazoa > Arthropoda > Insecta > Diptera > Dolichopodidae > Condylostylus > Condylostylus longicornis. Next base: position 541,999 of record NW_026577971.1, on the reverse strand, counting down.
AAGAAAAATTTTAACGTAATAGAGAAATTGCAGAAAATGTATAACTAACCCCTTAGCTTTCTTGAGTCATTATAAGAATTTGGATATGGCTAGAGTTCTACGAGATTTAAACTTACTGGAATTTTGATAAACAAGACCAGATCGTTCATTAAAATAACACTTTTTTAAGTTTAGTGAAGTCAAGAACAATAGCAGCAATAGGAGTAATTAAAATTTCAATTTTTGTTATGATAATTTCACTAACAGTATCAATTCATCTCTTATGTACATATGTATGTACTAAACATATTTTTCTATTTTAAAATTTGTTTTGGCATTAATTTCATTGAAGAGGAAAAACAACAGCTCATAAATTTTTTTTTTTAAATTCCAACAACCGAGCTGAGGGTAGAACGATATTTAAATATATAGTATTTATGTATGTAAGATGTAAATTAAAGAAGGTTTGAACAAAAGAATCAATAAAATTTGTGATGTTTGGAAAAATTCCCTTTAATTGTTCGTTGTTTTCTTAACAATGTTGTTTGGTGATGTAGAATAAAGACAACCCATGTATAACTAGAATAAAACAAAAGTTTTGACAGTAACATAATCAGTGCTTGTTCTGTTAGCTTTCATTTCTAAAGAGGTCATTAATAAAATATTGGTTTGAATTCGAGTTGTTTATTTATTTTTCATTAAAACATTGAATTCCGATTTGGTTTTCTTTTCTTATATTGTAATTTACAATTTCGGTGAATGCAAACAAAAGAATTTCTACTTGAATTAACATTGAAATGTGTGCACGAAATAACTGTTCATTTTGTAACAGCTTTCAGTTTGTTTGTATATATAGTAGCTAAATGTATGTTAGCCTTGTTCTGTTAATTTCAAAAAAAAAAAAATTCATCTTTATTTTTTGGATACGGAATATAATTCTAATTTGAATCTATAATTATATCACAAAAGGTCATAAGGATAAGCCTGAAATTCCGATTGTGATGTTGAAAGCATCCTTTATTCGAAATTCATTCCAAAATTTATTTTTTCTCCAAACTTTAATTTGGAAATCCTCAACGAATCAAAGAAAATAAACATTTATGGCTGTTCAAGTTTTGTTGAAGTTCAATTTCTTATTGTGAATTTAAGAGTTCACCTAAGATTTTCAAATCTGGAATATTTTTATAAGTTTATTATCCTTTGATTTTGTAATCGACTTTTTCATATCTATAATCATTTTCTTTTTTCATTGTTCTAATCAAAAACTAAAATTCTTTCATACCTTTAAGGGTGATCATGGCGATTAAGAACACGGTTATTACAATTTTCTCATTCAAATATAGTGCTTTTCTTTATAATATTATATTAAGGTGTGGCAGGTCACGTTCATGTTTTGTTCTCTTTTCTTGTTTTAAATTAAATTTGATTTTCTTTTCAAATGAGAATCTAAATTGCTATTTCCAAAGACAATAATCATATTAGAATTGAATAGGCTTTGTATGAAATTTAAAAAAAGTGTTCATTTTATTTGAGAACTCCAAGTAATATGTTATAAAAGGAAAACTAATATTTTAGAAAATTCATTGGAAATAATTGTTAGAAGTTATATACGTTTTTTATTTAAATTTAATTTCCTAAAATTTGATTTATATTTGTATGTTTAATATATTTATATAGAAACATTGCGTTCGCGGAGGTGTCTTCAGACAGTGGCACACTAAAATTGAGTTATGTCGCCAGCTATCTTGGGGCGTCCCCGAAAATGCCTCGGTTTGAGCGCTTTCAGTATGCTTAACGCGAATAATACGATCATCCCTTTCGTTCAGTTAAATATCTTCTTCAATTTAATCAAATTGTGTAAATTTGTAAAGTAAAAAATTCAATCACTTAAGTTAAAAGAAGATATTGAAACTGTGGCACTTACTGTGGTCAAAAAATTTGTTGTATGAAGCGTTGTGAAAGTAGGTAAAATGAAAATTGTTAATTATTAAGATTAGCTTTCCAAATTGGTAGTATAAAAATCTATTCGAACTATTAAAATAACGTACATTGCATAACACGCGTGCCATTTAAGAAAAATGCTTGTAATATAATAAAAGTATTGTACGAATGATAACCGTTAAAACTTTAATCACCAACTTTTTTTGCAAATTTTAACAAAACATAATAAATTTAAGTTGTGAAGCGTGCACTTTCATTAAACTTAATTTTTAGACTTTTATTGAATCTAGTACACCTGCTTTAATTTTATAAAAAAAAAACATTTAATTGCAAAAGTGTGGCATGTAATTGAAAAAAAAAAAAAAAAACAAAATTCAATTAAAGTTTGTAAAAAAAAGAATTTAACGATCGATTACGGCTTTTCAATTAAACCTTTATTGGATAAGATTTCTGAAAGTCACTGCATCTAAATTTTCATTATAATCGCTATAAATTTCTAAATAAAAAATTGATTTTACAACACATACTCGTACTTACTAGATGATAGTAGTTGCCAGATTGCGAGAAATACTTGATGATATCACCCGCAAAATAGTAAGTCTAAGCGCGATTCTGATTATCATGAGTTTTAGATATTATCAAGAATATTTGTGCAATGTAGTTTTAAAAGTAATGTCTTAGATTTACAAAAATATTAATGTAATACTTAAATATTTTACTGAGCTATAAATTTTGAACAAATACAATCTTATTCAAGCTGTGTTCAGCTATCTTTGCTATTCTTTCCAAATGCCTCACGAATTTGACACTGGTTTTTAAGAAACAATGCTGCTGCACAATTGCAGAATCGAAAATTACATATTCAGATTAAGCTTTCTAAGGGCTTTTTTGATTTTACTATATCTGAACAATAAACCTGTGCGAAATTGTATATCATTCTTAAACATTCTTATTCTTCTCTTAGAACGATCGGGCGTCGAACATATAGTTTTTTCTTATCGATAACCTAAAAATTTTTTCTCGTAGTTCTTGAATAAATAAACACTTGATTTTAGTGTCGCTAATATTAATTCTTAAATTCCAACTTTATATATTAAAACCTTATGCCATAAACACAATAAAGATCAAATGTGCTTTAAATTTCTTAAAACACAAACCATATACAATCAACATATAAAACAGAACGCACCTTTTATAGCCGTATTAAAAGTAGTAAATTCAATGAAAGCACTAAAATATTTCATTGAATCCTAAATTTTAGAAAAATATTGTGTATATGTTTAGAAATATACCTATGTTCATGCATATATATATACCATAATTTTAGATTTAGACTAGGATATAAGAATTGTATTTTATTTTAAATAGCGGCAGCAATCAGAACAATCATATAAATAGTTTCAGAACAAATGATTAAATTAAAGCAACTTAAAATGAAAAGATGGGAAAGAACAAATTCGATTACATATTTTGAAGCCCACTCATTTTTATTTTAAGTATGTACTTTGGAAAATAACTTTTATTTGTTTTACAATAGCCGCTATTATGGGATGAGGAGGTCTAACTTTTTTTTTATCTTTATCATAGATTGATTTAATATTAACATTTTTTTTCAATGATTCTTTGTGAGGAAAACAAGTAAAGTAACTAAAATTTTATAATATTTACAATTTGAATGAAATATGGTATGGATTATTGCATGTGTAGAAGGGCAAAAATTGTGTGCGTTTACTTATTTATGGGTTGTACAGGTTTATGTTATGTTTTAAGTTTGAATAGCTAATAGCTAGTGTTGGCAAATGCAGAAATATATATGAGAAGCATGTAACCATTGTATGTGAATTTAAATTCGAACTAAGGTATTGACGAACAAATATAGATTTACTTATGTAGTAAAGATATGTTATAGGTTTAACATTAAAAATAAAAAAGCTTTTTTGACAACAAGAAAGCCTACTGAATCGACCGGATATTTGCTGTTTGACATCAGATTTTGCCTTAGGAAAATTAGAGAAATTATCATAATTTCACCAGATTTGCTGTCAAAGTAAAATGGAATTTTGACAATTAAATTTTGTTAAAGTTCTGAACAGCTATCAGCTGATTCTTATTTTGGTAATTTTGTATGTTTTTCCTAAATATATTTTTCAAAAATTTATAAAATCTAAATTTCGGAATAAATATCTCTATTTTCATTTACAAAAACCCAGTCCACGTCATTAAGTTTGGTGTGACTCATATTGGAAATAAGGAACATCCAAATCAATAAATGAAAAAATCTCATTTCCCGATTTTTTTCTCAGTTTTACTTTTTCTTTATGTTTCTTTGATAAACTTTTCATTTCTTTAGTTATTCCAAAAATGAACTTGAATAAACGAAGAGACAATACAGAATTTTAATTCAAAAATTATTAAAGAAAATAAAGAAAAACGAAATAATCGATTCACATAAATAACATTAACCTCATGTTTTATGGTATATTGGTAAGCATTCCGACATTTCTTTCTTGTATTCTGATAATATCGTTACCCAATCAACATTTAAAACTGTTTAATAAGGTTTTGCTATCATAATAATGCAATAATATGTGGTTGTATGAAAATTGTGTGCTGGCCTTTAAATGAATACTTAAAATAAAACTTTCGACTTAGAGTGCAACTAAAATAAAACTTTAGACTTATTATAGGATTTATAAGTCGTTGAGGGTCAGAGTTACGGTGAATTCTTTGGCAAGTCGCATTAAGACGATCTACTTTTCTCAAATTTATTTTAATTTACGCATCAGTCAAATTGATAGTTTATGCTTTTGCGGCAACTTTTGTATCAATTGCTGACAACAAGAAACGCATACCAAACCAACCATTGATGCAAAAGTCGCCGTGTAAATACAGGTGTTTTTGTAAGAGTTATGTTTAAAACAAATAATCATTAAAATATTTTTGTCACGATCTGTTGACATAGTTAAAAAAGTTTTGGTCAACATTTTTTTTTTAATTTGTAGATAAATACACATTAATATTTTGACTGGGATTACAATTTTAACACAAAATGTATTTCAATCAAAAATATTTTAAAACATCAGCGGAACATGTAAACACATACATACATACATAAAATGTTCAAAAAATGAAAATTGAATGAATCGTCGTGATCATTTGAAATCACCACGATCATTAAATTTATTTCGATTTTTATGTCGTTCTTCTTTATGTCGAGATTTTATTCTTTTTGGTTCAAGAATACTAGTATTGGCTGTCGGTATTCTTAAGTCAAAGATCAATAAGATCAATAGCGTAGATTGAAAATGAAATGAAACGCACAAGAAAAAAACAGGAAAAAAATTACTTTAAAATCGTAAATTTTTTCAGGTCAACTTTCAATTTTTCTTTAAGTTCTTTTTCAATTTAATTGTAATTTTCTTTAATTTCGAATTCGAGTAGCTTTTAGAATTCAAAATTGAATTTAAATTTCAAATCTAATATGTTGACAGAAAATAAAAATTTATTATAGTTTGATTTTTTTATTATGATTTGCTCGGAATCGAATTTTTTGGAAACCTGAAATTCTAAGATTTTTTTTAAACTAAGAATTTGAAATTGGAAACTTGCTAACAATTTAATTTTATGACGGAAAAAGTGTCAGAAATTAAATATTTAAAGATTGATAAATTAAGTGTTAATTAAATGTTTTTAAAATTATTTGAATAGCTTCTTGCTTTAAGTCCTTGCGCACTTTGAATATAAATGTTGTTGATTTTGATGTCTATTAGAATCTGAGAAAAATAAGCAGAAAATCTTTCCGCAAGATGTCACTGAAAACATTTGAATTCCCAAAGACACTTCAAATTTGGTAGGTTGTATGAAATTTCTGAAGTTTATTACTATTCATATTATTGTTTAAACTAATATGAAATGGCTAATTGAGTATTTTTTATATATACAATACCAAAGAAGGCATTTTTTAAAAAGTCCCATTCACGAAATAGAAATCCTTTCAGTTGAGTAGCTTCGGCACTTGTCTTCAAATCAGTGAAGCTAATTATCAGTAATAATTTTAGAATAGGTAGGAATCTAAGAAGTATGGAACAATACGTCACATTAAAAATTCACGACAATCCTTTTATATAAAAAAATAAGTGCAGCATTTTTGTTTTCAAACCAGTCATGATTTTAATTTTCACCCACTTTCATTTTTACAATAGAATTTTTCCTTTTTCAAACATCCATCTGTTTTTTCATCAATTCCAAACAACTTTCTTCTTTCACAATGAAATTTTTGTCTTTAAAGTAAAAATAGAAATTTTTTATGGAAAATTTTAAAGTCACGTCTTTATTCAACGAATTTGAAAAACAATTTTTAATTGGAAAAATTTTTGGAAAATTGACATACAAAAAAAAAGTAAAATTTAAATTTGAGAACTAAATGAAAGTAAAATCGATTTTGAATGACATAGATAAAGATCAAAAAATATAAACGATATTTAATAATACAATTGACAACATAAATCAAAAAGTGAAAAAATCGATTATTTGTATAAAACAATGTTAATGTTAGACACATTAGGACATGTAAATTGTACAATTATAAATTTCATTCAATATTATTTGTTATCTGAATATTTAATTAAATTAAAATTGACAGTAAATAAATATAGATCGATATAATAAATCGAATATATCTATTCTCCTTAACAAGCAATTAATATACAGTCGCAACACGCACATTCTTTAATCGAGTTCTTAATTAAAAAGCGCGAATTCTTTCGAAACTAATTACAGTGCTTACTTATACCTACGTATGTGTATAAATGCATATAAGAACTAGTGTGCTGAAAAGAAAGTTCATACAAATAAATTTGGAAAATAAATAAGTATGTATATATTATTAATAAAGTGAAAATTAGAAAAAAAACTAATAAACAACACACGGAAAATGAAATAATAAAATACTAATTCTAATCTCGTGATTATCAAGATCTTGAATTCGATCATTAGTAGAAGTAAAGGTCGTTCATTACATATTAATAAAATTTCAAATCAATATAATATTATTGTAGATTTTATATTAAGTAAATTCTTGTGTACTTGTATTTATATTGTTTTCAAGTTTAGCACGACAATAGAAAACTGTATCGAATTCAATGCTAAATCTTTTCTTTTTTCTTGTCATTAATTTCTACACACAAAATGTTCAATTCTTAAAGTAAAAATAAATCAATTCGGGGCTAAAAATCAAAAATCGTGGTGTAAGAGAACTTGATATTAACATAAAATTTTTATTAATAATTCAAATTATGTATGACTTGAGATAAGAATTAAACTGTAATACAACTGAAGTTACTCTGATTTTATCTAGAAAAAAAAATATATATTTAGTTTGCAGTTTTAATTACATATGTAGTGCATGTAATTGAGGAATTTATCAAAAAAAAAATTAGCTTAAAAAACACAATATTCCTGCATCGTTGCCTTCACATTATTCCCTTATTTTTGTACTATTTTTACAATAATTACGTAAAATTGTTGAATTAAGCAACACATTAAATACAAATTTAAGAATAGAAACAAAATTCAACGAAGTGTGAACAAAGCCCTTAACTAAAAAACAAATAAACGCTATTCATTTTCATTATTGTCGCATAATTTTTTTTTAATAAAATATTCTAGAATAATGCACGTGACTTAAGGTTGACGAACTTTTTGCAAAAATATATAAAAAAAAATTTGGTATAATTGTCATATTGTGATCGTCTAGTGCTGTCATACCATTGACACGGTTAACTGAACTATAACGAACTTACATACCGATCATCACCAATTTTTTTTTTTCCAAAAAATTAAAAAAGAAAGATTCTCGTTTCAATCTTTTGTTTGGGTTGTTAAGTCGAAATCATTGCCACTATTATCAAGAATAAAATAATATGTCTTAATATTGTATAAAAATAATGAAAAACAGTAAATTGCAATTTTTTATATTACAACCTAATTAACAAGTTATCGTTGAACTTATTTTAGTGTTGAGCACTTGATCAGTTTTTGTGATAAATATTAAAATTAAAATGTTCATTTAGTACTTTGATTTTTTTTGAATATATTTTTTGAATATATAATATATATTTAAAACATTAATATAAATTAACGTTTTTAAAATTATTTAAATTCATTTTTTTTACTGATTTAAGGAATTTATGCAGTTAGCAGGATGTTCAAGACTCCAAATGTAAAATAATAAAATAATAAAATAAATTTTCTTAATGTATGTTCGTCAAGTTAATGATCATCAAAGTTGATCTTCCTGAAAATTGGTGTTTTTTTTTTGTGTAAAGGGCCAGTGACTTTAGATTTTCACCAAAACTTATATTGAAGATTATTTTTGGAATGTGGCGATTTGTAGAATTTGGAATCTTTTGAGCTACCGCAGATTTATGCAACGACACCATTAGCACGGTCCTATTTTATACTATGCTTGAAAGTTTTTTATGGTTATGTCTAATAAAATGGAATGAAAATACAAGTTCTTCTTGGAAATCCATAACAAGAAACGAACAAGTCGGGGTAACTTACTTCAAGATTCGAGGTTCAATAGATAAAAAGAATACAACAGATGTAAGTTTTAATAAATTTAGGATTTGAATGATTTTAAAAATGATTTGAAAGATAAACCTTGATCTTAAATTAAGGTTTATTTAATAATTTCTAAAAATTAATTTCTAAATTTTAATTGGAATTATTTATAAAGTCTGCTACAAAAAAATCAGATCATATGATCACTATTCGAATTAAAAATTAAATTAAAATTGATTTTCATATAGGATTGGATGCGTAATTGAAAGATAAAATTAAAATTCAAAATAAACCAAAAGGTCCGACTTCACCTTTAGTTTTGTTGATTTTTCATTATTTTCATATGTACTTAAGTAGTCTGATCACTGACGACTCCAAAACCCTTTTTCCTTCTTTCTTTTTTTTTTTAATTTTGTGGGAATTCGAGAAAATGAAAAAAAAAACCATTCAAAATTCACAACTTTATTACCTTGCATGATTGCATTATTCTTGAAGTAGGTACACTTTACATGCCTTAAATTCTAATAGGATTTATCTTGGAAAAAAGGGGAAAAAATCATAATAATAAGAAAAATAATAATGGTTCAATGAATTTTACGGTCAATAGATTTTGTCTTAAGTAAATATTTTTATAGGATCACAATATGTACCTATCTGTATATAAAAAGTTTATTGAACCTAAAAAAATTATACCTAAAGGGAGAGAATAACAATATATAAATATAATATTAGTATTACGTATACATTATGCATTTTATATAGGTACAAACACTTAAATTTAGAACATAAAAATAAAAAAATCTAAAAAATGTAATAACTAATAAGATATAAAAAGTTAAAAAAAATATTGAAATAGAAAAAACAAATGATCATTAAAATGGCGCGGCATAAAAAAGAATGGGTGCTTATCGTGATCATCTTGATTTTTTTTTTCCTCAATTCTTTGATTCGTTCAACTTTATAAATGTTTTGATTCCCATCAGAGTGAATTACAATAGAATCAAAAATAAAATATAGAAAAATAATATTCTCCTCTTCATTCCCAATTGAAATTACAATTTTATGCCAGAGGTTTTTATCTATATCTATTTTTGCTTTTATTCCATTACATTTCAAAAAGGGATCAAAGCAAGAACAATAAATATAATAAAGAGCTATAGAAATTGAATGAATATCGCATATATGTTAAAAGAACAGAACAACCTTTTATTTTCTAGTACTGGATACTTGTATATATGATGAATAATAATAGTAGATATGTGACATGAAATTCTTATAAGATATAGTTTTAGAGCGATTATTTTAGTTGATAACCGAGAATTTCGAGCACAATATAAAATAAAATTCTTATCTACAATAGTAATCTTGTTGTTTGTATATATGTATTTACGAGTATGTATATAGATTTTAGGAGTAAATAAGATTTTCTTTTTAAACATTGGGATCTTTTTCATCGAATATTTTTTATCTAAATAATTTTTATTGATTTTTTACCCTTTTGTTTTAATATATTATCATATTGGAATAGTTCTTTTTTAGAATTCTTTTAAGTAATTCACTTTGTTTCAGTGGAACCGAACGATCAAGTGATGTTCTTATAGTGTGAAATAATTTGTTTTTCTTAAAAGAAATGTCGGATGTATATAAAGAATTTTAGAAAAAAAAATATCAGATGATAAGATTTTCATGTTTAACAGTTTAATTTAAATGGAATAATAAATAGAAAATTTGAAAGAGTGTAAGTTTCGGAAGTAAAATTTTATATTTTATTACAAAAATATTCAATTAAATTCCCTTTCAATTTTAGCAAGCAAGTACAAAGACAGTGTATGACGCATAACGCAACCCCATACATCAGTATAGTTTTATTGCTACATTGTGAAGTACAAGTGGGTGGAAAATTAAGTGTAAAGCTTTCAAAAATTATGTGTGTATGTAAAGTTGTAACTATACTTCTACCTTTTAAATTTAGAAGCCTATTTCTCACAATCAAGATTCTTACAGTCAAGGTTTTTACGGCGAATTTAACTTTTTAAAAAAAAAATCTTTTTTTTAGTTCTCTTAGAGCTAGAAAATGTAAAATTGCATATGCCCCACTATAAAGAACAAAAAGTGCGTTAGCTGGAGTATTGTGTGTGATATTGAATCCAAAATTTTTTAAAACATCTGGGGACTGGTTCCAAAACCGTTTGTATTACAAATGATATATTGTTCCATATGCTTCTATGTAATATCGGTAACAGGCGGTAATTAAAATTTTGTGCTATTGCCAAATTGCTTTCAAATTTTCTCTTGTTGGACTCTATGACATGAAGAAACTGAAAGATAATAGACTTTTTTTAGTACTTTAGTTTTAACCTATTTTCATACAATATCTATAAGCCAAAAAACAATCATGTCTAATTACAAAAAAAATAATTGCGTCTTATTTGTAAGAGCAGCTAACGTTTTGAAAGTCACTTTATTTTTTATTTAAAAAGAACAAGGATTCTATTGAAATACATACATACAATAATTTTCAAACAATATTTATAGTGACATTCGAATCTTATACACCGATAAAAACATAATTTGGGTTTAGGCCAAAAATTCCTTGCATTTGCAATATGCACTTAAGTAAAAAGAAAAAACGATTCATAAGGAAATCATGAGCAAAACAGCATTTAAATATTATTTCTGTACTTTGATTCTTTAAAATTATTTGATGATTTTTAATTTCAATTTCACGCAAATATTTCTAAAGTTTTATGAATATTTTTGATCATTTAGAGAGCTGAGTTCTAATACGAGAAGTATAAAAATCTATTTGTACTAAAATATTAAAATTCTGCATCAATACTTATATATAAATAATTATTAATTTGGAAAATATATAATCCAAAATAAATAATTTTGGAAAATTATATTTGAAACCCAGTATTTTCTGTCCGGCTGTCTGTTGTGTCTGTTCATATAATGCATACATATCATTTGAATCATCCATTGGAGTTAATTAAATTCAATAAAAAAAAAAATTATAAAAATTTAAACTGCGTATAATAATTAAATCAAAGCCATAATAAAATAAAGTTGAAAATTATAAAAAATTAAAAACCAATTAATTTTTTTTTAAATTAAATGGAGCATTATACCAATCTAGATATGTATGCACATACAAAGGTACATATATGTATGCATAATTATGGTATTTATGTAAATGAATGCGTAGACATCATGTTCAAATTAAACTTTTATGCCAGTGTATGACGCGTACACGTTCGTTAAAAATTATATGCTTTATATGCAAATGATGTGCATGTGATTTGAGTTCAAAAAACAAAATTAAATAATAAACTTAAATAAACAAAGAAATTCATGTTATATATAACCATATTTCGGATTCATTGATAACGCAATTTCGGAATTTATATAAATTTTAATTTTTATATATTTTTTATAATTAAAATTCTGTGCATTCTTGAATATGATACAAAAATATTAAAGTATATTTTGATTTCGTGCATGTTTTTCAATTTATAATTTATGCTTTCAGACGAATATTAAATACAACTTTGAAATCAAAATTTCATCAAGGAAATAATTACATGTTCATTATGTAATTTGGAGGTTATATCATGCAGGCAGAAAATTTGTGATTAATAAATTCGGCATTAGCTTACCGAATAAAAGACAATTCGTAGTTAGCAAAAGGGAAATGGAGTGTCTTAACCAGTGAAGAGTCAGAAATACTACATCATTATGTTAGTTCAAATTTTAATTAATCAGGAGGAGTACATATCTAATTACTATGGTAGATTAATAATGCTCTAGAATGGACAAAACTCAATTAGATAAATTCTGAATTTGTTCTACCACCACTTGATTTGGACTACATGAAGATTACAATAATAATGTATAAAAGTCAAGAGGTTCGTAAAGAAACCTTCATATTTCATACTAATTCATTTCAATCATTATAATAAATCATTAGAATAAATTCAAAATGACGATCAAATAATTTAAAAAAAATTCCAAAACTATATTCAATTTCAAATATTATTTTAAAATAAACTCATGGCTTCAGAGTATGAGCAGATACCATGCGTGCTATTATTATTATTCTACTATCATTTTAATGTTAATCTACATATTTTATAACATTATTCGTGTTTACTTCTATAATACAATTTAATTGAATATATAAGTACAGTGGCCGAATATAAGAAATTCTTCTAGAATATTAAATATTCATTAAGAATTTTGAGATACATATGTATATGAGTAGGCCTATAATATTTTACCGCTCAATATATTTTTTGAATTGAAATCAACGTAGAAAGATATACAATTCAACTACTGTTTTAACATTATAATTAGATCATTATTAATTCTATAAATGATATAGAAATCAAAAATTGAATAAAAGCCTCTCATAAAATATTAATTTTCTGGTATTATTGTCTTATCACTAATAATTTACTAAATTTTATTTTAGAGTTGACATAAAAACTCAAAATGAATTTTAAATAAATTAGAATGGATTAAACTAAAAAATTGTTTTAGACTTAATGGAATTTAATTTTATTTAGACACAGAATTTTGATTCATTTCAAATTTTAAAATTTACATACATATATGTTTGTCCATTTGAGAGGTTTTAATATTATTTGCTATAGAGTATATTGCATTGATTCACTTTAAGAAATTGTTTGAATTATTATACTTGTAAATAAATTTTAATTAATTAGAGATCCAAGTATAGGATGGAAATCCAATTATAATATTGCATAAGGAATGGGCACGTGGAAATTTCAATTTCAATTCATTCATGATTTTAATTTTCAATTGTTAACGAATTCTTATTTCGTTTTAATGAATTCAAACATAAATTCAAAATAATTATAATTTATTACAAATAATATTCATTTTGAATAACAAAATTCTCAATTACCATTTTATTTAATCATTTATAATCTGAAGTAAAGTAAAGAAAATACAACGTGCTTATTGCTCATAATTTGAATCCGTAAAAAACAAAATAAAATTGTCACATGAATATTAAAATGAAAAGTAATGAAAATAAAAGAAAAAAAAAACATCTAAATTAAATTTTTAGAAGAAAGTTTTATATATGTAGATGACATAATCATTATAATTTACTTGAAAAATATTGATACGACTCAGAATTATGGGTTTAATATTAATTATGTTGGATTTGACAGTATTTCAAGAGCAAGTAATAGTTCAGTAATTATCCTACTCATTTAAGCTGTCATTCATTGAAACTTTGATACGATTTGAAATCGAAACTGTAATGCTCAACTATTAGCTCTTATAAGCCAAATTTTGTAGTAACAGAAGGTAACTGCAGTTTCGATGTTAGTAAGATTTTATTGATATCGGAATGCTTTTTATCTATACTATTCAATTCCATGCTATATTTTATCTATATTCAAATTATATGAATTTCACTTCTATTATTTTTCAGTTCTATCTAAGTTATATGCGTTTCACTTATAAATACTGCATTGCAGGCGGACTTTTTTCTAAATTTCAAAAATTTTTTATTCAAAAACTTTTAATTTTATAGAATTAAGTTGTAAAGTTTATAAAACAGTATCAGATGCGAATACATTTTATATTTAAATTGTGTTTTTGTATTAAAATTATTTAATTTATTTTCAAGAAAATAAAACTTATATTATTAAAAATAACAATACTTGATGAAAAATATAAAAATATACTAACAATATTAACTGGTATAAAATGACCATCAAAAATTCAAAATTTTTGTATAGACTGAAATAATATCAATTACTTTAGTTCTTTTTTATCTTTGTATTAGCTAAAATAGCTACTAATACGAAGAGACCACGACACTCATCATAACAAAATAATTGTAAGAAAATGAAAGAAAAACAAAAGTATAAAAACTTCGGTCACTAACATCTTATTCACGCCTAAATAATATCAAACAATAACTATATACTCATTTCTTCGAACAATCATACAAACATACATACATCTAAACTTCATAATATAATGAAAAATGTAGAGAGTTATAACCTTATAGCATGTGTTAAAAAAATGCCTGCGGTCATTTTTACACTAAAGAAATTTTTATTGAAATTTGGAAAAACAAAATGTAAAAGAAAATTTCAAAAAAATTTGAATTAATTTTTTACTTTTCATATGTTTGAGCACACGTTTAAATCTTATTGAATAATTTTTTTTTTAAATAATCATTAAGTTGAAATTAATGAACGCGCAATAGCAGGTTACGTGCACGTCAATCACAATTTATCACCACCTGATCATTCTATAATGATTTTTCATTTTATTATTAGGGGTGATTTCAAACTAAAAAGTTCACAACCATATTCAAATTGTTTTAATAGGCTACAATACAATCAGTTGTCACGAACCTATTTATTATAAATTTAAATACTAAAATAGACTAAATTTTAAATTCTTTAAAAAAATATATTATAGTAGTAGCAACCCATGTATAAATTACACTAAATTATTGAAAACAATCAATTGAACAAAAAAATTTTCAATTCAATTAAAATTTTGTTTAAAATTATGCATATATTTGCATAAAACTCATAAAAATTTTAAATAAATATACGATTTCTATAAAAACATATACAAAACATGTAAAAAGTTTCAAATTTATGCAGATTAGAGAGCCACCACCTTCAGGTATTTTTGATCATGAAAAAATCACTTAAATTTCTTATTATTACAAGAAATTTTCATCTTCATATACACATAGAAATAAATTATATGATTTGAATGTAATAATTTGCATATTAAACAATATTTTTTTAACCTAAATGAATATTTTGAAGATTTTGACCTATTTTAGCTTATATGAGACCTTACCTTACATTAGTAGTTTAGTATTTTCCATTTACTCACTTATGCATGTATATATTTTTAAGTTGATAAAATTTTTAGTGAATTGCTACTGTTTTTCTTAACAAATTTTTTTTTAATATTTAATTGAACAGATATTCTTAATCTTTTTAGATGGCTGCGTACTTCCTAATTTCCGTTTCAAGATATTGCGGCAACCATTTTTAACATTTATATCTATTAATAATTGTTATTGATAATATTCAACTACGAAGAATGGGAAATTTGCATAACATGAGCGACACAATCATTAAAGAAGCTAATGAAATTTGAGTTTACTACTTATACGACGGTTCACGTTTGAGATTTTTACAGCACCCACCTATAGCAATATGACATTGCAGCATTCATTCGTTACTTGTAGCAAACTCCTTTGGAGTATCAGTTTTCAGGAGTTTAAATATTACTTTTAGCAAGGGAAAATTGATTAGTATAAAGCACATAAATCAATTAGATTAGAATGGACATATTAGCGTGAAAGAAATTATAGTTGATGTAATGTTTGCAGTCATGAAGAAGTCTAATTTGGATATTCCATTCAAATCAAGGAGATTACAAGTTGCATCAATGATATTTTAGAAAACGTCATAAAACTGCTGAAATTTCTGTGATTGAAAAGTAGGGGAGTTGTCAAAACCGAACTACTCGAAACTCATCCAGTTTATGAATATGGTTTGTAAGAAAATATTAATACTATTATATTTTATCTAAATTTTCTCTTATACACCTTTAACTAGGTTAGGTTACTACATATTATAATTTTTTATTATATCAAGCTTAATGTATAGTCACGAATTCTACTCGACGTCATGCGTATAATTTTGTTTACATACAATATAACCTTTTAAAGAGTGTAGAAGTTAGTGTTACCCGATAATGAACACAAAAAAAAAACAATTGAGCACAAAGTTTTTAATAATTTTTTTTTTGTTATTTTCTAAGAGTGGACTAAAGAAAGAAAAATATTGTTTCACACTCTAGTTTTTAAAAATCAAAATGTGAAATTTTAATTCGGTTCAAAAAAAAAAAAAAAGAGACAAAACAAAGTACCATACAGATGATTCAGATTGGAAAAATTAGGTGAACATTTTAAGAAGTGAACTGATTTTCATTTGTCTGCCTTTTTTGCATTATTCTTTCATTGAATTTTTGTATATATGTACTTTTCATATAGATGAGTTGATTGAACTCATTTAATTCAAGGTTGTTAAAAATGTTTTCTTATTTAAAATGTTTTTTGTTTTTATTTGATCATTTCTGTTTTTGGAAAGTGGTTATTGCTTTTTCTCTGCAAATATTTGTATTCTTATATGTCACTGATCTGCTCTTGAGTATGCAATTTTTAAGGTTTAAATTAGTCATTTGATGGCATTCAGAACAAATTTACTTGCAATTCCGTAAAATGCCTTCCTTTTCCAAAAAAATCACTTAAAAATACCATCCAAAGCAGAATATATTGTTTTATGCTCTAAAGAAAGTCTACATTATTAGAATAGTTTTAATTAAAGTTCAGTATTCATGACTGAATCTCCTTGTCATGTTCTAAATTATTTGAATGAACACAAAAAATTAGATTCTTTGTTAATTCGAAAATATTTATATAATGAAATTTCACAGTAATCTTTATTTCAGATTCAATAATATAAAGAATGGTAAAAATTCACTGATATTTCTCATAAGTCGTTGCCATATTTTCCATTAATTTTAATAAATATTCATTCCCAGTATTCAGTAGCATTTATTAAAATAACTAATATTAAAAAGGGGATCTTAAAAACCTTTCTTACGAGGTGTAAATAATCTTGTATAACTATGAACAATGAATTAGATTTATTCCAGAAGACTGATTTTATTTATAAGCAAGGGTTTCCAATAATTAAGAAAACAAGTTAGATTTAAATAATTGTTAAACAAAATAGCATGTTTTCATTAAACAAGAATTTAGTAAAGTAAAACGAAACAGAATTTTTTATGTAAAAGAATTTTATTAAAGTAAGTTATCGAAAATAAATATTTCATAAAATTGTAGTATTTTAAATTCTTTTAAAAGTTTCAAGAAGGGATCGAAAATTCGAAATCACCTATTTTTTTGAGAAATTTATATTCCTGAATTATACAAGGACTTCTATAAAATAGACTCATAAAATTTAAATTAATTTTGAAATAAATATGCAACTTTTATTTATTAGACCATAAATTTAAAATAATTTGATATATTGTGAATTGTATTATTGACATTTATGTTTGTTTAATGAAAATCATATTACAAGCATATTTAAATAAGAATAATTTTTTTTTTAAATTTTTTAACAAAAGAAATTTAATCTTACACAAATAATTGCTTATTAGGTTAACAACTTTGTTGTATTCATTTTTGACCGAGATGTAAGTAATATTTTAATATGTTGTTCTCTAGACGTTTTGGCTTACATTATGGGTGTAACATAATATGTACTAAACAATTATATGAAAACTGTTAAATTATATGAATGAATATAAGCAAGTTTAAAAAATTGTTTGAACAAACCTCTTGCCGAGTATAGTTTAACCTAGATTACTATTAAATTCATTAAAGTGATAACTAAATACTTTAATTTAAATAAGTATGGATCGTCTTAAATGTAAAAATTTTCATTTAAGTAATTTAAGTAAATTAAGTAGATGTTGCAGTAGAGCTGCTCGTTTTTCACAAATTTTCTAAAAAAAAGTATTGAATGATCAATTCCCCGATGTTGATTACAAATTGTTTAAAATATTATGTTAACATTTCTATTGCAAATTTTAACAACTTCAACATTAAAGTGAAATTATTAAAAAAAAAAATTAAAATGAAAAATATTCAGTTTGCGTTTTTCATTTGAAATATTAGATGAGATTTTTAATTTTTCATTAAAACTTTCCTTTTCATTTTACATTATTCACATGCACGAATATAAATTGGTTCATTTGAAAACTCCAAAATTGTTATATTTAAATGTCAATCATTTAAAATGATAAAGAGCTAAATTCAACTTTATTTAAATATTAATAAAATTATATTGTAAAATTTTTTTTTCTGCATTTATTAGATTGATGGTGGGTGATCTAACATCGAACTTGTACTAGAGTAACTATATTACAATAAATTTTGTGGTATTGTGACTTGAATTGAAATAAACAAACCTGTTTGTCAGTAATTCAATTTCTTTTTGGCATCATTTTGCATTTATAAAGTCGTTAAGAGATCGTTGAAGACTATTTAAGTTTTTTTTTTGTTTTTGTGATGCTTTATTATTTAATTGTAATATAAAGAGATTGCAGTCAGCCAATTAATTAAATTTCAAAGATCGGATCGAAAAAGCCATTTTTCTGTTTTATTAAAACAAATAAATCTTGCCTTCGTTTGAGCATATGTATATGTTAATTATATAATTTTTGTAATTTAAATTTTCGCAAATATAATTAAAATATCCAATAATTTTTTTGAAAAAATGAGTAGATTTGTTTTTTAACGTTTATAATAAATTCGCACGAAATCAGACACTTAAGTTCCAAATATGAACAATTTAGGTTGATTAGCTAAAAATTAGTCTGAGCAAGTAGGCATTTTTATTGTACAAGGTCTCGAATAAATATTCAAAGCATTGTTTTTTGTTTGGTAACTTAATTTTCCCAAGTCAAAAATCTTCACAAAGTAAAATGTTAGCAAAAAAGGATCAGGCAAAAAAGGAATTTTTAAGTTCATATTTTGTCTTTGCACAATGAGTAACAGGAAGAAAGAAGAGAGTTTTGATGTTATAAGTTCAAAATATTAATGAATGTCTCTTTTACTGTGACTTTTAGGTTAGAGCAATTTTCAATTTTTTGATCTAAAAAAATCTACGAAGTTTTACAAATTACAATCTAATCAAAAATGACTGCAGCTACGCCGGTCCTGGATAATGTAATTTAGCTTATTTAAATAACATTGTAACGGCAATTTTTAGATATGTGGGTATTTAATAAGTCGTCTGTGATTCTCACAAAAATATAACAAGATCTTTATTTTATATCAATACCCTACAATTTTCGGAAATAACTACAAATTTCCTTGTTATTTTTTTTTTTGTTTATTGTTTTGCGGATGGTTTAAATTTAAAAATAATTGTGAAGAACTTGTGACACCTTGTGCTTCTTTTGTTTAAATTTTTTTTTTTGCTTGTTTTCAAAAGGCCATAATCATTTTTAGTCGCTTTTGTGTTGCAAACTTTTATTTTCAAACAGATGTAGAGAAAGTTAATTTTGATTTTTTTTTTATCACTATTCTGTTTAATATTAAATATTTTTAAATTTTCCCGAAAATTAAAATTTAATTAAAATCGCATTACAGTTGAAATATTTTCAGAAGAAAAAATTATTATTAATAATAACTTAATCGTAATAAAAATTTTTGATTATTTTGTCTTCACATTTTAAAATTGTTGTCTATTATTATTATATAATAATTACATTATATTTCATAAATAAAAAAGAATTACAATCATAAAATTTTTATTATGTCAAATAAAAAACCATTAAAGATATAACAATTTTAGTTATTGTATAATATCAGGTTGTTTTCATCATAAGTATCAAACAAGTTCAATTAGTATAATTAATTAAAATAATATGAAATGATGGTTTATCTAAATTTATTATAGAAATTGTAAGTTAATAATTTTATTTTAATTATAATTATGATTGAAACATGTATAAATAACAATACTATAAATGTACTTTTATTTTATTAATTAAAATTACAAGTAATTTTAAAGTCCTTAAATTACAAGAAAATTGAGAAGTTTGTCAGTGACATGAACAGTCGATATTGAATAGCTCATATCTGATTCTTAATTGACATGGATATTTTGACTATTTTTGCTTTGGTTATTCTCTAGCTTTGTATTGAACTAAAATAAAGCGCTACAAATAGTGAACCTACTGAATAATATTATAATAAACGTCAAAAATCGGTCTGAAACAAAAATTTAATATAATACCTTTTGTGCCAACGGGAGTGCCCAACTCTAGGTCGTCTATGAAATAATTATCCTTTCGTAACACTTTTAAATGTTTTGGTATATGGTAATCATAAAATCTCAATTGAAATTTCTGAAGTAGTATACTAAATAATTATTGCAAAGGGGTGCCAAACTATCGAAAGTCATTCGAAAATTAAAAACATTAAGGATTTAAAATGAATAATTGTATATAACAGAGAGCATCTATCCGGGTTTTTGTATTAAGAATTTTTTCGTTACATTTTTATTTCATTATAAAAAGAAAAATGTAAACAAAGCAATAATAAAAATTTTTATTTCCTAGAAAAAATAAAAAATCAATTAAAATATGAAAGTTTACATAAGAAGGGTAGAAAAAAATTTTGTTGCTAATTAAGCTTGGATGTCACCTTTTGTTTTTTGCACAGTTATAGCATCTTTAAAAATTTTTTTCTCTTCTTTGAATTTTATTATATTTTCATTATATTTGCACTTCTTCTTTATTTCTATGTAAAAGTATAGGTAATTTTCATTACATAATTTTTCGTAATTTGTTTTTTATCTTTTATTTAATTTTAATAAAAAAAATTCATTAAATTATAAAGGAAATTATAGGAAAAATTAAAAAAATTCAATGAGAGTTTTTTTCAAACATTAGTATTTTTTTCTTAATTTTCAAATATTTGAGTTTCAAACATTTTGTATTTCAATAATTAAAGAAATTTATCAACATTTTTTTACAGAAAATAGTAACACAAGAGTTAAAGTCTCATACATTCTTGGCAGCATATTGGTAAGAAAGCCGTTAAAATTTGCTATCAGTTGCTGAAAAAACCATTTATGAGGAAATGTGTTACGATTCTTGTGAACTTGGTTATAATGTCGCTATGCAAAAGCGCAGAACAGTGGCATACAATCAAATGATAGAAAATATTATAAATATTAACATCGTGTTACCTATTCCAAATATAGCGGAAATGCAAATATAAATCGTCATTAACACCAAATGGGAAAATCACAGCTTTTAGTTAATAGAAATTAGAAAATGTAATAAATAGATCGAAAAGCAGCGAACCAAAGTTGCCGGAACCTAATTAATTCTGGGTGAGTTCATCGAAGTAACCTAAACAGTTTGACCGCAAATGATGCTCGTATTTATAATAAATATTATACATCACATCACTAAGAGGCTAATACATCCACATGTATACGCAACCGAATCCGGAAGGGGAAACAGTTTTAAGGGCTAATTAATTTTAGCATGCTGCTGACAGCTGAAGAATCTGCAATTGTGGATCTTAGATTAAAAGAAAAAATCTACTATATTTAGTAGTATCGAATTGCAGGATTCCACCCCAATATCCATGATCAACAATTTATCATATTAAGTATTAAATATTCAATCAACAATTCCTGAAATGATTTGGCAATAATTATTGTCTTCAGATTTAAAATTTCCAACAACAATTCAAATTTTTGTTTGCACTTAGAATTTTTGTTTGTTGTATTTTCTCAAAACATTCAAAATATTTTGATTTTTTATTAGGTTCTAAATTAACTTTTTTTCCAAAACTAATTGTTTTGTTACGCTTACCCATGGTTTATTAGGAAAGTTCTGTATTTCATTGAAATAAAAATATATTTTTTTAGATACGACGTATGTAGATGCATATCAAACAGCTAGTCATGCCTTCATAAATAATTTATTCTTTTGAAAATATTTTTCTTGTATTTTTTGTTTGTGTTTTAAATGACCACAAAGCAAACAGACCGCACACAGTGGAAAATTCTTTTTACAACATGCTTCCCAATCCAATTCTTTAGAATTTTTTTTTTCCTAATAATTTTACTATAAGAATTCATAGCTTTACTGGCTTTAATACTCTCGTTTGATGGTTTTTAGTTAACATTATTGATTTTTAAAATGCCATTGGTATGGTGAGTTAGAAGCTGGTAAGCTGGAAGGTTGAATCAATTGAATATAAACTATAACAAGATATAAAAAATGAAAAAATTGTAAGAATGATAAATATTTTGTTTTTTTTTTATTCTTTTCAAAGAAGATTATTGCAATTGGTTAGAGAATAACCTTTTAACATAAGATTTAATGTCAATATTAAAATAATTTTCAAGTGTTTTTTTTAACTCGATTGCTTATTTTAAAATTGAAATATTATTAATGAAATTTTATTTTAAAGTTGTAGATTGGAGACTGCAACATATGAATAGTTACGACTGTTCTGCATCCGCTTCCGTTTAACAACATGTTACCGTTTTTGGAAGCACTTATGGTCATTAAAAAAGCGAAAAGTACCTTCAGAGATGAAAATTATCACTACTTTGGCTTTCAAAAACCAACACTTTATATCAAGTTATTCAAGTAACCGAGGCCTATTTTGAAGGTAAAAAACAGTATGAAAATGTTATCTTTAAAATGATTTATATTTCATAATTTACCGTTGTATAGTTCTAAAGGTGTAGGGTTTCTTTGAAAGTATTGATATTTAGTTTGGGAAATAAAAGATTGAATTAATATTCGATGATGAATAACTGTTAAGGGAGCCCTTGTTTTCTCTCTAAAACTATTAATTGTGGCTAATTAGCGTACAAATTTAGTCAACTAATTAATTAAAAAATTAAATTTAGTCAACTTCTTAAATTTTTACTACCTATTTACTTTTTCTTAATTTCTTTTAAATTGAATTTATCCTAAATTTATGCTTATATCATAGATTTTCACTTTTGTTTTATAGGTGAAAAAAAAAACCAACATTCCACTGTAAGAGAAGATATTTCTTCCTCTTTATTTTCCAAGCACTTTATTGGTTTACAAAAATTTCCGTTTACTAAAAATAATTCCATTACAAGCATACATAAAGGTAACATTGCGATCATTACACTTCCTTGTAACCACAGAAAACAAGAAATGGAAATTGGATTTGTTTGTTTTTTTTTTTGCATCGCACAAGAGTTTCGATATAAACCCTATACTGTCTCGTTCAAAACTGGTAATTAATATATATGAAAAAGTATTCGCTGCAAATATTTCAAATATAAATATATAAAAAAGCCTTTTCCACGTTATATGTAACAGACAAAAAATTAAAGAGAAATAATCAATTAACCAACATTGGAATTTTAATAAAACTAAAACTGGATTTCTTGTTAAACTAAAATCAAAAATTCATATTTTCATTATTATACATTTTATATATGCACTTATATAATAAATTACTTACTAAGAGTAAAGTCGGAAATTGTCCACATATTATGCTAATACTATGTTTAAGTTCATGTTCAATTCATGGAAATAAAACGATTAATATTAACAAATTTATCAGAATACCTTAAATATTTTTCTAGGATTAATTAATATCTTTGTGATTTACTTGATAGTTTTGATACTGAACGTTTCGGAAATATTCTTAAAATCATTACAGAAAACTTTGTAATATCATTTTAAATTAATTTACAATATAATATTGTAGTTATTTTAAACATTTAAAGAACAAAATTTTTACTCTCATAGTTTCTTTGAGCTTTTCCAATACAATAACATTGAATTTTGAATTATAAAACAAAAAGATGTAAAAATTAATAAATAATTTTACAAAGGATTCAAACATTTTGTTATAATTTTCATAAAAAAAAATGATAGCCCAAGGAATAATTACAATTTTTTTTCATTTTAAATCTATAATCTCGATTAATCGATTATCTAGATCAAATAACGGATTTCTATTTTCTATATAACTGTAAAACCAATTTATGTACCTACAATGTATTATTAATATTTGTTATTTTGATTAGCTGCCAATCAAAATTGTCATAGACAAGCTGTGATATTTCAAGGTGAATTATTTTTATGAATTTATTTTCAATAAAGGAAAAGTTTTATTCGGTAAAAAAAAATATATTTTTTCCACCACAGTTTTGGATATTTTTTTTTTTTATAGAAGTTTGGAAAACTGGCATTTTTGCATTTGGTTCGTACCTTAAACTCAAATTCAATATTGGCTAAATTTTTTATTAATCTATAATTTCGGACAATGAAACAGTGTTCTGGGTTAGATGTTCACAAATTATTTATTTTCAAAATTTTAATAAAATTTGAAAAAGGTTCAAATTTTTCGATCCTTATTCCGGTAACTAAGTAGCAAATTAAGAAATCGATTTTGATTCATGCCTTTTTTTAAATCTGTATCTTATGATTCTTTAAAAATCAAAAAATAACTTGAGAAATAAATTGAATTAGAACTCTCAATTTCCCCCTTAATATTGGAATGGCATTAGAAATCATCTTACTATTTAAATATACATTTTCATATTTCTTTTTAATTTTATTTATAAGTATTCAATAAATAATCGATTTAATTTTGATTTAATCGATTTCGTATATTTTTAAATTTTTTTTTCTTTCCCAATATGCCCTCTTCTCCGGTCAACTGCAATTAAGTTCTTACAATGAAAGTAACATGTATAAATAATACTTTTTTTTTTTGGATGATTTTTATAATTTTATCTCACGGTATTCACCTTGAAATTATCCAAATCTTTGTGTTTAAAATTAATATTTGCCTTAATTTTAAATTTAGCCGACAGATATATTTTGTTTTAATCGTTTGTGTTTAATATCAAATAAATTTTTGATTACCATCATAAATGTCAAGCGCACTGTTATTGTTGAAATCTGAAAAAATAAAATGTATGAAAAACGATTAATTCTATAAAATGGTAATTTTAATATTAAAATATGGGTCAGATTAAGTTTTTTATTGCTTTAGCTTAAAATAAAGAATAATTGCAAATCTTTTTATCATAAGAATTTAAAATTAATTTTTAATCATTTTAATTTACTCAACAATTAAAACTCTATTCACACAACACAATATTTGCATAAAAATTATTTCCCTGATAAAAAAAGTTATCAATCAGAGCTAATTTTCTTTCTTCGATATAAATTTAAATCGCTTTATCATTAACATGTACAACGTAACATTTTGTGTGAGGTCGCTATTATTTTCATTGTATACATAAGATGACTGTTATCTCATCAAATGCTATAATTAAAGTGAGATTGAGAACAAATTTTTTAACTTATAAAATATTTGTTATAAGTATTAACCTTTTTTCAGCTCAAAAATTTACGAAATATTTAAAATATAAATTGGAATTCCCTTATTTAACTTGTAATTAAATAAAATAAAAAAATGTTACACAAATCAATTCCATATGAATTTCTGGCCGTGTTCAAAAATACTTTAACTTTTTGGCGCCATATTATTTTCATTATCATAAAAGATTTAAGACACTTTGATTTCACCCGCATCTTATTGTGATTCGGTCTATTATACACATATGTATGTATATAAAAACATGTACGAAATATGTAATGTTATAAATTTGTGACTTACACAATATAATCGCTTAAAGTATGCACTGAAATTTTAAAAACTGTTTTGAATCACCTCTACTACAGGATATTAAAATAAAATTTGACTTTTGAAATTTTTTTTAAGGTTAAATTTTTAGAGTATGTACTATGTGGACGGCATCATAATCCCAAGAATGCAAGAAGTAGCATTGAAAAACAAGAAAAGGTCATGAACAACAAAACTAATAGTGTTCCGATGATGATAATAAATCGGTTCTGACATACTGCAGTCAAATCTGGAAATTCGCCTTAAGTTGCCAGTCTTTTTCAAAAAATGTATGAGAATAATGTGTTGAATATTCTGGCCGCAAGTAATAAGTTATGAAAAATTCTGGATAAATCCTAGAACCTAACCTGGATAAAGAGGAGAACCTGTGTCCTAAAGGAAATCAGAAATACCATCGAATTCATTTCATTTTCTAATATGGTCGCAACTCTTTAACTTTAAGAAATAACGTTAAAACACATTCACAATACACATATATTGAAAACTATTTTTGATTATATTGTTGTCAAAGATGCACCACAACACTATAATGAATAATTTGAATGCTTTACTCACGAAGAAGGAAACAAATTTATTTTAATCCATTGCCTACATATAAAATTTTTAATATGAAATTTCTTGAAGCATAAATAATAAATTTTGTAAATTATATGCTAAGTAGAAGAAAAGTGTTATTTAGTATAAAGTTTTATAATAGAAGAGTTGTAATGAAATCTTAGAGTCATTAGTTTTGACCTGTAGTGCCTATACTTATATAGAAAGGTTGAAATTTTCATTGTTTTGAATTTTTATAGGTTAAGAAATATTTTAGAAAGTGATTCACAAATATTTCTTGTGCTCTTTATTTTTTAAATTATATTAAAAATATCTTTTCCAGAAGGTATTTAGATTTATATTTTGAAGAGGTGCATTACAATAATAGCAGGTAGACGTCTGTCTGGACTTAAATAGTAAAAGTTAAGAATTGAAGTTTATAGAAAATAAATTAGGTTAAGAAACGTTATTTAACCTCATTTGCATTGTTTAACATTAAAAAATTGAAGAATATTGTATAATTTTTTTTTGGAATACTCTAAAAATTTTATTGAATCCAGGAATTTTTATTGAATCCAGGAATTTACATATTTTGTCTCCTCTCCTGAGGAGTAAAATATGTAAACTATCGAGAGTAGAGGAGGCATGAACGATATAGATTTGAAACTTCTGAAGAAGCAAAAAATTAGATTTTCGATGGTACAACATGATGGATGATACGCGTAAATTGTATTAGAAGAGACAGGGCGATTTTGAGTATTTTTATAATCACTAGTAATTTACAAAACCCGGTTAAATATGAAAGAAATCTGTTCACAAAAATATAATAAATATTTCCGAATTCCAAATATATTGTATAACTTTCATGACCTCAATAACCTTAAATTTCATATGATATTATTATTAAACACTTAGCAAAATGTCTCTCATTCATCTATAGTACAATTATTGTATTATTTAAATTAATTTTGTCTTTTCTATATTCCACCATCTTCAGTTTCATACATTATTACTTTGTATTAAGTTTACATTGTGTACGTTGCCTGATTTTATCACATTATAACTCGTATGTTGTATCTCTTAATAAATCAATTAAATCCTTCTTTAATTTATAGAAAAAAAAAAACAAAAGGAAACAAATAAATATTTATGAAAAAAAATATATTTAAGATAGGAGAAATTAATAGGGAAATATAAATTCCATTTTGAAAATAAAGATTTTATTTCATTAATAACATGAAAAAGTATTAAAGATGTGGTAAGACCACAAGACAAGAAAATTATGCAATATAAAAAAAAAGGCAATCATTTAATGTTTTGTAAATTAAATAATAAATTTATAAATGCGTTTATACAAGCATATACATACATAATTTTATTGATATTGATATTAACGCACTTAAAACCACAATATTATCATTGTAACAATAGTCAGTATAGTGCTTCATTAGTAACCAAAAAGAGTAAAAACGAAATTACAAGAAATATTCAGATTACAAGTGCTCAATTCACAGTCAGTTGAAACTTCTCTATATTTCAAAAGTATTTAATCACAACATATAAGCATTTTCCTCCTTGATTGTTTTCTTTTTAATTGCACACAGCATGCGAATATCATGTTAAAAATTCATAAAAAATAATATGCAATCTGAGAAAAAAAAATGTCTTTTCCTTTTGTTTTTTCACAGAAATTTAATTAACTTTTTTAAAATGATTACAAAAATCTACTTAGTGCATATACAATTTCTTTATTTTTCCCCAAATTTGAACCCACATAACCTAAATATAGTATATAATATGAAATTAATTAGTAAAAATATGGTTGATTTATATAAGTTAAGTATTACAATATTGCATAAACGGATTAAAGGAAAACAAGAAAAAAGAAATTGCATTTTTTGAATTAATTATAAAAGGTTAAGTTTAGTATAGTAAAGTTAAGTCAAACATCCAGCTTACAATTATCTATTGTGAGTTGGATTCATATAACACTCGTAGTTATGATAACTTTCTTCACTAGCTTTTAATTCAGTGAGTTTTGAATTCACTAAACTAATTGACCAAAAAGGCAACTCTCCATAATAAATGGAGAGATTTGTCATCAATAATTGTGTTTGATATACAATCACCATAATAATTTGTGAAATGCTCATACTCGTAATATGCAACAAATATTAAATTCTTACTGTTATTATAGTTCACATTCATTACTATAACTCTTTGTTACTTGCATAACACTTGCATTTTCTTTTCAGTATAAAATGATCGACATTAGTTTATTATCAGGAGCTTTTCCATAAAAAGTAAACAATCTTTTGATCACGACAGAAAGTTATTTTCTATAGCACAATACCCAAAAGCCTCCAAGTACACAGTAGTAATCTAAAAAAACAAATTCATAATCGAACCCTTTCACTTATCTGGGACACTTTTATTTAAATAATTAATTTTTTTTTTATTTTTAGGTATTTTCACAGCAATACACCAATATATTGATAATTATGGTATTCACGGATTTAGATACGACGTCCAAGTATGAAATTATTACAATTGAGATAGCAAGAAAATCATTTTCAATGTAATAAAGAAGCATCTGGAGCCTTAAGAAATGTTTTTAGACGTTATATTTGTTAAATTGATGTATGTGCAGGAATTTCTTATCAAACGAAATATGTAAGAACAATGTTTAAGTTTGTGGTTGCAATTATTAACCATAAAATCATTATTCAAAGACAAAAAATAAATATTATTAGCGAAATATATTATTCTATTAAAAAAGATTCTAATAATTTTAAAAATTTAATATTCATTGTGTTTGCTAAAATAAATGGCGTTTAATAAAATGAATATTTAAACATAATTTTAAATCATGAGCTAAAATACCTCTTTTAGGCACATTTTCATTCATGCTTGTCTCATTCATTCAAAAACATTCAAAAAAAAAAAGTAGAAAAATGACATAAGCTTTAAAATAAAAAATTCAAATTTAATTTTGACTTCAATTTAACCCTGATTTCCGTTGTTTATTCGAACGCAAAATTAATTTAAATTTAAATAATTCATTTGTAATATTTTAAAGATTAATTTAATTAATTTCAAAAATTAAAATATTCTAACAAATTTAATTCAATTTAATCAAATATTCAATTTTTGAATGTTTTATCAAATTTTGTGTCTTATAGGGTATTTTTAATTTATTTTTATTAGTGATGGTGATTTTTAAAATTTTACAGTTAAAAGCTAATATTTTTCTAATAATAAAAGCTAATGTTAGAATATAATAGGAAAATATTTTAGGCTCTTGATCACACATTCTATATTACTGCATTGAATTATATAATTTCACTTCTAAACAAATTTGAAGTGCGGCCCTAATGAACATGTGAAAATAGAACATGTGAAAATAATAATCATTTGAAGTATTGGAAAAAAAAGTGTTAAAATAACTGTTCTTCATAACAGAGAACGTCGGTATCACATTCACAATGAAAATCACATTGAAACTGATTCAAAACTCGCAGCATAACAATATTATGTTATTCAAAAGAAAATCCATCATAATACATATTGAGGCGGTAAAATTTTGAAAATGATTAACATGTTTTAAAACATAAAATCTCTTAATTTTTTATAATTAAAAGAGAGAACTTCACATCACATTCTTGAAAATGCAATCATTAACACCTGAACTAGAATTATTACATAATTAAAGTATGTACGTGTTACATGAAATGCCGCTGATAGAAGATATTTTTTTTACAATATTAATTATTACTATATTTGATTTTTTTTATGCTTCTATTGTTTGGGCTAAGCATGAAAATAATGATTAGCCAACAAAAATTCCTTGATGGAAATGCTGATTTCAACATATTTATGGTTGACCCAAAAATTGACATCGCATATTAATCTCGCTGTTTATCTGTATTTGATCAGTTTATTGAAGTTGCTTCTATAACTATATAGTCTGTATTCTCACTTTCGCTACGTTTTTTCTGCTAATGCTTAAAATTCTTATGTATATTGTCTTTCTTTGTGATAAAAGCAAGCTTGACCTGTAAATAGTTCTTCTTTCGTAATAACAGAATTTGTTATTCAGATGATCCATTAGTTTATTCAACTGATTCATGAAAGTTGCAAACACAAACTTACGTTATAGCAGCATATCAGTCTGGTTGATATGTGGCACTACTTGGAGTTATATTTTTTTACCCATTTCTTAAATATTTTAATTCTCCCATAAACACAATCGATATAATGCATAAAATATTTTTATACAGAAAATATTTGGAACAAAAATTAAAAAAAAAAAAATAACATTCAATTATTTCTCTCATAATTTAACATGCCGCCCCACAATAATTTAAAAATACCTCTTGACCTTAATATGAGCTTTTATAAATAATCTATATTAATCTTCTACAGTAAATAAATATTTTTTTATTTATTCTGATGTGTTTTCAATTATTTTGTAAATTATTTAATAATTATTCAAATGTCACATATAATAAAAATTTTCAAAATTATTTTTAAATACGCAATATACGCCATTAAATAATGATTTTTAACAGTGAGTAGAATATTAGGATTTAATGACTATATTCACAGTTTCCGCTTTTAAGTATATAGTATGTTTGTATATTTTAAAATTTTAAATATTTTATCTTTTATAGGAAACTTTAATCTATTTCCAATGATGCCCTTAAGTTCAAAATTTGAAGTTCCGTATGCAAGTATATTGCAAATTAAATTGTAATTATTATGTTAATCGAATTTTCAAATAACTTATTTCAAGTAGACCGTTCTTTTTGATATAGAGGTGATGCAATAAGTGATTGTCACGAAATAATTTCCTGATAATTATGATCTTTGAAAACAGTAATAAAATTTGATTTATGGAAGAATTTAAATTAGCAACAGTTACCTTGTAATAATAATCGAATTGAATTTGCAATGTTACTATTATTACAAAATTCAGCCTATAAGTGCTAATAGTTTTCTTGTTCATTAATTCAGCTTTTACATTAAAATTTGAATGTAAATTCACTAGTTGAATTTAAAAACGGTGAAGAATTGTGTCGTGGTAATATCAAGGCTTTCGACATCTGCATACACTGTGCTTAATTAATATAGGCTTTTGTCGTTTCATAATATTTTCGTAGCATATTCATATACATTTTGATTAAAATAAAAATAATTTTATAAAATGTAGAATTCAAATACATAACATTGTGCAGCATTTACGAAAATTTCAATATTTTATAATTACAATTTTTATTATTATAAATGCGCAACTTTATTCGAACACTAATGAACCGGTTAGTTATCATTATTATTAAAAGTGGATATAAATTTTTGAAAATTTTCGTTTTTTTTTTTAAGCTATAAAAATTTACGTGTGCGCATATTCACTTATTTTTTTGATTAAAATTTACGATATTTCACTTAATAAACAAAATAATTACTTGCCGCTTGTTAAGACGCATAACGCAAAAAAGAAAAACAAACGCATCCTACAATCACAATTTTACAGCGTCTTTTTTTCTCTCTCTCTCTCTCTCTCTACTATCGCCGGTATTACAACAATATAAATACTAAATTGAAATGAAAGTTATCAAATTTCATTAACCGTTGTCCAATTTAATTAACTCAATGTATTTAAAATTTTATAATAAAAATTTTAAAATTATATCGCGAGGTGATTGGTATAAGCCGCAAAAAATTTTTTAATTTTGAAATTGCAGAAAAATAAAAAATAAACAATAATTTTATTAATTTTTATTACAATATTTTACAGTAATATTTTTTTGTTTTTTTTTTTTTCTTTTAACAGCGGGGGTTTTGTTTGAATATTTATTACAGTATTATTATTACTACCGAAAAAAAAGAATAATAAAATCTAATTAAAGCAATGGTTTAAAGTGCAGCACATTTCCTTTAAGCAACATTTGAACAAAATCACTAAATTATTCCTCTGTTGTATCAACTTATTGCATACACTTAGGAGGTAAGAAACTAAAATGAAAGTGTGATCAAACTTAAAACGAATTAAATGAATATAGTAATAAGAAAACGCTTATGTATTACCTCTATGGTAAATAGGAAGAAAGTAAGTTTTCCGAAATTGATATTTGGATACTAAGGGCCTGATCGTCTATTTCGCTATTTTACTTGGAGAGTGAGGAGAAAGTGAGTAACTATCATTTATTTATATAATGCAATTTTCTAATTTTTATCTTAAAGGGTAAGAGATTTTGTAAACGAATAAGGACAGACAGTTATAGGAAAAAAATTTTGAAAACATGTCAAAAACCGGAAAACAGGGAAAGAGAATTTAAATTTAAGAATTATAGGTGTTTTATAGTTGAAGCAAATTTTTAATTTAATTTGTCTAGTGAGAGCTGAGTTTAGACCTGGAAATTTAGTTGGGCCAGGTCATTAATTTTTGAAAATCATACTAATTAATTTTACAATGGCAGATATGCGGCATAAAATTTGAAAAAAATAACTGACTGGAATCGTGGTTGTGTTCAGTTGTAGACATCTTTTCAAAGATTCCTTTGAAAATACTTTTCAAATACATTTTAAATTTTTTTATTGAAAATCTTTTTTATATTTTATAATTAACGATTTCCTTTAAGTTAATTTAAGTACTAGAAAATTAATTGAATGTAATAATTTATTGATATAAATTAGATGAAAAATATTTAATATAAGTGAAAAACTTTCCAAACATGATGACAGAAGAGAAAAAATGAAGGCTTATAAAAATTTTTGAAAATTATTTTCTTTACCAAAACTAGGCGCATTTAACCTTTCACCATCAGCTTTTTAACTTTTATGCCACCTTATTAATCGCATATTAATAAAATGTAATGCAGTTCTAAAGTTAAACTTAAAACAAAAAAAAAACGATAATAATTGAGTTAAAAATTAATTAAAATTGAAAATTGTTTTGTATTCGTGCAAATCAATAATAAAAATGAGAAACAAAGATAAAACTATAGTGAAAGCGACAGTAAAATTTCATATTTTGTATGGATGCGATAAAGTGAAAAACTTCAAATTTAATAAACATAATTTATGTGATAAATTTAGATCTAACCTTAAATTTTTTTTTAGGGTCAAGTGAAGATTCTGCAGGAATAAACAGCAGCAACTATGTACCTGAGCATGCCGGTGAACTAATGTTTATCAGATTTAAAAACAAGAGGCCTTGAGAGAGATATATAAATAAAAGGATGAAAGATAAAAACGGACAAAGCTCAAATATCGAACGTATGTATTCAAAACTGAAAAATGTTTTTGGTCTTAATAACTCAAGGACTTCTAATATAACCACTTAGTTACGCGCAAAATAGCTTTTACACTCAGCTTCTTTGTAATATCAGAGATTAGTTCGCATAATTTACATATAAACAGAAAAGAGTGGTTTGGTGCAAAGTGCAGATTTGACTGCTGGAGAAAGAAGAACACCGTAAGGTACATTCCAGACAATTCTTGAGCTTTAAACTTGAAGCAGCTTGACTACTTATGGAAGCTATTTTTGTTGAATAGCGATTTCTGAACATTCTGAAGTACTTTTCACACTCATAACCTCTAATTTTACAATTTTCCCTTCATTTCTAAAAATAACAATATATTTTTTTTAAATGACTTTAATCTTTAAAAGAAAATTTGCCGTTTGTGGAGTTGAAAACTGAAATTATGTGAAAGTAAATATTAATTAAACCTTAGGATCATTACGTTTTTGTTTTTACATTATAAAAAATAGATGCTTATTAAATTAAAATAATAGAATTTGAAACAATTGTACTTCGGGAATCATAAAAATTTAGAGACGATTAACTTTAAAGTATAACACTAATTAATTATTAGATGATAACAAACCATACATTTCATTAAAACTCTTTATGGTATCACCACAATGTACATTGGATTTTATAATTTTCATAAAATTTTTCCTAACAATAGAAAATTAATCCTTGAGAAAAGAAAATTAATTACCGTTTTTTGAAAATTTTAAAAGTTTTTTTAAATTTTTCACCAAATTAAATTTTTACATTCATACGTGCAGGCATGATGTTATGTTGATTGTTATTTAAAAATACAATAATTAATTGTAGAAAGTTTTTATAAAAATTTGAAGTTTTCTATTTAAAATAATTAAACAAAATTGAAATATCTTACAAGCTTTCTTTTACAATGAAATTGTTTTTAATAGTTCATAGTTGTGATGATAACATTTGGATGGCATCAAATTATATTGAATATTTGTTGTCACACTTATAATTAACAACTTTGAATCCTCAATATTTCATTCTATTTCAATTATATTTCGACGACGTTTAGGCGTCATTGCAATTTTTTCTGCATAATTTCAAAGTAGAATGATACTAAATCAGTTAAAATGTTTTCTCTAAGACAGGAATTTCTGTGTTGTAATTTTAACGTTCTTGCAGCTATATATTCTGCATTCTTAATTTAACACTTGTGAAATATTTTTGAAAATTTCTTTATATGGAAAGTTTTAGAATTCTTTATTGATATCCATGTGTTGCAACAAGAAAGTTGTGTTTCCTTTGAATAAAAATTTATCATAGTCGAATTCCTATTTCAATTCATGTACTAAACACCTGTGCTTTATAAACATTCAATATACTTTTGTAGTTTTTTTTTTTATATAGAATCAATTTCGCATTTAAAATGTAAAATATTCAAACATCTTTGTACATTGCAACTGTTTTAATATGTATTAATTGGCATTTTAAATGATAAAAATAATTCTAAGAGCTAGTGATATAAGAATAAATTACTTACATATCTGGCTAGCTATATGTCTAGTTAGAAAATAAAATTAATTTATGTAATAATTAATGTCATTCGAAATTAAAATGGGAGTGCACATTAATCTACATTTACATACTCGTTTATATACATAAACATATGTGTTGTGTAGTATTTATAAATAGTTGTTGCACAATTTGCACATAGTTACTGCCTTTAGTATTGATATTTGATCTTAAAAAGAACAGGTAATGATTTTGTATGTTATGCGGAATGCGGAAATTGATATTGCATGAAAATAATTATATTAATGGTCAATGGAACAGAATGAAAAATGGGTACACCAATCACAGTAGTTTGTTTTAAATTAATGCTGTACACAAAATTTTCTTTATATAGATAATGTAAAAATCTCGCTAAATGTTTAATATCATTAGTAAATTTTTAGAATTCCATTCAGATCTATTCTAAAATTATTCTCAAATAAATATACCTCAATTTTCAAATTACTTAAAACAAAAAATATGTTTTGTGGCAACTATACAACAGCCAAATTAGTTACATGTGCAAAATTCACATAGTGTACTCATTTCAAATTCTATTATTTCTCAAAAATGTAAATTTTTTTTACTTAAAAAAAGATTCACTTTTGAAATTCCTCATTAGCATCCGCACAATACAAAATACATAAAATATATATAGAAATGTTAAAGCATAGATTAGTCAAAATTACGATTTAACTTAAAAAAAATAAAATATGCAAATTTTAATCCATAAATTACAGATAAATGAGACCAGAAATGCCAACATTTACTAGAGTAATACTGAAATAAACACATAGTTAATTTGCATAGCAAAACTAACATAAATAAAAACTAAAAAATTTCCATTTTCATAATAGGATGTGTGGAAGTACTTCCTGAAAAATCAACGAATTGTAACTGATCTTCTAAAATAACATTAAAAAAATAATGAGATAGTATAGAAAAAAAAACAAACGTAAATTGTGCAGAACAGTGGAACAAAATAGAAAAATTAAAATTTAAAACATTTCAGCATTTTGTTTTTCTCCACCACATATTCTATATTATGTGAGATTAGGAAATGAGATTTTCTAAATTAAAATGTTTTAATAAAATGGGAAAATTTTTAAACAATAATTACAAAATTCTATTAAATATGCAAAATTTTACAAATGTGATAGAGGAACTTTTTTATAATATTCTCCTCAGCATAATGCAATTGCTCAATACAATGCAAATTGCACTCTGTTTTGCTTTATATGGTTTGTTGCATTACAATATTCATTTTTGATTAAAGAAAAGTTTAATTCTCTTCTACTCCCTTTCAAATTATAAAATCTTTGCCATCGTAAAATAATCTCTGCGATGATAAGCTTGTTTCCTGCTTACACCAACAATTTTTTAAATTTTCCAGTATCACCCAATACCTGCAGTATTTCTTCGTGTTCTTCTAACTTCTTAATATAGATCAAAAAACATTACAAGCAAAAATTTATTTCAACAATAATAGATTTTATGAAACTTTTAATACCTACCGATGAAAACAGATGAAGTATGAATTAATAAGTACATTGCGTATTGACCCAAATTAAAAAAAAAGTCAAAAAACAAAAAATAATGAAAAATTAAACAAAGGATAACAACAAATTTGTCCTCCATGAATATCGTATTACATAAAAATCTGCCGCCCACTTGCTATAATATTATAATTTAAAATTAAATTAATCAAAAAAAAAAAAAATCAATTATTTTTCTTTATAAAAATTTATAAGAGAATTAATTAATTTGCGTTGCCTAAACTGTTACATATTGCTTACAACAAGAGTACACAAAATAAGATCACTTTTCACCTTCGTTTCACGCAATGTTATATTGGATATTACAAATACAATACTTATATACAACTTATAAAATAAGCATGTTAACATTTCATTGCTGTTTTTGCAGTTCATGTAAAAAAAAAAAAAAATATTGTAAAATAAATATTTGAAAATATTGTCGAATATTTAGCCGTGTATCAAACAAATTTTAGAAAATATGAAGTATTATAAATATTAAATACGTTGATAATGTTTTAATTGGCATCGTGAAAATAAGAGAAACAGATTTTAATAGTTTACCAGAAATTGTTGTTTAAAAATACTCTTTTGCCAACTGATTTAAGAGATTAAAATAAAAGTTGACAAAATGCCAAAAAAATTACAACACATTTGCTAACTGGACCGAAAATCTAATCTATAATTTGCGGTTCCTATGTGTTTGACTGTTGTCACTGCTAAATCTCGACTATTTATTCCTCCTTTTCTCATTAAAATTATTTTCTAAATCATATTTTTAATTAAATTCAACTTTTATCATTGATTTTGGGATAAAGCTTTGGGAAATCATTTTTTATTTTGATCTTATTTTAGCATTTTGATATATTTTTCAAACAGTTTCTATTTATATTCGCCAAGATATCGAAGATGACTTCATATACTTTTGATAATATCGACATAATTTTAATTAGGTAAAATTCATCCATCCCTTTTTCGTCTCTAAGGAGTGTTCTTAAAGCGAAATATCACCTTCTTTCATAATTTTGCAACTGTAAACAGCAGTAACTATTTTCTTTAAAATTAATAACAACAAAAATGAAAAATGAGTAAATAGTAATAAAATTTTCATTACTGGCAATCCAAAACGAAAAAATTTAAGAAAAATTACTTCCACGCAGCTTGCATTAAATATTGCAACAAGAAATGGTTTAAGGTTAATTTAAGAAAAAAAAATTGAGTTGTAGCAGTCAACTATAGGTCACATTACTTATATTCATTTTACTTATTCCTTGTTATTATTAAAAATGTAAAATTTTCATCAAATACAAAATTTTTTAAGAGAAGTTTATTAAATAAAATTTAAAAGTTAAAGTAAAAATCTACTGGCCAAAATTTTTTCGTTCGACGATTGTATACTATGTATATAGAAAAGAATTGCTTAACATAATATTAAAAATAACAAATAAAAAAAAAAACAAAATTAAAAGAAAAACTGCTATAAAATTGCGCAGGTTAACAATGTTTTGTGCACGGTTAAATCACGTTTTCTTATTATTTTTGTTTTTTAATATTATTTGTAAAAGTTTCGTATTAAATTTAAAATTGGAAATTAATAGCGTACAAAATTTTTTAATTGGAAAATGAAATTGAATCCAATTTAAAAAATTTTTTGTTTTTCTCTTTAAATCTGATGAAAACAAACTGATAATCTTTCTTTTATACCATATTTTTGTTGAAAAGCCATGCCATACTATGACTTGAATTATTTTTGTATTTTTTTCTAATTTTTATTTGTGTTTTTCAAATTCATGAACAATTTATTAAGAAATTAGGTTAAAAAAAAATGTTTTTTTTTTTTTTCAAATTGTAAAATAAAATAAAATTAGCGAGCGCAGAAACTTTGTTTTCTCAAAGCATGTTGAGATCTGATTAAAAATATTGAATGACTTGTTGGCCAACAGTAATATGGCCAATAATGCATATACATGGTGCATTAAAACGATAATGCCATTAAAATTCTTTAACTTCTATTACAATTAAAATCAAAATTAGAAGTGACCAAATTTTGAATTTAATTAATTAAATTAATATTTATTTTAATTGCAGCACTCATTGCTATATACATTATAACACAGGTTGTGTGTGTGTTTGGAGCGTTGATTCACAGCGCAAAAAGGAGCCTGTGAGAGGTTACGTTCTCACAGCAGAAAAACTACGGGGAATCTATTCCTACAAGATAATGTAAATCAAGAGAAGGTTAGGTCTTGATAGAACAATTTAGGCTAGATATTTGGAACGGGGGTACAATATCAAATCAATAAATCCCCATGTATACAATCTAATGTAGCACAGATTTAACGCTTTAAGGAACTGTGATAGAATTAGAGCCCAATTACAAAATTGCATATGAAACTCAACCAAGAATTAATGAAAATAAAAAAAACAGTGATCTCCTGCAAAATGCTGTTTTCAATTTAGCATTTGGAAAGTATTGGCCTCTCGATGATGGTGCTCTGGGGTAAGATAATAGAAAAAGAAAGATGCTTTGAATGGATTTAATCGAAAAGAAAACAATATTGGGTATTGTCACGTTTTCATTCAAGTTTCTTTTCAACAGACGTCTCAAAGTTTCGGAAAAAAAAAACCCGGAAAAACTCATCAATTTGTTTGTAACCTACAATCCAACTAATATTAACAGTTTTGGAAAAGAAAAATAATCAAGCATAGTAATATTATAGTAGTATTGTTGACTGTTTGTTGAATGAAAGTAAAATATGAAAATATAAAACATTAGAGAATTTAAATATCGAATTAATCTTATAAACAAATTTTAAGAATTAAATTTAAATTATTAATGCGCAATGTGCTTTACAAATTCATAAAAAATCAAATACAAGTTCTATATTTGAAATTGTTAAAAAATTACTTAGTAATTTATTATTAGAATATTTGAATTTTTTTAAACTAAATTACCTATATTAATTATTTTGAAATACAAATATCTGAACTGTACTAAATTTATAATATGTTGGCATTACAACTTATGTAAATTTTGACATAATGAAAAATTATATTTACTCATAACAAATATTTAAATTTTCAAATTTATTATTCTTTGATATTTAAATATTTTCAATATTAGTAAATCATAAATTACATTAATAGTATTAAATTATTCTAATAAATTTAATAGATCGATACAACGATAAAAAAAGAAACTTCAACATTTATAATAAATTTCAATAAGTTACTGTGGGCATAAAAATATTAAAATAAAATTAATTAATTCGAATTAAATAAATGCCACATTTTTTTTAACAAATTACGTAACATATTATTAATTCTAAAAATAATTATTAACATTATTATAAAATTTATAATATATCACTTTTTATTTGGCTTTAATATTCTCCTATAGCAAGTCCATAAAATTTTTTTGTAACATTGCCATAACATTAAATCATAAACTAGAAAAAAAACAAGATATTTATTCAAACAAGAACAATCATAAGTACCCACACATTTAATATTTCAATTCTTAATATTTATTACAAAATATAGAAAAAAATAGATTTTCATTTAAAAAGTTTTCAATTAACATTAAAATAATAATTCAAATTTATTGGGTTGGATTAAGAAAATATTATAAAGAAATGTTGAAGAGTGGTTGTTGAAATTTTGTAATAATTCTGTAGAATAATATTGGAAAAATTAGAATTTCGCTGTATATAAAAAATTTTGCATAGTAGTACTTCGCATATTCTAAGAATCCATATTCCGAGCACACTTTCTAAGTATTATCTTAAAAAAAACGTACACCATTCCTTTATTTTAATGTTATTATCAAGAAGATTAGAAAAGGAAGGTGATTTTAGTGCGTAGCAAAGGTGAAAAAAAAACTTTGTGGACAAAAGTTCATAAAAAAATTTGAAAATTTAAAACCATTTTAATTTTTAAATGTTAAAATTGTCTAAATGGGTTTGTCAAAATGACGTATTAATATTTATAAATGACCTTTCAATAATGGAAGATTAAATTCACCATATAGTTAAGAACTACAAGAATTTTTTAATCTATTTTATTTTACATAATGTTGTAGACTTCTAATTTTGTTAATAATGTAATATTTTAATGTTAACTTTAATATAAAATAAATTTAATGACATGATAGTGATGACATGATTTAATGACAATTACATGTTGATAATAATTATTGAATATCATAATTGTGAATTTTTCTTCTCTTAAAATAATAAAATCTGTTCATTTTATGTTATGAAAAGAACTTTTTTCCTCTCTCGAATAGTCAAATGTCACAACATCAGTCATAATATTTTTGTTTTTATTGAAATTTTTCTCTTCTCTCTTACAATAAAATTTACTCGGCTATTATGATTTCACTATTGAAAGTGAAATTACAAATTATTTTATTATTCAATTAATTAATATTTAAATGATTCTATTTTTTAAATAAATAAAAATATTTTATAACCGTGAAAGCAAAATGTTTTTCGATTGTTTTTTTTTTAATAATCTATAATAAATTAATTTGCGTGTTTTTTTTTTGTCAAATGAAGATAATAAAAATATTTTTGTGTATAAAAAAAAAAGCAAATATAAAATTTCTCTCTAAATATTGGCATCACAATAGTTTTTCATAACTAGTTATTTGCCAATATTCGCATATTTTTAATATTAATTTAAAATATTCTATTGTGACCCCAAAACAA
Organism: Condylostylus longicornis; assembly: GCF_029603195.1. Classification (NCBI taxonomy): domain Eukaryota; kingdom Metazoa; phylum Arthropoda; class Insecta; order Diptera; family Dolichopodidae; genus Condylostylus; species Condylostylus longicornis. The sequence goes on along the minus strand of NW_026577971.1, from coordinate 500,565 downwards.
TGTCATGTTTTCGCTTTCTTTTAAACGATTTGAAAAGCTTTTAACAATAATTTTCTATGTTTTTTTTTGCTACTACTCGTAAAACATTTAATAATGTTTTTTATTTATAAATATTGTTTTTTAAGCTATATTTGCTTCGAAATAAATCAAATTTATATTTAAAAATATTTTTAATTATAATTAATCTTTTAAGTTAAATAATTAAGTTAATTAATTAAGAATAATTGAATATTTTAAGAATTATTTTTTAGGTTAAGAGATTTATCACTTGTATAACTAAGCATTTATGTATAAAAGTTGAACATAAAGTAAATTTTATTATCGTAATAGTAATTGAAACCAGTAGTAAAAAATGCAAATTTAGAAATGCTACATGTAGAAATTTAAAATCTTATTTTTCTCAAAAATTTACGACTTAATTTCAAATTAGAAAATGGAAAAAAATGAAAAGTAAATTAAAACTAATTGAAATACTTGCTTGCAAAATTTTTCATCATAATTATTATTTAAATGCAATCTTTAAAGAAAAAAAAGTTTTTCTCTTTTAATCTTTTAATTCCAAATGCATTTCCGATTCCTTATTAAAAATTACAAAATATTAAAACAAAAATTTCAATTTCAAGAGCTCAAATATTTGAATTCAACATTTTTCTTTTTGTGTAAAATAGTGAATTCTATAAGTTTTACTATATAAAATCTCAATGATACAATATAATCAATCCTAAATATCAATTTTTTCTTAGATTTCTAACCCAAATTTTCATTTAAATCAATTAAAATATTATGTTAAACACAATTTAAGCATATATACAAAATTATTGTTGTATTGATCACATGACTTTTACTCCATCATATCATATTTATTAATAATCATTTTTCTTTAATATCAGCTGGCAATATCAGCCCACTTTCCAATTCAATAATATCACATTAAATATATACGGAGTATAAATACTAGATGATCAAAGTCAAGGTTAATTTCTTAATTTTTTTTTATTTTGTTTGCTATAAAAATTTCTTAAATTAATTCTTTTAAATCTAAACTATGAATGAACAAATTAAGACAACGATTAAAAAATTACATTTAAAATTAAATTGAAGATTTCACTGCGGTTTGATCGATTTATCATATTTAACTTTTCCGTTTGGCACTAATTCCTAATGTTGTACTTCTTATTTTATTATGTCTTTTTTTGTTTTCCATGTTCCAGTCCGCAAATTAATAATAAAAAAACATAGATACGGTAGCACTTTCCAAAAAACGAAATTTTGCACACTATGTGGCCAATAATATCAAAAAAAAAAAATTTATACTATAATAAAAAAATTTATTGTGTTTAAATAAAAAAGAAAAAATTAGAAAAAAAAATTAGCATGCTTGCCAGTCAAACAGTTTCTGTTGTTTTTTATGTTATTGTTGTTGTTTTTTTTTTCTAAATCGTATTTCAAATGTTATTAATTTTCTGTTTGACAAGCTGTCAACATAATTCAAACTAGATAATTTAATTTTCTATGAATTTTTTATTTTATAAAATTTTTAAGCTAATAATATGGAAATATGAAAAGATCAAAAATATAATAAAAATTTAAATTAAAAAAGACAAAAAAAAAATGTCATAAAAATTTTAATATTTTTCATTGTGAATGGTTTAGATTAGGCTTTTGGAAACAATATTTTGGTGATTTTGATTATTTTAAATATCGTTAATGAATTGGCGTGAAAAATTGATCTTGATTGCGCGGTCTACTGAAATTCTTATGAAATGGAAATTTGAATTTATTATAAAAATTATTATGTATTTAATTCCTTTAAATATTTAAACAAATGGAAAATTATAGAAAATTTGTAAATTTGGAATTCCGTTTAACATAAAAAGGAAATCATCAATTCCGCTTAATACAAAAAGGAGAGCTGCTACAATTACAAAACAGCCAAATATGCAAAGTCAAATTTCTATACATTTTTATAATGCAGAAGTGTTGTGAAGTACTAATAAACAATTCAAAATATATTCAAACCGAACTGTTTCGAGTTCGATTGATTTCTGTCATAAGTAAGGTTCTGTTATGTATTAAAATATTTCAAAACCGAACCCAGCAGACGGATATTGATTGGTTCTATTGATTGAGGATTGTCAACCAAATTCTCTTCCATAAAAAAAATATTACTTTATCACTCCTGCTCTATAAATTGTAAATGAAATTAAATATTTAATAATTTCTTTTATTACCAAATTTGAACAAATTCACAAAAACCATTGCTAAAATGCCAAAATTCTTTTCATTTAATTTGATCACATTGATCACTTAAGTAACAAAAACCGTGAATTTGTACTTTAATTTTTCATTCCTTTGTTTTTTTTTTTCTTTCTTTCCAATTTCCAATACAAATTTTTAATTAAACTTTCTAAATGTTCTCACGGTTATATTGGTAATCATTTCATCATTAATAACCCACATAGTACAAGTATTAAGGTAAATTCTGTGAGTTCAATTTTCTCTTGCATCCACGGATCGTCTTTCATTTTAAAATGGATAATGTACTATAACTAAAGGCGAATTTCTTATTTTTGTTTCTTTTTGAATTCTTTCAATAAATAAGAAAATTTTCTACATCAAAATTTCCAATAAATGGGACAAATATATTTTCTGTTGACCAGGGCATATGAACTAAAAAAAAAAAACTACTAACACACCAACCTAAATTTTATGTGATTCAGATCGTTTAGTAAATGGTTTTTATTGACTTTAAAAGACTTTTCCCATACAAGAAAGAGAAGAAAAAGGAGTCAGAGGTGCTGTTTGTTTTCTGTTTTTGTTGGTTTTCAATAAATTTAGCCGTCAATTGTGGAACGGATTAAAAAAGAAAAAACAGGAAAAAAATTGTATTTATTTCAGATTTTATATTGCAAAAACAAAATTTATTCCACCCATCCTTTTTAGGTATTGCACTTGTTGAAATTTAACATCGCACATTTTAAACAACAACGAAAGAAATATGAAGAAAATCTGGTTTTTTACATTTTATGTATTTTCTTTCTACATTCTGCAGTATGTATTCTCTCGACATTACTGTGAGATAGGAGAAAGATCACAATTCATGTTGTGGTTTAAAAATGTGTTAGGAGAGACCTACACGCATGTGGCTTTTATATTGTCAGATATTTATTCATATAATTGAAAGAATTTAATTGCAGATTGGACATACTCAGAATAATGCGGTTTAAGTTTGCTCCGATTGTGCCTTTAAAAAATATTAGTTATTGCTCAGTAACGACACTAAAAATTGTGATTTGCAGATGAACTAATAATATTTTGTCATAAGGATTTAAGAGATTTCAAATGCCGTCAAATGAGAGATATTTTATTCACAATTCAATCGGGAAAGTTCCTCATTTTCTTGTTTTTTTTCTGTATACAAAAAATTTCAGATCGATATAGAGGATTTCAATGTTAAACTTTGTATTCTTTTTCTTCTTAAATGCCTTCAGGCCAATTTATTCAATAAATTTTTGTCAAAGATGAATCTGGTTTTTGTACACGTATAGTTCATATGTACATATAGAGTACACAAACTTGCATTAGGCTCTTTTTTCCTTGTTTGATTATAAAAGAGAAACTGGAACAAAAAGGGTACAAGTACAAGCAATAACGATGAAAGATGATAATTAAATCCCTTTCATTACAATCAGAATTTCTCTTTTAAATTGTGTTTGATCACAAAAAAAAACAAAAAGGAACAATCTATGTTGATGAAAACACGAAATACCTGCATAATGCAGAGGGGAAAAATCAATGACAAGTATTTCGTTGACAGAATGTGACAGGTGAATAAATTTTTTATTTTTGATAAAAATTTCAATAAAAGCCCCCTCCTGTCTTATTAATTGAAAGAAAGTCGATAAAGAAAGGAGTTCTTTTTATTTTTCAGATGTTAAAAATTTAATTGAGCGTTTAAAATTCATTGCAAATGAAAAGAAACAAAGAAGAAAAATGTTTGAACAGGGATTTAGTAAAATGAAATCAAAAGTAATGGAAATTTTTATGTATTTTATGTGAAGCGTTATTTATATGTTGTGTTAATTTCAAAATTGCAGTAATACTGCATTCAATTTTAACTTATGATTATTTAAATTGTGTATTAATTGTGCTGCGAAAATGCAGCTGGTCAGATACTAAAGGTTAATGGTGCTCGCTATCGCAAGATGATAACCCAAGTTTTAGTATCAATAGTAATTTTGAGGTTAGGGATTTTTGAACGAATTTTGAGGTTAGGAATTTCCGAACCGCGGTTTATCGCAAGGATGAGTGTCTGCTTCTACTACTATATGGATGGAAAAAAGACAAGAGTAAAAATTTTTGAAAACGAAAAGATGTATGATATTTTTAGAGTTTAAAAGTCTTCACTATACTGAACATGTTTCTTAGCTCTTCCAATAAACTCCCATATATAGGAAGTTATTGTTAATGTTAAATATTTCCCTGATTCTATAATTTTATAATACCAAATTTTTCCATAATACTTTCGTGTTTAATCAACTCAACTAAAACATATTGTATATCTGAAATTCTCATTGTTGAAACATAACCACACTTTCAATCTTAATTAACTGAAACAAACAAAGAAGCTTTAACCAATATCAATTAAATGGCTAGTTAGAAGAGCATATGCAATCATGAATAATCATTGATGATTGATTTGATTCTAATATAGCATCAAAACATAGTTAACGTGCTCAATATTACAGTTAGTTTTCTTTTTTTTTTTAGGTTAGAAGTTTGAGGTAATTATAAAAATCAAAATTTTAAAAGATTACTGTTAAATATTTAGGCTTTTAAATGAAAACAAACTTTATAGGTAATCATTTTAGTAAAAAACAGTGAATTGCCTAAAGTCTTTGTTTAATTATGAAGTTTTCGAAATCTTTTCTATTAGAAATTTTCTTGCTTTTTCTTTTTCCTCTTATTTTAACCTAGTAACACAAAAATGTTGATTAATATAATTTTGTAGCATTTTTTAAAATCTATTGACAGCTCTCTTAAATTATTGTTTATCTGTTTTTTTTTTTGAGAGAGAGTATAGAGGTATTAATTATAATATTATAATGTATAAAATTTTAAAAAAAATAATTTGGAAGCAAGTTGAAAATTAATAAAAATATTCTTATTCTATTATCATTAAATTTGGGAGAAATTCCTAGAAAATGAATGCAGTGAAAAGAGTCAAAGAGATGCTCTACAATAATGTGCTCTTTGTTCTGTTCGAAATTTATTCTATCACAATAACACTATCATGCAATTCTAATATTCTAATTTTCATTCCAACATCTACCAAATAAACCAAAATTTATTTACTGCTATAAAAAAACTATCAGAGTATAAAATATTTCATAATCGGAAAATAAAAAAAAGAGTTTTTGCTACTCAAGAATCAAAACCAGTCATTATAGTTGCATTACGACATTACTATTATACTGTCATTATAAATTTAATTTTAAAAAATAAATAAAATTAATTCAAGAAAAACTTTAGGAGAAAGAAAAGGAAAAAGACAACACATTTCTTTTTGAAAAAGAAAGCAATTTTACAATTCAAACCACAAAATAGTTGTGTTATGACATTAACAACAATGTAATGATATTTAGTTTTCAATTGCATAACACTGTTTTTAACTTTTTCTCATTTTGATGTTCAACAGTTTCACATAACACAAGAGAAGAAAAGAAAATGTTTTTCCTCCTGATTTATAGTTACGCTTATCTTGATTCACATTATCGTTTTTTAAATGATATTTTTTTTTTTCTTAAAATAAATTTATTTGAGTAAGGGGAAAATTAAATAAATAATAAATGAGAAAATACTGAGATTATTCCCGTTAATTTTGAGTTACTAATGAAAATGTCATAACAAGACGCCACCAAGAGAAATTAATGTAAAAAAATTTTACAAACTCATTTGAGAAATGATGCATGGATAGTGACACGTTTAGTGAAGAGCGATTATTAAAAACAAAGGGTCTTGAGTCCAAACGCCCGTCGGGTCACCCGTTGAAATGTCATGCAATGTTAGTACAAAATTAATACCATAAAAAATAATTAACATATACCGTAATATCCAATATAATACAGTCAGTCGACAACTGATGAATGCCATAAAACAGATAAGCTTATATGTAAAAATAGTTCAGAACAATGCCTATTCGGAACGAGATCTTACGGGAAAAATATCTTATCATTTGTCTATATGACAATTTCAACAAGTCAACAACATAAGTGAGTAAATTTTGAACTATCAATCATATACCAAATTTTTAATACTAATGTTAATAATTAACATTACATTATATAAAAACATTTACTTGTAAGACAAAAATTTCTTTACTAAAAATGTACGCATTAAATAAAATTTTACTGTCCATTGCCATATTATATGCAAGATGGTTTAAAAGGAAAATAATTCACAATTGTGAAAATTTTCAATGCATATTTTTCATTTATTATAATCAGGCTTGTTGACAGAAAATATTTAACAGTCACAATCATAACAATAGATGAAATTTTATTAACAAAAATCTTTTATTTATATGCAACATTAAAAACAAACAAATTAAAACTGTGATTCCATCTATTAATATTCAACCAAACACTAATAATAAAAATAAATGTTATACCAATAAATTTTCTCCTGTTTTATTATAAGCTGTCATCTCACACTAAAAACTCGTTTTTTATATTAAAATTCGATTATATAAAATTTCTTAATAAAAGAAATAAATTTTCCACAATAATTTTTTTTTTATTAATTACAGTATAATAATAAAAATTCAAATTCATATAAGCATAATAACTAAGCATTTTCATATGGCATACTAACTTTTCACCCACACTATATTCAAATTAATCAACCAAAAAAATGTCATTAAATTTTAAGAGACAACAAGACAGTAAATTTTATTAGGCTCAAAAGAAGCTAAAAGTGAAAAATTATTAAACAATATTGGCGCCATGCAACCAAAATTAGGAAGAATTATAAACATGTATGCAATGCTACACATTTTTACAAGCAATTGATTTCAGTAGCTAATCAGTTGAGAAATCGCAATGACTATTGAGATATTGCATTCTGCCGCTTTAAAGTTAATTTAAATTACAAATACCGAATACAAAATATCAAAAAAAAAAATCTCTTTTACAGTACGTATAACAGTAAAGGTAACAGTACCTTTTCTACCTGTATCACAATTTTCTATACTAAATTGAAATTTACTATTCTTATCACAATCAAATTACTAACAGTAAAGAAAATTTCCTTTTCGGAACAATTTTATTCTAATTTAATTCTATGATGAATTTTCATCCTCTTCTCCCACTAATCCACAGCTGTCACAAAATACAACTGTCATTACTCTCTCCCACCAATTTACAACGGGTGTTTTTTGCTTTGCTTGAATTTGTATAAGAAAATAACGTTATATATTAAAAATCTTTCACTTTATAATTTTTTACCATTAAGATTTCTGTTTGAAAATGCAATTATTCTCTGTTAATTATAGAGTTCCCGATTCTGTAAAGAATAATGTAGAGAACTATGCAATATTCCTAAGAGAATATTGCAATGTTCAAATACTATTTTTAATTAAATAACAATAGTTGAACATTGCTATCATGACAGTAACGTGAGTCTTCCTAGCATTAATTATTCTATATGTATATACATATGTATATAATTTCCTTTACAAATCAAACAATAAGATTTTGACATAAAATGTATAAACAACAAGTTAAACTATAATTTTGACTTTATAATTATTTTTTACATTTTCAACAAAATTAAATCAGTCATGCTAGTAAAATTTAAAAAAACACAATCCACAAGAAATGTGCAAGAAAAGATGAATGAATTTTTAATTTTTTTTTGGGTTTTTTCTGCTTTTTTTTCAAAATATAATTGAAATTTCCAATTAAAATGATCTCACAATTGTTGTGCCGAAAAAAAAAATTTTCATTTTACTTTTCCTTTCAGTTTAACTCCTATTAATTAAATTTGATGATTGTATTTGAGCTGAGAACTCCGCAATACACACACACACACACACACACAGATTAAATGAATGAATTTTTTTTTTAGACAATGAACTTCTTTACAATTGAATTTTTTTTTTAATTTTCTTCTTCATTAAATTTAATTTGTTTTGCGTTAATGAATGTGGTTGCACTTTCATTCATACTTAATTTTCACAAGTCATGCATTTTTGTGTAAATTGCAATTACCTTGTTATAAAATTAATTAAAATATACAATTAAGTGTTTTAAAATGATCCAAGATTGAAATGATTCACCCCCAAAATTCAAGATTCACCAAAAAAATTTGATATTCATTATGAAAAACAAATGTTTCGGTTTTTTACTGTTTTACCCATAGCGCTAGGACTAAATTACTTTTAAATCAATTTACTTACATGGCAATTACTCTCCAAGAAAATTATATTTTTAATATACATATGTATTTGTTTTTCAAAATATTTGAATAGTTCTTTGCTTAATAACCATCAGCCTATAAATTTCACCACGAAATTATTTTTATTTGAAATTTACCACGATTAAAACTATTTTTTTTGCTCCTCATTCAACCGTACATGTTAGAGTATAAAAACAAAAACAAAAGAAAAATATCTATAAAAAATATATAAAAGATCCCTGCAGTGTTCTTGAATATTTCATTTTTCAAAAAAAAAAAAACAAAATTTGTCATCCTACAGGTAAAATAAATATCTAATTGGATAATTGTTTCTATTATATTACCCAAATATTTTATATTTCTTTTGAATCCTCCAATACCTCCATATCCAATTCCCATATATCATTTAGTTATTTTTTGTATCCTATGTGATATCATCTTTTATAATATCGTAACTAATTTTAAAAAAAAAATAAATATTTGTATATGACCCTTCTTCTTAACATCGGTGGTCCACATAAATTCCACTGAAAGGGGAATTGGGATATTCATATACGCATACTTAATTTGAATTCTACATTTAAAATTAGTGAGTATGTATATATTATTGTTCCTACATCCAGAATTGAAAAAAAAAATTTATTTGCTGCCGAATGCCGACACCAGCTTGTAATAGATATTTATTTTTCTTTTCTTCTAAATGAGAAAAAAAATAATAGTAATTTTTACAGAGAATTTTTTGACACCTACACAAACTAACAATATTATAAATTTTGTTCTATTGCCCTGTTGTTACTATTGTCGCTGTTACAGCAATAAATGTTTTATGAATAGAGAAGACCAATAGACAATTATAAGAGTAATGTTAACACACAAGTTTTAATAAAAATATTTTCGGTGTCCAAGCATTTAATATTTTTTAACATTTAATTTAAATAGAGAACGTGGGATCATTATTTCGTTTCGTTTAATGACCGCCCTAAAATTTTTTCCTTTAAGTTCTTTTAATTGTTAATTTATTTTTTATTCTAATTTGATTCTTTCTTAGTTAAATTTTAATTTCTAATTTTATTTTATTTTATTCAACAATAATAATATACTGTAATAAAATTTATAAAATTTACGTTAAATTTTAACTCAGTAATCACGTAAATTTATCTCAGTGATTATTATAATAATTAAATATTTTTATTTAGTATTAGTACCACAGCTGGTAGAAATTTTTGTTATGTTAAGATTAGTACCATTAAATAATATTGGGCTAGTAGACAATATTCTGATAAACATACATTGTGTTAGCCAATATACATTTTTCTTAATATGTATGCTCGATTTGTAAGATTTTTCTATTTTAATATCGTTGGTATTATGGTAGAGTTACGAAAATACTTTTTTTATGTTTCGAAAACAACATATTTAAAAATTTACACAATAATGGCAATTTGCAGAGACATGTAAAATTTACAACGTTATTTTTCCGAAAATACTAGCGTTAGAGTTACGAGAGTTCTTTAGAAAGATAGCTTAGAAATTTCTTAATTTTTTTGTATACACAACTCAAAACTTTCAAAAAATACAGTTACATGACTCTTCCATAATACCGATGATATGTCTATTTTATTATTAATTTGAAATATTTTATTAATTTTTATTATTTTTCTTTATACTTATTGTCTATTATAAAAAGCTTGCAATATTTTGAATCATGCAAAATTAACATTTTCTCTATATTATGCTACATACTCATTTTCATATCAAACATCAACAAATAGTTTCAATACAATTCAACTCATATCATACAATTGTAGTAAATACACTACATATATGAATAATATGAAGCATAAGCATTTAAGAGTTTTTCCTTTTATCAGCTGTTATTGTGTTATCATTATCAACAGTAGTATCACTGTTATATTTTTATTTTGTTTTCTTTTCGGCAAAGCAAAAAAAAAAATGTTGCAACAAACAATAATAGAAAAATATTAATACGAGTAAATAAATTGGAATGGAATTTTCAATTCAATTCTCTATTTCTCTTTCTTTTTGCTTTCATGGTGAAAAAACTCAAATCATACAAAAATTTCCTTTAACAAAAAAATCGTGGAATGAAAGAGTAATAATTCAATTCTCTCTTTTCAAAAAAATTTAAGCTTTATTTTTTTCTAAACCTAAACAAAAACAACAAAACAACATTTTTCATTTCATTGCAACAAAAAAAAAATTAAAGAGAGCATTAAAAAGAAGTTTGGTTTTTCTTTACTCAATACAAGAAAGAATATTGAAGAAGGATTTTTGTTGGTTTAGTTTTAATCGAACATTCGGAGCGCGTTGATCGTAATTTAGAGTTTAGTTTAAATTAAAAAAATTAAAAATTATTTTTTTTTGTAAATATTTTTTTTTTTATCTGTTGTACCGTTCTCAGTATATATGTACGTTAAAGCAAAAAAAAAAATACAATTTAATGTGACAAATTTTAATTAATTAATTTGATATTAAAACAAAAAAAAGAATAAATAAAATTATTTCAAAAAAAAAAAAAATCTGAAATTTTGTGAAAATCAAAAAAAAAAAATTGTTAATCTCATATTTTTGGTAATTAAAAGTAATCAAAACAAGAAAAATTGAATACATAAATAAATAAAGATAACGGTGAATTAAACTTGCTAATGTACATGTAGGTATGTGAAATTATAAGTAAAGCTGAGAAGAAAAAAAAAACGAGGGAAACAAAGTTTGAGTTCTTCTTAATTAATTGTGCCTGCTTTATAAATTTTTATGGAAAATAAATTAAACAGGGTGCATTTTTCAAAAAAAAAAACAAAATAAAATAAATTTTTGAATTTTATAAAAATTATTTTTGCCAAATTTAAAATAAAAATTTATTATTTAATATTTTAGTACAATAAAAGAAAAAAATTGAAATTTTAAAATGCAATAACCAAAAAAAAAATCCGGAAATTTTTAATAGCAATATTGACCCATACATAAAAACAAGGATATTAAAAACATATAAACACACAATAATATTTGGATAACTACATTCATACATATATATATATATATATATACGCTGTACTTATGCAATTATTATATTTGCATATATACATATGTATATATTAATACACATGTATTAATATACATGCATAGAATTATTTCTACAGAAAATAGTAAAAAAAAAGAATACTAGTTTTATTTTCATGACCATAAGGCGCGGAAAATCAATATTAAAAAAAAAATCACATAAAATTTAATATTATATGCTTTATTTATGTATAAAATTTACGTGCAGATGTATATGCAAAATATATGTAATATTGTATATATATTTGTAGTGTAAAACGCATTATTCTCTTCTTATTCTTAGGAGGATAAGAAATGAATTGAATAGAAAAAGCAAGGTGTTCGCTTATGAATAGTGGGTTATTATTATTTTTTTAGAATTAATCACAATATTTTAATATAATAATATTGAATGGCATTTATGTACATATATGTACATGAATTTGATTACAATATCGTATAAAAAATTACTTAAATATAAAAATATAAACGCAACTACAAAGAATAAATAATCCGTAACAAAGAAAAAAGAACATACTTACAACTAGAAACAATTTGCATTTTAAGCAAAAATATGAAAAATATTAGAATTAGTTTTATTTTATTCTAGATTTCTACAAGAACCTTGGATTAAATCAGGGTGGGTGTACAGAACCTTTTAATTGTGGATACTTAGTCATTTTTTTTTTATAATTTTACAAAATCAAAGCGAACAATTATTCAATGTAATTAAATTTAAGTTTCTGGATGAAGAAGAATCTTCTTTCCAAATCATTAATAATTTGAACATAATCAAGTATAATTGAAAAAATTTTTTGTTACGAATAAGTTACTCGATCAAATTGTTTTTAATATTAAAACTTCACTTGATTTAATTTATTCTTTTAGAATAATTAAAAATTTATTTTTAAATTGAAGCTTTTTCTAATCATTAATTAAACAATATTTTATTTTATTAAATTATTGTTAATTAATTTTATTTTGCGTGTTGCCAACAATATGCAAAAATACGAATACACAAGATTCGAAATATTCGAAAATTTAAATTCGAATTTTATTCCTAAAATTCTGATTTAAAATTAGAATTAAGAAAATTATATATATATATATGTAGGTATATGCGATTAAATTTAGTTGAATTCACAAAACTGTCATGGTTAATAACACTAGCCAATGCAGCGTTTGTATCATAAAATTAGTACATTGCTCTCTTAATTACTTAATTAAGAAGAAGTTTAATTATAATAACCTACTTGAAAATATCAAAATCAAATTTTTAAATTTTAAATCATTTAAATTTCGTGTATTTCTGCTATATGTAAATAATTTTCATTTTGCAGGCACCACTCTAAGGAAAATCATATTTTTAAAAAAAATTTTAAAGAAATAAAAAATTATAGCATGTTGTTTTTTTTAAAATTTGACATTTAAAAATCATTTAAAAACCAATATCAAATAAAACAAAAAATTATTTAATGAAAGAAAAAATTTTCGAAAATATTAATAAAAAAAATAAATGGTAAATTGTCAGTATTACAAACGCGGTTTCATTTAACTAAGAAAATTTATTTGTGAGAAAAATTTTTAGAAGAATATTGTAAAAGTGCAACGTTAGAATTTTATTGTTACATGTTAAAAAATTCCCGAATTTAATTGAAAAAAAAAACAAATTTAAATAAGTGTGAACTTGATTAGTAAATGTAAAAATTTTGAATACCTATAGTGATTAGTGTTTGAAACAGAGAAAAATGTAAAATAGAAAAAATTTTTTTATTTATGAAAAGTGTCTATGTTATTAAAATTTCATAAAATAATTATAAATGTATATTAAATATTTAATTAATTAATTAATAATGAATAAATCAAAATCTACAACAGCCATTTCAGATGGCGGAGGTGGCTTTAATGTTACCCCATCAAATACAAATTCATCACCAAATCAATCGAAAGAAATTGATTCAATACAATCATCAAAAGATCAACCAATAATTAATAATAATATTAATAAAAAACGTAAATCATTAATTTTATGCGATATTAAAAATGAAAGTAATGATGATAATCATTTTGATAATGATGACATAGATGATGATGATGATGATGATGATGATGATATAATTTTTGTTGATAGTAGTGATGATCCTGATAATGAAATATTATGTAATAGTTTAACAACTGTTGTTGGATCAGAAAAATGTTGTGATTCAATAAAAATTTTAAACAGTACAACAACATGTTATGATTCTAATAATTATAATAATAGTATTAATAATAAAAATAATAAAAGTAATAATAGTAATAATATAATATTAAATAATAGTAATAATAGATTTCAAATAAATAATCGCCATGTTAAATTAAATCAACATCAAGTTGAATATGATAGCCAAGGTGAAGAAGAAGGATTTATTGATTCTAGTATGGAATCGGCAATTGAAATAAAAGAATGTTGTACAAATAATATACAAAAGAATACAAAAAATTCAAAAAAATCATCTGAATTTAAAATAATTAAAAATAATAAAAATTTTAATAAATTAAATAAAACAATAATTAATAATGATGGTGATGGCGGTAATAGTAGTAGTAGTAATAGTAATAGTAATAGTAATAATATTAATCATGATAATGAAAATGATTTAATTGATATTGATCATATTGATGATGGTGATGATGGTGATGATGATGATGATGATGATAATAATGATAGTAATCATATAATAAATAATGATCATAATATTAAAAAAATAATACAAAATATGAAAAAATTTAATAATATAAAAATGAATAATAGTAATAATGATAATAGTAATAATACAAATACAATAACAAATATTAATAATGTAAGTGATAATATAAAAAGTGCAAATGATTTAATATGCTATTGTTGTAATCGTGATGGTTGTATTTCATTAAAAGATATTTTGAGTGCATTTAATGCACCAATATCAGAAGAACAAGCATGGGCATTAATATTTCAATTAGTTAAATTATATCGGGATTCAATTATTAATGCATATACAAATGGATTAAGATGCTGTAAAGTTAGTGTACCAAATAATTTGGATAATTTAAGTATACATTTGGATGGAAGCGTTCATATTAATTATAAAAAAGTTAATAGTAAGTGAAATTTTTAATTTTTTTTTTTTTCTGAATTATAATTGTCTCGTATGAAATTGCATTGAATTTTTCTATTTATACTTTAAGAAAAACCCCACCTATATTTTTGATTGAAAAGTATTTTATGAATTATTTACAATATAGTTTTACATATTTACTTCTATCTTCTAAAAATCTCCAGTACCTGTTAAGTAACGTTAGTAATTCTTTAAATGTACCAAGCCTGTATATTAGTTATACTAACCTATACCATCATTTTATAACAAAAACCTATTTACTATATGTGGAACACCTTATTAAAGTTATAAGATTGGCCGATATTTCAAAAAAATATACATTAATCAACTTAACCACCTTAAATTTTATTGTTCTCTTTTTGTATATGTACACTTTAATTACAAAGTGTAGTTATGGAGGTATCATGCTCGCTGTATACAAAACATGAGAAAAAAAAATGTATTGTTTTCGTTTAACAAAATGCAAAAACATTCATAAAGTAAAAAAGAACGATAAGGGAACCTTAATTTCGCGTGTTTCTTCAAATTTACTCGTTGATTTTTGTTATATTGTTCAAGGACGAAATAATAATGCAGGTGTGATTATGTAGAAAGAGTAAAATAAGTTTTATTAACAATAAGAAATAAATAAGAAAAAAAAAATGTGTGTAATAACAACAAGATTAAATTTTTTGCGCAAAATGGAAGCATAAGTAAAAAAGAAAAATTATCAAATTGAGAAATTTAATGTTAAGTATATTATGGGGATTATTCATCTTCGTGAAATTATGATGAAAATAATTTTATGTACTTACAAAAAAAAAAAAATTTAAATTTGTAATCCTGCAAATTGAATTTTGAACAAGATTAGATTAGAATTTAAAAATTTACATATTCTTGACACAAAATAAGAATCAGAGGTTGTATTAGGTTCTTTAAATGCCCGAACAACAAATAACAATAAATGCCGTAATAAATGAACTTGTGCAAGCTAGGTTTGAATCTGCTATATACTAATATTTGATAATTGTCTCGTATTTCATTTTAAGTATGTTTGGCTAAGTATACATTTACAACGGAAACTGGATTTTTCTCTTATAAACTACATTTAATTGTCTGTTGATGCTCATTCTGTCGCATGTTAATTTTTGTCAATTCAAAATGGCCTTATTTTTGATGCTCGTTTAAAAATTTTTATTTTGGTAAAACTTCACGCAATCCTTATAATATTTGTGAAATAAAAATGTGACTACATTAAGTATTTCCATAAAATTAATCCTTTAATATTATGAAACTTTGTTTTTTGTTCTGTAAGAAACCCAAACTTTTAGACAGTACATTTTTACTGATTTGATAAATTAATAAAACAATAGTTAAAATACGTAAATTTTGTAATCTTTCTGATTAAATTCTCAATAATCTATATAGTATATAATAAATTAATTTTATGTCACTGTAACAATATTTTATTTGTTTCTAGGCCTATATTGTATAGAAATAGATAAGTAAGTGTGAGCAATTACGTACAACAAATACATGTGATATATTACTGTAGTTAAAGCTATTTTGTTACAAGGTATACAAAGACAATCTGTTTTCATTGATTTTGCTTTAAAAGACATTTAGAATCTTATGTATGTAGTTATATATATACACACATACTCATATTTACAAAGTTACAATAATATTAAATGTTTAAGATCTTATCCGAACTTATTTCTAAAGAAAAAAATATATTTTAGACACAATTTTTGCTAAAAATAATTTTTCATTCTCGTGCTGTAGTCGTTGATAAATTGTAAGTATACCAGGAAAAGTTTTATTTTTTATGAACTTCTAAGAATGAAGTTGAATAATACGTGCATAGACATTTTATGTTCACATAGCGTATAATACACTCTTACTTATGTGCGCGAAAGTTGTTTGTAATGCTATCGTTCCTAAAATAAAAATGAATGAAAAGCAAAATAGGAAAATGATAACGTATGTACATTTTAAAGGATATTTTTAGTTATATGTAGGAAAAGGATATTAAAATGGAGCGTCATAAAGTCTGAGAACTTTATTTTTATTTTTTAAATTTCTAGGAAGAAGTATAAAAGTATAAAAGTTAGATATGTGCGTAAACAAAAATAAGAAAAATTATACTTACTTAAATAAACCAAAGATATAAGTATAGACCAAAGTATAAGTAAATGAGAAAATTTAGAAATTTGAGGTAGTCGTACAAGGTTAGGCTATGTTTGAATGTGTTTTTAATTAAATTCACATTTTATTATAAAAATGGTCATTATATAACAGATGATTCCTGTATAAGTACTCGGTCAATTATTTTTATTTCAGTAAACAAGGGCATCTTGTCATACTACTATGCGGATTATAGACGATACCTCCGAATCTAACCAAAGTGGGCAACGACGATTGTACATTTTGTGGAAAATGAAAAAAAATTTTCAGTGTTATTTTGGGGAGTGTACAGAACTTTAGTCTGCAAAAGTTTATAGTAAATGTACACTTAGTACGGCCAGGATTTGATTTAATACAGAATATAGGATCTATAAACCTTATATATAATTATTGTAGATTTTGTAGATTGTAGATTTTTAAGAGAACCGAGTAGGGCAGGAGTATTCCCCGGGCCACCGAAGGCATTCGCGACTTATTGTAGCCTCCTGACGACCCCATCTGCAATATCACCGTTCCAAGTGCGAAACCGGAGACATATGTACCTAAAGGAGTTGGACAGTCCCGAACGCTTACGAAACCCTGTCAAAAGCAATTGCGCCGCCGGACAGCCAGTACTGGACAGTCGCAAATGATGTGCACGACAGTTTTATCATTGTCCCCACAAAATCTGAACAGAAGCCCGATTTTCCTAGCTTATGCAGGTGATACTATACGCGAACTCGGCTCCTGCTCATTTTATCACTATAATAAATATTATTAAAAATTTAAGCAAAATACTTATATGAATTCAAGTATGAAAAATTTGCGGGTGGAAAAGTTCTTATACTAGAATATAATGCTGCGCTTTGGTTACTACTTCAGAAATACAAAAGCAAGCTAAATAAGACTACATAATCTGAATTTTTCTGTTGCCATCTATTCAGAGTATTTTTCAAACCGTTAAGTATATGTACATATGTAAGTATGTGTAAATAAGTGTTAGTTATAATAACGCTTATCTCATACTTCTTCACACATAAACAAATTTACATAATGAAATTTCATATTATTAAATGTACATTGTACTCGTTTTTCAAATTTTATGATTCAAAATAAATTAATTCAAATATATAAGAAAAATAATCAAAAATTTGTAACATATCAGTCAGTGTATGTGAATGTAAATATGTACGTATAATATAATTTATACTTAATTCTTTAGAAACACAAAAAAGTACTTTAGAGAGAAAATCATGCTTTTCTTACACATATATAAATATTATGTAAATATATGTCTAAAACCCAAGCAAGTATTGTAAATTTTTCATACGAGCATAAAAAATCAAACTCCTACTAAGGTATCGTGTGAATAATATTCAAGCATTTATAAAATTTAAGAATTAGTACAACAATTTCCCAGCTTTAAACAAAAAAAAAACAGACAGACAATAAGTAAATTCTCCCCTATATTATAATAAAGTTTTCACCCACATAATAAAGCATAAAAATAATTTGAAAAACAGGTAATTGAATTCTAACTCACTTTTCTCATGATTTATTCTTGATTTCAATGAAGATATAGTATTAAATGTACAGTTACATATTATAGGTAAGTAGGTACGGTATAATTTCCTCTCCGTACTTAAATATTAAAATTATAAAATAAATAAACAAAAGTGTATATATATTAATTTCCTTTACAATTAAATTATATTCAGGCAAATTATAGGGTAAAGCGTGTAAATGTTGTCATTGTTTAATTTAATAACGAAAAAAAAACGAAAACAAAAACTAAACAACGAGCAATAATCAGCAGCAGCAGCAGCAGCAATACCATCATAACAATGTTAAAAAAGTTGTTTAGTAATTTACCACTTTGCATACAAGTTATAAAAGTCTATAGTCTTTAAGAGTGTATAATGGGCACTTGACTAAACAACAAGCGCTCGTATATTGTTTTTCCTTTCTTTTTTCTCTTTTCGATTTTCTTGTTTTTTTTTTTAATTATGAAAAGTTTAAAAACATTTCTTTTCAAAAAAAAAAAATTTTTTCCCTGCTGGTTGTTTTTTAAACAATTTTCTCTTTCATTATTACTACTTATTTATGATGGTTGTAGAAATTTACTACTTTCATTCATTCATTAGTTAAAAATTCTGTAAATTGAGGAGAAAAATAAAAAAAAAAATTTTTTTTCAATTTATTGTTAGCTGAATTGCCCATATTTGAATATGTAGTAAATTTGAAAAAATAATCAAGCAATATTAATCTCATACATAGATATATGTATGTACATATATATTCCTATCTCTCAGCAAGATTTATTCACGAAATATAGTTAAGTTTGTTTATCTCAAATTTTGGGCTTCATTTAAGGAATTAAGGCGAAAATTTGCGAACAACAATGAGCACGTTTCAGTTTAAAATGAAAAGTAAAGAAGAGAAATGAGATATAAAAGAGCCAAGAAGTTTGTGATCGTAAATGTGAAAAATGAGCATAAAAGTTAAAGAACCAAACCTTTAGTCAAATGTTTGCAACTCCCCTAAAATTGCATGCTTTATGCTTTAGTATGAATTATGTGATTTAAATCTATAAAGTATGAAATTTCAGCCAAACGGTTTGCTGTAAACAAATATTCATTATTGAGCCGACACCCAGTCTAAAAATGAAATTAATAGCACGTTAAAAATTAATAACTGTTTAGTTGAGAAATATGCTAATTGCAAGTAATTAGAAGAATGGGAGTCCAACAAAAAACATTCAACATTTTAATTATTAACTATTTATCTCTCGGGGCGGAATTGAGCGACAAATAAATATGGAAAATGAGAATAATAATTTGAAGATCGTTTTTTTTTTTTTTGCGATTACAGAAATTTCTTGTTTAACTTTTGAAATTAATTTTCGGTTGCGATGACAAAATATTTTCGCTTTTCATAGATTAGATTTCCTTGGGCTTTGTGGTTTAATTAAAAAATCGAACAGCTTTTTATTGTTACACTTGAAAAGCAAGAGACTAGAATATTTTTCTCGATTTTTTTTTCAATTTTTGGGGTAGTAAAATATACAGACAATAATTTTTGGGGTACATTTGACAGACGGCATTTAAATAATTCTAAAATAATTAAGTAAAATAAATTAAATTTTCATATTTCACTTTAAAATTTCGTGGTATGTTTACATTTACATTATTATTTTATTATTATTATTACATTTTAACGTTTCATCTTTCATCAAATAAGGTCCATTTCAAGTAAAAACTATTAACGTAAAAAAATTTACCTAATAATACACAAACTATTGAAAAACCTCTTTGAAAACTTTCCACTTAAGGTTAAAAAAATTCATTTTTTTCGTTTTGTTGTTTGTGGAAACGAATGCATTCATAATCTAATCGATCAATCAACTCGCTTTCTATAAGTATATGTATATAAGTATATATATATATACATAATACATAACTAGCATTTAAATGGCATTTACACATTTTTGCTTACACCAAAACAATTCAATCAAATATTAAGTCAATCAATCTTTTAAAGGGAAACCAAAATAAAAAATATTTGTTTTTTTTTTTTGTATATTTAATATCGTGCCGTGGTATAATAAAATAAATTCTGAACCTATAACGATTTGTGGTTCTAATCAAAGTATAATCAATTTTATAAACCATAAAGGAAATGTTGTACTTACATTAGGCTACATTTTGAGTGATTAAAAAATATTTAAAACAAAAATTTAACTTGAGTACTAAAATTTTTATGTAGTAACTTCCAACACTTTTATTTAATACTGAATCTGTTATACCAACAGATATAAAAGTGGAATTAAATTAGTGGAATGTTAATAGTTGTAAATGTGCATTCAACTAAGTATTTTTTTATATTCTATGCAAATTAATTGGAAAAACTAGAAAAAAATGGATACATGACAATGTAAAAATGCGACAACTAAGTATGAAAACTCATTAATTTCTCTTTTAGATTAAATTTCATTAAATTTTTTTTTATATAAGGAGTACTTTATTTTAGTCAAGTTGTGTACAAGATCGTTCTGCATTGTTATTTGAAATATGTTCAAAGTATTCTAATTTTGCTGTTGTTTTGCTTAATACAATTTATTATAAAATTATTTGAATTAAGTAATTAGCAAGTAAATTTTTGCAGTAATTTGATATACTCACTTACACTTATCTAGTACTATAGTATAAAAGAAATCGAATAATGTACTTAACTGTGACAAATTCGTTATTCTAACTTAAATTAATATAAATTAAGTATTTTCTTTATTATGAAAAATCTCAATTTGCCTAAATAAGTAAAAATTTATTTTTGTAAGAATTATTTTTGTTACTTTTTCTATAAGTAAGTTAATAAATACTTAAGTATATTTACTTAACAATTTTCACTATAAACATATAACAACTTTGTAATAATTTTCATTAATAAGATTGAACAAAAAATTTTTAATGTGTTAAAGAAATTGTGAATGTGTTTTGGAAATTAACAATGTTATAATAATAATGTATAACAGTTTTTCTTATTCGTATAACAGTTTTTCATATTAGTATAACAGTTTTTTTTTTTTTAAATCCACAATATTACAGTTCCTTTTACTCACGTAACAGGTGACGTAAACAAAATATTAAATTTTCTTCAATTCATTGTAAAATATTTATGAATGAAATTTTACAAAAAAATCGACAATATGCAACAACACTTGACGTACACCTAAATTACTTACCTTTACAATAAATAAAAAATAAAAAAGAACTGAAAAAATTAATTTACTTTAATATTACAAATAAGGTGAAAAAACTTGCCTTAAGCTATCTAACATATTTCCAATTAAAATTTTTAACAAAATATAGACGACTTTTTCAAAATATTATAAAAATTAATTGGATTTGAATTGAAATAAAAAACAGAAGTAAGAGTACAAATATGTAATAATAATTTTACTCTTGGAAGCAACCCTTCTTTATTAATTTTATTTTTTCTTATATAATTAAATTAAATTTTTTTGAACGACCTTACAAGTACGTGTACATAACACATTGGAATTTTATTTAATTTTTTTCTTCTTTCAAAAATTTTTTAACCCTTTAAGCAAAAATTATCAAATTTTTAACGTAAATTTTCACTTTTAACCAATCTTTCATTAAAATATTTATTTAAAAAAAAAATTGTAATCTATATGGTATGAATAAAAAGATCTAATTAACTACATATATATAACTAAAAGTTATGTACAAAATCACATGATTTCGAATTACATACGTTTACGTAGGTATGTGCACATGTAGTTAACCAGTAATAACTATTAAATAATAATAACTATAACAAACAAACAAAATAACAAGAAAATATTTTCGCTTTCATATTTACAACTCGTCTAACTAATCAATCTTTCAAAAATCGATTACAATAAAATCCATTAACTTTCTACTATAGGAACTAAATAACAAAAAAAATACAAATCGAATTTTGACAAGTAAAAATTAAAACCTGCCAAAAATTCCAAAATACAGAAAAAAAATTAAAAAAAAAAAGAAACAACCGGTAAAAAAAGTCAACAACCAAAATAATTAACTCTAAGCAATAATAAATTTGGAAGAAAAAAAAAATTGTTAAATAAAAATTTTTGTTGCCTCAATAAATTTGCCATACAAAATTTTCGGAATCAACAAAAAAAACAAAAAAACGGACCCAAAACCAATTATTGAGTGGTAAACCAATCCATTTATAAAATAATAAAATAACCATATTTGGAAATAAAGTAATGGGAAAGTCTAATTATTTAATAATAATGAGGAGGAAAAAATTAATAATTACTCTACTAAACAATATGCTAAAATTGAAAAAAATATTTGTGTTATACATGTACAAAAAAAAAAAACATTTGAAAAAAATTATTGAAAAAAAATAACAGTACCAAAATAAAATTCTCAAAAATTGGAACTAAATTTAATTACTCAACTAGAAATACGCATATAGTTTGAACTAACAAATAGGGTGTTTTAAACCGAACTGCCTGCTGAATGAAATTTATTGCATTTGAGTTGAGTTTTTTTTTTTTAAAAGTTGAAGTTAAACATTTCATTACTTATAATTCTTATACACTTTTAACAGATAGATTAATTTTTCTTGCCAATATTAAAATTTACCAAAACTCGATATCGAAAAAAATGGAATTTTTCGTTATATGCAAAATTAAAAATTTTAAAATAAGGGTATGGTTACTTAAAGTTGTTTTGATACCAGATAGTTAGTTTCTAAGTTAGCCTTGAATGGAGTCAATTTCAATTTCTTTTAACTAAAATACTTTGAAAATACGCCGAATTTTAGAGAATTTTTACATACGTATAACAATATTTTCTTAGTGATTCTAAAATTTTAATTCTTTTTGAATATGAAAATTTAAATAATTTAAATAAGAAACCTACATTATTCAGTAACTGTTAATATTCATTCTGTTTCAGCTACATCCATTGATATACATATAATACATAAGTATTTAAACCAACAAATTTTCTAATAAAAATTCCCATTTCAGCGAATTTTCCTCATCAACACAATTTTGCGGTTTATTTAAAATTTATTGCATTGCATAATTTATTGCTTATACGTATATATACATATATTCACATAACAAAAACCTATATATAATTAAATAAAGGTTCTCATAAAATTATCAGATATTTATGTAAGTCCTAAAAATCGGTTATAAATTTCATTTCTTTTTGTATACGACAGCAAAACATTTACAAGATTTATAAACATCAATAAGCAATATTAAACAAAAAAGAAAAATGGGTTTTCATCGTTCCATAATGACCGCTTTTACATAAATACTTACTTATATTTATAAGAGACATTGTAGACAAACATTATAATTGAAAGCAAGGGTAAACAAAATAAGAAAACCGAAGACAATTTGATTCAAACAATAATTAATTACTCATTTAAACAATAATTTTATAATTAAGTAATAGAAAAATTTTGTCAGTCCATCGTAAAATGTTTTCATTTTGCATATTTCAACTAATAACCAAATTAATTGTAAAAAATCATAAGTATTTTTTCTCCGATGAAATGAGCGTTTCTTCATCTATCTTCACTGTCACAGCTTTTTGTAGCTAATAAAGAATTCGAACTGTTTAGAATATTTTTCAAGTAATTGAAAGTTTATAAATGTAGTATGAGTCGAATATGATTCAAGTAATTTAAATTTAATGAAAGTTTGATATACGTATTTAAACTTGGTTTGATACTGTTTGATGGATAATTTAACGCCATACAACATTGTTTGCTATCAAACAATGTTTGATTTAAAATCAAATTTCGAATTGTTTGATGTGAGTAATAAGTATACTTAATTCTAGTCATTCTTTTATCATTTTGTTAATACTTATTTCAGAAATCCCTATGTCACGAACGTTAAATACTTATTTACTAAAATCAAATGTCTATTTAGCGAACAATTTGTTTGACAGCAGAAATTTTTATTTTTATTGTATGTATTCTACTGTATTAGGATTTTATTTACCAAAGACACAACAACTGAAATTCTGTATTCTTTATAGATTATTATGAAGTACTTAAATAGTAATAATTTTTACGATAGTTATTCTCACTCATTGTGAAGATTGAAGACATAAGGAATCATATCGAAATTTTCAAAACATTAATTTTAATATATTTCGATTTATTCATACTGTTCACTTAACATGCATAATTATAAGTAATGCACAATAAGTACTTACGTATAGATATTTAATTAAACTCACTTCCTGCACTTAAAATAACTTTATGGCAATTCTTAATACTTTCTTATATTTGACGTACTTCCTAAATTCTCATGAAAGCGGAAGAAAATTATCCATAACAAAAATGCCAAAAATACTTTGGTAACTACAAACAAACTGTTAAGTATATTTTTGTTTTTCTCTGTCTTTCTTGATTTTTAAATCGATAACTTAGATATTATTATGTGATATTTGATATTAAGATCTTGTAAAACCACTTTCCCTCTTCTTCATAATAAATACTTATAATATACATATGCGGTTTGTAAACTTACAGTTACGCATTCACTTTTATGTTTTATTCCTATGCTAGTTTACCAACATATGTTTGTAATCGATTTGGTTCAAAACCCATATGGTAAAATTTAAATTAACATTCCCAAAAACTTATTCATAAAATGTCATATGCGCATAAGTACATGTGTGTGTGTGTGTATTTTGAAAAAAAAAAAATGTGTTTCATATAAAATGCGAATACGGTGGCTAAATTAAAAATTGGAAAATTAATATAAAAGTTTTTTCAATATATTCAAATTCCACAACCCATTCACATACTTTTCAACATAAATGCTTGTATTAAAGCATATGTGTGGGCCCGATTTTGAATTTTATGCTCTACGAATTTTAAGTTTTTATGTAAATTACTTTTTTAAAATTTTTAATTTTTTTTTTTCTATTCGGCGCATAAGTTTTATAAAAATATGAATCGGAAATAAAAAATTTTAGAAATAGTTATGCATACAAATGCTTTGAAATATTTTAGTATAAAATTATATTGATTTTTATATGCATTTTCTAATGTGCTGCATTTTGAATATATAGAGAGGATTGGTTTGGTGCAATACTTAAAATGAAATTAATAATTTTGATTGATAAAAAATGGAGAGGTTGAATTTTTTTGTTTTTTTTTTTTAAATAACTTGTTTCTCTGGTTTCTGTATACTTATTGAGTTTTGAAATTTTTTAAGAAATTTATTAAGAAAGAGGAAATTTATGAATTATTATACTTAATTATTAATTAGTATTTAAGAAGTTAAAATTATGTATATTGATTAAATCTTATAGAAATATAAGATTTCACATAATTATAAGTGTATATATATATATATTTATAGCGTGTGAAATTAATTTTAATGAGACAACTAAGTATAAATGTGCTGAATTTAAATAATATGACATTGGACTGTTTTTTGGGAATAAGAGTAATTTTATGAGTTTCCAAAGTTTCTTTGGGAAAAAAAATTATTAAGAACGGAAACTAAATGGGTATCACGCAAGATCTTATTTGCATCTACTGTTACCTTATCCTTCTCTATGTATGCGTTACGCACACGCATGCGTAATTTTTAAAATTTCACTAGTTTTCTGCTTTTGATGATAATTCAATAGATTCGATCTTAGTTCGAATTGATCAATATATATTAATTGTGTTAAGTAAATTTTTTGATTATAAGTACATAGTCAGGTTTCAATTAATTCTTAATTTTCTTAATTTTAGTTCTTAATTTTCAATAAAAATTGAATTAAAACAAAAATTAATACCCCTATATATTTTATATTATACTTACGAGTATACAAAATTATATTAGTAATGTTGTATTCATCATTAGTCCTCTCGGATAATTGAATGCCTCCAAATATTTTCATCAAATTCTTGGAATATTAAATTTTCTATTACACTTCTATTTTTACTACACTTTTCTATTACACTTCTAAACAGAGTTAGTTTGTTCTGTTTATTGAATTATTACTTTTACTTATTACTTATGAATTGAATATTGAATTCATCTAAGTAATTCTAAGATTGATGAAAATAAAGATATTTATCAAATTAAGTTAAAGAGCACTATTCCATCGTATCATCTTATTTATATTTAACAAGGAATGTATATATAGAGAAAATTCATTGGATTAAGTTTCTTTACAAAAAAAAAAATAAAAATTCGTTAAAATTCAATTGTATTTCATCAGAAAATTCATCACTTTGTTTTAAAATTCCAAATTAACCTCTTTTAATTCCATAAATTTTTAACAATTACCATCTTAAATAAACTCAAACCATAAACACTTACGCATAAAGCAAATTTTATTGTACTTAAAGAAACGGCAACAATAATTATTTTTTTTTTTCTTTTAAAATAAGGCCAATTACAAAATACAAGATTCACAATTTTCAGCAGCTCATCTTCATCATTATCATTATAATTTTTTTTTATTGCTTATTATTTTGCTTTTCTCAATTATCAAATAAGTAAGTATATGAAATTTATGGAAAAGTACACCAAAAGTATAACCTTGCGCTTTTAAAGAAGTTTAAAGTATAAAATAATACTCAATTGTTTAAATAAACTTAGATCTATAATCTTCTTAAATGAATAATTCATTTCAATTAAAAAAAATTCATATTGTATAAGTAAGTATTTCTCATTTTTTTTTATCTTTCAAACATATTCAATTAATTCAAGTACATTAATATGTGCACATATTTCAGATATTTATTTTTTATTGTATTGTAGCAAAACATAACACTATTCCATTTATTGTTCAGTTTTGTTTTTTTTTTTGTAAAGCAATCTTCTTCAATAACAATAAATTTAAAATATGTAAGCAGTTAAAATTAAAATATCTAAGAAATATATGAAAAACTATTATTATCTCTTCATCTCTTGAGAAATAAGTACTTACATACATTAAGTAAAAACGTTTATGTACAAGCTATGTGTCTTAACAATCATTGTGATAGGAGCATAATAGCACATGTCCACACGAAAGAATATCGTGAAAAAATTATTACGATTTCAAGTTAAATGATGAATTTCTTACGATTTTTATTGGCCACATCTGAATTGGGTGACCGTATATGGATTACATTACAGTTTTACTATTATCGTCTTAGTATTTAATATGTCACATATATTCTTAAGAAGTTAAAATTTTCATTTTAAAGGGTATTTGTTTCTAGCAGTGTTTTTAAAAATTTTTGAAAATTTAAAGTAATTTTTACCAGTGTGTTTCTCAATCTCATTTCTAATCTAATTTCAATTCATTATCGTAAAAGACTTTCAATTTCTATATTTAAATTCTTACAAAAAAAAAAATTATTATCATCATTAGAATATTAAACAAAAACACTAAAATGTAAAAATTAACCATGAACAAGGGAATCTAAAATAAAAATATAAAATCAACGTTTAAAAACAAATCAGTGTCTCACTTTTTAGCACACGTCATATTCAACTACATAATTTCATCCTCACTTACTCAAACAAATTTATATATACTTATTATAGGTGTAAAATAAAAACTTTTAAAAATGCAAAATTATCATCTTCAGTATAAAATAAAATCCTAAATTTAGGTCATGAAGGTTTAATTTTTTTTGTAGCGTTTATGGTAATTAATTTTCTGAAATAGCATTTTATAGCAGTTTGTCTTCTAATTATAGGATATCACAGGTATATTTTAGAGAAAATTTTTAGTAATCGAAAAAAATTAAAAATATTTTTAGTTTTATTAGAATATCATTTGAGTTATGACGCCACTACTATTCAAAAGATGCACTTAATCCTTAACTTGTATGGTAAAAAAACCTCACACAACTTTCAGATTGAAAATGGAAAACTTAAATTTCTTATTAAATTACTAAAAATGAGGTCAGCGTAACATACCGTTAAAATAAATAAAACAAAAGTAGAAAAAAATTAAAAATTATAAACAAAATTAAGAAAAAAAGAACTGAACGTACATTAACAGTTAAGGGTTAAATATATTTTGTGCCGTGTCATAAGAATTAGGAATTTTAACTAAAAATCTAATAACAGTGTTGTATTAAGCAATAGTGAATTATAATTACTAATTCAATTTTATATTTGTGTGGTATATTTCAGCATATAGTTTCCCACCATTTAGGTATTCTAAACTAAACTTTATTTAAGTAATTGATTACAAAAGGCTGAGTGATCTTACACAATTCTAATATTTAATACAAATATACTTATATGAAATGCTTTTTCTTCTCTATACGATAATGGATTGGTATAAGAAAAAAATCTTGTAAAATATTCTAATTTAATTAATACCGAAAAGAAAAGTTGTTAAATTTCAACATTTTTAAATGCCTTTGACAAACAATTTTTATGTGAGTCGTGTTCTATTCTTTCTTTTCATTAGTTTGTATTTTAAAAAAAAATACATTTAGTTTTATAAATAAAAGAGGTCATGATATTTATTTAAACACGATATTTAATTAAACTTAAAATTAAAGTGAAAAATTAATTTTCTATTCTTATATTATTTATGTAAAGTATAACATCGTGCAATAGAATTTTTTTGTATGATTTCATGTAAAGATAAACTGTATAACAAAATATGTAATCAAACAAGTCTTAGTTCGAATTTGTATTGCTTTCTTTTTTTTGTTTGCAAATTAATTCTTATGCTAATTATTGTGTTCGTTCAAAATGTCTAAACGGCATGATTGCGTTATTTATTTTAAAGTCGGTCCTACATTTTGTATTAGACTATTTCTACAATGAAAGTTTGATCAAGCATATTTGATATAATTTAATATTCTTTAAATTATTTTGAAATACTTCGATTTAGCATCACATTTTACACTTTAATTAAATTGAATTTTGCAAACATTTCCAATTTGTACCACATTTACGACCGAATACATGGTATAATGCTTATTTTTAATGCATACAAAGAAAATTATTCACTTTCCCTTTAATTTTACTTTTTTTTGCAATTCTTTAACTTTCAATACTAACCAAAAAAAAATATATACATATATGATGTTAACAAATTATCCATGAACACATATAGAATGTATGTAAGATAAAGCTAAGATGTGGTTTATTACAATATAGAATAAAGTAATATGCTTTAAGTACTTATATTTGACCGACTAAAATCTTTACGATATCTCATAAAAGAAATCTTTAAAAATATATTAATAAATTAGTTATGTAGATTTTGGTTACCTTTAACTCTATATTATAAATCTTCTTACTTTTTTTCTATTATATTTGATAATATAGTCAAATATACTTAACTATTATAATAATTGTATGTGTATAATTGTATGTGAGCATTGTAAAAAAATTAAATTCACTTTCAAACATATGTGAAATTATCATTTGAGTTAATAAGCAAAAAATTAAAAAAATAAACGTGTTTATTTTCCCATTTCAATGGCTATACGCTCTCGTATATATATATTTGTGTGTATAAGAAAACGCATTAAAATCTTAAGTGAAAATGAATACCAGTTAAATTTCTAATTGATCAAATGTGATACCTCTTACGATCGATCAGGTGTTTATATTTTTACACCTTGTCTATTTCAGTTTCCCTCCCACCCGTCATACACTTCATAAACATATTGCACATTTTGTTTTGTGTTTTTTTTTTTGCAAGGTGTCGTTATTTTTCAACGATTTTCAATTTAAATGTGAAAAAAAAGACTTAAAAAACATAAGAAAATAAATATAAAAATGTTAGTAAAATGCAAATTTACAAATTGTTATGGTATCATCTGCGAAAATAATTTATTTGCAAAAAAAAAAAAAACAAATTCGTTTTCAAATTTAGTATTAGACTTGCTTTTAAATTACATTTAATTTATTTTAATTTTTCTTTTTTATTTGAAGAAATTTTGTTTTATTGCTTTTTTCTTTTTTCAAAAATAACATTTTAGCCAAGAGATTTGTGTTAAAAATATTGATAGGTAAACATTTGTTCAGATTATAAAAATATAAGTATAATATAAAATAGTGGATGCTGTTTAAAAGTAAGTGAAACTACTAGTTACTAGCTTTTTTAATCTTTTCATACAAAAATAAGTGTATATATATGTGCGAATATGAGTTATAGATATACAACTGTGCTTATTAATATTATTCAGAGCCGATTAAATTTAAATTTTTATATTTTCAACGTATACGTTCATATTTAGTACATAAAAAAGTGAAACGTTCATAGTATGCTACCATAATCTAAAATAAATTTTATAAATTGTCATTTTTATTATATACAATATGTTAAGTTTAGTATTATAAAATCTAACTATAATAGTGTTTAGTTATCAAAAACTATGTAACTATTTTTATGAATAATGATATTTATATATTCAGTATATAATGATATTATATGCTTCAGTTTTGAGAGGGAAACTTGATCAGCAAATTTTGTTACTCTTTATTTTAGAATTATTAAGATTAACAATTTAAATTTATTTAAAAAAAAATACTTTTATTAAGTATTTTTAATAACTATGTACATTGTACATTATGGATTTTAATACTGAAAAAAGTATTTATTTGTAATGTGATTTAATAATTTAGTTATTATTAGCTATTTTAAGAGTATTTTGAGATCAATTTCAATACTCAAATACTAGCACGTGAAATAGTTGCTATACCGTAAAAATTACTATACCGTAATAAATTACTATATCGTAATAAATTACTATACCGTAACCTAATTTACTATATCGTAAACTGATTACTTTACCGTAAATATTGTAATATCGAAATGTACCGTTATATCGTAACATATTTACCATATCGTAAAATCCTAACTTTATCGTAAAATGTTAATCACC
Organism: Condylostylus longicornis; assembly: GCF_029603195.1. Lineage (NCBI taxonomy): Eukaryota > Metazoa > Arthropoda > Insecta > Diptera > Dolichopodidae > Condylostylus > Condylostylus longicornis. Next base: position 469,351 of record NW_026577971.1, on the reverse strand, counting down.
ATAAGTAACCTTTTTTTCAGTGTGTATCCAACATTAAAAGAACGTTCGAAAATACGTATTCTGTTTTATCTCAAAAACCTGTATAACTCTAAGTATAATTAATATGTAAATTCACAAACTTTTAGCTTCTGTTTATAAAATTGCTGCGTAAAAAATTTTTTTTGAAAATTACTTATTTTTAGATTGAAAAAATTAAAAATTGATAAAAATTTCGTGGAACATGAAATACTAATTGCGTATACATATATATATATATACATTTTTTACAAGATACTTAACTATGTATGCGAATTGTTATCAACTTTTACAATATTGTCAACAAGGTCGTAATTTTTCCGCTATTTAAAGATTTAATTTCATTTTCTTTTCTTGTTACTAATTAATTACAAATGAGTAAATAAATGTATTTTGTATGCTAAAAATTTTATATATATTTATTTTTAATTTGTCATAATAACAAAGAAAAAAAAAACAAAATATTATTACAGAAAAAAGTCTAAATACTAAAAAATCATTATCAAAAGTCAAAAATTTTATTGCCTTTCTTTTTTGATAACAAATTTTTTATGGCAAAAAAATAAAATTTTTTGAAAATTAACAAGGAAGCAATTATATTTTATAACAAAAAAAAAGTTTGAATAATCATGAGGTTTTCGTATAAAGTTTCATGATCGCTCATTTTGATTTTTTAAGGTTTTTGTGACTATTAAAAATCGTGTACTCGTTTTAAAATATTTAGTACAAAAACTGAAAATAACACTAAAGTATTGAACAATATGTTTCATTTTCAGACGGTTATATTTCAAATTCGAAATATAGACGAGATTATAATATATCGTATTTACGAGATAATGACACAGCGTGGCACTTTAGGATCAACTGTGTGCTATTCCGGACCTTTAATACAAGAAAAGTTCCCTTTCTAAAAATTGCACTTTTTTGTTGATTAATATTCAACACTCTCCCAGAAGGTGTATTGAAAACTTGTTTTTCCTCTTACAAGAGCTGCCATTGCCAACTTCTTGCGATTTGATGAATCAATACACATGTGAAAATTCTCAGCTAATTCTTATCAATCCTTATTATACTCTTAGTATGCTTTTGATTGTAGTCTTCCAAATATGCTCCCACCCGCCCATACTCTTGAACAGTTTTGAATTTTTCCCGATTCGTATCGGACCCTATTTTATAGAAGGGTTCTGTGCTCACAGAAAATGTAGTATTAAGTACCTATTTTTGATAATTCATATCACCCCCCTCTGTTTTTTCCATTCTATATATTGTGGTATTGGTGTCTTGATGATGAGGTACACATCAAAACTATCGTCTAAAAAATAAAAGATTATTTCAATACAAGACTCGTTCAAAATTATTGCACAAAAAAGCACATGTTAAAGTCTCCACAGAGTCTATAATTGATTTAATTGCCTTAGCTCAGAAGAAGTAATTGAACAAATTTTTTAATTCAGTTTTTTAGTTACCTAATTTTTAGTAAATATTTTCTTGAGTGCATCTGATAAGATTTGAATTAATAAATAAAATTTTTGACATCCTTATCTTTTTTATTCGAGACATAGACTTTTACGTTCTAATAAATATTTTCACTCTCTATTTTTAGTAATGACGTAAACCTTTATAAATATACGCATAATTAGTATATTTGTTATGGAATTTCTTTAAAATATTCTAATGAAATTTATACTACAAAAATTTTATTACTTAACAAGTTGAATAATTTTACACGCATATAAGCAGGTACTTAACCGATAATTAACTGTTCGAACTTTGAGCTTTAATTGTTTTAATATTACTTATAGATTAGAAAGTACAAATTCCTAATTCCACTGGAAGTAATTTAGGAATAGGTTTTAATTTCAAAATTTTTCATGCAAATAATTGAACAATAACAATTTTATTTCAAATAATTATAAAATTTATGAATCAAAATCTTAAAGGTCAATTACTTAAACAGAAAAAATTTTATGAGTTAAAATAATTAAAAAAAATTAGTTCAATGCTATTGTTATTTAATTGATTTATCAAACCATACTCCTGCATACATATATGTACGTATATGTATTTTAAAAGTATTAAATTTAATAAGTTTTATAATATCGTAAATTAAATTTCACATGATTTTTCTTTTTTTAGATTTTCATATACTCAACATTAAGGCTAATTTGGGAACTAGGGTCGCCAATATTTTAAAAAGTATTAAAATTTAAGTGCTTCTTAAAAAAATTGGATATTTCCAAATATTTGGAACAGAACATGTGTTTCTTATTGTTATCTATGAACTTACCCAAGAATGACATCATAGCATCTTTTAAGTTTTGATGATTCCATAATAAATTGCCGTTAAATTTCAAAAATACTCCGCTAAAAACTTTATTTAAACAATACAACATTAAAAATTCACTTCTATTTAAAAAAAATAACCAAAACAAAAAAGAATATCCAAACTATAACTTTTTATACGATCATCAATTGACGAAAAAAAATACATGAGAAAAAGAGCAGATGTACAACCCCAAAAATAAATTCCAATTCAAAATTCTTAGAAAGTAATCAACTGCCTCAAAAAGATAAAAATGAAGACAAGAGAAAAACAAAAACCCTAAAACCATAAAAACACAAATTATTTTAATTTAACGGTCCTGAATAAATATATATGTACATATACAAATCATTATGAATAATAATAATTCTTCAGGCTCCAAATGAGATCATCAAAAATTCTTCCATTACTACACAACATTCCTTTATACTTGAAAATAAACAAAACTTTCATAATTGAATAAAATATTCCCTAAAATAATCATGACAAATCAAATAAAATTGAATTTCTAAACAGAAGGAAATAAGAATTACTTAGTTTAAGAAAAAGCTTTTTTTTTGTACATCATAATGTCATCGCCTGAAATATAAAAAATTTTCATACGGTTAATATCCCAAAGAATTGAAATCAATATAAATTATGATTATTTCATTTAGGAATTTCGGCCTCTAAAAATAAACTACCTGCTTTTTTTACAGATTAGTAGCCGGCGTTCTCAAAATTTTTCAAAATTTAACCTCCAAAACATAAGAATTTAGCAATGTTTTCATAATATAAAATATCATACAATACTAAAATAGAATTAACAAAGAAATAAACAGAAAAAGAAAAATTTACATCATCAACGGATCAGAAATTTTAAAATGTACATACTTAATGATGAAAAGGTTCAAAATTTATCAAAAATTCCCACCTGTTATATTGCCTTCTGTTATAATAAAACCAAAAACCACTTAAAATTAAAATTATAAAAAAAATATCATTAACTAATTTCACTAACAACTGCACTAATAACAATTATCCTTTAGTATGATTCAATACAAGTTTACATTTACAACATGTTTGATTGCTTTATCAAAAAGCTTGTATTATTCGAAATTTATTAATGAAATACCGTTTTAGTCCCTTTTTATATATTATATGAAATTTATGCTTCTCTTAATTCAAAGAAAAACAAACTTTATTTCAGAACAAATACATAGATAACAATCAATATTTGTGTTCATACTTAATACTATGAGTGTATGATGAAAACGTACCATACACGTAAATTACAATTGTTTTGACTGTAAAATTTTTTTTTACAACATACGTATGTAGATAAAATTATGTAGGTTCGCAACCAACAAAAACTATAACAATCAAAACAGGAGTACACCAATATTTAAGTGTTTTCAAGGTTATTTGAAAATAAACTTGCGCAAAAATATCTCAGCTGGCTTTTATTATTATTTTGTTTGTATAATAATATTTACATAGTTACATCCTGAATTTTTTTACCGCATATTAAAAAAAGAAAGAAGAATAAATAAAAACAAAAACATTTTTTCTTATAGTTTCTCATTCTCAATCAGCTGGTTTTTATTTTTTTATTATTATAAAAAGAATTTATATTTTAATAACGTGTTAAATGATGTCCTTGCAAGATATAAAAAAAAGTAGAAACACCACTTACATACAAGCACCTATATGTGTACATATTGCTTGTGTTCGCTATTTAACATAATATTTTGACATTTTAGGTATATACTAAGAAAAAAATATTTTAAGGAATGTATATACGATAAGTAAGTGTACAACAATTAAAATAATAAACACACAAACAGTTTAAAAGTGAATTCTTGTAAATTTAATTTAAAGTCTTGCTAGGCCAAACAGCTTATATTCACTTTATAATTGGTAAATATAAATAAAATAGAGCTGAATTTCTTTTTCCTTTAATAGTGTAGTAAGTCACTACAAAAAATATTATTATCGGTAGAAAAGAAGACTTGGAATTATATCAATCGAACCACTAGTGAAGAGAAATTAAGGTATAATAGACAGTAAATCATTAGAATATATAGAATTTTCACTTCAAAAATCCGCTAAGCCAATCGTTCCATAATAATGCCACATATTTGATAGACGTCATTTCCCGAAAATTGCCCTCTCATATAATGAATACAAATGGTAGCTTGAATTGCTCACTCTTTCGTCTCTCGATTCTTCTCCCTTGCCTGAAATCAGAATGGAATGTCCGTTTTGAAGATCAGTCTTTTGAAAACTTCGGTCCGAGTTAACCTGTGCTAAATTTCTTATATCAGGCTGAACATCTTAATATTTTTAGTTAGTTCGCATTTGTAATTCATTTAATTTTTCGTACCACCCAGGTGTATTGCGAAAGGGCTAAAGATTATGAACTTAAAATAGTCATATACTCACTTGATTTTATGAAGGTAAGCAAATTAGGTTCTACGACCTTTCAAATTCGCTCATAAATATTTCATTGATACAGTTATGCATTTGAATTAGATTTTAGCATTTATCGGTAGGTTCATTGCATAGTTACCTAGATAGAAATTTAACACTTTTTTATTTGTCTATAAAAGGCGACGATATAATCGTGAGATAAACAAAAAAATTCAATTAGAAACGTGTTGTGCATATACAGGTACATACGTGAACGTGTGTGAAAACGGTAGCGATATAAAACGAAGACAAGAAGCACTTAATACTTATACATATATTTACATATCGGTCTCTTCACTTACTTAGTTTAAAATACAAACATGTGAAAGTATAGAAAACTAAAATTTACTTAACATACCTTTACAACTTATATAACATTTTATAACAATAAGTAAATTAATTCAGCCCACGTACACGGTTAAATATTACATTTAACATGTCTATTATATCATAAAATGAAATGAAAATATGAAAAAGAAAAAAATACCTTGACTGTAAATAGTCTAGATCAGAATTTTAAAAAATTTTGCTAAAGGAAATTTTTGAATTTTGAGTTTTTATAAAAATTGGAGTTATTTAGCCTGATCGTATTTAATGTAATAAAACTACATACTTTATTTCGTTCAAATATGATAGAAATTAAATTTTCCAAGAAAGCTGAAACCATGAGTCACGAAATTTTCGTACCAGACAGGAGACTTGTGTACGATTTGCATAAAGGCTGTTCTACTTTAAAATATTTGAATCCAAGTTTCAATCTCACTATCTCCTTTCGAATTATGTGCTATTTGACCGTAATTCAAGATGTCATCAGACTTATCAATAGACGGGGACTTTAACTCAACCTAAAACGCACCTGGATAGTCATAAGCTCCTAAAACTAGTCAAACTGATTAACCATTAATTTTGCTTTATCGTGTTTTTGCGTCTATATTCCGTGAAGGAAGGCACGGAAGTGCTGTCACAGCACTTTAGGCTAATTCGAGAGGTCTCGTTCGCTTTAGTCTTTTTGTCCAAAGAATATCACTATTGCGCACGTACCAGGGAGCACCCATCATATAACGAAGAACCTTGTTTTAGAAAGTTTGTATTTGTTTGACATGTGTTTGCTTGGCACAACCCAATAGTTGCAAGCCATAAGTCCATACGGCTTTGTCATTTGGTTATATATCAACAACTTATTGGTATGTTGACAATCCAGACCCACGACCTAGCAGCCAATAGTTTTCTCTATATTTTTTTTCTACTTCTACTCTTTTCTTGTTTTTTACATATTGTTGCTATCCCAGCTTGGTATCCAAAGTCATACCTAGGTATTTCGTTGTGTTTTGGGTTGTTACTTTAGCACTATTCAAACTCAACTGTGGTGGGTTCACTAAATTTTTGCTTATGGAAGTATTGACAAACTTTGGCAAAGGTGTTCTATTACTTATATTTTCCGTTAATTACATATTTTAAAAACTTAATTGTGAATTAATTGAGAAATTCGAATTTACTAAACTTAGTGTGAGGAAAACTTAACATATAACCAACACTTTTCATAAGTAATTAACTGTTTCAGTTCGACTTAAAATTTTTAATCCAAAATTTAATTATGAAATTTTACAAACCTGTATGTATAATCTCTGTATAAGCCACGAACTGTTTTTTCATATTGCATACTCGTACACATATTCGCTTTCTGTAATAATTTTCATATATAACTTAAGAATTTCGTGACTTAATGTTCATGCCATTAGAAAACCTAATCAAAACAAACACAAAAAACAAAAGAAAAGAGTTTTTCTTTGAAAACACGTTTTAATAAATCAAGTCAAGACCCCTGAATCTGAACTCTCTTATTTTAAAATTTTAGACATTCTAAAATAATTTTAATTAAAGTCTATTAAATAATAATTAATTAAATTTATTTTTATCGAATTGAATAAAACCTTTGCTATAAAAATTCAATAAAAATTTACCCTTCACAAAAATCTTAACACGAACAAAATAAACACAATTGGAATGAGATCACACGAGTATGTGTTTGATTGAATGTTTTACATACATTCTTATATGTATATGAACTGAAATTTATATACGAATCGGTATTATTTCTTTCTTTAAGTAATCTTAAGCCGATATTTACCGGTCGTATACAAACAATGGTTTCCTGCTATTTACAACTACCAATGATTCTATTATTATGCATGAATTTAAATACATACATGTATAGACATATGAGTTGGAATAATCTAAGTATAATACTTAAAAACAAATATTTGGACTACATATAATTTTTCTAAGATTGACATATTGACTTAACTAATTTCAAACAAGAATTATACACGCTACTTTACTATTGTTTTGTTTTTAATTGATCTTTTGTTAATAAAATTTATTTATTTTATGTTTCTTTTTCCTTCTTTTGCATTAAATTCAAGGTTCTATAATTTAATTAAAATTAAATTTAAAATATCTTTTATTAGGATCTACACTTAATCAAATAGAAAACCAATTGTTTGAAAACAAAAACCGTATTACCATAGATTGTTATTTAGTCTTGGAAAATATTTGAAATTTCCAATTTAAATTAAATCTATTAATGTCGCAAGCATACGTCTTCACGTAGACGGAAATCTTTTAAACAGATTGATGACGGATGCATTCGAGAAAATCTCCATATTCAATCTCATTCCTTCAATCCTTACACACCATTTTGTGGTAAGTAAGTCTAACCCGGGATCATTTTGTTCTTCAAGTCAAATCTTTGCTTGGTTCCTTTCTCAGTTCTTCCAGATTCTTACTATTGCTTCTGTCTCTGGTGGATTGTTTAGATATTTTATTATCCCCTTCTCGCGCAACATTGTTTTTATTTAATTCAATATAGCATTTCATTAGTTCTCGTCCTTTAACATGCCTCTAAAATTCCTGCTGCCTCTAAAATTCTCCTATGTGCCTTTCGAAAAAAGTATGAACTAATGTGTCCGGTTGTGTACGTATCTGCACTCAGAACGTGACATTTCTTTCCCATCATGTTTAGGTGAACTACAAATTATCCACAATCTCCAAAGTTTTCCACAAGCTCAACACAATCTCCCAAGCATATACGAGTACATTTTTAAGAGCTTCAACACTATTTCACTTTTCTCTCAAAAGCTCAATCTGTTATATTAGTCAAATTTGAGTTATCAAGCTTACAACTCCTTCTTACACGAACAAACATCGTAAGAGAATTTCATTAAATTTTCTATTTCGACTAAAAAAAAACTTTGTTCACAAACGACTTTTTAATTTCTTAAACTAAATATTTTTAATAAACTGTCAAGTATTTATTGAATCAAAAGTACAAAAACAGAAAATAATATTTATTTAAATCTCTAGCAAGCAAAATGATAACATCAATAATCATTAATAACACTTAAATGTTTTTAAACATTTCCGTTTGTCTAGCATTAAGTTAAATAAATGTTTGTAAATTGACTTACATGCTTACATAAAATATACTTACTACTTTAATAATAATTCTTAATCTGTAAGTATGACATAAAAATAAACGACGGTTAGTTTTGTGGCTGCCATTTGTATAAAATATTAAAAAAGCGGATGAAAATATTTATTTAAATACTTTTCTTTAAGCTTAGAATCAATTATCAAAGTAAAATATCTCATTAGACAAAATGTCAATAAATATTTACGAATTTAAAAAAAAAGTAAATGTGAAAGGAAGTCACAGTTGCTATTTTTATGAAAAAAATTTCTCTTGTAACTTCAATTAATTAAAAATATTTAATAGTTTTATTTCTTCTAGCGCTACTATAATTTCCGTTTCAGCAATACGCGATATTTTCATACTAAAATAAAAGGATTTTCTATATTACATTGGTCAAAATATGCAACTCTAAATAGCTACCAATACGAAATCATGCAGAGTAAATATATAAAATTTAACAGCAGAGAAACTTGAAAGTTGAGTGATCTACTATAGTTACTATAGTACCATTAAGTTTGTATAGCATTTGATGTTAGATGAATTTTAAGACGCTATCGTGTTTCGTGAAAAACTCGTTATATTTTCGCATTAATTGGTGATCAACAAAATTCCAAAATGCATTTTGCTCATTTGTGTGAAAAATATCTCTTTGTTTGCAGTATGGTGTGAGAACATGCGCAAGCAAAACGTTCGGGTGATTAATTTTATGCGGTATCATAACAAGCTACATTCGTTTAGGCAGTCATTACAGTAATTATAAAATAAGGAACCCATATTAAATGAAATAATCTCGGCTACACTCTCTCAATTAAAAGTAATTGAGAGTTATTTTATTCCATTTCCCGTTACTTAATACAAATAAGCTTCCTTTTTTCGACTCAAATCTAATTGAAGTATAACCGTAAATCAGATTAAAATTAATATCAAAAATCATTTTGAAGAATACTAATCTTAACTGAAAATCAAAAAATGTGAATATGAGTGTTCACAAGTGACATAAGCTCGGTAAAAATTTATAAAAAATCATTCATTTAATTGTTATCGGAACAATGAACTGTAAGTAAAGGGTGTGAATTTTATTAAACCATAAAAATTATTTTGATATTTTCCATGCTAATTCATCTACCCTTTTAAATTTTTGTAACTGACTTGTTATGAATTATAAATATGTAAATTTTAATGGAATTTTATTAATTTGCAAAAATATCAAGTAGAAGTCATAAAAATTAATAAAACGGATAAGAAAGATTTTCGTATTATACCTTAACTTATTTGGAAAATAATATTTTGTTTAAGTTTATTAATTTAAATATTAAAAGTAAAATTTTTGTATTTAATATTTATATCACAAGAGCCATTGACATAAAGTCAATAATATTCGAGACTACATGGTTCACATATTTAATTATTGTACTAAATATTAACTTGAAACAATATAACATTTATAAACCGTTCTCAAATTTTGACATTTTAAATATAGTAGGTATACTCGTATATGCTAATAACCTTTTGGCTGAGTTGTTTAATTACTTAATGAATGTGACAAAGCCATCATATCTGTCTACTCTCAAAAAATTATAAAAAAATCTGTACGTTCATCCGTTCCAAGGGTTGACTTCAAAAACTAGTTGACTTAGTGTGGTAATTTGGGTTTTGTGGACGTAATGCAAAAGGAACTATGCGTCAAACAAACGAAACAAGGCGTTAAATGTTTCTTGAAACTCAAGAGTAAATGGAATAACGGAACAAGGTACAAGGTAAAGAAAGAATTGTGACTGAAACTGGACCTGTGAGGGTGTAAAAATCTCTTGAATCGTATTTCTTTTTATGGGCTTAATGATTTCAAATGCCAACAATCTTTTTTGAACCTTACTTGCTATTCTAAGTGGAAATATTGTGACACTACTAAATCTAGAAAATTATTGTATACTTAATTAATTCATTCGGTTTTAAATATAAAGGTATTTGTAATTGCATGATCACAAATTTGTTGCTAACAATATTCTCAATCTTATACATTTTCACACTTATCATACCTTTGTTGTTACGAGTATAAAACATATTAATTACACAAGTGTAATGTATAAACTTCAACGCACTATTAAAAAAAATTAATATAGAAGAATAAGTGTACTGCAAAAAATTCTTACATATGTTCAGATTTAAAAATAAGTATGCAAGAATTTTAGCTATGTATTTTGAGATCACTTTACCTAGTTACGATTCTTTTCGCCTCCCCGTTATTACATATATACAATATATTTTAAATAGTATATGATTTAAAAATGTTTATGTTTAAGCCCCATTTTATAATATAAAATTACCTTATATATACAAAGGTATAGCTACGTACATATGCGAAACAAGAGTCTTCCCTTAAATCTTGTTCAAAACAAGTACTTTTGTACTTATATGACAAAATAAGAAGAAAAAAATTATTTTAAAAAATAATATGCCCGTGACCTGACATTAACCCAACTATCACTCAGAAAGCAAATTGTAATTGTACTCGTATGTAAGTAGTATTGGTAAACTTTACCTACAAAAATATTGTACTTATAATGTAATTACTTAAATATTGTTAAAAAGTGAGAAAGAAAATTAACATAAAATTATCATATTTATTATGTGCTCACATAAAAATTTACGATTTATGCAACCGGGGCACCATTTTAGAATAATTTTTCCTTCTTGTATTTTGTTATGTAAATGAAATAAACATAAAAGAAAGTTCTTTAATTGCATAGCATTGTTACGCTTCAAATCAGAAAAAATTGTATTTAGTTATGAATACTTGTATATACTTGTATTATAGTTACTTGTTTTATATGTTCTTGGTCACGAAAATTCATTTATTCAGACACGTAATAGATAATGATTGCATAATATTAAGTGCATTGGCTCATACTATACTTGTATGCATTGTTTGTTATAAATGAAAAATACCATAATGTTTAGTTTAAATTTTTTCACAAGAATTTCATGTTCTGCTTTTTAATTTAGCAACTATAACTTTGCAAATACACATTTATACAAACACATATTCTTATACACGTTCTCTTAGTTATTTACCTTGTTCACACGCTATTACTTTCCATATGTAAGTACTTAAATGTAACTGTAGATCTATACTAATGCACGTAGACTTGTTTTGAATGCATTAAAGTTGTCTTTATAATACCCGTACGAACGTATATTCAAAGGGTATTATAAATTTTCCTTACCATTTGTAACGCTAAGATATAATTATCTGAGATATAAACATAGGTGTACGTTTTTGATCAGTATCGAATTCTCAGTCGATTTGACCATGTTCTTCGTCTGTCCGTTCGTTCCAACGATAACTCAAAAAACTGATCGAATCACAAAACTAATAGAAAATGCCGGAACCCAATTTGAAATGGGTGTGTAATAAAAGTCGTTTAAATTTTTTGATTCACTATGGTAGCTGCCATACAAGTACGTACGGTTATCACAGAATTGACACGATCAACTTTATTTTTTCTCATTTTGTTTTTTTTAAAATTTACTTTACATGCACGTTGATTGCAAATTATTGCAAATATTTGGTTATTTGTTCTTTTTTTTTTTATTGCATTTTACATTTTCTTGTATTTTACATAAAAAATCATTCCTAATTAAGTAATTTTAGTAAAAAAAAAAATATGCGCAAAAAATGAAATTCTAATTTTTAAAAAATCTGGTGTGTTTATTTAGAAACTTGTATTTTTAATAGCAAAGGCAGCAAGTCTCATAGCAGTAAGATTTTAAAGTCTCCTACAATATTTGCATAGGTATTATCGATTATTTTGAATCAGCTATGAATTAAAAATATTCCCATCTTGAGACATAACAGTAAGTTGGAAGAATTATCCTGAGTAGGAGAATCATTCTAAGTAAATAACACCACTACATACCTAGGAGTGGTGTTTGATTCCAAGCTTCTTTGGCGAAGTCACGAGGAAGCTGTGTGTACACGGGCAACCCAGGCACTTATGGTTTGCAGGGCCATCTCGGGCAGGTCGTGGGGCTGCTCCCCGTCTGTCATGTGATAGATGTAGCGGCACGACCATCATGGTCGTGCCGCTCCTAACTTATGGAGCAGTGGTATGGGGAATAAGGCTGACTCTTGGTACGGCTAGAAAGAATCTGAAACGATTGCAGAGACTCGCATGTGTCTGCATCACAGGGGCCATTTTCAGGTTGGGGAGAAATGGAGCCGGAATAATCGGTGTGAGAGATCGAGGTCGTCTTGTCGGGGAAGTTCCGCTCCTATCGATGCCTCGGGACAACATGGCAAGGAGGTACAGCTTCGAGAAAAATTTTGCCTCGTTGCTGAGTAACAGAAGGGACTGGGACCGTGACTTTTCAGGTCGCACAATGGGATCACACGTTATTAGATGGGTCAAAGACCAGTATTGGGTCGGGTGCGGGGGTATTTGGGCCAAGAACCAAATTCTCCCAACCTATGGGAACTTTTCCGAGTGTGTTTCGGGCTGAATTGCACGCCATTGAAATGTGCGTGTGGTTCAGCCTGGAAAGGGGGTATCGGGGACAGGAGATAATGATTATGCCGGATAGCCGGGCTGCGATCGGAAAGCTGAAGTCGTTTTCAGTATTCTCCTGGGAGATTATGACCAGAAGCGATTTAAGAAAATTATAGGGATGGGCAAGAACCAGGTGAGGGTCCTCACCGGGTGGCGCACAATAAATCCTTATACGTGGTCACGGTGCACTGTTGCCCCCGTTGTACAAATCTACAAATCTACAAGAATCATCCTGGAGAAAAATTTAAATTAAATGGCTTACAATTTTCATTTGAAATGGAAAAAAAATTGTTTGGTATACTTTCTTCAAGTCTGTGTTCTATACGTATTTAACTGTACAAAAATTTATTGAAAATAGAAGACCGTCATCAGCAAATCAGTCATAAACAAAAGAGAAAATTGCAATAAATTTCAACCTTGCAAAAATTTTTCAACCAAAAAAATCGAATATTCTTTGTACCAGCATGATTTTAAATATTAGTACTTAAGTGTAATATAACGTGATATTTTATATAGAAAACATGATTATATAGTGCATACTGTATATAACAGTTGTTTATTAAATATAAAAGCTAAAGTGAAATAATGTTTAAATCTAAGTAAATACTTATATATGTGAAGTTATATCAGAGTTTGCACTTCCGATGTCACTTAATCCACGACCTTGTCGGTGACACTTACGTATATGTGTTATACATATATGTTTATTGAAAATTTGTGTTATACTTTCATTAAACAACACTTAAAAGTATTTTTTTTTCAATTATTCTTAACTACAATATGCTTATATAAATTAATTGCTGTGTTAATTATGCAATCATTTACAATACGAGTAATATACGATAAAAAATTATTGTTATCAAAAATGAACTTCAAATATCAAGAAAACTTATCGTATTTTAAAAAAATTGACGATAAGAACACTATAGAGAACGAATCGTTTTACTTTACTACTTTTTTTTTTAATATAGCGTAACTTTAGATAAAAATAAATTGAATTTTATTAGGTAAAGAAGTACTCATAATTTATTTGTCAAAGTTTTCATAATTTCAGCAACACTAGTTATATAGAAAAAGAAAGTGTTTTTTTTTACATATTATTGACATACATTTTTATATATTAATAAATAATGTATGATAATTTGTCAAATACAAATAAATAAAAGTTCTAGTGAGCAAAGTTTGCAACAATGTTAATGATGATGTGTCAAATGACGTAATTTCTATACTTATACTCGTAGCATTACCATTATTTAATTTTTTAATTACTTATTAAGTATGCATGTACATATGCACAAATATTTTATTAATAGTCTCTTACTAATCAAATTTTGCGATTTTTTATTTAAAGAAACGCTTTAAAAGAAATGGCAGAATTCTTTAGGTTTTTTCCTCTCTATTAATACTTTTGACCTTCTATTTTGCGTATTCTTTGTTTAATATTTCCTTGGGCTACATACGCATTACACTTGCCCCTAAACATAATAGCCTTTAAAATCTCTTTAAGTATGTTTAAAAAAAAAAAAACTATTTTAGCTTTATAAAATCAATACAAAAGTCAATACAAAAGTGTATTATAAATTTTACGTTTCCCTTTGCTCTTTAGAAAAAGAAATAATTAAAAGTTCTAAAACAAAATTTACTCTTTTCCCGTATAAGATGGATGAAAAAATCAATTAAAAGTGATTGCGTGATAATTATTTATTTTATTTTATTTTTTTCTCTTTTTCTTGTTCTTCTATACTTTTCACTATATAAAATGGAATATTATTATTCCGCAATATAAGAATATAATTAGATAAGAGCATATTGAACGTAAATTGAATAAAGAAAAAAAAAACAGTCAATAATAAAACAAAAAAATTGAATGTCACACAGCGTGTCATCAAACCTCTTGATAATATTATTATACTTAATATAGTAGGAAAGACAAAACACGCTTTAACATACTTAAAAAGAAAAATTGCAAACAGTAGAACGTTTTATTAATTTCATAACAAAATCATTTTTTTTTTAATATTGTGTCCGTCTAATTAGAAAAAAAAACCGTCTATGCGCTTTTGAATGAAAAAATTTCTAATAAGTTTAAACTTTCACCATATTTCTTAAGTTAGTTAGGCCCAATTCAGACCTACATATAACTGCGCATTAAAATGATAAATCGACCGTATTTCACGATTTGTGGCCAATACTCACCATTTTTATTTTCCTGCTTCACTCTACTTATTTGGAAGCTTCCACAAAGTTTCTCCAGCAAACTGTATTTTGAATCTTTGTTTTCATTTCTGAAATTTTTTTATTTTAAATCAACCAATTCCTTTGGGACTTATCCTTTCCATGTTAACGGTAGTCTTCCCACACTCCTTTTGCCTACGATTTATTACTCACCATAAATCGAAGATATTCACCACACTTCTTAAATAACTTCAACTCGTTCCAAATATAGTTGTTAACTATGAAATTAATAAATACACGATATTCAACACATATCATATACTCACCACAGAGTTAGCATTTTCACCACACCTCTGAAAACAATTCAATTTGATTACATTGAAATTTTTAGTTGTTCTTGATTATGTAAATCATAAATGTGTTAAAAATTTTTCTTTTAAATGCAATATTCTAACTAAGATCTATAATTTTTATTAAATCTTTATAATGTATACGAGTACGTATATGTATTTATATCGTTAGCAAAATTTTCAACATACTTAAATGTAATAAAATAACTTAGTTGACAATTCCTAATACAATATTTCTTTAAAAATTTCTTTAAATTATTGAAAGAGAAAAAAAAATCATAAATATATTGAGGAAAAAATTAAAATTAAATCAAAGAGAAATATTGTGAATAAAATTGCAATCAATAAAAGATGTCAGTAACTTTAATAAAAGTAGTACATACCAATTACACCAATACTGATCGTTTATAATAAAAAAAATGATGACATGACCTAAACGTAAATTCAATAACAAGAATTTAATTAATTTTCTTTTGTTGTAATTTATTTGAACGCATAGAGAAAAATAAATAGCTACAAATGATTTTATTAAAGTGGAATGAACTTTCATTACATTAAAGAATTCAATAGGAATACTCGGTAATAAATAAAATTGAAAATATTGATTTAAAAATAATAAAATATTTTCATAGAACTCTTCAATATTTTTAACAGGAAATTTGAAATAAACTTAAAGTCAAGCAATTAATTAAGAATTTTTTTTAAAATAAAATTTGCTCTTGATGTTTAAGCAAAATAAAATCACATGTATAGATAATGTATTAGAAATTACGCAAGCTCAAATTTAATATTTTACTATAAATAATAAAATGAATTTCAATTTAATTAAGGGAATATTAATAACCAGGCACTAACATGGAACAAAAATATATTTTTAATGAGAAATTCTAAAATTTCAAAGAATTATTTTTAATAATAAATCAACCCAATTTATAAATACATAAGTTATCTGAGTTTATGATTATGTCATTTTACAAACAAAATTTATATGTACACAATTGATTTATGAATATCTAAAGAAGTCGGCTACTTTTTTTTATCAAGCTATTAAATTCTCAATTAGTAATAAAAATTTTTTTTTTTTAGTTTTTAGTAAGAAATTTTAAAATATGATTCATTTGCTGTATGAGTCTTCAAAAACTTTTCATTTTGTAGAATAACTACATACATGCCTAATTTTAATATTTTACAACTTTTAAATGATAATCTACAACTCCATGTAAAAAGTCTATTTTAGGAGTGCTTGTGAATTCCCTGAAATATGTTTTATTTTAATTTTGTATCGCATTAAAAACTCTTATCTTAATGACCATATTCAATTACAATTAAAAGTACAATGTAGAAAAATAAATTATTTACACTGTTCATGCCAATTTTAAATATAACAATAATATTGTTTGAAGTATGCAAAATAGTTTTCAAATTAACAATAAATTGAATTTGCAATGAATGGAATAATAACTTATTTGATAATTACTAAAATGCTTATGTAATTCTGTATAATGTATTTGGTTTGAAGCTAGGAATTGGTACTTTTGGAGGAATACATTTTACTGTGATGTACTTACTTAAATTGATCTCTTTAGATCTATAAGATTTTTTGATTGTCATTCCCATATAACATATGTTTTACCTTCAATTATCCCTGATAAACGTCAACACTGCATGTCAATACAACCTGGTCACATCACGAACACACTCGAATTTAAAGAACGCTAAAAATAATCCAAATAAATTTAATAAATAATAAAAATATTTTGATTAAAATTTGAATTTTTATGTTATTTTAAAAAATTTCAAAATGTTATCGAGTTGAAGAGAACGCAGCCCATACGCAATATGTTAAAAATGCAAATTATCCATAATTAACACACACTTTAATGTTTATAACAAAAAAAAAATCAAACTGAAATTTTTTTAACCATATTTAATTATTCACAATTAAATATTCAAATATTTTAGTTTTGTTTATAATTTACACTTCTCTTATAATCGCAGCAGCACCCACTATTATAAAATTTTATGTCAAAAAGAAGAAAAAAAAAACAAAAAAACGCCTGACATCAAAAGCGTCTTGACGCATTTATAACATCTATTATCATATTTTTCATGTAAATTTTAAAATTTAAAAAATTAAATTATTTCAGAATGCCTGCGCTTTTTTTTTATCTTTTAACTTTATAGAAAACTGAAAGATACTTTGTTAATGTAATTTAAAACCTTCAATATTCAAAATTATGCTTGTAATAAAGTCATTACAATCAATACAAAATAACTGCGAATCACAATATATTTTACCTGCACATATACATTATTATGACCTCATATATTTCTACAATATTATTAAAAATCAACAAAATTACAAAGTTCGTAAAAGTTCGTAGCAATTCGTATGTGTAGGTACACACACGTTTATTTATCTAAATGACTTTGAACTTCTGAAATTTGAACTTGTCTGTTGGAATGAGTTGTTTCTTTTTTTCTGATTGAATCAAAAAATAAAAGTCATTTTATTTTGATATTCGATAATAAATAATAAACAGCAACAATGGCAATAACAGTAACAGAGCAACAATGGCATTAATGTATTCAATTATGATTTAAGAAAAAAAAAAAATTATTTTTATGAAAATTTATCTTTTATCGTTTTGACATTTTTTTTAATGAGTTGTAAATGAAATTTTACCAAACTGTATGAGTATTTTTTGTTTTTGTCAAAATAATAATGTAAAAAATTCAAATCGGGTTTGTCAATTTCTGTTTTTTATTGTTTAACAAAATGTCCGATTTAATAATTGTAATTCTCATCGCATATCAGATTATTTACTCAAAATATTAAAAGCGTTTACTGTAATTAATTTTTTTTTTAATTTTGAAATGAAATTGCATTGTAAATATTGAAAACAGAAGTATTTTTACTATATTAAGAGACTCTATGTTGTAACCAAGCAGAAATATTGTGTTTTTTTTATAATATCTTAATTAAAGTAGCTTTACGTGGTTGCAATCTGTTTGTACAGCTTTTAAATATAGCAAACAATGTCAGGTTATAAAACAAAAAATTGTAACAATATTCAAATATCAAAATCTGTTTAAATATTGTTATGTAATTCAAATTCTTTGAAAAATATCTGAAAAGTTCTAAAAGTAAGCACTGAGAATTTTACACATACATATGTACATATATGAGATCTCGTACATTTTAAAGCAGAATTAATTTATCATAGAGTACAATCGAATATTCCAGAAGATATGTATGTAAATACAAATTATTTCATTGTATCGATTTCCTGATGGAAAAAATTTAATGGCAGAAACCGGCCACACGCGTAAACGCTCTGTCCTCTTCTAGCCTTATTCAAGATGTGAACACTTATGTCCAAATGTATCATGTCTCTCCTCTACCAAGTTTCGTTCTCTGTTATGTTCCTTAAATCTTTTAGAGGTACACGCGTATTCTGTATTCAGGGCATTGTGGTCTAGTAGGGTCTTTATACCGCTTACCTAAAACTGTCGAAGAATGGTACACAAAGACCCTTATTGATCTTTTATTCAAAAACGAAATCACATACTCCCCGCCGACTAGTCTAGTGACTGCTAATATTATAGCTTTAAAACTCACTAGAACGTCTGCATAAAAAATCAGGCAATGTAGTCCATACATGTAATTCTAAATCACCTGCAAGCACTCCAACATATGTACCCTCGTATAGTTGCTCCATTCGTGCCGGTTCACCCATATTTTATAACCCTCCGGAACTCCATTTCTACCTTCGTTAAACAATAACATTCTAATCCATCCACCAATTTATATAGGACACCATAAAGTATCGGACCTAACGTCACCAACTCGTATCCCATACTCTCCTAAGAGCCTAATTAAATTTATTACATAAAACAAATTTAAAATTTAAAAAAAATCAAATATTGCAAAAATTATAATAATAACTTCAATATTGATGATTGATGTCTTCTGTTTTTTTCTTACACACTACTTAAAACAATTTCATCATCATTATTTACTACTTCACTAAACACTTACACTCTTTCATTTTTAAAATAAAAATTAAAAAAAAAAACATTCATGTTTAATATTAACTTGATCATTTTTATTTTCTCCTTACAGATGGTGACAGCTCTGCAGTTACATCACATAAGAGGGTAAGTGAATTTAGGTGATATAATTATACTTACATAGATAGGTGCATAATCTATAAATATTGAAATAATGCGAATTGAAAGATGAAATGAAATAATGAAGACATAAAAATAAAATTAAAGAAAAGAAAAAATAAATAATTTTTTTTTCTTCACAACTGCTCTGATGTATTTACGATGAGTGCTTATAATAAATTCCTTTTTAATTGGAGATGACCTAAAACAATGACAATCAACTTGAAAAATAACATGATTCTCGTTAATTTTGTAATATTATGTACAATTACAAATATGGTTACACAAGGATGATTTCAAACTTGATATATATATATACGAATTCCATATTGTTCTCTTCGAAAATTAGGGTATCACTTATTATATATTGTCACTTAATGACTCTATGTATATTTGTGAAATGCTATAATAAAAATCATCTGATGAATTTTAATATTATAAATTACAACATAGAAGGTGTCATATAAAATAATTAAAATATTTCAACACCTATATATAAAATCACAGTTAAGAGTTCGAAATATTTCTTAAGAAAAAAAAAACGTATGGGAATTCAGAGTATTTAAGTAGATTTAGAAGATATGACCATATTTAATTGTAATGTGTACTTGAAATTGAATATATTTGGAACTAAATAGTTCATACAATTTTGAATTAGTTTAAAAATCAACATTTTATATGAAATATATTGGTAATAGTACGTATGGGTTAAACTACTGAGTTAATATTAGTACTTAACAGAAAACAGATTATATAGGATAGGATAGACAGATTATATAGGAAAAATAAAGGCAATGCTAAACACAATTATAAGAACAATTAGCAAAGAACACAATTATAAAATGCCCATTGAAATTAACCGTTAACCTAAAACCAAATTTTTAATATCGTGTTTTTTTTATACGGTATGTTTGTTGAAATGTGAAATTTTAATAGTTTTTACAAATTAAGAAATGTTTTTCAAATCAGAAAAAGTTTTATTTTTTCCGAAACTGTAAGCTGTTCCAAATGTCTGTGAAAGCGAAAAATTAATTGTAAAATATCTCGAAAAAATTATAATTTACTCACCTAATTAAAAGTAATTTTCATTCATTATGTCAATATTTCTTTGTTCTCCTCCTAAATATATGCAATAATTAAGATTTTTTTTTTGTTATTTTAATACAGTAAACCGAATTTATTACTATAAAATTAGAGCACCTTTCACTATTTATTTTATTTTTAGTAATCAAACGGTAATGTAATCAAATATTTAAATAAAACTTAGCCTAGATTACTTGCAGATTAAACAAAAATATTTCAGTATAAAAAAGAAAATTCTACAAATATGTGAAAAATTTCCAAATAGATAAAAACAACTTCCGTTTGCTTTAGCCAATCAAAATTTTCTCTATTTAAATACTAAACTGGAAATTGGTAGCTAAAAAAAACACCTAAATAACTTGTAATCTCATTTAGTTTAATCATAAAATGGTTTTTAGGTAAACCCAATTCACAAATCATTATCACTTTTATCTTTTTTGTTTACCCAATTGTAAAATTTTTTCTTTAAAATTCAATTGTTTTAAAATTTCAAAGAAAAAATATTCTAAACGCTTTAAAATGAAAATTTTTCATAAAAATTTTGCAAATTTCACAAATACAGCTATAGATTCTATCTACACCTCAAAAACATACAAATTTAGGTACATAATTTGTACCTAAATAAATTTTACATACAAATGTAATTATCTCGGCGATCTAGATCTTAATTTCGCTTACTTATATTTATAATATAAGAAAAACTCTTAACGACCTTGCGTAATTTTCTAATTTGAAAAAAAAAAATATGTCAGCAAAAGCATAGGTCATCCCTTCCTATTTCATTCTTCCGTCATTAATTTGTAATCAAGAAATTTCTAATGTTTTTAATATTTAAGAAGCAATTTTCCAAAGTAAAACAGGGTCAAACCAATTATTGACATCAATTTAAAGAAAAATCAACTTTGTGGTCTGTCTTAGAATAAGCTGATTTTTATATGATTACTCCTATTAAATTAAAAAAACTATTTCTTTTTTCTTTTTATAACTTAATTCTATATGTATGTGCGATTTATGTACGAATAAATATGTAAGAAATGTAAGAAAATTAATAATGACTAGATGTATAAGCAAAAGCATTTAAGAAATAAGTATTTTGAGATCTTGTCCCGTTACTTATTGCTTATATATTGCACATTCTATGAATACAGACACGTGTGAATACAGGCTTAAATGTAATAACTCAAAACAATTTTTTTCGAATTGTTGTATGTAGTTGTGTACACAAGAAAATTTAAATGTTGTAATTAAATTGCATACTTTTAGGGATTTTCAAAAGGCGTTAACTTTAGATATTAAAACCTAAAATTTAAATAGTCCCGCTCACCCACGGTAATTATAGATAATTTAAATTCCTGAATTCTTCACTTTCAATAACGAAAACTAACAAAGAAATGAAACAAGATGTTGTTAGCTTCATTTTTTACTCAATTCACTTAATAGAAATGTATCCAGTGCCTTTTCTCCACTCAACAATGCAAGTGAATTTTCTTTTATTTAAAATACTTGCTTTAAATTATTTCATTCAGCATTACTTATATTAAGATTGATTTTGTTAAAAAAAAAAATTATTTGAAAATTTTTTAAAAGCAAATTATTCAAGTGAATTCTAAGAAAATACAATTTTTTTAATCAAAATTAATTTAAGATAAAACAGAAGCGTTCGTTATAAATTAGAAAAATTTGTTCTTTAAATTTGCATGCAAATATTTTCCTTTTTTGTTAGTTTTCAATTTATAAAATTGCCGTCTTCCTTCTCAAATCATTTAATTTTTATAATAAGAAACAAAAGAAAACACAATCAGTATTAATTCTGAATTCAATTTCTTTTTTTGAAATATTAAACAATGAATTTAATCTCTTTTTCTGAAAACGTCAAGGAAAACATAAAAAAATCGTGTATTTGTTTTTTTTTTTGTTCCCCACCCACATCAAATTTTGAATATCAAAGAAAGAGTAAAGGAGAGAAATATGTTTTTCGATTTTTTGTAAAATCGACAAATTTTTTGTTTAAAGTTCTTTAAGTATTTATCGGAATTTCTCCGAAAGAAAATGATTTTTGAATATTTTAACAACTAATCCGTAAAATTCAAGTTTTGACATCGGTCTCAGCTTTCTATTAAGTTAAAATAAAATCTGATATAAACTGCTAATGTAGCTTTGGAATCATCCGACAAAGTTTTAATCTAAATGAATAAATTTTTAAATGTTTTTGAGATATTTTTATCTAAATTATTAATTTTATTTCAATTAAGACAAATTTACTCGATTGCCATTATTAGCAATTTTCTACTTGTCATAATTGTCAAACTCATCTGTCATTATTAATAAATTTTGTTTATTGTTAACAAATTTGATCAATTATCATTGTTAATAAATTTATGCAATTGTTACTATTGAGAAAATTTTTCAGCTGTCACAAATGACGTCATCTCATTATTGACGTTCTGTTATAATTGACATTATATGTCAAAAATTTCTTAACTTATTAATAGGTAACTTTTTTCTTTTACATACAAAACTTAAATATGAATTTTTAAAAAAATATTTCATTGCATCAGAATTTTCATGATAGCTTTTAGCTGCAGTAACCTTTCTTTATAATTCAGTTCATAAATATACGAAAATGAAATTCAGTTAACCCATTGCAAATAAGTTTGTACAAAAATTCCTTTTTCTTCTTCCCATTTGCCCATTACCACTACATTATTATTGTAGGATCATTTTTTTTATTGGACAAACAAAAAATCTATTTTTTTGTTTCTCGTTATTGATTTAAATAACAATCAAATGATCACGAATTGTCATTTATCGTGCTTTCGTGAATTTTTCTTTGAAAAACTTTTCACAAATAAATAAGCAAGTAAATACTTTTTTTTTTAGTAAATTATAAAGTAGGAATAGAAATTTTTCATTTAACAAAGGATTCTTGTTATTTTTTTTTGTTCAGAGTTGCACAATAATTTCCCCTAAGTTATACCTATTAAAATTTATATAAATATTTGTATGTATAGTTCGGTAGCTATATGCAAAATAAATACAAGTAGTTTAAAAAAAATAATTTACCTTTTTATGTAAATTTATTAAAAAAAAGAAGAAAAGCAAAACAAATTGAAGATTTAACAAGAGAAAAGTTTAAAAAGGTCATTTTGTTTCGAACATGAAAACAAATTATTCTATTTTGTTGTTTATAGTAGCCATCTATGAATAAATTGCGGAAATAGTTTTTGATTATAATGAGTACAAAAATATTTGATAATAAAAATATATGACATAACTGAATATTTTCTTTTTTTTTATAGAATTCGAAATTGGCTTAGCTTGATGATGATTTTCGTTATAGCATTGCATTTTGTAATTTGTGTTCAAGTCTATATTTTTATTCCTATAAATTGCACAAAAAAGTTTTCCTTTCTTTTTTTTTCTTCTTTTTTATTCCAATATGCACGATTACAACTCATTAGGGGAATATAATAAGCATGTAATCCTGATGTAAACATAATATTGAATATACATAATGCTATGTAATATGAATGACATGTTAAACAACATTATATGATGCAACAATTTGGGGGATAACAACTTCTATTTACAATATTTTACAGTACATTTTAAATTGTAGTACGATTGCTTTGACAATTTCATAGATGGCATTAATTCTTAATGAAAACACAACAATGATATTAAAATACAAGTCAATAAAATTCATAAGAGATCTTTATTAATATATTCAATATTATTATGTAACAATTTTAAATGCATCAATGTATACTTACATTATAAGTATGTGAAAAATTTTATTTTGAATGGTATATCGAGGATGCAATTGGTTGTTTTGTAATTTTTTATCTGTTAACAAATTTAAATGTCACTTCCTGTTAGCGTCAATTTCTAATATTTGCTTGATTTGAATTTTACAAAAATTCTTTAAATATTTTAAATGTCTTCAATATTTGGTAATCATTTAGAAAAAAAATATTGTAAAGGTAACTGTTATCTTGCTAACTAATTATACTTCCATTCGAAAGTCAAAAAATATCGCACTTAAGGCCTGCATACGTTCATAATTGAATTTCTTTGCGTAAGGCTATCATCTTATTAATTCAATAATTATTTGGTCATTTCAATTTCAATTCTTTATTTACTATTTTCTAGTACTCTTAATAACATTGGTTTTTACGAGAATTTAGTGTGTTTGTAACATAATGTAATATAAGTATACATTTCATGGGCGGAATACCAAATATTTACCAAAACTAAAAGCCTTCTCTATTTTTTTAGAAACAACAGAAGTAAATAATTTAGATAAGAATTATCGACTGAATGGTGGCATACTTTTCGTCTTAATTTATACTTTTTTTTCATCGGCTGTACTTATTCATCGAATGGTACTTTACTAGTGTGAATTTAGTCTTAAATCCTGGGGGTTTTCATTGTGTCTTTATCTGTTTACATGTATGTGTTTGACATTATGTGCTAAATACTGAACAGTTGATTTTTCCCTTCCGCTATTGTTCTGTGTTAATACCGGAATTCGTTTGTCGTTGCCGTTCACCGCTTTGGTTCTATTTTTACACTAATGTTTAATCGACTGTTTCTATTACATGTTATATTCAATTTTAGTGGCGTAACTAAGTGTAGCAAAAATGTTTAATAAATTTTCTTTGAAAATTTTCAAAAACAACTTAGATCTATGTATAACTGAGTAAATTCATATTGAAAATAATAATTACTATTAAAAATTATGAAAATATTTTTTTTGTTCTTTTTTACATTTTAAATTATTTCAATATTGTGATAATAATTAAAAATTAATTTCCATATCTAAAGAAAAAAATTAATTCAAAAAAAAAAAAAAACTGAACATATGGTTCAAAAAATCTTATGCAATTCTTATAAAAATTTTATTACGTTTTGAATAAAAAACAAAAAGAAAAAAATATATATGACACATATTTGGCGTCACCCGTCATTATTTTGTCAACGAAATTTCATAACATTTTGCAAGTTTTTCAGTTTCCTTTTATTTTTTTCTATATTTTTTTTTATTTTTGAATTTTGATCCTATTATATTGAGCAGTCGTAATACCATTTGTCTGAGAATTGAACAAATCCATTAATTTTGACATTTTGCTTTTTTTTTTCATTTATTAATCCATCTGTCACCGCTATCATTTTAATTTGATCGAATTTTTTGCAAATATAAAAATTTTTATTTTTTTTCTGCTTCTTTCATATTTTGAAAAAAAAAAAAATTAGGCCAAACTAAATGAGAAAAAAAAATATGTATGTATATCAAAAAATTTTTGACATCTTAATTCATTGGCACAATAGTAATAAAGGAGGTTATGAAATTTAGATAAGACAAGAAAAAGACTTGTGTTTTTCTTGTAGTCTTTTTTAATTGTAATAAAAGAAATTCCAAAATGAAAGTGAAATCTTTTATAAAATTGAACTAATTTTTCTTTTTTTTCATTTTTAAGGTGTAAAAATTTTTAATGAAAACAAGAACAAAAAAAAAACAAATTGCTCGATTTTAGTAGTAGCAGCAACCTTAATTTAAAATTAAATAACTTGTACGCAAGTAAATGCCATGCCAGAGTATTCAATATAAAAAAAATAGGTGTAAAATATTTTTCTTTGAATAAAATATCGAAAAGTAATTAAAAATCGTTTTCGTTGAAAACTTTAACACCTTAAATTTTTTCTTTTCTTACATAATAAAATTTTATTTCAAAATAATATTATGCGATAACAATAAAGTAGTGTTTTATAATAAGTAAGAAAGCAATTGAAATTAAAGTGAAAAAAAAAACAAAAAAAAATTAATAAACGCCATCACAAAATCAAAATTTTAAATAAAAATGAATTTAAAAATTTTATAATTTATGACCCAACCATACAGTAGAGGAGAGATTCTCTTGTATGTAAGTACTGGTTCACTTACAAATTGGTTCTCAATAGAAAGAATTTAATTTTTTTTCAGTTTTTCAAAGACCAGCCGAGCGAAACGAAGGAGCTCTGCCTACATACCTTTTTTTGAAGAGCTTCGTCGTGTTCTTTAACTTTCATAGTTTGGGTTTTGCATTACAACGCCTTTTGCATTACTTTGTGAGTGAAAAATTTGAAGTTTGACATAAAATCTGATCTCGATAGTTCCAGTTTCATACGATCCCCTCCAGGAAATATTTAAACAAAATGTGTCAATGTCAGAGTTTTGTACACGTTTTGCGTTATTTATGTTCGTTCGTAATTATTCCATGTTCGACTGGTGTTCGTGTATGATATTTTGAGTTAAGTAATGCTTAGTTTGACTTAAAAGTGCTTAAATACATTACATCTATACATAATGTGCAAATATAATTCTTTTTTTAAAAAAATTGATTCACAAATATTTCTAACGATCATCACTAGTTTGGAATTAATTTATTATTAAGTTCAAATAATAATAGTCTACAATATAATTTTAGTAAAACCCAATCAATCTTCTTAAGTTTTTAGCTTTGT
The DNA here is from genome assembly GCF_029603195.1 of Condylostylus longicornis. Classification (NCBI taxonomy): domain Eukaryota; kingdom Metazoa; phylum Arthropoda; class Insecta; order Diptera; family Dolichopodidae; genus Condylostylus; species Condylostylus longicornis. The sequence goes on along the minus strand of NW_026577971.1, from coordinate 442,258 downwards.
TTTTACTTTTCAAAAGCAGCTATTATATGACAAACAAAAAAAATACAAAATTAATTTTTAACTAAGTAAAAGCGCGGTCAGTAATCTCATATTCATGTATAATACTCATTTGTTATTAACCATAATAACCTTGTAGAATGTGCCACAACACAATAAGACCCTGTAGGCATTTTACTTGTCTATGGTAATCTCAATTAATTATAATGAAAGAAAAAGTTGAATTCAAATAATTTTAAAATTGCATACGTGCTATTACAGATGGCTTAGGCTTTAATTAAATTAAAACAAAAAAAAAATATTTGTATTTAACTTAGGTACATAAAATATAATTACAATATTCCGTTCGTACAAATCCATCCCACAATATAATACAGAATACTATACATATACAGATATATGTTAATAAGAGAGAATGTGACGTCATGCAATTAATTTTTACATAAGCATACTATGTATGTATATGCGAAAGTTTGTTTTCATTTTAAACTTTTCATGTTTTTGTTTTTTTTTTAAATTCCAATTCAATGTAGAACTTAACAAAAAAAAAAAAATTGCAGATTATTTTATTTTGCATTTTTGCTTAGAATGTAGATGACATTGAACTAATTTCGAATAAAATGAAGCAGTCAGTGGCTAGTAAAATCTACAATATACTTTTATAAACATACTTACATAAATTTGTATACGTATCAACATTTTGACTAAGCAATTGCAATTTTCTTTGATGTTTTATGGCTTTTAATTGACAGAAAAAATCAAATGGAATGAAGCGTATTTTAAGTTATCAAACGTTAAATTTTAAAATGTTATTATTTTAATTAAAGAATTAAATATATATGTAAATAAATTATTTAAGATTAAGAGATTAAGTACGTACGACATTCTTGCAGGCTCCCTTTTTGTAGAGAATATTTTATAGAGTGAACGACATTTTACTTGTAAATACAACGGATAGATCGTACTGCGGAGAGTAATCGTACAACGGAGAATGAACGTACTGCGGAAATTCTTAACTAATAAAAATGGTATTGCGTATGGTATTGCGTAGGCATTCAAGCCATTGAAAATTTTGGGTTACTTCTCAATGTATGTATACAACGTGTTAATAAATATTGCTGTCCTACATTTAATAAAAATGATTCAACTATTCCTCATTCTTCCACATTTCGCCTACATTTATCAATTAGTTATTCAACTATATTTTAGTTTTCAACTAAATCTAATACGTCGAATCAACCCTGAAACAATTTACTTTATTGGTAATCAACCCTCCATATATTAGATTTGTCATCGATGTCAGAATAATTTTCATATTAATAGCAAATAATTTAAATGATATTTGCAATATTTTATTCTCAAACCATTTTTTTTTAATTAATAATATCAAAATAAAATTTATAACACATTTTATATGAAATATAAATATGAAAAAAAGAAAAACTAAATTTTTATGTGTGCACTTTCTAACCAATTTCATTCTTAACAGCTTCATTCCGCTTGGATCTCAAATTAGTTTAATTAAGTTTTCATGTAACCTAAATTTTTAACATAAAAATTATTGTACACAAACACAAGAAAAAATTTTTTTTTTAGGTTTAATGAATAGCATAATTATCGTGTACCTTTATATATACTCAGTATAATTTTATTAGAATCAGCATAGTTTCGGGTACATATATATATGTATATATACATTATCTTTAATATGAGCATCAAGAAAAACGTAAATTTGTGAACAATACAACTTAATTATGCGGAAAATAAAACTAGGTTTTCCCTTATTCCACATTTTCTTTTTTATTTTCATTTTGCTTTATCTCAAAATGATCATTAATGTTAATGAAAATTTTATAATATAAAGCGAAAAAAAATTTTATTTACTGTCAACTATAAGCTATTTTCAACCCTATATTGTAGAAATCATAATATAAGAGTAAACAATTGGAAGGAGAAGAACTCAAAAATTTATATTTAGTCTGGATCCGATTAGGTAACAAAAATTTTAAGAAAATTTTTTATTCGAAGCGTCATTGAGGTTTCCAATAAAACGCTAAACTGAATTTTTACCGTTTAAACTTGTGATTCTCAACTTACCTTGACCCCAATATCTTGATTACGATTGCATCAGATTGCGCCATCCAGCAGTTTTTTTCCTTAAAAACATTGTGACACCCCCTTTATATAGCACAAATGCATCTAAATAATTAAATATTACAGAATCAAACGCTATACGGAAAAGTAGAGGAATTTAAAAATGCAGTTAGGAAGCCGATTCGGAGAGTTTTTCATCATATGACTAAAAATTTTTAAGTTTTCTTATTTTTGATTCTAAACTAAAATTAAAATATTTAATCAAAATATTTGTTATTTAAAATTATCGAAATATTTATTCTTACAATGAAAAATTTACTTTAATTGGGAAATTTTTACTATTCACATAATTTTACACTTATAATCTGAAAAATAAAGAACTATAACAGAGCCGTGGTAAAAAGAAAAAATTGTAAATGAGTTTGTAAATTAACTTACAATATCTGTTCATCTTCATTTAAATCTTATTGCTGTTGTTTGTTGTTGTTCTCTTCTTCTTCTTATTCTTCTTCTTCTTGTCTTAAACTAAAAGTCAACTTCAATTTCGCAAAATAATTATGTTGTAATATGACAGACTGCTGCACTCTATACCTAGATAGAAATTTTTTTTTTACAATGAAATTTAAAATATTTTCGTTCCCACTAAAAAAAAAATTTCAACAATCTCATAGCTCTATATGAAAAATATGGTAAAAAAAAAAATTTCATTCCATTCTTTTTTTTTCTCTCTTCATATTCACCTTTATTTGTGTAACTTGTCTATATTGTCTATTGTATTAAAAGGAAGATGAAATTTATGTTAGTTCAGAGGTTTTTTTTTTTTAAATAACTGTTCATTTATAATAAGAATAACTAAAAATATAAACTTTCTTTCCTTTAACCATAATCAGATATTTTATTTTGATGAGCACAATGATCAGTTATTTTTCTTCTTTTTTTTTTTTTTAGTTGCAATTTTCATATTTATTGGGGTGAAAAGCAAAAAAAAACCGATTCATACCTTTTTGTTTTCCCAATTTTCTTAAAAATATTTTTTCTAACTAAATTAAAGTCACGAATATTTGACATTTTTCTTTTTGAATTCAGGTGAAGTTAACCAATCTGTAAAATTGATAAATTAGAAGAATTTCACGTATATTTTACGTTGAAATTTCGTTACAATTTCATTACGATTTCGTATATATACACCACATTATTAACGTATATTCACATAAACATATAAGTATATGTAATTATTGTAAAGTATAAAGAATGTGTAATAATAATTAATGTGTTAATCTTACCAGGAAAATTTCTATAATAAGTGTAAAGGCAAAAAAATATGCAACATAAAATAGATTACAATTATATTATTTTAAGTAATGTAAGTATGTACAATATGTGCATACCAAAAGCAAATAATAATTATCACATAATTTTATGCTTAAATGTGACATTTCAAGCAAGTATACGTACATAATGTTTACTCATATGAGAAATAATTACTATATTAAATTAATTATTTAATATTTCTCTAATTATTTATTACTTAAATATTGTAATAATAAAGAAATTTCTGTCATATATTAAATTAAAATAATGCAATTTTGAAATCATAATATTTTTATTGTGATTATTTAATGAAAAATTTCAAAATTATTCAGTCGAACTCATAAGAATGTTTTTCTAACAAAATTAATTTTTATTTCATATAAGAATAGTTTTACTTATTACTAGATAGATTTTATATTATAAACTCTGAAACAATATTAGATACAGAGAAAGTTGATATACCAAATGAAAGCTCAGTTTAATGAGATGCAAGATGTTGTTGAGTAATTCAAGATTGCCCTTTTCGTTTCCTATTTTCCTTGTTTGATATTTCTCTCACGTCAGGACGTAGTTACAATTTTAGAAATAAAACTATGAGTTATACTGATTTTAACATTAATTCTTATGTATACTAATACGAAATAATTGAAGACTTCTTAAACCATAAACTTGACTTGTTGAGCATTAACAAAAGAATAAATTTAAGAATGATAAGAAAAAAATTATTATGGCATTAAATTGTCAAAATTTAAATAGATTCTCTCGATTTTCTGAATTTGTTTACCTGCATATGCAATATTTGATAATTTTTGTCAAAAGTGATAGTCAAAAATTACAGTTCATATATAGGGTGATTCAGAAATTAGACAATAACATAAACCATTGGTTAGAGGATCAAAAATGTGTAAAACTTTCGTTCCGGGCTAGGTGGAGAATCTAAAGAGTTTCGGATTTACAAGGATTTTAACGAATTTCCAAGTAATTTTTACTTGTCCAAATTTTTCTTTAAAAACTTCCGTTCCGAACAAGATAGGGGCTTCAAACAAACAGTTTCAAACGAAAGACCTAGTAAAGGGCTTGAAATAAACACATTGCTTGATTTTGTAGTTAACGTATTTTTGGAATACCAAGCATTCGAACTTTAGGAAATATGAAATTTTTTCCTTTTTTTAATTTTTTCAGTTTTTTCTAACCAGATAATTTCGTACAAAATTTTTTGAATTTTGAAATTTTTTTTTTACAAAAATTTGGCCACTTTCTCAAGCTTTAACTTAAGTCACTAATTTTTAAAAAACTGTTATGTACCTTATAGAAATCATATACACACACAAATACAAAATTCAAATTCAATTAAAAATTTGTTGCTGTAATTTTCCCTATACATCAGCATCACAATACAAAACGTTCTGTACATAAGCGTATAGGAATGCAAAAAAATATTTTATACGGGGAAATCCAACAAAATTTGAATGACCTTGAAAAAACAGTTCGAATTAAATAATTAATTTTCAATTTTTTTTTTTTTTGAAATATTTTGCAAATCATTTAATAAACACCTCATTAATTTCAGTAAAAATTAGATTAACCATAAGTACTTCTCTTATATTGCAAAATACATAAATTATCTACAATTATTATTCTTTTAAATTTTTATTGAAAATTATTCATTTGATACTACATACTTAAGTAAGTAAGTATTTCATATTGTATTATAGAAAAATATGTAAATGATAAATTCTAATAAAATTATAAAACTATGAATTTCCGCGTTCCAAAGCATATTTTAATATTTTTAACACTACCACACATATACACACTTATACACACTTACTTGTCTATGATTTAATTTTTACAATTTAATTTAACAATTTCTTAAAGCTATAGTTAAATTGTACTGTATGCATACTAGTTAATACTAGCGGATTTGGTGAATAACCTAGAAATTGAAATGTTGCAAAAAATTATTATTATTATTTTTTTTTTCTTAAACATAAACCATAATCTTATACATATACAAGCATACATACATATACGTATATTTTTACTGTGATAATAAATCTTCAATTATTCTAAAATTTTTATTGAGTATGTATGTATAGAAAAATAACTTGTTAAACGTGTACGCAAAAGCTAAAATTTAATAATCTACTTTGTTATACATGTGCATGTATATATGTTATACTTGTGTATAGCTATGAAATCTAAGTACATATTATAATTTAAAACATAAGTAATGTATAGGAAAAGATTAATGCATACTAAATTATAAAATAAAAAACTTGTAAGCCTTTAGCTTAGCTTTAAGCCCATTACAATAAATTTTATAATACTTATTTATATTATTACTTAAAGCAGATAATATTTCATTCACTCTAAAAAGAACTTCTAAAAATAATATTATATTTACAAGTTTAGATTATATTTTATAATATATATGTATATATTTAGATAAATTTAGAACAGATCTGAGCTTAAAGGCGTGTTAGATATTATTTAACTTATGGCAATTATTGAAAGAATTGTTAACTATATAATATGTAATTTAAATGGAAAATAACTCAGTTAGTTTTCAACCATTTAAGATGTAAAATTCTCTTTGGGTATTAATTATAAATTAGAATACAGTAATGTCCCGTTAATTGAACGTTGCTTTTAATGGCGTTCGTAGAACGAGTTCAAATTTGTATATGCAATTATGTGAAGACACGATTTTTCTCTGTTAAATGAGTGTTACCTTTCGAATTCATTTGGTTTATTCTTCCTAAAACATCCCAGTTCATTGGCTCTCTAAATTTTCGGTCAATTGAATTATCTAGAGATTACTGTATTTTTATTTGTCAATATTCTAGAAAATTATACAATTAATTAATATTTTTTCGTCTTCCGACGTTGGCCGAAACAAAAACATAAATTACATTTTTTTAAGCATCTTCACTTCATATTGCCTTTCATAAAATATGTAATTAATTTACTCAAAACAAAATAAAACTTCCTTCACTTCCTCAAGTGGTTTTTTTTGTGTAATTTTACTCGCAAAACCAATTTATGTTTATAAAAAAATTGCACACACATAAGTACTTTTAGCAAGTAACTGAATGAAATATTAACAATAACCTTCTTTATATATATGTAGATATGTACCTATGTACTCATATGAATTTTGCTTTGCCACATTCTATAAAATTTCAGTGGCCTCATTTTGATTTTGAATGAAAAATTTTCTTCGCCTCGTTAAAATTAATAAAATCTTCTTTACAATTTACAAATCAAAGTGTAAAAATTTTAAAAACATATTTGCAACAAAACCTTATACTTATTTGTGATTTCAAACATAACACACATTTGCACTTGAAAAGGAAAACTAACTAACTGAAGTGAAAGACTATAAAAATGTAAATACACAATTTTGGAACATAGTTCTGGTTTCAATGCTTATGTTTTCATTTACTTAAATAATTAAATTAGTTCACTGGTTATAATAATCGGGACTGCAATCGAGCTTATATTCTAAAATTCCAAGGTCCCCAACTAAAAATTTTGAGCTGCTATACTAAATGACTTTCTTGCCTTCTAAAAACAAAAAAATTTGTTCATACAAAACTCAAAAATTCCATATTTCACTAAGTTTTTTTTTTCATTTGGTGTATTTACAACGACTGTGCCCCTATAGGTATGCATTTCACAAAATCTCGATTTTCATTAAGTTCAAACTTCTTCTTTCGTCTTCTATAAGTTTCAAATTATCAAAATTTGAATTTCAACAGTGTGAAGCAATTTGTTTATAGGCACTTTCTCGCTACCACAAAGAATAATTTTACACTAAACACCATGAATGGCCAAAACCCGAAAATATATAACAGGCATATTTACATATATAGTAGTGTTCTTTCGTGATCATGTATGTTTAAGTATAAATGTGATCATGTGAAATTTATGAATGATCAAATAATTTATGTACTTCGCATCAATAAAAAAAAAAATAGCACATATTTCTTTAAGGCGTCATAAATTTTATTACAAAATGTGACAATTAAAATTAAGTATTTATGCAGACACTATCTTGTCAGTATATTGAGTACTCGTACCGGCAGTAATAAGAGTATGTGTATTATAAAAACATAAAGAGAAAGGAAGAGAAAATTAAAAACAAATTTTATTTTTTTTAAGATTTTCTTTTCTCTTGGTTTTTTTTCCCAAGAATGTCGTCATTTTTCATTAGGTCGTTAAAATTCAACTTGCATGTCATTCATAAAAGAAAAGATCATGCCGTCATTAAAAAAAAATAGTAAAAAAGAGAAGCTAAACAATTTTTTTGACTGTAAAATCATTTGATTTTTTGTCTATCGTAACACAAACGCTTCAGTTTACCTTGAAATTCCGATAATTGATGAAATTCTTTGATAGACACCTGATGATTTTGACAATAATTTCAAATTGCATTTTGGTTTCCGTCATTGTTGTACATTTGAAAATAGTAAATTTTAGCCAAAAAATAAATACTCGTAACACATAAAAAGGAACAAAGGCAACCAAATCTGAAACAGATTTGCAAATCTGGTTTACTGCCATCTTAAATTTATTACAAAAATTTGAAACCAATCTCTTTCTCATTTGATAGTATCTCTCATTCTGCCTTAGCTGATTTTGATATGATTGTGTTTTAATTACTGTCGCCGCCGTCAAGACCTAATCCACTTTACTATAACTTTTATATTTCTTATAAATCATAAATTAATTTAAAAAATCATAAAGACAATGAAAATAATAATTGACACATTCACTTTTCAATAAATTTATTCGAATTCATTCGATTTAATTTTTAATTTTATTTAAAAAATTTAAAAACATAAAATTGAAGTAAGGAATGTTGAAAAAATGCCATGTAACACAACACAACTTTGGAAAATATGCGTAAAATAAAATTATCAAGGTAGGAACATAAAATTATTGTCATCATTTTAATGACACACATGACAGCACATAAATTGTTAAATTTTACAAATATTTAACACAATTCCCTCTTTAGCATATACTGCAAACATATGTATTTAAATAATTTTTGCGTTTATGTATGACATCTATTGATATATAAATTTTGAGTAGCTATGAAACGAATATCATATGCAAATATTTGATTAGTACAATTACATAAGTATATTTTGCCTGTCTAGAGCAGTACTACCGTTTGACACAATTTGCAAATTGTTCACAATTTGCAAATTGTTCGGGAGTGCAAATTAAAAGTTGATGTTTAATTTCTATTCAAATTCACGGAAGACAGAAAGTATAAAAAACACTTGTAACAGTTTTAGTAGCAATGCTCTGTCTAAATGAATAAAATATATAGAACATAGAATTACTACGCGCGAATCATTTTAAAACCGTTAACTACTTACTGTGCAACAACGAGGTGTAGAATCTCGTGTTCAGTTCGCAACTGGCAGGATATGCAAATATCTAATCTCAGACAACTTGTTTGACGAATATATTTTTGGTTAAAAATTGGTATGCACGCACATTATGCACACTATGTATGTACAGGCGCGGGTCTAACTTGTTTGGCGCCCCAAGCTGTTTCCAAAAAGGGCACCTCCCGCCTTCCGCTCCCGTTATAATAAAATTCCGCATAATAAATCACTTTCGTATAACTTTCGTACAATGCTGAATGCTAGATTAATTATAGAATTAAAAGCGTGAAATTAAACTTCCAGATTTTTCTTTTGAAATGTTTGTATATCTTATTTTTCAAAATTTTTAATGGCACCCTTATTTTCTGGCGCCTATTGCAAATGCATACTTTGCATATATGGTAAATTCGGCGCTGTGTATGTATGTTTGTATTCAAAATTGGATTTTAACCTTATTTAATAAATATTATGATTAAAAAGTGATAGCATAAATGTGAAGGAATTTAGTTAAAATATTAAAAAGATTGTTAAGAGAAAATATTGAAAGTGACTGTACAAAAACAATTTTTGCGTACACATGCATACATAATTACATAGATATGTGCATAAAATCATCAAATTTAATTTATAGGGTGTATTATAAAATATTTTAGGGTGTGTGCAAATTATACGAATTCAAGAAGAATGCTATTAAAATACTATACTTAAAATTCATTTGAAATTGTCTAGTAAGAGCGGGGACTTATTTGGAAATTTTTTTTAATTATTTCAGTAAATCGTTATCTTTCGTACGTTATTTATCAATTAATACTTTCATAATAACTAAGCGGTTTTCTTAAATAAACAAAAGCAAAATGCTGTCAATTTTTCATCTATAATCTTCACAATTAAAATTAATAAATTTTCAGAAATTATATGCGATCTTCATTTTATTTATGCGATGACTTTGCTAGTCATATGATTAGCACCATCATTAAATATCTACAGTATATAAGACAGGTATTCTGTAGGCTTTCTTTTTTCACATATTTTTATCTGTTTTTTTTTTTCGTTTTCTGACACAGACATCATGTCTGACTATATCTGACTTCAGAAAAAGATTAAAAAGCAAAAAAAAAAACATTCTTAATCAAACTGTAAATTTACAAGTCAAGAATTTTGAAAACTAGAATCAAACCTTAAAAAAAAGTGGAATTATTGTATCTCTTTTCCGAATCTCTAAAAAAAATTCTTAAAATACCGCTATATCAACTATCTCTTTCTATCTAGCAAAATATTCGTGTTGTTTTTTTTTCTATTTAATATTTAGATACGGTGATTTTTCCTATATAGAAGAAAAACTAAACCTGCTTCTCCTTTAATTTTATTTTTTCTGTTGTTTCTTTCTTGCTTTTCATTGATTACTAACTAGATATTTATATAAGAGAAAGAAGAAAAATAATATTTAATCTTTAATGATTAAGTGTAATGTTCAAATTTAAAATTTGAAATGTATTATAAAATTGATTATTCATTTTTAATATTGGAAAACTTTATCGGAAAGGTTTAAAATAGAAGTTAATTTCAACGGCCGTGGTGTAATTTTATTGTTTGAGCAGTATGTTGTCATTAATATTGTGATAAAACATGATTTGTTATTTTTCTAGATTTGTGGAGTTTGATGAATATTTGTGGTTTCGATACAATTGTTAACTGGCAAAATTTCATTTTATAAACACTTTTCATCAGATATATTCTCTTTGAGAGAGAAATGACCAAGGAAAAAATAAATGCAACACTTCTTAGACAGAAATATGTACGTTTTTCAAAAGGTCGATAGTCTTTCTTTACTATATAGTCAAGTCAAGATTAACTATTAAATATATACATAAATTAGAATTCGTTTTAAATGTTATATAGCTTTAAGCCATGTAGCGGTGTTTTCACTTTTATTCCGTTGCCGTCTGTTCGAAAATTTATCAAAATAATTTAATTAAGACGGTCAGTTTCTCTAACATAAAATCAGATCCATAACTATTCGATTTACTAACGATGATCACCCTAATCTACCATAGGTGGCGTAATAATAAGAAAAATAATTCGATTCCCAATATAAACATGCTACAAATTGAGTTTAAGTGTCCCAGAACTGACAAAATCTACTTTTCCAACAACAAAATAACAAACTAAGTCCATCTAAAGTATGTATGAAATTCTCCTTAAACATTAATACTTGTGCACTTTTCTACACCCAATTTCATGTACGATACTTATATAAGTACATACAATTTGGGAGAAATAAAAAAATATGTATGGGCATGTTTGTATGTATGTCGATGCATAAAATACCTGAAATACTAAATAAATTTTTAAAACGGCTCTTTCATGTTTCTTTTTCTGTTAATAAATCGTGACTCTGTTGAGTTGCACCTAGAATCTTTCCTTTTTAGAAGAAAAAAAAATTTTTTTGTTAAAATGTCTTTATGAAAATATAGTGGATACTTTTTTCTAAAAAAAAAAACAAAAAAATTTCCAAACACACACAAATTTCAAATACCTTACAACTCCAGATATTCATGATCATCTAAAGAATATTTTACTTATAGCGATTAAAATACGAGTAAGAATAATGTAGATAAATGTGTTTGTGTGTATGTGTTTATAAAATCCTAGTTCCAGTTAGTTTCTTTTTTAAAAAAGCATACATACGTATAAACATCCACACATCACTTGCATTCATATATGTAAGTATTCACTCATGCTTATTTACGGGCAACATTCATTCATTCTATAAGTTTGTTTAGAGTAAACACAAAAAGATAGAGAAGGAAAAAAAATATTATTGTCGCCTAACCGCCGCCATCACGAATAAAATAAGGAGTGCATTTTTTTTTTTGTTTTTTTTTTTCACTCGATTTTTCCACCTATTCTTTTTAGATTTTTTTGGTACATGTCGTCTTATTTTTCTTTTGTTTATCGAATTTCAAAGTAACAAAAGAGTTCTTCTAGTATCGGGAGTTTTCTTAAATCCCGCGAGCATATTTTGAAATATTTGTGAATAAAAGAAATTTTTATACCCAAAATCACAATTCTTTAATGTTAAATGTAAGCATATTCAAACGTATTTGTTATACTTAGGGAATATGAATTATTTTCCTGTAACTTTAAATTAAATTTCTTTGTGCCATCTATACATTTGAATAAATAAAAAATATTGCATGCTTAGATTTCGATCTTTTTGGCAATATCAATTTAAAAGTCAAAAAGAAAATTTTATCGTGTTTATTAGGGTTTTCCAAAAATTAAAGTATTGAAATCTGACAAAATATCGAAAATTTCAAAAATATATTTCAGAATCGTTGTGGATACCTGCCACCTAATTTTTTTAGCCAAGAAATATGCAAGCGTTACAATTAGAACTTAACCGTCTCAATATTCTAGAAAATTTAAACAAAATTGTGCTAAACCTATTCTTAACTTGATAATGTTTTTGGAAAACATTGTCTTGAGAACTTGTTCTTACTTAGAAAACGAATATATAAGAAAAGAGAACGGTATTTTTTTCTCCTGATATAGACACAAAACATTTTTTTTCTCTTTTATACTTTTTTTTGCTCCTCTTTAATGTTCATAGGTACTTAACTAAAATGAAAACTATTTATTATGAAATAAAGTCTTCATTGTTGTTATTGTAGAAATGCATTCGGTTTTTATAAGTAGTACGGGCAAGTTTTTCTATTAAACTATTTTATTCTATTGAAACAAGAAAAACTAAATTAGAAATTGTAGAAAAACAGGTAAAGTCGATAATATCTTTCTTTCTGTAAAGATTTTACTAAAAACTTACACCGGGCAAAAAAAAATTAAAAATAAAAGTTTGAACTATGTATGTGTGTATGTAGGTATGTTCTACGAAAATATGTCGTTTCAATCTTGATATGCGTCTTGTGCTAAGACGTGTGCCTAATAGTACTGTGAGTGATTTGTATTTTTCCTTAGTGCTTATGTTTAACAGAAAATAGAATAAATAATTATTTGAAATAGAACAAAATTTGCTTTAGTATAATCTGGAAATTACTGAAATCAAATTCTAAAGGGCTCTATTGTTTAGTTATTGGAACAATGACGATGCCTCGCTTTCAGATTGTAAAAAAAAGCAGTTTTTGTTTTGTATGCTGTAGCATAAAAATTTTGGACAGTATTGTATTTACAATATGAAACGGACTTGAATTTTAAAATTGTCAAAAGCGTATGTTTGGACATTCGCATATGATATTAAAGCTTTAAAAGCTTTCTTTGAATTTCATTTAAATATTTAGGAATTCGAGATTTTGTGAGTTGGATTCCCTGTATTTGTACTAAATTTTCCGTATTAAGTAGAAAACGGGTAGCAGTTTTCAATTGTGAGTTCTATTTATGGATTTGTGACCCACAAAGTATACTGATTATAAATATGTAAGTCAAAAAAATGAGAGCAGTATAAAAGTTGCTTTGATAGTAAACCTTTGATGCCTAAATTTTACGTGTTTATTAACAGTTAAACGGTATAACTGCATGTATTTTTAATAAATTCAATACAAAATCACATTAGCAACTCAAAACTTTTCTATTTTCCACTATGTACTCGTATATATATATAAAACTGAGATAATTAATAATAAGTATATGGTATTTATTTACATTATGTAGATTCCCAAAAAGTTCATTCTATTAAAAACACAATCTAGTTGAACAATAGATTAGAAAATGAATGCGTTTTCTCTCATTATTATGTTGTTTATTTTATTTGACATCAAAATGTTATTAACTCCTTTCTTCTGTATACGGTTATAAATATACAACATGCGCATTGTATTTTTAATATAGAAGTTATTTATACTTTTTCCGTATTTTGATCTAAATTTCTTTTTTTTCTTTTTCGATATCACGCTGAATATAAAAAAGTCATGACTTTTAAGTTTTTCTATTTTTTTTTTCACCCTTTGCTTTTTAATGTTCGTTACGCTTAATACCGCAACAGGTATATATATGAAATGAATTTTATATTATTGTACTTTATAGACTTTTTTTTTTATTTTTTATACTTTGAATAGAATTAGATTAAGAAAAACATACTTAATTCAGGAAAAAAAAAATACAAAAGAAAATTAAAATGGAGGTAAATAGAAAATTTTCTCTAAATACGGTATTTCATATTAGAAATAACTGTAAATAAGTTTATTAAAATAGTGTACATTAGCACCAACAATATTGTGAGTGAATGTTTTTAAAGATAGAAAAAAATTCCCAAAGGCAAAAACACATTTTTGTTTTTTTTTTTCTCTGTATAGTATTTATGGCCCTTTGCCATGATCCAATTACTATTGTATGGAATATGGAAATTTTAAAAGTACACAATATAGAATTAGGGATCGCAGAATTTTAAATTAGTGATGAAAGTTTAAAAAATAATAGTAATAAAGCCGACAATGGTTCTATTACAAAACTTCACACATTAAATCGAATAATTCTTCTGATCAATTTTTATATTTGAATTTTAATTATAATTAAAATATATTTTGTTTTTAATTTTAAATTGACCGCAATTATATGGAAAATATTCTTGGAACAATAACGAAAAAAGAAAAAGAGAGATGAAATTAAACGAAATTTCGATTTAATTAAAAAATTAAAGCAAATTTTATAACGGTATTCTTATAAATTCGTGTAACACTTATTCAGATGGGGTAACCGTGCACCGCGACCAAAATAGAGAACTACCGCACCGATTCCGTCGGAGTGAGTACGTAGTTCCACAGTAATTCCCTTCCCAGAAGGTACACTGAGGTCTTCTCATTTTACCCACAGGATTTACAAGTGCTCTCACGTGGTCTACCCTATCCCTATCGAAGCCCTGGAAGGCACTTCCAACGCTCCGAACGCTGCCTGCCCATTTCCTTTCTTAATTTTCCAAGAACCGTATGTGATTCGATTCTACACAAGGGCTTCGACCCAAGGTGTACTAGCCCCCTTCGTCGTACATACTGAAAATAAAATCACTGCTCTGATGGCAGTCTTGACTGTCCGACATGATTAAGAGATTCAATTCTTATAGACTAAAATTATTAAAATAGTGAATCAATACATACCTTATATTTTAGATGACCTATCATTGACATTCATGTTTTTCAAAACGGCAACTCTTTTAATTGATGACATGACGTCAATTTCCATTTCATGCGATGAAATTTTTATTTGACTGCGAAAAATTTGGAAACAAGGTGTTCACAATCTATTAATGGCTGCTCGCAAATTACAAATTCGAACATTATACTTAATGGCGCAGAAAATGTAGCATCAGTGGTACAGTATTTATTTCGAATTTTACGAAATTTTTATCTTGCTATAAAACAAAGGGTGACTAATACAGTAAAAAAAAATATTAAAATATCAGGCGATTTATCAGACATTGTACACTTGAAATAAATTTAAATTTTTAATACGATTGCATAATACAAGATAAAGTGAAATTATTATCCCCAAGTTCAGGGAAAAAATTTTAATTAAAATGACCGCCAAAACAATTTTCCTAAACAAAACAAATTTAATTTTGATATCAGTTTGTTCTTTTGATACTCAAACGTCATTAAAATAATAAACTTTTGCATAACAAATATTTTTATTCCTTGATATACTGCATTTTTTTTTTGTTATGAATTTATGAAATTACCAATTGTATACTACGCCTTAAAATGCTTAATAAGCTTTGAGCTTTTTTGGGCTTCTACTAAACAAAGCGAAATATTTTTCACAAATAATAGAATCAATTTAATTCGTACTTTTTTTTTTGTTCAATTTTAAAGCGCATTTATTATAAAAATAATTTAAAATTATTTATTTTAAAAATCAATTGATTTTAATAAAATTTTATGCTTAAACACACACATATACATAAGAATATTACATAAATTGAAATAAAGAAGAATTTTTTTGACACGTTTTTCATCGAAATTCTGTCTGTCTGTTCGTTTACTTAAAAATTTCATTTTTAGCAATTTATTGTGTCAAAAATCGTGTAAAGTCATATATGCATTACTTCCTCCACCACCGTATACAGGGTCATACGGTACTATTACAACTTGAAATTATTTTTTTCCAGATCTTCTAGTCCCCCTATATTTTTCTGCTTTTCCAGACAGAAAAATTTCAGTTTTTGGAAATTTCTTTTTTTTTTAAAGCGACCCCTTAAGCCGGCTAATTTAATTCAAATATGCTAACGCTTTTTCTAAATTTTTTTCCTCCTATGTGTATGCAATATATTTAAACACAATTTAAATAAACAACTTAATTAAAACATTTTTTTTTTAAATTATGTGCTATTTGACAAACCATTGATTTGATATTGAATATTTATTTATTTTTATATCATTTTCAATATAAAAATTCTTTTATACCAATTACTATTGAAACCTTATATTTTATGGTTTGCTTTGTTATAAAATTGAGTAATACTTAAAATTATCGTACATCATACACATATCTACATACATAAACATGCACCTTCATTATTATATTGTGGCATGCAAGTTATGTCAGAGAGAAAGCATTATTATTATTATCTACATAAAAATGAAATAGAATCACAAAGTCACATTAAACATTTCTAATATACACATACATACATGCATAAACATATATATTTTATACAACTTTTGTGGTCTGGTCTAGACTCACTTCTAGAAAATAAGAGCGACTATTATATATAAGCATAATTTAATGCACATAATTCATATTTATTTTATTAAATTTATAATGCTCATGTAAATGTACAAAAGTATGTATGTACATATAGATATGTATATGGCTTAACATATTTAATTTACCGCAAAACGAGATCATAATTTCAATCAATTCTTATGTGCTGTGCACAATCAAACTATTTACGTTCTCGTTACTTACAAGTACATGTTTTATATATGTATATATGTACTTATATAATTTTGATCAAAAAATATTTTGTAGTCCATGTTTCGACGTGAAAATAGGAAAGAGATACTTAAAAACCTGTCATGAATATGTTTGATTAACAGATATTGTGAAGAACAAATAAATTTTAGATTACTGAAAGAACTACATCTGGTGAATAAGCGGGATTCAATAGGGCTTTAAATGACATACCGATCAAACAAGGGGGAGTAGAGGGCATTGTCGTAAAGAAAACGATTCAAATGATTATTGCTGATTATTGAGTTCAGCACCACTGCTTTCGTTGGTTTGAGTATACAATACCATTGTTATACTACCGAGTACATAACATTATTTTCCGATCTTAATGGTTTAATGTTACCGGCAATGTTGATGACTTACCTATATCAACCCTAACTTATTTATGCTTTTGATTCTCATCTTGCCATAGTTTTCTGAACCCCTTTTTAATAGAAAATTGAAAAATTCAATAAAACAGGTAGCTTTCTTAAAATTACTTTTATTTACTGTTATTTCCAATCAGGTAAAATATTAAAATCTTATCTTTTACTGATTTTCTTGCAATATTAAAAACACGTTTAAAACCCCAACAAAAAACAATCATTTAAAAATATTATTAAACCTTAATTGAAACCAACAATTTTTGTTTTACGTTTAATTTGCTTATTTTTATATTTTCCAATAAAACTCGTGCATTGTATACTTTTTGCCCCAAGTATATGGCGTCATAGCTTTGATTACCGAAAAAATACGATTTAAATTAAGAAATAAATTTTCGTTTTATTTGAATTTAAGAATAAATGAAATTGTAATACGAAAAACAAAAATATTTTCACATAAAATTTCATTTTTTAAAATGTTGCGACTGTAAAAAAAATCAAAAAAAAAAAATCAATTTTAAAATTTACATTGTTTTGTAGGTGTCATAATGTCAGTTACCCCATTCGAAAATTATTTATAATTTTGAATTAATTTTTGTTTTTTTTTTTTTTTGCATTAAACAACCTGTTTCAAAAGAAAAAATACAGTACAACACTGTCAAAAATAACTCACTCTCTTCAAGCAAAAATCTCTAGTAGGAATAGTGCCACAAGTCAAATAGAAATGGTCTAAAACAGTGATTCCCAAAGTGGTCTATGTAGACCTCTAGGGGTCCATGAAGACCTGCTCGGGGTCTATGACAAAATTTGAAATTAATTAAATAAGTTTTCTATCTTTAGAGAAAAAAGTTCGGGAGCCTCTAGTTTAAAGTTATCTTGTGTCGTAGCTCGAAATAACGTATTAAAAGATATCGCAGCTCGAGGACTTAGTGTATTAGCCTTTTGTAGAAAATTAAATTTCCCTTTTCTATTAGAGATTTTTAATAAATTAATATTAAAAAGCAATTTTTTAATTGCTTTAAACCGGGGTTTTACTCCACTTTACGCAAAAATCATTTTTACGAGTGTTAAACCTTTTAAAAAAAATTATAAATTGATTTTTGTTTAAGTGTTAAACTAACAATAAAATGACACCAACTCGCTAATAATTTTCATTTTCACTTTTAATTTTTTTCATTTTAAGCAAAAATACCTTTTCTGTTTTTCTTTTAATCTTAGTCATTTTAAAAGATCAAAAATATTATTTTAAAAGTTAAGAGAAAATTAAAAAAAAAAACCAGCGACTAAATTCACTTTTATTAAAACACTGTTGAAAAATCCAGGAAAAATTTATTAACAAATAATCCAATTTATAATCTTAAATAAATATAAAAAAAAACAATAAATTTATAATCGAATAACTGTATTTATTGTAAATTTATAACTGTATTACTAAGATAAGCTTGAAATATTTATAATTTGAACGAGGAGGTACAAAAGAAAAATAATATGGCGCCGCCAGTAATTTGCACGGAATTTGCAAGCAACAGTTTGCTTTTTTTTTTCTTTAAAATTTACCAGTTTTTTTTTTTTGTGTAAGTTGTTTGGCTTCTAAACCAACACACAATATAATTAATTTCATTAGTTTTATAAAAGCATAATAATTTAAAAAACAAAAATTACAATAAAATGAAATTGAAATTGCTTCAAAGATTAGTCAATGTCAAAAGAAGAAAAAGAAAACAAAAATATAAAAAAAAAATATATTTAAGAGAAGAACTGAAAGTGACAGTAAAAATTTTATTTGTTATTGACTATATAATATGGAAGTAACGGTAAAATTTATTTCAAGTACTGTTATGATCGATTTACAAAGGAACTATTTTACTGTTAAGATTAAAAATATTTTTATTATTATTTTCGAAAAACTATTATTTAGGTGTATGTTATGGCAGTGTAGAACTGTGCGCTATAATGTTGAATTTCTCTAGCAGAATAACTTGAAAATCGCGATAATAAATTGTTTTAATATTCACAATTGAATAACTGCAAGTCATAGGAGTAATTTACCTATTATACAGCATCTGGACTGAGCTGTCTATTAAAAAAAGTTAACACTCAACTTCTTACAAGTAAAAAATATCCAAAATAAATTCCTGGGGCAAAAACGTTTTCATTTCATAAAAATTCACTCATAAAGGAATTAGTGACAATTTTAAGTATTTCAAAGTTAAAATAAATTCGAAATGAGAAAAGAATTATTAAATATGTATAAACAAATTTTAGAAAAATATGCGGGGGTGTGAGAGATGCCTGTTGGCAGCGTCGCGGGTTACGATAAAATTCTTGTAGAAATTACTTGAATTATGTACGTTGTGTATAGGTGTATCCGCACCGAATAAGTATAGTTCTTACTTTCTCCACCGAATAAGTTTAGTTAGTAACACATCTTTACTTGGTCAAATAATATTGCAAAACGTTCTTGAACCGAATTTATAAGAGCCAAACTCCCAGAATCTATCAGTTTTCTTCTAATTTATTCTATTATGAGTAGAATATCCTATGATTTGCAAGTAAAAGCCATTGAAAATACTTGAAATATTTTCATTTAAGTCGGCAATTTCAAAAAAAAAAAAAAAAATACATTGGAACTCACCAAAAAAAAATTTCAATACAATTTTTCTTTCATAAATCGAATAATAGACAAAATAAAATTTTGAAACCGAATAAAAGACAAGTCTAAATCAAATGGAAGCTTTAGATTAAAGAAGAAACCGGAGAAGCGTTTTTAATTTTTTCTTTTGAAGATTTGCCATTTTTTTTTTTTTCGTGTTTAGATGATTTCCTCAAAAATGTTTATAATAATAACAGACAATGAAAAGATGAAATTTGACTTTTTACCGAGAAATTTCAAAATAAAAAGAAAAAAAGAAAAAATCTCTTAAGAAAAGTGAAAAATGCTTCTTTTGTGAATTTTTTTTGTTGGTTTTTTGACGGCGAGATCGCATCTTTCACTTTCATTTGAATTTTTGTTTTTATTTGGTTCATGTCAGGGCATTTTGTTTACATTTCTTCACCTTACTATGTGTACAGTTTGGTTACATACCGTCTTTATAACGAACCTGTAACGTTAAGTTTTTTTGTAATTTTAAATAATTATTTATATTTTATATACCTACAGTTAAAAAATAATAAAATTGGTATGCAGTTGTTCTGTTATATTGTAAAAGGTTTGTCAAAATTGACTGTCAAAGTGACTGAACTCTGTACTGAAAGTGTATAAAATATATATCAAATCTTTGATGTTTTAAGAATTGTGCTAAGTATGAATCGTACGATTTAGAATATATGCATATGGGTACAATCCTGTTGTTTGTTTATAATCATTCTGTAGCAACTAAAAAGAAACTACACTCTTTAAGTTAAATTGTTACAGATAACATTGTGTTGCTTACCAAAATGCAAAACAAAAGTGGATTCTGACTTTAGAAAAAAATTTACCGAAATCCTTGGTAAAGAGTAGAATGTAAAGTTGGCGTCTAAAGATTTGTAACTTGGTAGACGTACTAAGACTTTAATTTCTTCCAATCGTTGATATTGATAAGCTAAGGTGACAAATCTTTAAAATCTTTCTCTATACGATGAGAAAAGCAAATAATAAAAGTTGTTTGCGTCTAAAATTAGTCCGCCAGTTATTGCCGAATGCACATATGCATAAGTAGCAATTATTAATGTTATACGAAAATTAAAAATCTTAGTGCATAATACCTTCTCAATTCCATATAACAGTTTAAAAAAAAAAAGAGGGAAAAAAAAACAAATGTAATAAAAATTAATGACTTTAAAAAAAATGGCAAATTTTAATCCAAAAAATTGGAAAATTCCATACTTTCTAATAGCAACAGTTTTATACAATTTTTATTATCTTATAATTTGTAACTTAATGTTGTTTTTTTTTTTTAATTTAACTTTTCCCTCGCTATCACATGCGCACGCATTATAAGTTCACGGTCTTTATTTTGTAAGCAGTTTATGAATGATGTTCATTAGAGACAAATTTCATACTTAATTGCAATCGTTTCAATTTAACGCTTATTTTATTTTGATTAATTTTTTTTTTTATTATTTTTTAAAATTGTTATTTATTTTTACTATTTTTTTTTTCTTTTAATTTTTTCCAGATTTTGCACAAAATTGGCCATGTTATATTTTTGGCTTTGGATTATAATTTACAAGCAGATGAAGATTGTATTATGTCATCACAATTAGAGCATTTAATATCACAAATGACTGCTATTGAAGGTAATTTTTCATATTTAATATTTTCTATTAATATTTTTTATTGTTTTCGTTGAAAAAATTTAACTGAGCAAGATATTATAATTATTTTAATAAATATTACTATGAATAAGGAAAATTATAATTGAGTAGCTCAATATTTTGCTCATTTTTAACTCATAAAGGTTTTATGAGGCGCAAGAGAACAAATGAAATGCCCTTAGCAAAGAAACATTAACAGTCTTCCTTTGTTAACATGTTACAAACCTTACCAAATATTCTTTAGCAAATAAACAACGCTTGATTAAATTGTGTACTCTTTTCGGTATTATCGCTTTTTATGCACTTTGTTTATATAGGGTACGTCCCTATAACACCCTTGATTCTCATCTAATTCTTTAATTTTTCTAAAGAGCTTCCTACTGTAGTCTAGCGGAAGCTCTAATTCATTATAAGTTATAATGTATAAAATAAAATTTTCAAGTCAGTACATTCGAACCTTCAAACAAGTTATATAGAAATTCTCGCCTTATTCGAGTGTTCGCTATATAAATATTTTACTGTATATTCAAATATTAGACCCAGTCAACAAATTATATCAGTCGCAATCAAAAAACTGTTAATTAACTAAATTGACCATATAAATTTTATTTATAAATATTACTTGGTTCTCTCAAAATTCAAATCAGTTTATATACAGAAATTTTACGCATTATCCACCTTAAAAAATACATTTATGTATGTATGTACTATTATGTATATGTGCTATATAATCTACTCCAAAATTTATTCAAATTATTCTATATTCAGATGGGGGGGGGAGGGTTTAATGTCAGTTTTAAATCAAATTTTAATTTATTATTCAATTGTTTCAGTCCCCCACATAAAAAAAGAATAAAACAAACTTTAAGAATAAATTTATAAAAGTCTAATAAAAAAACTTTTAAATTATATACACAAAAATTTAATGTGGGTTGCTCTGTTCCACTATACAGCACAACTAAACAACAATGTTCTTTAAAAAAAAAATAAAAAAAAATAAAATTAGAAGGGTTTTCCAATCCCAAGAGTAATTTTAAACTTGAATCAATGATTAAAATACATTGTTGCGGTTGATTTTTATTCACACCATTAGACTTCATTAAAAAAAAATCAAAAAATGTTAATCCACCTTCAGTTTTATGCATTTGGTGTAGGCGATTAAAGATATCCAAAAAATTTAAAACACAATTTAAAATTTAAAAAAACCAAAAATACTTTTGTTTTTATTTTCGAGATTCTCTGACTCTAATCAAGTATACAACTCTATTAAATATGATCTAGAGACAAACATCATTAAGGATTAGATGGTATTCAAATGATGTTTTAGGATAATATTGGATTAGGGCGGCAATTAATCCGTTTTAATGAATATCGAGTATATTGTATACTTATACATAAACATTCTTGCATACAAAATTTACCAGTAAAACTGTCTGTATGTTCGTAAGGTGAAATATGTGTTCCATATTACTAAAATTTATTGGTCAGGATGTTAAGAAATTCAAATTTGGTTTGATTGAAAATTAATTCTTTGCTTCAGAAGTAAATAAGTTGACACAAATGACCAGGAGATTTTCTTCTATTATCCATGTATGTACACATGCAAATTTTACATAAAAATCCAATGCTCAATCTTTGTCCCCATATTAAAAACTACAATTCCAAATAATTCGCCCCATTTCCAATAATTAATTAACAACTTATTCTATTGAGGTGATAAATATTTAACACTTGTTCATGCGTTTAATATGTGGTTTTCTGCCATTCAATGCAACTTTCCCAATTCTATTTTTTCGTATACACACACCTAAATATTCACAAATATTTTTCTGTATGAGTTTTGGCACCACAATTTTAAGTGAATTTTAATAATGAAAACCGCATATTTTGTTGTAATAATCTATTTTTTTTTTTTCGCTTTTTATTTTAAGAAATAACTTTAAGCTAAATTAAATAAAATTGACATATAAAATGAACAATGAGCGTTTACCGCAGCTATGTACTCTAGCTCAATTATTAAAAAGCATTTAGGATAATTCACCACAAATTATTGATGCAATTTTTTTTTTTTGATTTCCAACAACTAGCAAAGCAATCTGTTAATACTCAATTAAAATTTATCAAACGCTTACTTAATAACCAAATTGTGCTACTCACATTCTTTGTTTTAGGCATGTATTGAATAGGGGCAACGATTAGTGCGTTTGAATTTCGAAATTATGTTTTTTGCACGATTTATATTTAATTGTTACTTAAATTTTGTTTTTGGTTAAGGTATTTAATTTTAATTTAAAAATTTTTATGTCAATGCTTATGACTGTAATAATGCTTAAAGAGGTACACTTATTTTATACTGGAAGATGCTCCCTAGAAGCACTAAGATGGTAACCTCCCTTTACTGTATGATTTGAATTTTATCATGAATTCCATGGGGTTATTCCAAGCTTCTTGCCTAAATCTAAATATATTCAAAATTATTCAAATTTGTAAATGAAATTCTAAACTATTTGCATGCTCATAAAATATTTATTTACTTAAACAAGATGAAAATGCCAAGTAACAATGAATTTTAACTTTAATTAAAAAATTACGTGCAGAAATATACGGACTTGGATATCTTAGAACAAATATAATTCGAACCGAGCTCAGAGTTAAATTCGCTCATACTTAACTAAATTTTTACCAAGGAAGAGAAAGAGTTGGAACACCAAATATTACATGGCAAAGAACAATAAAGAGAAAAATCATCACGGCCAATAGGATATGGGGAAAAGTAAAAGGACTTTCCTCTAACAGAGTTCGTTTAGTAGGATCCAGGCTGCTGAAAGAATGCATTGACATCGTTGGCGTCCTGGCTAGGCACAACAAATTAACCCTGACGCCAGGACACTACAGTCTTGCCACGGAGAGAACGGCGGCTCCTTTCATTGGGCCGGAATTGCTTTGGCGTACCCAGGACTACGGGTCTTGCGTGCCCTTAGTGGATGGGAGGAACGGGCTAGGGTTGAACACTGGAACGGCTGCCTGGGCCTGTCGCACTCAAAGAAATTTGTGCCTTTACTGGGACTGGGAGGACGGCGTCTGGTCATGCTCAGTCGTCCGAATTTGAGGACATTGTAGGGGCTCTTATTGGACACTGAAAAGGACACGCAGGGTGGCAGAGGAAATCTGCCGTTTATGCCTGGAGGAGAACGAAACCATGGAGCACTTACCGTGTGAGTGCGAAGCGGTTGCTTGCCTCCGGCTGAGATGCTTCCGGGGTTAGGTTGCTTTGTGACCCCGGGTAGGATCTCACAGCTTAATGTGGCTGCCATACTGCGGTTTGTCAGAGACCTAGGTGGAGAGCTAATGTAGGTGGGATGGGAATCACTAAAGATCTTATGGGTCGACGTGAGGACGACCTAAGGGCCTCGGCACCCGAGGGAGAAAAAAAAAGAGAATTCGTTGGTTAAGCTTTGTAGAAGTCTTATGGTCCCAAGAGCTAAAAAAAGATTGATCTAAATGACAACTTTTCACATAAAGCATACTAACTCTTATTTAATTAGATTAATAATTGTCATATTATGTGGGCATTATTCTATTACTCAATCTATTTTAAATACACAACGTAATTAAAATTGTATTTGACACTTAAATTTAGTTCAGAACATTATTCTAATTTAAAAGAATATTAAAGTCAAGCACATAATTAATTTTAAACCAATAATTTTAAACAATAATGTTAGGAAATTAAATGAACAAAATTTTGAAAACAAAATTAATTTAGGTGTAAAATTAGAATTTGATTTCCTTTCAACAAAAACTCTCCTCACACATAGTAGCCATTATATTAAGTCACATACAATGTAGAAAAAGTGTTTAAGAATAAAATGACTAACAATTTTTGTTTTTTTAAATTATTCAAAATAATTTTAGTAATTCAAAGGTTCACTGCAATTATACACACATACGCACACACATATCAGCATCTATTTTTGTATTTTTCCAGCCAATTTTCCAAGCGGAAAAACACCTTAATATTTGATCAAGGTTGAAACAATTTTTTCACGTTCCTCTCAGTTTTTTTTGTCTTTTTTGTAAATCAAAACAAATTAGTTATACATATATATATACATTGTCATTATATATTGTGTTATACATATATGTATACAAAGTATGTAAGAATATCTCCATCATTGTAAATTTGTTCTACTCTATTTAGCAGAATGAACACTTAACTTTTAACTTCTTTTTTCACTCTATTGAAATTATTAACAAAATATATTTAATTTTCAATGTAATTTTTTTTTTTTTGGAAACAAAATAACAAAACAAGACTAAAATAAAGCCTACAGATGTAGGTCTATAATATATTCAATTATATACCAAAATGTTCACATAAATTTTTAGTACCTACTATAAACAATATCCAAATATGGCTAACCAACAAAAATGAATCATACAAAAAATTTTCATTTTAAAACTCATTCAGTGATAAAAGCTGTTATACTCTTAAAATAAATGCCTGAAAAAACTACCATAATTATATAAATTGTTTCGAAAATAATAATTATGTTTGTAAAATAAATTTTCTAAATTCTATTTAATTTAATTTTTTAAAAATAAATTTAATTTTAAATTTCAAAAATACCAAACAGAAAAAATTTAAGGTTTGCCTAAACAATTTTAAGGTAATTGGATAAAATAATGAGCAGCAAGAGCAAAGATATTTTATTGGAAAAAAATTTAGAACTAGTCTAACTTTATTATAGAATGGAGAACCATAACCATAATAGAGAATAACAATGTTATTATTCTTTTGTAAGTTTTAATTTATATATGCGGGAGAAATACATTATTGTTATAGTTAGTTATCCTCTCTCAATACTTAATTTTTCCATTGATTCTTTAATGAGCATATTATTCTATTATTTGCAAGGTACACCCAATCAATTTTATTTAATAGTATTATTGTTGGTAATTGCAATTTGCAATGTTTGGAATTTCTTCGTTCTAATATGATTGGTAATTTTAATTTTTAGTTGCTCAAACATCTCGTTGACTTCATAATACATAACATATAAAGAACAAAGTGGTGTTCATGACAAAATATGAACCTTCTGCGAAATTATAACCTTAAGCCGTCGAAAGAAATGATTAAAAATGGGAATAACCAAGTGTAAAAGCTCATGGGCTCTAGAAATGAACATTTTTGCCTCAGTTTTTATCTGTGAAATTAATGACTGAATTTACTTGCTGGTTCTGTAGCGTGGCGGATGTATTTTTTGATGAAAGAAAGAGTGCTGATCCACGTGATGCTACACCGACTGCCACCATCATTTTATCAAACAAAAATTTAGCGACAAGTTGTCCGAAATAATGTTGCAACTAAAATAAACACCTCGGAATACGAGTACAAAGAAATAAATGTGTTCAATCATAATAAACGTGTCAGAAGAATAGATAAGTCAGTTAAATTTTGGCACGTCAATACGATTCCATTCGTCGTTCTATTAGTCTTCAAGTTTTACAAGTATCTGTGATGAATTTAGGGTTTCTTAGTTTGGACTGCAGTAACAGAAGAAAATTTTACTATTTACTGTTCCAAAATTTTTCTGCAAAAACAAGAAAATCTATAAGAAAATCATTTTTATCTAAGAATATTTTCACATTCATGACTTCATTGCAATTCACGTACTCTTTCCTATTTGTGACGTTGTTGTCATTTCACATGGAAATTTTAATCCTATAAAATGTGCAAATCCTTTTAAATCTTATAAATATGTGCAGTGCATCACTCGCATTGTAAGTGAATTAAATAATTTTTTTTATTTAATTCTAAAATTTTCCAAATATATTAGATTAATTTTTAAATTTTACCCAACCTCACCCTCCCCACCCCCCTGCTTCAAATTTTATTGCTATTTGGTTGAGTTTTTAACATTATACAAAATGCATTTCTAATATTACTTTTATTTTAAAATTTATGCTTTTATGTAAGGGTAAAAAACCTAACATAGAAAATGTAATCAATATTTAGGTCTTGTTTTTATAAAAATGGGTGTGCATTTCAGTGACATTTTAAGTTCGCTTGTAAATTTTGCTTGTTAGACATCTTGTTATTAACAAATGCAAAATTTTTTTTTTTACCAAAAAAAATTAACTATTATTCTTATATATTGACATTTTTTTTTTTTCTGGTTAATTTTTCGCCAAAAATATTTAACCTGTTTTTGACACAAAATAAATACATACGTTTACACTCATATTCACACACATATAATTTAAGCATTTTGAATGCAAGAAACTTGTTACACCACCCAAATTCTTTTCAGTTTGGGTGTAAACTAAACTAAACGAAATGATTATTTGAATGCGAATTAAAGTTCAAAAACAAAATTATTCCACTTAATTTTCAAATTATATTTGAATATTTTAAAATGTCAATAGTAAATGTATGTCTATGTATATGTACATGACATATTATAATATACTTTTTAAAGAAAATATAATTATTTTTATAGAAATACTTTAAAATAATATTGTGAATGAGCAAACTTAATTTTACATGCTTAAATTGAAATGGAACAGAATTTTAAATTCTCTTAGATTCTTAGAACAATAATTACGGTTAATTGAAAAAATGTTTTCAACGCCAACGAATTGCAATTATCATAAATTTGAATTTCTCTAAAGCATGTACGGAAAAAAAAAATTTATAAAAAAAATTTCAATTTTTAAACTTTTTCACATTTGTAATTGCATTTTACATTGATACAAAATTAATTTCGCAACTTAATAAGAAACAAGAATAGGTAGAGCTGGTCTTGTCAATTTTGTGATAGGCCATAAGATTCTAAGAGTTACATCAGGATAATTATTGAATCGTTACCCATAATTTAATTTGAGTCATATTCTATCTGATCTGCTTTATCAATTTATACAATTATGGATTTTTTTTTGTTACCCCCCCCCCCCCTCCCTTGGAGCATAGCGCTTCTACTTGAATTTCCACCTCATTTTTTTTTTTTTGCTTTTTGTTTAGCCTCCTGAATTTACAGATCTATGCCAAGTTTTCGTGCTGCTCCCGAGTCTTGAAAATTGCGAATTCTACTTTCAGCTCATTCTAGCGATATTATTGGTGGGTTTACTTATAGTATGCTTAGAGTATATTCGTATTTGCCTATCGATAAGTTCCTCGCCTCTTATTATCCATATAGATCTTTTTTACTTAAATATTTTGGCCAGAATTGATGAATATTTGCAGCTTTTGCCTGACGGGTTTTGATATTAGTCAAGTTTCGCTGCAATACAACAGAACGGATTTTACACAACAGTTTGACTGCTCTGACTGCTTTTCCATATCGGTTGTAGTCTACCAAATGATGTTCTTGCTTTCTTCAGTCTGTTATCTAAATCTACCTGGATTTGCTATATTAAAAATTGAATTTTGCAGCTCTAACTTTTTTTGTACTCATTTAATAATTTATTAAATTATTTTACTAATTTTTTAACAATTTTAAACATTCCACGGTAGATAAAATTTTAAATATCTATTATTACTTACATGTACACAATGTCAAATTCAATGAATATCATAAAAAAAAGTAAAATTTGTACACACCCTTTATCAAAGTAATCATATTGTAACTTTTACAATGTTGAAACAAAAAAAAATTTGATTGAAGGTTATGAAATTGTCAAATTTGTTCTCTTTAAATGCGAATTAGTTAAGTGAAAATTAATTAAAAGACTCCAATCAACCGCGTAATTAACTTGAAGCAATGAACACAATGTAATATTTTGTTTGTAATAACATACTCAGACATACATATGTATACAAAAATACCCGTAAATATCATTAATATACAAACTTAATATTATAATAGATTTGGGAATGAAGAAAGACATTTAAACCGTACTGATAACAAAGTATGCTTCATATTCACAATTAATAAAAAGTTCATAGAAGACTTTCCACGTTTGAGTCACTATACGATTTACAAATAGATAAACCTTCTTTTCCAAGAAATTTCTTCAATTTCTTCATACACCATAATATAATATAACAGAATTATTACTACATTGTAAATAATTGATAATTTATTTCTTAAATATTTATTTTAAGATTTAGCGCAGTTATGGAAGATCTAACCTAAATATACTTCTAAATAGAGTAACGAAAATTAAACAAATCATGTATACATAATCACAAATGCTAATAAACGAAATGTAAATGCATCTTCTTAAAATAATTCCTCTTTACAATTTATTTATTTTAGTTATATTGCTCTTATAAAGGTGTAAATAAACAATCTTTTAGTTTAATAATTTATGAGTAGCCCAAAAATTTAATTTATAGAAGTTATGAAACCATGATTTCAGAGTATAGGGTATTTTATAGGCAAACTAGTGTTTTCAGCAATTTAAATTAGGTATTCTATCATTTTTAATCCGGCAGCCAGGAATATGGATATATTTTCTTAAGAATTTGATTAGACGCTTGTTTCCTGAAGACGCTTCTAATTACATTAGAGTATTACTAAAATCATGGCGCCCGATCAGGGGATATTAGCTTACCTTTCTATTAAATGGTATAATTAACGCTTATTAAATCATTTAATCACTGAAATGATTTATTATTCTTAATTTAATCATGATCTACATTCTTTTCCATATAATGTTATTATACTCCATGCACTTTTATATCAGCTGCTCTGACATAATTTTAAGTACAATAAAAATTTCGTAATCAAGTCGTTTATTCAACTGTGTTACATTATTTATTTTGTTTTTCTTTTTTTTTTTTCTGTTACATGTTATAATAAAAATCCCGAATTGCATCTTAACTCTTTTGAATTTTTCAATCTAAAACTATTAGTTACGCCAAAACATTAAGAATTAATGTTCAATTTTAAATTCTTTAATATATAAATAAAAAAACAACAGCAAAAACAAAAAGTAAACTTTAAGCAACTTACACACCTTTCATTTACCGCAATTCTTATGAAAAAAAACACTCTTTAGTTGCTACTCGGTCTACCCTACAATAATATCAAATAAAAAAAAAGAGCTTTTATAACTATTACTCGTATCATCTCTTGTTAACTTTTTTCTTATATACCATTTTATTGTTTTCAACATGATTACTCTACACTCTACACTACAGAATAAAAAGCTACTCCTCTTATACGCTTTACTGGATAAATAAGTAATTTAAAACGAAAACCGGCAAAAGAAAAGCAAAACAAAAATAAAATACAAAAATAAATAAAATGAAAACGCCTCACAGGTGAGTCAATCACCTGGAGTGATATACCGGCTTTATTCTTTAAAACAATAAACAAAAAAAAAACAAAGTTATATTAAAAAACAGTTAAGAATTTTAAATAGAAGTGACTTTAAGTAGAGTAGAAAATGTTGTTGTTTTTTTCTTGTTTTATTTTTTCTCAAAAATATAATCATATACGTACACACAATCATAATAACATAAAATATTATGTGCAATAAATATACTTAAATAAATGTACCTTGTACACAAAAATATTTTAATATAGGTACAGTGTGTCAAATCGACAACACAGTAAAATTCTATTTCCTGAACAAAATATTGAAGTGGCTGCAAGCTGCGCTGAAAGTTCTATATTACAACTAAAATTTTTTAAATCGCAGCGTTAAAAAGCGTTAATCTTTTATTATTGGCGGCGACAAAATTTATACTAGAGGTTTGCGCTACATTTCTAGCATTTCTTTATTGCAAATTGAATTTCTGAACCCACTTTATTACAGCCAATAATTTCCTAACGATCTATATTTTTAGTGTATATAGCGTGGATTTTCGAACGTACTACAAGCTAGAACTCATCTAGAACTGAATAAACGAAAACTCCGTAAATTAAAAAAAAACAATTTTTGTTGATTTTTTCAACTAAATTCAATGAGTCGGAAGTAGAATGGTCAAATTTTTTGTAAACGAATTCCATAATGTTCAATTATTGAAAATAATATGCTTTATGGGAAATGGTATTTTTGTTTAAGTACACACTTTCTAAAAGAACTAAGAGAATTTCACTGCAAAAATTTCATTTCAAAAAATTTTTTTACAATCCTTTCACAAATTTTTCGGAACAAATAAAGTATTTAATTATTTTTAATCTACTAGAAGTTTTATTTTGACATTTATTCATTATTTGATTTTTGATTACTAAACACAGAATATGGAATAAGAGTTGTCACTTTATGAAATGTAATATTAATTATTACAAAAATTTCATTTCAAATCATGAAAAGAAAAAATGTTAGAGCTGCAGTGTTTCAAAGCCCGTCATTGTGTCAATCAATTTTAAAACATCTAACAATAACAATCTCCATATCAATGATCAAAAACCAATAGCACATTGTAATACAATCAACAAAACTGGAACACTCTATCACCTTTACAATAATTTAAATGTAAAATTGCTGCCTACAATTGTACAAACTATTTACATTTTATACCAGGCGGCGGTCCGTATACAGTGTAAAATCATTTTAATAATATTACAGTATTATTACTCATCCACAATTATAACGAGCAACACATACATATATGCACATACTGTATTTTTTTTTTTTTATTTTAATATACAATCTAATAAATTCAAAATTAAACATCATTTTCGTGTTTCGTTGATTCAGTTTTACTTTTGAGCAATCATCATCATTCATTTTTTATGATTATGCAATCACAAAAAAAAAAAACATTTTTATTTATTTTTTATAAATTTTATGATTTTTATATTTAAACATTCTTTTTTATCTTGCGATTTTTTATGCTATCGCATTGAATAATTGTTAGTCAACATAACTTTGCTACAAAAAAAAACAATACAATAGAAAAGAATCACATAAAAAATTGCATACAGTCACGTGAAAAAAATTATTGAAATTCTTAGATCAAAGACGCATTGAAATTTGGGTAAGCTTTTAATTTGAAATTCAAAGATTATTTTATTAAAAATATTTTTCACAAACCCTCCAAAAATATTACTGCAGTGTAAATTGAACTACATTTTTAACAGTCTGAGTTGTCATACAGTCAGAACATCAAAGCTCTTTGTATATACTTTATTTATCGTTTTCAAGTTTTTTATAGCCAATGCCCTAAGACCCAGATATAAAACCCCTAAATAAATAAATTAGGTCTAAGGTAATAATAGGTCAGATTAGGTCTAGTCTAAGGTCATGTATAAATTTCTAAGAAATGACCTTAGACATTCATTTCAGCAGTCGTTCCTTGTCCTCTCTTCTCTGTCATTAGGGGACGAAAAAAACCATGTTTTCTTGATATTTCAAAAAAAAATTTACAAATTCATTTTACAATTTCCCTCTATACCTTATAATCCAATTGTTCATATTAGTGTTGCCGTGATTCGAATGATTTTATGTGATCAATACTTCAAAGAAACCAATGCATTATTCTTTATTAATCCCTTATCTTATAATGCTTATATTGATTTTAATATCGAACCACTTAAAGATCATTGAATAAAACTCTTAACTAAGTAATGGGATATATAATTAAATTGCAAAATTTTCCCATGCCTAGTTAGATTTGCTGAATGGGTGAGTTTGGTTGCGTTTATACAAAATTTTATTTGAATACCTCTAGGTTTTTTTAGACACCCACTATGCTCTCTCTTATTTGTTGTTCTTGTTGTTCTTATTTGAAAATCTACTGAATGCAAAATATTTTCCAATTTGTTGTCTTTATAATACATAAACTTTATATTCTTTTATACAAGTTCTCCATTAACAGTTACATAGCAAGATTGATTTTTAAAATTCTTATCCACATATTAATTAACTCATTTACGAGTACACCTTGAGTCTACCTAAAATTGTAGATATCCAAACGTTAAATACGAACTTTTATTAAAATTCGAATGATCGCTTGCATATACATTTTAACGAATGTATGCGCTCTATACTATAATTCAAACTTAATTAATATGTCAAATTTTTAGAACTTCCCCCCTTATTCGCATTGACACTATAATTTTTCTCTCACTGTTCGGCAATTGTATATTTTTGCTTATACACCCAATTTATTGTAAATTATCGGTGTTGTTACAATAATCAAACTCATATAAATTTTTATATTGGAGGGAGAGCCATAGAATTTGTATATTGTTTTACATAAAGTCAAACTAACCTAAAAAAGGCATGATTTATAAAAAAAAAAAAAGCAAAGCAAAAAAAAAATAAATGTTTTGTAATAAAAAACAAGGTATATACAGTCATAGTCATAAAAATAGGAAAAACAATAAGAAAAGCTGACAATTGAAAAAAACGACATCCCAAGTTCGTTAATTTTAAATGGGTAATTGTTGAAAATGTAACCGGATAATAAATAGGTTTATTTTATTTATTTTTTTTTTGTATTTTCTAGTGTATTGATTAATAATAATTAAATTATGACTTTACTGATTTTTCAATTTTTCTTTGTTTCCATATATTTTGAACATTTTAACGATGAAAATTATTTTCAGTCGATTTTTTTTTAATTTAATTGTTTTGTGTGTAGATTTTTAACCCTGAACCTAATTTTTTTCGCACAGTTGGTGTTTATATGTAAATTAATAAAAATATTAAAAAAAAAATGTGAAGACAATTCATACTTATTTTCATTTTGTATTACAATTATGACAATTTAAATTCATTATTTATGGTTTTCAAATGTTTTAAAATTAGTTTTACAAGTTTTGGAAATAAAAAAAAAAAAATTCTCATACTAACACAATGCGGTGTTTTTAAAGCTAATCATATAGACGCACAAATTTTTGAATAGAATTTGAATAGAAGAACAATACAAAAAAAAAAGTTGCGGTAATTTTTTTAATGATCTTGACATAATTTGCTTAAAAAAGTCAATTCGTGCAATATGAAAATGATTACAATCAAAAAAAGAAAACTTGATTCCTACAAAGTAAATTATGGGCAAAGTACTCGTAAATTTGTATATAGGAGCCAAAAAGAATTGTGTAAACTGCCCTCACTTGTATAAACGGTAAACTTTCATTAATGTGTTTGATAAATTAAAATAAAACTAATAAAGGTTAGTGGAGGAAGTCATTAGACTTAATGACAGCTGTACTCTGGTCTATCCCTAGACCCATAGCGTGCAAAAGAAGTGCATCTGAGAATTTAAAAACACTGCAATTTGCAGAATATGTGATTCGTCAATTCGCTTTATTGAAAACTTTTTTTTCTTCTTCCCCCACGTCGGGGAGAACTCTTTTTACGTTGACACTAACTACATTAGCGCTATACCTAGGTCTCTAACAAATTACAACACAGCAGCCCCCTCAAGCCGTGAGACTTCCATCAGAGACACAAAGCTCCTCCCAAGACATTTCAGTTGTAAGCGAGTCAACGCTTCGCGTTCTCGCAATAAGCTGTTATTGTTTCGTCCTCCTCCAGTCAGATACGACAAATCTTATTCACCGCCTTGTTTATCCTTTTTGGATGGATCATCGTGAGGTAATTTGCAGTGAGTACACACACCAATAGCCTTAAATCTAAAAGATCAATTGTGGTCAGTTCCCTTCTCCAAAGGGAGACAAATTTTTTTTTGGAGTGACACAGGTCATTCAGGGCACCCAGGATCTTTGCCCTCCTCACCTCAAAGCAGAGCTCCGGCCCAATAAAAGGTGTTGTTGCTCCTCTACCACTAGCTTCCTCATTTAAAAACCTTAATTAGGATAAGTTAGAAAATATTTTAAGCATTTTAATTTCTTTATTTAATCTAAAATTAAAATTTAAAAAAAAATATTTAATAATAATTAATTTTTATTTTGTCTTCATTACAGAAATTGACGATGAGGGTATTGAGAGAGATTCTGAAGATTGTGAAGATTTAGATTTTATAATAGAGGTAAGTTTTTATTATTTAATCATTTTTCAGTTAGAACTCATTCTCGTAATATGAAATTTTTTTTTACAATATTTTCTATAAAAATATATCTGGAACGGCATTGTGCAAAAAACACGGACAGTTTTAGAGGAACTAAGAAAGTAAAAGTAGCTTTAAAGACATTTTTAGAATGAAATTCTTTTCACTTAGGTTGAATAGTTCATTCAAATTTACATCCTTCGAATAACTTCCTTAAATTGCCAACAATTTGGAATCTCTATGCCAACAATTTTATGTTTTCACTTATAAACTTACAAAAAAAAGAAATTGTTACTGTACACACGGATATTGACACAAGAACAAAATTCATTACTTAACACCTTCATATACGTATGCCGCTAAGTGTAAGAAAAACCCACATCATAGCACAGAGAAATTCGCATTATTTTTAATGGATGAACAACGTCATTAGCATTCTTTAATGCTAAATCTTAGATTTTCACTCAAAATAATTAATTTAATTTTTAAAGAACTTGATGATCGATTAATGCCACTGATAATAATCTAATCTGTAATACAAATCTTTTATATGTACAAATTAATTTACAAATTATTATGGAGATTTTTAAATCATTATTTTTTTTTTTTAAATTCATTAACCATTTTGTTCATTAAAAAATTATTATATAGTATATGTAAGCTAAGCACGATCAACTATAAATAAAATTCTAGTATTTTAGTTGGCTAAAAAAAAACCAGTAAGTCAACAGATCCATTTGAACTATGCTCTCCGTATGTGCAAGTTTATTCTTCATTTAAACAAAAAAAAAAAATCTAGCACAATGTGCTTTGCGCGATTACACATTCAAAATGTAGTTTTGTAGTTCATTGTAACTTTCTGCGCCTTTAACTATATTAAGATAAAATGATTGAAATGAACAAGTTATTCACATACTTGTTGCTGGTTCCGTGTTGTTATAGAAAAGAGATGTTATATAAAATAATAGTTATTGATTCTGCATTTTGTTCGCTTTTAAAATATTCAATCTTGTCACTATTCTCAAAACGAAATTAAACATTTTTCTTTGATTGCATCTTATATATATATTCTATTAGCTTGCGGATAATATTTAATTATAACTATACATGTATACAAATAAAAAAAAAAAAAAAACAATTTTATTTCAATATAGAAAACTGGTTAGTATAATAAAAATCTACCATTATTAACAAATTTAGCATTCGAAAGTAGTAATTTTATGAGAGCACACATATAATTTCTTGCTACGATTAAATTCTAGCTATCATATTGCACTTTATTTATGAAAAAATGAAATTAAAATTAGAAAAAAACTTTCGTAAAATATAAAAATTAATGATTTTTTACGAAATATTTTGTTAGTTTAAATGATTTTAATGTTTTATCGTAATTGAAATTTCATTAGAATCTTTTGATTTTATAATTTTAATTATTCAGATCCCTACTTCTTTAATAACACATTGAGTTTTCATCGGCACAAACAAACGTAACTTGAAATAAGTTTTTTACAAATCAAATTGTAGATGGCTATCAGAACAAAAAGGCAACTCTTTCGACCTGTTCTCTCTTTTTCGACGTTCTCTGCTGTACTTTGCAAGTTAGTTAATAAGTTAGTTAAAGAAGGGAGGCGGCATCCTCAACACTAGGCCAATAGAAGGCTTATCGAAATTCTTCCACTACACACTTCTCTCCGCTTAAACCATTTAAGTCTCTTGACAAATCTCAGCAGATCACCCGCAGGCACCTCCGTTCTCCAATCCATCAAATCAATATCCTCCCAAAAAGTGTCTCATCCACCACATCAGAGTGGGTACTCGCAGTGGTACAACTGGGAAATGGTCATCCAAAATCCAGTCGTTAAAATGCCTACCGCAATACTGAAATCCTCCCTGCTCCATTAAGGCAGTTCTTTCATTATTGCACCGTTCCTCCTCGAGCACAGGGCTATTGTCGTTGCACAAATTCGAGCGCCACCCTAAAGCAAGCCCACTCTCTCTACAGTTTGGTTATCTATAATATTTTTCAAATCCACCCCTCGCCTTCATTTTGCAAGCTGTCTTTGTTAGCTTTATTTTATTTTTCTTATGAAGCAACTACACACACAAATTCACGAAAGACTATACGGTATTGAAAATTCCTCCGTAAATATCACGATATAATTGAAAAAATGACACCGCCAATTGGTACTTTACTTAATCATTTCTAAAAAAAATCATTTCTAACTGTACATATATTTACATTTAAATTTTTATTAAATTATAAAATATTTAATAATTTTATCCACTTAAAACATTTAAAATCGTTTAGGTTTAACCTATAATAGTTTTTACTTTTTGTATTTACAATAGCAGCAATTCCAATCATTTTCGGCATTCAATTCTTTTCCTCTCATTTACAAATGATCTTTTATTTTCCAATTAATTTAACATCATCTGAATACAAACACATATTTTAATCATTTTATTTCATATTTCTTTTGCATAAAACTTTTCAAACAAAAAATATCATTAACATTAAATTATAAAATTCATATCACTAATATTCCATTACTATTAAAATCAGAATCCAATGCACAAAATCATTGAAAAACTTTTTTATTCCACTATTTTTAAAAAGATGAAAGAAATTATTACATCCGTTACTCTTTATTTTACATACTAGAAGTTGGCACATTGATTTTTGTCAAATATATGTGTAACAATATTAAAGTTGAAATATGAAAAATTTTTACAACAAAATAAGCATTTGGAAAAGATGTCATAATATAGATCAAAATTACCAAATGAAAATCACTGATTATTGTGATATATAGTCCAAACTATACTAGAATCATGAAACTTACACTAGTAGCACCAAACGTTAAGCAGTACTAATTTAGTACTATAATTGAGTAAAAATTAATAATTTTTTCTCAATTTTATTAAATGAACCTATTACAATTTGTTAAAAACCGTTTTTGCACAAATTTATATCCCGATTTTCCAAAATCGGGTCCGACAAAAAACTTGGTAGGTAGGTACATTACATTTCAAAAACACAATCACAGGTATTTTGATGGGCTCTTTAATTTGAAAGTCAGTCAAGAAAGCCAAAGTTTGGTCAGACTAGGTTGACACAGTTTTCAAAGGGTAGACTTCGACAAGGTAAGACCGCTATGATACCGTTGGCCCAAGTTTACCCCCAAGTGAACCAGTCCGAGTTCTTTATAAACCGATTTAAATCCCTAGCGTTCACATTCGCCAGGTCCGTAACTTACAGGAAGAAATGCGACCAAAGGAACCTCCGCACAGAACATAAGCACAGCAAATGAACCATTATCTCCTCCTCCTTTTCATCACAACAGCTCCTGCAGAGATCGTTGTCGAGGTATTCAATCCTCCTAACATGCTTGACGATCAAACAGTTCCTATTTATAGTCCCAATCACAGATCCAAAGTAACCCCGAAGAAGAGGCATCAGATCCGCGGTGCAACACAAATTTAGATTAGGCCAAAGTTGTCGCGCTTCAAACTCCAGGTTCAAATCAGTTTTTCTATAGCTGATTGCGATGATGGTTGCTTGTATCATTTGAATTTTACACATAAACTTTCTTAGAAATTATTCAATAGTCGGGAAATCCGATACATTTTTTTGTTTTATTCTTCGTCTCTAATAAAATTTTAAAAATGATTTCATTAATTCAAGTTTAATAATAAAATAAAATCATCATACATGAAATGAAATATTA
Source organism: Condylostylus longicornis (assembly GCF_029603195.1). Lineage (NCBI taxonomy): Eukaryota > Metazoa > Arthropoda > Insecta > Diptera > Dolichopodidae > Condylostylus > Condylostylus longicornis. The sequence continues at coordinate 403,185 of NW_026577971.1, read as the reverse complement.
TCCAAGTTATTTGTTGTTGCCTGGTGATGGTGGTGATAATAAAAATGTTGTTGTTGAAGTTTAATTTAATATCAATTTTTCGCTTTGATGCTTTTTATTGTATATTTAAATAGCATTTATTCATCTCGACTCTGTTGATTACAACGTATCAAATCATATAACTTTTTTGTAAACTTGGCCAGGTGAATAGGCAAAAATTAGAAAATATTTATTTAAAAAAAGAAAAAATTCAAATCCAAAGAAGCTAGAAAAAACAACAGAAAAAAGTTTTATTATATGCTCTGCGGTTATACGTTCCTTGTACTGGCATTGATTTCTATAAAGAGCATCGCGTTTCTTTTATATCATTAATCATTTACAAAAAAAAAATTAAAAAATCGTTTTTCTTTCATTTTTTATGCATTAAGGTTAACAAAGTTATTTCCATAATTTTTTAGTTTAATGTGCGTAACACTAAAATTGTAGGCATCAAAAAACCCCAAAAAAAAAAGAAAACACTTTAAAACATTCACTTGATATTCATAAATAGTGTACCCTTTATGATGCTGTAATGCAAATTCTCATACACCTATACTTTGCATGTATTCAACGGAAATTAAAATAAATTTTAATAATAAGTGTTTTATTATTAAACTGCGCCTATTGAACTTCTCATCCAACTATACTATGATGTAATTCCTACATGCATTTTGAAAACTATAGTCATCCTTCTGTTTATCCTTTCAACTTTTCATTTTTTGTCAATAAATTTAGAATTAAATATCAATGTTATCAATACTTTTCGTACAATGTTATTGTAGTATCTGTGTCAGATATACTACAGGCAGAATCGGGTATCAGTTTTTGAGCCCCGCTTGTGAAAATTGCTTCAAAATATAAAATTCTCTTAGTAAAGTCAATTATTTCTCCCACTTTTCATTTGGAGGTAGTAGATTTCCCAAAAATGCTTTAGATTACCGTACTACGTTCAAAAAGTATAATAACACTATTAACTGCTTTCTGCCGTAAAAAGATTTGTAAGTTCCCGAAAACATACATAAATATGTATGTTTGTAAATTATATCCCGAGACTTAGACATTGGGTAGCCAACTAAAAAATATTAGATTTTAAAATATGGTTTTCATTCTCTCAATTTTCAATCATTAAATACTTCAGTCGAAACCTTTACCAAAAATATATTTAAAAAATTTTAAACTTAAATTAAATTATTTTTATATTTTAGGCTTGTATACCAAGAGTTCAACCATCTGTACCTGAAGATCATTATAAGGCTGTTTGTCGTGCTTTTGCTACTGAAGCTCAAGATTTAAGGACATTTTTACAAAAAGTTTTTCATGGAGGTACATATGTGAAATGATTAAAGATTTTAATGAAATCAATTTAAATTTTCTTACTTTATTCATTTTTTGGAGAAATCGAAAGAACGAGTTGATTTTTTTTAAAATGATTGTTATAACAAATTGTCAAAATATAAACCTACCAAAACGTCAATTTAAAATGTTGAAACAATATTCTTAAATATTTTGAAAAATTTCTTTGTTAAGTGTGGTCGTGTTTGTGCAATTTATTTATTTAATAAAGGTGAATTAATTGGTTCATCTTATGTGCACCTGGGCGCGCAGTATATTTTATATGAAAATTTTAATTTCTCTCATTTTCCATATTTTCTGCATAGCTTTTTTTCTCTCTTTGAAATAGTTGCATCACCTTCCACTTTAGTACGGAGGTTTACGAAAATTTTATACTTTAAAAAAAGTGGCGTAAAATTTCATTTAATATTTTAATGAAATGAAATGAAATGCAATAATACCAAAAAAAAATAAGATTACCACTTTTAGAGATGTGATGAACCTTCACGAGAGAAATGAGAGCGTAGATCGTTTTAATATGACGTACTATTCTGCACCTTAACAACCCATATGATTAATTTAAATTCAATAGCATACTTAATATTTCTATATTTAAATCGCATTTGTCGTGAAATTATCAATGAAAACTTCAATAATTAATTAGTTTAAATAGCTTCAGCTTTATCGAATTTCTATGTTCCAATATTTATAAGAGACAGCCATTGTTAGATAAAAATTCCATTACAATAAAAAAAAATCTTATCACTTTCTTGCAATATTATTATAGAAGTAGTTATTGACAATATAATTTTTAAATGTTGATTATTATGGCAATAACTGCACAGTATTTGCAGTATAACAATTATTGTAAATGTTCTCCAGTAATTCAATTTTAAGTACCTTTTTACAAATATTTACAATTAAATGCAATTAACAAATTTAATTATTTAAAAAAAAAAAATTATTATCTCTAATATATTTTAAAATTTTCCAGATACCCAAGCACTTAGAATCAAAGCTGACGCTGTTGACTCAAATCAAGAACTAGATAAATTAGGTTTTAATGATTGGGTAAGTTATTGATTTTACATAATAACGAAAAAAAATAACAAATTATGACAACATGAATTTAAAAATTTTGTTTGATTGTCTTTACCCTTTTTTTTTTCTTTTCCATATTCAATTTGTTACTTTCTTATCTGTCATTTTGTAAAAAAAAAAATATCTTTACTAATTGAAAATTGAAAACATTTAGGTCAACAAAAGTGTGTTTATATATTCGCATTAAACAAATTGATGTTTATGAAAGCGTTTCCATCAAAAATTGAAGTTATTTCTCTCTCTTAACTTTTTTTTTTGTTGGTTCCTTGTTTTTTTGTTCTGTTGTTTCTCCAATAATTTTTGACAGCTATTATCAGTCATTTGTGGAGAAAACAAAACAAAAAAAAACGACATGATTGTTCTTTATGGTTGATTGTTGTTGTTCTTGTTGTTATTTGTCATTACTGTTTATTATTTTATTTTCGTTGTACAACTCTTTACTTATTGTTTTTTTAATGATTCTATTTTCTAATTTTATGAAATTTTCCATACGAAAAAAAAAAATTAAAATTTTACTTTGAGTAAAAAAAAACCACATTAAAATGCCGATTCAATTCACAACGTGTTATAGTTATTCTCATTATAGATGTCGGTATATGCCGTGAGTTTGTATATACATATGCGCCATCTATATGTATAAAGAAGGTACCATAAATATGTGATAAATATTATGTTGAACACATTATGTGCGTAAATGAAATGAAAAGCCTTTTCAAGGTAAATTTTTTTTTTATTTTTCCTTTTCAAATTTATTTTTCAGTTATATACGTTCATATTTATATACGCGCGTTGTTTCCGTTTATGTATGTACAATATGAAATTGTGTATGACGTGCCATTTCAAGTGAACTTTTTTTTATTATTCACACATAATTTATCTACATAATGATAAAAGTTACATATAATTTGTTTTTGAAGAAATACCGTCTTAAATTCTAGAATATATTTATAATTATTATTAAAACTAGGCATACGATACACGCATATATTTTAGATAAGAACGTAGCATTGAATATAAAAGTGTTATTTAATTAAAACAAAAATTAAGTATAAAGCTGAGAGAGACGCCTTCGTGTAATTTCAGAAAATATAGGTCGATGGTGAAAATGTAAAGTGAGAACGTGAAAATATTTATTTTAACCCGCTATACTTCAAAAATTGGAACCCATTTTAATATACTCACTCATTAAAATCAGACTTGCTTATATTCACCCTACTTAATTTATTCAGATGTATACATGTTATCAGCACTTTTTAATTACATACTTCCTATATAATATTATTGATAATATCTCAAGTTTTAATATTTAATCACATAAAATATTTTATTAATTTTTAAAAGATATATTAGATAAGTACATGTACTTGTACATATGTCAACATGAGAATAAATTTACGATAATAAAATATTAAATTTTTCTCGTAAATAACAAATTTTTATCAGTGATATTAATATAAAGTATGACTCGAATTCCAATATAGCTTCGAATTCAATGCAAAGTTTCAAAAATTTAACAAAATTTCAATCACGTCCGAAAAAAAAACGAGAAAGGCGAGAAATGGTTACACGAAGCATTTTAGTGCCCATTCATTTCAGTTGCATCTGTATTCTCTTTTCTATCCATAATTCGATTTTCGTATCTGTAATTCGATTTTCATGATACGCTTTTCTTATTTACAAAAATGGAAAGGTTGTACTATACAAATTAATTGGTACTACCTTACCATATTTCCGAATACGATAGTCGTTTCACGAAAATCGAATTATATAGTAGGGCCCCTGGAAGATAAAGTGCTTGTTTTAATATTGAATTGTTTTCAACTATTTTCTGTGGTTAAAGTTCTGCAACTTGTCATCAAATCTGAAAAATTTATGATTAGAAATAATTTCGACGACATTCTTAATTCACAACGACATACAATTTGAAAATAACTTAATCCTCATTCAATTTTTGCAATATACACCTGGTAACCTAATTAAAACATACTATTGTAAAAATATAGAAATACATACATACATTTATATTACAAAATAACAATGATTTTCAAGCGTGAATAAATAAAATTGTTATACATTATATTCATTAATTTATTAACAAGTTTTTTGCATTTCCTCTTTTTGTTTTTTTGCTCTATATAAACCGCCTTTACTATTTAAAATTGTTTAACTACTGTATATACTGTATACTAACAATTTCCAACAAAGAATATTTGATTTCCTGCTGTCAGCCAGCTACCTGCATTTATACAAATTATAATATTATTATTGTTATTGGTGGAGATATCTGATCTAGCCCAATCCATAACAAAAGTTAATATTTATAAATGAATTAACACACACATATAAGTATATACATATCTGCATGTACAAAAACTAATACAATAAAACATGAAAAAAAATGAATTTATTGACCAGAAAATAACAGGTGAAGCATAAAATCTATGCTATTATCCCAGGATAACAATATGTGCTACAACAGCTATAAAATAGCACTATACATACAAATTTTTCATATTAACTGTTAATATTTAAAAAAATCATTGAATAGTTTTAAAATAAAATATTTTAACCTTATGATGGCTAGAGATTAATATAAAATATTGCCATTGCATATAAACTCCATCTATTAGCAAGTAGTTAGCCCCACAACTTTATTTTATTTAAATTTCTAACTTTGTGTATACATAATACTTTATGTATACAAAATTACACAATTTTCTACTCGTGGGCATAATTTGATTATTATTCGTGTTCATATATCGTAAAATCTTGTTTAGTTTAAACGAGAAATCTAAATTTGATTGTCCGAATATTGTACCTGCCCAATTCATACTAAAATAATCAGCTTTTAAAATTTCACTTCATTACTAATTATATGCTTGCATAAAGCACCTTTAATATTTGAAGAGTCAATTATGATGATTCGATTTCATATAAGCATTCTCTCTATAGGTTTGTGAGTCTTCATATCTGGTATGAGACTGTCTCTCTAAAAATAATAATTTCAGTTATTAAAATTTTTGTTTGTTTGAAATTAATGAAAATGGACTTACTACAATTTTCTCCTATAGCATGAAATATCTCAATTTTTTTAATTATTCTTCAAATTTTGTACTTATGCATTTTGTGATACTTGTCACACACCATTAACACTAAGTCAAAATTATCTTATAAAGTTCCAAATTGCGTCCCAAATATGGTAAACGCATAAGGTTGACGATTTGTTTTTTTTCTGTCTCAAAAATTATTCCCAGATTTTGCTTAAAATTTGGATTTTCATAAGTTTTTAGAAATTTATTTGTCACTCATCCCCTTCCGAGTATCTAGATGTATCCATCGAAATTTGCTTAATGTGAATTTAAAATCTTCTGATTCTTCGACTCTAATAAAAAATATCCCAATCAGTTGAATCTACTAAAATTTGCAATTATATTGCTTTCTTTAATATTTCCTTAAATACAACATTCGATTTGCATATTAACCATTTTATTATCTAAGAAATGGAAGCCTGGAACATTTTATAAATCACCTGCCTTTCCTTTTTTATGGTTCATATAGAACAGTTTTGCCATAAACTTTATGTATACAATGCAAAATTTACCAATCCTAGAAATATTTCTTATTTTGTGGTTAAAATTAAAAATGTAAACAATTTACTGAAGAACATAGAATGGCTATACGAATCCACAAAGTTTTAGTTCTGAATAGCTATGTATGCAAAAAATTTTCACTTAATTTTAACATTACAATTTATTCTTTAAGGTTTATTCAATTTTCAAAGATATTTTTGCAAGAAATTTAAAAAAAAAATTGAATTTTAAATAAAAATCCATTTTTCTATTTAAAGATCAAGTTACCAATATCTACTTGTCTCTGCAAGCATGTACATACATACTCATATAAAATTTGCAATTGAATAATGTTTTTAAACAGGTAAATTATTGATTCACGAGAAAGAATTGTGGTCATTATTTTACCTGATGATTTACGAATATAATGGCGTTTTTATGCAATACAGAAAAAATAAATGCATTACAATTATTGCATTCAACGTTAAAAAGAAAAAAATTAAAGTAAAATAAAATATTTTTCAATTCAACTAAGGTTCAAAAGTTTAACTGCTACTTAAACCTATTGATTCTTTTAGTTTGCGGTTTTTGAATGTCAATGAAACAAACAAGAAATTTTATAGACTTTGATATTATGCTACGACAGTTCATTTTACAACCATCTTACGTTAAAATGCGATAATAAAATTGATAACAGTCGAAGATTCAATTTAAAATTTTAAGATTATTATCGTTATTTGTACACAAAACTTTTTCTACGCCTTTTGAGAATTTTGACAGCCTTTTCCGTTTTCTTATGGCCAGTTTGCAATTACTGAAAATTTGAACAAACCATAAAAAAAGAATTTTGTACCATAAAAAAAAAAAAAAATTACTTATATAAAAAAAAGCAAAGGCTCTGAGAGAATTGTCAAACTGACGTTTAAGCCAAAATAACGTTTGACTATTGAAAGAATCTGTCATATATTTTCTCAATAATTGATGTCAAATTTCCTTAGCACATAAAACTATGTTGATATAAAGAAATCTATTATCTTGTTTATATGGCAGCATGCGTACTTGACTTCAACTCGTCTTAAAACTCAAGAAACGTTTTTACTATGTCAATTTAAAAGCCAGAAAGTTATGTTTAACTATTACATGTCAAGTCAAGTAAGCAAAATGTTTTTGATTGACTTGAGTGCGAAGCCGACTTCAAGCTAAGTAACGTTTACATGGACATAAAATATGGACATATAAACGGAGTATATGTTCTAAAATCAAAATTTGGACCTAATTTACAAATTTTCCAATGATTGAACCACCTACTTGAGCGCAATAAAAATTTTTGCATTATTGTTGCACAATTTTCATTGGAAAAATGACATGTTTATTGTAACAATTGAATTATGATGCCAATAAAATACCTTATCACTCTAATAAAGTACAGCTTGACAAAATGAATATTTTCAATGGTATAAGAGAATATAAAAACAAAAACAATTCAAATAATTTCAATGAAAAAAAAATGCCATTCTACCACATACCATTAAATAAATATTTAAAAAAAAATAAACGCGCGATTTGATATTGAAAGATTCCAATAAAACTACAAAGTTTAACAAAAAAGCATATCTCACTTTAGCAAGGGACCAATGGATAGTATTTGCAGACTAAATTTTCAAACAAAATTTTAAAGTGCAATTCTGGGTCTCTGTATAACAATTTTTCTATTTTCTTTAAAAATTTTTGATCTTACGTGCAATATCTGCGTAGAGCTATGTGGCCTCTCCAGAATGAGAAGAGAATGGAAGTGTTGACTGAGTATATTGTGGGTGATCTCAGCATATCAGTTCTCTCTTACTAAGACTAATATCTGGATCTCGCTCTACCTTCATAAATTTCGTGTTATACAAAAATAATGTAGACTGTAGACATATGAACAAATAAAAATTCATTAACAGAGTCAATTTATCATACCGACAGTTGTAATATAATTAATTAGTACATTTTTTCTACAGAAATTTATTAGAAATATTCCAAATATTATAAAAGGTTAATAAAGAGTTTGAAAAATTCATTAAATGCACATAATTATAATGGTATAAAAATAGTCGTTTAATGAACTTCATTAAAATTACGGGCGCCTTAAATACGAAATATTTTAGTAATTTTTTACACAAACATGCTTTTTAAATAACGCGATTGAAATTATTTTGCTATTGTTATAGAAAAAATTATTGAACTCAGATCATGCGTGATCTAATATTTTCTATATATTGATATAATTTATTTTATGAATTTATTGAGATTATTAATGTGAAAAAACACACTTACATACATACATATATTTCTGCCTATTTTTAGTAGATATCAACTTCATTTCTATTTTTATTCGTATTTGTTCGTTCAATATTTCATTGGAAAGTTCAAATATTTATGCACTTATGTTATTGCATACTTATTTGACATTCTTCGATAAAATTATATCGAATTCACTGAATTCAAAATATAGAAGTTAGTAACATTAAAAAAAATCATTGTTATTTTTGAAGAGAGAAAAAAAAAATTATCTGAGCATGTGATTGGGCAGACGACTGCCAAATTTCATGCAGCTACGGTTTTATTTGTACTATAATCGTTTTGAGTCGCATGGCAGCTACATAGTACCGATTGTTTGAATTGGTCTAATTACAATAGCCTTGACATAAAAGAGACCATTTCTAAAATTTCGTTTTTGAGTTATGAAATGTACTTGCCTAAAGCAATGCTGTTGCCGTATTGATTTATGTCAAAGCCAATTGTCAATAATTGTGAACAAAAATTCGAATACGCTTGTTTATAACTTTCTCACCAATACCTGTGACGTTACCACAATCTGTTTTGTAGGCTAACCTTTGTGAGTCGGTACAATTACGCCCATTTTTAAGTATTCTGGGTAAATTTCGTTGATAAGACAAGAATTTACCATGTTACATAATAGTCTTCTTGGGCTTGAACTTTACAATCGAATTAAGAGTAGTAGAGTGAATACGAACTTTGGTAAAACTATAAAATCAGTCCTGTTCCGAATCGATTTTCGAAAACTACTTTAAAAATATTTAAGAAAAAATGCTCCATTGTTTTCCAAATTTACAAGATTCATTATTATTTTTCAATTCACAATTAATTTTTAATATTTTTAATATTCTTTGATAAAATATGAATATTTTTTTTTATTATAAAATTGAATTCTTAATTAAACAATCTTTTAATATTCTTGCTGTCTGTACGATTGTGTATAAATGTATGAAAAAATTTAATATATAGGAAACTGAAGAGCAAAGAGTTTGGAAACATGTGCAAGTATGTTTCAATTTCCTTTCTTTTTTTTTTCAATTTCAATCTTTTTTAATCAATTCAATTTTGATTTTTAATTATTTATAAATTATTTTTTGATATTGAATGCTTTTTTTTCATATATGCACTTTATATTTTGCAAATAAATTTCATAGAAGTAGGAAAATAATTGTAATTTCCCTATTTTTTTTTTTTGTGAATTATTTTTTTTTAGTTGGCAATATTTTTGCATGGTTCAACTTCAATATCATATTTTTTAAAATAATTTCACAATTTATATATATGTAGGTATGTAAAAATTTACTTTCAGAGATGAAATACTAACGGAATTTTGTAATTTATTGATTCTTTATTTCAACTCCAATTATTCAAGCATGCTCTATTCAAAGTGAAAGTGCAAAATGAAATTTATCAACTCTAAATTTCGATAGTCTGTAAGTGAATTTTGCTCACTGTTAGGCACTTTCATAAAACACCATTTACACTTTGAAAGCGTCTTTGAATTCCAATACTTTTTGACGTTGACATTATGAACTTCAAATTTTGTTGCTTACGCAAGTGATTTACAATCTATGATTTTTTTTGCATTTATTTATGTATAACTATTTTTACACTAAAAACTAATTGTGATGTGAAAAATCACTGAGCGCTAAAAGTGATTGATATGATTATCAATTTGATAATGTTCTAGGAAAACGTCTTACTATTAGTGTGTTAAATTGCTTAATAGGTAAAAAATATCTAACTTTTCACTTTCTGCCAAAAAAACCCGATTCCCGAAAACATTAAAGTGTTCTTTGAAATCTTGAACCCTTTTCATTCGCAACCTAGTTATACTATTTTTAATCCCTTTAATTACAATATCCCAGCCAAATACCGAAATACAATTTAATTCAAGAGAAAACCCCTGACCAAAAATTTTCAAAATATTTCAAAACTTTGTATTAAACGTCATAAAATATTTTTTTTTTTAAATTTTTAAGACAAAAAATTGCCATGGATATTTTTTTTGTTATAATTTCAAAAAATCCGTTTTATTAAAAATATAATAAAAATTTTATTTAACATTTTGCATTGCATGAAAAATTTTTATTTAATTGCAAATACAACAAATTGAAAAAATATTTAAATTTTATTTTAAATTTATTTTCAATAATATTGTAAGAATAGGAAAAAATTTTCAGAACAATTTAATTAATTTTTGGTTTTATGTATTTTAATTACGCAGGCAAGATTTTGGATGCAAGTGGTTGATGAATTAAGACAAGGTGTAAGATTAAAGAGAAGAGATTTTCGTGATGTTACACGAACACCAGTTGAATATGAACTAACACCATATGAAATTTTAATGGAAGATATTAGAGCAAAGTAAGTATGCATACTAAAAAATTTTGGAACAGAATTTTAAAGTTTGCAGATTTTATGTAGCATGTAGATCAAATTTTACGTTCAGTTCACTTTTTGCACGTAAAAGATTTTGAAATTCGCAAATTTTTAGTATAAACTTATGAGGAAAATTAGTATTAAGAAATGGATAAAAAAGAAAATTTCATACAAGGATGTCAAGCTTTCGGTGGGAACGCACTTCTCCGTATAGTACGGAAACGAAAGTAAACTATTTTTAGGGAGATGTCGTGTCTGTGTGTATCTGAAGTTCGGCTGAACCGATTATGATGAAATTGTATATGGGAGTTTGTTTTGACTATGTCACGGACTGATCAACTTTTGGGGTATATCAGACCTCAGGAACTGAACTTTTTTACGCGACGATTTTATATACGCAAAATATAAAGAGAAATTATCAATAAATTTCCTTTAAATTTAATATTTAGATTCGCGATGTTAAAACAATCAATTTATTAATTTCGGAAAGGTCGGGGCTCGGAAACCGAACTGGGGAATATCTACGGAACGGATTGATGGAATTTCTGGAAATTTAATATTTGAGTTCTGGTTGTTACCGAAATTAACTTCCTAACTTCCTTAAAATTGAAAGGAAGTGTTCAAAAGACATTTTCATAATCTTCCGCAACATTTTCACTAAACTAGGCAATGCACATTGCGGTCGGTTATCTGCTGATCACATCTGATTTTTTTGTTTTAATTTACATTGAAAATTCATTTTGTTTAGCTTAATTATTGAAAAATTTAAATTTGCATACATCCAACTTGTTACTTGTAATTCTTATGCCTTTCTTTTTTAAAACTTTCGACCAGTTTTTTTTACAGTATAATTAAGTGAAAATAAAAGTTATCTACCTAATTTTTTAATTATTATTATTATTTATTTTTCTTATAATACGCGCAATAATCACATCAATTAAAAATATCTGTTGCGTCTAAATCTTATTACCTATACGCGTATATCTACTCTACTAGACTTGAAACTCATTAAATTTAATTCCATAAACATTTCTTATAATTAATAAATCAATTTTTTAATTCACAGAAAATTTTCTTTTAATAAATTTTCACTTTCATTGAATATTACCTATATTATTTATAATCGCGTATAGTAAAATAAAAAAAATTATAGATATTATGTGTGATTATTAAAATTTGTCGTATAATGTAGAAGAAAATTATTAGTCTTAAAAATCGGAACAAGTTATTTGCATTTTATATTAAAATTGTACAAATTAATTGATCTCATATTGCAGTAGTACGGTGAAAATTACTGTACAAATTATTTGTAATTTAATTTTTTAATTTTAGTTATTAATTAGTGCGTGCGTATATAACAATTAACTTACTTAAATTGCAATTTAGTAAAAAAGAAAAAAATACTTGATTGAATTATTAAGCAAAACTTCTTAAGTAAGCCAACAAGAATTTGAATGCTCCTCCAGTCTATATACTATAAAAATTTAGTATAACAGTTTTAAGAATTCTTTTTATTATTTGTTTAAATTTTAAGTTAGGTACTAATGGTATGTGCTAGTATTTAATTAAATATTTTTATTCTTTATATTCATTGTATAGGAAATACAATCTTAGGAAAGTAATGGTTAATGGTGATATTCCGCCTCGAGTTAAAAAAGATGCTCATGCTGTTATATTAGAATTTATAAGGTCACGGCCTCCGTTAAAAAAGGTAAGATATAATTATTTAATTTTTGTATTTGTATATGCACATATGTGCAAAAACATAACATTTTTTTTATTAATTTAATGAAATATGTTAAGATAAGTAATTAAAAGTTTGAGTATAACAAAAAATAATGAAAACTTTAATAAAGGAAATTAAGTTAACAAATGCTATGCAGGAAATCTGCAAATATAAAAAAATTGTTCTGCAAAACTTCCGAAAATATTTTTCATTCAATTTCAATGTATTTAAGTCGAACTTAAAATTTGATATGGAAATCCGAATACAGTTTTATGGTTACAACTTCATATTTTTAAAAAAATTTCATCTGCAAATTAAATGGAAAATTTTAATACTTGCAAAAAGCTCAAAGTTCAAGTGCTGAGTTTTCAAATTGATTACATGTTATACCTACAAAGCTGAATGTTATATAAAGCTGAACATACAATTGAAAAATAATAAAAATTTGAAGATAACGGAAATTCTCCAAAATTTGTGTCAAATTTCTGTCAGTCATTAATGTTAACGTTAGCTGATGGCGCTCAGACTTGACAAAATTCTGATCGATTTTGCAAAATTCCACAAAAATTTAATTGTCGCCATTTTACTTCTAAAATTAAAAAATCTGACAGTAAATCTGACGTGACATAGAATAGGAGAATTTCAATTATTTGCTGTGAGACCAAGTCTGATGTCATCATTAAATCATATATGTAGTTTGTTATATATAATAATTAATTCAAACCCTATATACAAATTATAATTTAATTTTAATGTTCATATACACGACCTTGCAATATTTAATTTTTATTTTTATACTGCTCATTAAAATTTAATTATCGCCATACATAAAAAATAAAATAAATTTTAAATTTTAATTTTTTATATAATATAATTTATAATATTTAGGCATCAGAACGAAAACTCCCACCACCAGTTAAACGTAATCCATCACCACGAGAACAACTTATGGATTCGATAAGAAAAGGGCGACCACTTAAACCTGTACCGCAGCCAACGCTTAAAAATCGATGTAAGTAAAAATATTTATAATATTTTATTATTCTTATGTAGATACACGTATATGTATGTCTAGAGTGCATATACATGTGTGTATATAAAAATTTTACCACCCATTATAATGCAATTTATAATCAAATAAATATCTTATATTTTTTTTTTTTATTGTTTTCTATTATAAAAATTAACAAAAGAGGAAATTTATCTACAGTATCATTTTCGAATATGATTTATAAATGCCCATCAATTTTAATATTATATACGTTGATCTCATTCAATATGAAAGAGTGAGCGAGAGAGATAGATAAAGAGGAGAAGAAGAGAAAAGACACAAAAGTATTAGATTTTTTTTTTAACTTTATTACTTTAAAGCGGAAATCATATTTTATGTTATAAAATAGAAAAACATAGAGAAAAAAAAACAAAATGTGTTTGATATCTCAAAAACTTAATCTTATACATCATCAGGCGAATCATTTCTATAATCGCATCAGGTGGTTTTGCTCTTACTTGCACTATTAATGTATGCATACATAAACAGTATAGTTTGTAGATCCTATGAGGCATATGAGAATACACCTTGCGCGTTCATTCACATTTCTCAAATATTTTTTCACATTTTCTATAATAATATGTTCTTCATTATAGAAAATCAAATATTCTTTCACTTATTTACTACTCTTTCTGATTACCAAATGAGCAATGAATTGCATTGTCTTCCATACATAAAATTAATATGACTAAACAGTTTTTAAGATTTTCTAAATTAAATTTGTTGGCGCACAGCTACACGCTTGGATAAAATTAAAAGAATTTTGGTACTTTTCTCATTAATTTTTCCAAAAAAATAAAAATTCTTATATAGATTTATGTCAGATCGTAAATAAGTGATAATAAGACGCAATTATGTATCTTAATATAAAATTAGAAAAGTCATTTGTACCACAACAAAAAAAAAATCTAAATTGTATCTTAATCTCGAATGAATAACAGAAAATAACAGAACTTTTAATGAATTTCTATGAAAGTAAATTAATGCATGCTATTGTTATACACCATGATTTTAAAGAAAATTTTCATTTTTAAAGTTCAAAATTAAATGATTATTTTTGGATTGTAAAAATTTCTATCTGGCAATAATCATCGAATAATATAGTCAATAAATTCTTTTGAAAAAAATTTTATGAATTTCAAAACTAACATACTATTCGGCTCTTTATTCGGCTAAATACTTATAGCCCGTTGTGATACCGATGGATCTTGATATCCTCACCCTCACTTAAATCAGCTCTTTATAGAAAAATTATGAGCTTCAGACCGAGGCCTTTATAGAGGAGCTCATAAAAAGAAGGGCAACCCAAGGAACCTTCGCCTTCCCGGTTTCATAGCTGGCACAAATGAGGAGTCACCGTCTTCTCTTCTACAGCAGCGTTCCGTTAACGGGTTGTTAGCGAAGCGTCCCATTCTCCTGATGTGTTCGCCAATCAGACAGTGCCCAGTTATAACCCCTATCACACCGATTCCAGATTTGATGTACGAGACAGATTTAGCTTAGGCCAAAATTATCTGGCCGTACGTCGTTCCATTTTCGGACCTGCTGTGTGTTTGATTTATTTACTCAAAAACATCCCCAACAACTCATCTTCCGGTGGGATCCCACGATTTAAGATTTTATAATGTTTTATAAAAATAAAAAAAAGAAGAGGTCATTGCGTAAGAGATTAGTTTCAACAAAGAAATGGCGAGATTTCAAAATCCAATGTGCTGATTCATTTTATTGAAAGTCCCCCGTATAGCAACTATAATCGTACAAGTCACCTAATTTCAATTTTTACAAAATGAGATAATAATAAGGCATTATTACTTATTTTTCATTTTACTACCAAAAATAGTTGTAATTCTTGTATACTTTTGTTAACAACACACACACATTTCTTTGAACAATCGTTTATATTCATAATGTATGGATTAAGCCTGCAATACAAGGTCATACTCATAAACATTCGCATTGAACTTCAAATTATTTTATCCGATTTCTTATCCAATTAAATTCTTTCTTTCAATATTCTGTATACGTACGAGTACCTACTTACATACTAACGTATATTAAACTTAAATATTTATTTTTATTCATTTATAAATACCGTAAATATATAATTTTATATTTTTTATAATAAGCAATTTAAAAAAATTTTTTTAAATAGTTAAAAGTGTAAAGGTTAATATTATTATAGATAAAATCCAGTATAAAATATATTTACGATAATATAGACATAAATTGTAATCAATTATTGGATATTAAGATTAAAATTTTATCTAAATTAAAAAATCCAAATTTAAATTGTAGGTAATTTGAGAATGAAAATATTTTTTTTTATTAAACAATTATTGTTTAAAAGCTCATTATCATTACAATATTATGGTTATAGAGTGACAATTTTTTATGAAGCTTATTATTACAGCACCAAATATAAAGAATAATAAATTGAAAGTAAGCCATATTGCAAATTTGAAATTTAGTTTTATATATTAACTTTCAAATGTGCTTTCATTTCAACCTGATATTTTGTACTTACTTGTATACATAAGCAAAAAAAAGAAGTCTTTTTCCCATAGGCTCTTTTTTTTAATCTGATTTTGGATTGCTAATTATACTGCAAGTACACCTTCTATAAGAGAGTGATACTTTCGGTCATATAGGCGAACGGAAATGCTGGGAGGATTCTTTGCTCTCATTGCGGCATAGTTGCGAACTTCCAGGTGTCACAGTGTTCATCATGAAGTGGCTTTCCAGTGGGTCTTGTAGGGTATGTCCAGTACTCTCAGAAAGGCTGAGTAGATTTTTATACGCGGTTGCGGTGCCGTCTTACTCCGGTTGTACAAATATAAGTTGCAACTCCAACATTAGGGAATGTTTTGAAAAAATAATTCAATATATTAATTTGAGTCCTGGAGAAAACGGAATCAAAGAGAACTTCAAGAATTTCTGCACTCTTCTGATCTTATATCTGCAAAGTAGGATCTTAACTGGCCGTTTGAGATTATGTATACCTTATCATTTAAGAAATAAAATGTAAACAATTCGTTTCAGTTTTCTTAAATTTATAATAAAGTTAAATTTAGCATTAAACATTTTATAACACCTATGGGCGTCCACCAAAATACCGATCTAACGTCAATTTGATTTATTTAGCTGTTAAACATTGTATTGCAGAATAAGTCAAGTTAGCGCTAGATCTACAATTTGGTAGATGGCCTTTCTCTTACAATAAATAATTGAATCAATTAATTTTTTTTCTCTTTTACCTATTGTACACAATTTTATTCTAGAATTTAAATAGATTTTTATTTATTTAATATGCTTACGCCTGCACTTTTTCACAATTCCTTCAAAACACGATTAATAAAATTCTTAGATCATTTATAATAAAATTTTTTGCTTAAACCAAATAAAGTTTTTGCTATAGCCTTAAAATATTTTACTATTTCTCTTATTTTTTGATTTTTATTTTTTGATTATTGGAGTTTTTCAATAATATTCATATATGAGATGTGATATACGATATTGCTGCCCCCGCAAATTCTGTTAATTTTTCTGTTTTAATAACAATATTACTGAAAATAGTAAAGACAAAAAAAAATGCATTTTTTTATGTCCATTAAATTAAAGGACACAGCATGTAATATTGTTCATGTATAAATGAACAACTTACCTACAAAATTATAAAAATATTTCTTTTATTGACTTTTTATTAAAATTATTTTAATCGCCAAGACGCTTGTTGTTCTTGACTTTTATTTATTTTTTTTTTTTCCTCAAACTTGTAGATTGATTTTTTTTTGTTTCTTTAAAACTCAAAAATAATTTTATGATCTTATACATTGTAAAAATAATTTAATAATGTTTGTGATATGATAATGTGCTCATAATGTGATGAAGAATCAAATTGAAACCTTCAAGCATATATTGTAAATTTTCCACATAGTTAAAGATTGTTAACATATGCAGTACAATAATCTGCTCTGTTCATTGCCATCAAAATGCTATACACAAAAAAGTGATAAAATTTAATTAATTGTACTATTTTTTGATTTCGAACATAAAATCACCAGCAGATAAGTGCGGGAGGTTTAAATAAAAAAAAAGAAATTTCATTTTATTTTACAAGAGAGGAAAACGCATAAAAAATAATTATTGTTCATATACAATAAAAAATACTACTCGTATGAAAATTTAAACAAAAATTTCCTAATTAACAGAAGAAATATTAAAATTCGTCATAGTTGTTACATTTTAATTGGAATTTTATTCTTATTCTCCAACTGCTGCAAACTGTATATGCTGATTGTATATTGAAGAATAGAGCGATGGTTCGCCGCGTTCTCAAAGATTTACCGTGTTCCCCGCAACGCGAACCCAGATCACTAATATAATAATATAATGTCACTTAAGAAATAATAAGTTGAGAAATTGCAATAAAAATACGGGGCACAATTTATTTTGTTAAAATTTAATTCATTGAAATTAACAGTTATATTGAAAACAGAAAAATACATTCACCAAAAATTTTGATCAAACAATTATTTTTTGGAAAAATATACAGCGATTCTCTGTAAAATCTTGTCAAATTTTAATAAACAGACGGGCGACATGGAAAACTGTTCATAGTTAATATAAATTAATGAAAATGGCACCACTCGGCTTAATTTTCAATTGACTATGTCTCTACTGTCACTACCAACCGCGAAGGCCTTTAACACTTCGTTACCATCTAGGCAACATATGGAACGTTTTTATATGGATGAGTTCAACCTAAATGATATTCTCTATTTCAGAAAGAGTATACTTCCAACAACTTGTTGTGGACATTTCTTTTAGTCTCTCTGGCTATGTTGTCGCAATAAATAAGGTATCGACGTCACACTATCGCATTCTGTAGGAAATTCTACGATAAGGGGGTGGAGAAACGTTGGCTCATTTTCTGTGCTCATATCCACTTTTAACACAAGGAAGGCGAAATTTTCTTGGGTCGCATCTTTCTTTTCGCGAACTTCATATAACAACAATTTATAAAGGACTCAACTTATTTCAAGTAAGGGTAGGGAAATGTAGATCCAGTTGTAACACAACGGGCCTACTTTAAACTAACCTAATAAATCTTTTAATTCCTTCAATATTTTGTCTTTTGAACATCTACCGTGAATTTGAAATTAAAGTTTTCATACTAGTATTAAAACGCTAGTAAAATATCATTTAAAACTATTTCTACATTTTTATAAATTAAATTTCAATTTTTTTTTTTTTTTACTTTTCAAATAAATTCAAAAATTTCCAACAAAAATAATTTCTCATGGCTTGAGTTTTCTTAAATTTTTTCCTTAATTTTCCAAAGTTGCAAACAAATTTAAATTTTCTTTTTTTACAAAGAAAATCTCTTTTTGTTTTGTGCAATGAAAACTCACTCTCCCTAAGGTCATTTAAGATATAATCGAAAAAAAAAAACACTGAAATATTTTCACTGTCAATTCTTTACTGCCATCCTTATCAAAACAAAAACTATTAAACGAAAACTAAAAAAAAAAAATGAAA
The DNA here is from genome assembly GCF_029603195.1 of Condylostylus longicornis. Lineage (NCBI taxonomy): Eukaryota > Metazoa > Arthropoda > Insecta > Diptera > Dolichopodidae > Condylostylus > Condylostylus longicornis. The sequence continues at coordinate 384,149 of NW_026577971.1, read as the reverse complement.
AAGTCTTTAAGTCTTACCAAAATAAATGCCAGAACACACCCAACACAAACATTGAATGAGTGCGCTAACGATTGGACAAAAATTGGATTTTCATAGAAAAAATTTTCTTAAATTTTTCAACACAAAATTACCAAAAGTAAGCGAAAAGCAGTTTTTTTATTAAAATATGAAAAGAAAAAAAAAAATTTCTTTACTTATTTTGCGTTCCCAAAAATAAATTTTCCTCTTAACACAATTATATTGTATCACACGACGACTCTTTTGAATCATTGGTAAAAAAAACACCAATATATAGTGAAAATATTCACCTTTCTTACCTGATAGCATAATATTAAAGTAGACGGGTGACATGAAACAAGCACACAATAAAAATCACAACAACAACAACGACAACATAAAGAATAAAAACTGTTCGCAAGGCTATGATGAATTACGGTTAACCCACAATATATTTATGTATGTAAGAAGACTAGTAGTACTATTCATGTATATTATAATAGTGCTAGAGAGAAGTGCAATAACATCTGCAATAACAACAAAAATCCTACCCAAGGCAACAAGGTTCGAGTTCAACAATAATAAACACAGAAAAAGATAAAAAAGTGAATTTCCATGAATGAAAATATTCGACTTCTTATTGTTGTGTTACTGTTGTTGTCTCGCTACATCTTTTCTAACTACATATTTGTACGATATGAGAGATTAGTACGCGAATATATTTACGTGAAAACAACTTTTACCATTCAATTTGCGTTGCAAAATTTACGATGGTTAGGCTTTTTAAATTAAAAATTCTTTGTTTCTTTTTATTTTCTATCTATAGTTTTACATATTATAAGAGAGAATAATGGACCTTACGTATACATTATATTTGTCCATACCAAAATACAAATTGCATATACATATTATATAGAAGATTTAGCCATGGTAAAACGAAATAGTAAAGTAAACAAAGGTATATAAACAACATTAACAAAAAATAGAAAGGTTTTTATTTTAAGCTTTCTAAGCCTAATCTGCTTATATATACATTCACGCGTATGTATGAATGTCCATTTGAGTTGATAACTGTCACAAATACCGTCCTTAACTATATTTCAGAATTTATCCTAAAACGTAAACTAAAATAGATTAAAATTTAAATTTCTAAAACCTTACAAATTTTATCTACTTACATGTAAGTAGTTAACATGCAAGTAGATCAAATTTAGATTAATGAAAAAGTGAAATTTTTATTGGCAACATCAAATGTTGAACAGTAAAACTTTCAATGAAAATTTTTTATTCACTGTTTTTTATTAGTGGCTATGACATAGGTCTTTACTTAAGAATCTCGGAGTTTAAATTACGATAGCCTAATACCGAAAATATGTAAGTACAGTAATACCCCTTAAGTGCGTTTCAAAAAAATTCAATTTTTGTAAGCACTTATCCGAGTAGAGCTCTTAACCGGACCCGTTTAATTGTAGAAATAAAAGCAACTGAGCGGGTTTTTAATAATGTCTAGCACATTATTCAAAATATTGAAGTAGAGATGTAATTATAATGATTTTGTATTTTTTAAATAATTTTTTGAATTAAATAAAAAAATTAATTTCTTTTTTTGGGTTTGTGTCTAAAACATTAATGCACTTAAACGATTTGCCCAGATGTAAGAAACACAATTAATTGATTTTATTGACATTGAATGTAATGAAGAAAGTAAAAGTTCTAAAAAATTTGACGTACTTAAACGGGTAACGCAGTTAAGCGGGAAGCAGCTAAAGGGGTATTACTAAATGTACCTTACAATTTAAATTTTAAATTCGTATAACAATAAAAAATACACAGACTGAAAACTGACGCAATCTATCAAAATATCTAAGATAACTGCCAAAACCATAGTATAGGACTGTGTACATTCGTAACGACAAAGACAACTTGCGGAGAAAAGCTTTACTTGTACAAGTGATTTTTGTAGATTAAAGTATAGAGTCATATATACTAACAATATTTGACATATACTTAAAATTTGACATATAACAGAAATTTCATATAGCATTTAAATGATTATTTGCAAATTTGATTGTTTCTCCCCCTACTTTTAATTGCAATAACTACTACATTTCATTTTAGATTTATATAGCAGATAATAGTATATTATATAACACTTTGTATTAAATTACTATACTTAGAATAATAACGTGAAATTGTAAATGAAAACTTGCTGCCAATGCTCTCGACCCTATACCTTATATAATAAACTAAGATAACAACCATCAAACAATTTAAATTGTACGATTTTAATACCTCAGTTTTTATCAGATATTTCAAATTTTCTTCTAAAAAACATTAATTATAAACCATAATTCCATTATTATAATTTAGCTTGAAAACAATTATTATAGGAGCCAAAGAAGACAAAGACTAAATTAATCATCACAATTTCTCAGAAAATTTCAAATTAAAGTACACATAAAGTTACTTAAAACAAATTCTAAACCGCATTTACTTAAAAAGATTCATGGCAAAAAAAAAAACAAAAAAAAAAATAAATCATCGAATGGCTCTTAGGCATGTTAAAATGCATTTTACCTTTCACTAGAAAATACAAAAAAAAAAAAAATTATGCAAGAAAAATTTCGCGGGAAATTTTTTTTTTCTAGCACATTTTCACATTTATTATACTTTGTATTAGAGTTAGCTATGCGAGGTTGTTATTTCTACTAGTTTTTGTTTTAATTTCTTGATCTTGTTAAAATAATGATTGGTTTATTTGGTTTCTTATAGACTTTTTTAGACCTATACTCTATAAACTTTCTTTTAAATATGCAAAAAAAAAAAAAAACAATTGATGTAATTTTCATTTGCATAAGATTTGTGTCATTTTTCTTTTTTTGTGCTTCAAAAGTGCAATCTGCGCACAGCGTACAATCGTACAAAAATTAAATGTGGTGCCTTGTATTAAGCGGTAATTGTTTATACTTAAACTATATGCTAGTGGATAATGGGACGCATAAAAGGATTTTTTTTTTCTTTTTTTATATTTTTCTTTTAATTTTTCTCCTTTCTAATATAAAAAATAAATTATATAAAAAAAAAAAATAAAGAGGAGATTTGATTTTGGGAAGAAAAATTAACAACATTTATTTTTTATCCAAATAAAAAATCTCTACAATGTAATTTTATATTATCCACTCTTAAAGAAATTAATGAGTTTCGTGATTCTGCGGTTGGGTTTTTGGGAAATTTTTTTTTTAATGGAAAATTTTCACAGTAAATTTTTAGATATACATTCATATAAAATTTACCTACCTTATTTTTTTAGTACTTTTCCAAAAAAAAAAATGCTCACTAGCTTACACTATCTGTCCGTCCGTCCGTCTGTCCGTAGTTAAATGCCATTTTTCAACTATTTATTGTAACGAAACCAAAAAAACTTTTTACATTTTGAATCAAATGCAGAAAGGCCATGAGGATGCTGAAAATAATAAATGGCGAAATGGCCATTGAAATTAACCGTTACCCTGGACACTTTTCTTCCGAACGGCAACTTGTAGAAATTTAAAATTTAAGCAACTCTTAGGTAGTAATGAATAACTTATTTCTTTGGAAGAAACTTTTTCCGCCATCTCCATTACAACTTTCAATTCCATCCAAAGTATCGCCTCTTGAAATTCGTAAAATATGGTTTTTTGCCTTATATTTGAATCGGTGCCTTATATTTCCGAAACTACAAGATTTTGCCAAATTTATATAAAAGCAAAAAAAAAGAAAAAAAACTAACGCTAAATGCCACTCATTTACTTAACCGTCGAATTCGACCATTACTTTAATGCCTCCTTCAATTTTGTTTTGCTTTTGCTCATCCCAAATGTATGCAATAAATTGATATTATGTATTCGGGTATATGGATAAAAGCAGTTTCGATTGTGTCTGTAAACTGTTTGTAAAAAACCTGTATTTTCATTTGTTCAAGGGAAATGTGCTTCTTTACCAACCAATGGTTTTATCCACCTTTATTTTTATTTTCTTTATAAAATTAAAACATAAAATTTAATTTTACTTAACAATTATGATTTGAAAACTTTGAATATAAAAAACAATTCAACTTTAGGAATAATAGGTTTTTGGGGAGAGAAAAGAAAAATCTGTTGCAATTTTTTTGATTAAAATGCTTACAAGTTTTGTTTCGGCAATGCTGCTTTAAAATTTATAATTAAGGTAAACAAATATTGGTTCACCCATTTTAACTATTCAATTATTTGCTCGAATTCAACTAAATTTGTTGAATTATTTCACAAATTCACGCTGCTATCGCACTATAAGTTTTCTGACTATATTCCCTTTATGACATTACAAGCAATATGATCGATTTTTACTTTTCACGTATATGTTTTCCATATGCTTTCAATTGCTCCAAATCGAGTGACATACTAAAAGAGTTACCACTGGTACACTCTTTAATTTCTCAGCAAAATATAAGCGCAAATATTCCTTTATTTTATTCTTTTTGTCAAAAAACTAATATAAGATTTTTATATTTTTTTTTTATTACAATTTAATATTATTGCCCTAAAGTTTTAAAGGTTTGGTTCTTATTATAAAGAGCCTCCATATAATTGTGTTTTTATATTTTAAATGCCTTCCTTTAATCCTCTATACTCACCTTTTTTTTTGTTTTTTTTTGTCGAAATCCTAAAAATGTCATGAAAAACCGATAATTTTATTTAAGTTAAAAAATTTTTTTAAATGGCACTCCTTTATAATTGCAACAATTACAGTTACGTTTAATAAAAATCATTAGGAAAAACAAATTTATTTCAATTTTTCGATCAAGAAAAATGAAATTGTCCGCGTTATATGAAAACCATTAAATCGTAACACTACGAAATTTGAAATAAAGAAAATTAAAAGAAGAAATGAAAAACTATAAAAAATAAAATTTTTCGTCCCTGCGCGTTCCCTTCAGTTGTCTTGCGTTGATCGGCGTAGAATCAAAAAGTTGAGAGAATTTTTTTTAACACTTGCGAAATATTAAATTGATTATAGGTTTTTTACCTTAGATTTATTGAAATAAAATTTGTAAATTAAATTTGATTAATGCTTTCAATTTTCTTCTTTAATATTTCCTTTGTTCCACAAAATTTTTATGAGGAAAGGAAAATTAAAAACTCTTTGTACACGTGTTTTTTTGCGACCATTGTACATTTAAACACCTGTTATACATTCACATTAAATCGAATTATGGAAAATTAAAGAAGAGAATTGCAAAAAGAAAAAAAAATCTGATAATGTTCGGAGCAAAAGGTGAAGATAAAAGAATAAAATGGATAATTGATAATGGGAATTAGCATGCTAGTCTGTAAGACATCCATGAACGTACGTACTACAAGACAATTGATATAAATGAAAATTGAATTTATCAAAAAGGTGATATAATTATGTAACTTTGAAAAAAGGGAAATGGAAAATCGAAATTTTTAAAATTGAAAAAACAATAAACAAAATGATTTTTTGATTCAAGCTGTGACATAAGGGTGAATTCAATTTTATGTTAGAATTTTTTCGAAATTTTTCAAATTTTCACTTGAAACTAAACTTATTAAGATTTTGTGCAACTAAAATTCAAAATTCGGGAATGATTAAATATAAATGTCTTTTTACCAATTTTATTAAATAGATGATAACTACAAGAAAATTTTGGTACTCATGGTTTATCCATTACAAAATAGCTCTCTTATTTTGTGGTATACTTAAAATTTTTCACTGATATTCTTCAGCCAAGCACCTCTCAATCCCCCACCATTAATTTTTTGCATACAAATATTAAAGTTTTTCGTTCTTATAGTCATTAGTAAATTCTTTTATTTCGTAGATTTCTCGAAGAAGTTTAAGTTTTTATAAATTTCTCTAATTTTTGCAACTTGATGTTAATGAATTCTTGAAATTCAGATTTGCTAATGAATTTTACCATTAATTTATGGTGTTATTGTAACAATTTAAAAAATTTTTTTTATTAAAGACCTTAATGTCTATAGAAATTGTGTGTCATCACATATCAAAACTTTTATAAATTTGACAACTTTTATAAATTTTAGCTTTTTTCTTTATTGAAATAAAAATTGTTAGCAATCACGTGTTAATTATGAACAAGTTTTTTTATAGAAACAAAAGATTACTTGACACAATATTGAAAAACCTGATACTTGCTTAACGACACTATGACCATCTTTAAAGAAAAACTTCATTTTTGCAAAGGAATTGAAAGAACTCCAAGCAATTGTACTGAAGCATTTATTTTTTTAAAGATATTAAAAATTTTCAATAGACTGAAGTTTTCTTCTAACCATATAGATAAACTCAGGTATTTAAGAGTGTTAGCAAGCTGAAATAATTATTCATCCCATCATACGAGAAAATGCACAAAAATTCTTCTTACTAGGAAATTTTATTTCTCTGTTTTATTGAAATGAAAATTTTTACGTTCATTAAAAATTTCATTTACAAAATTCATTAATTTTTCTGCAATTTCCTGATTCTTAAATATTTATAAATTTTTTAATTTATCCAATTTTAATTTAAATTCCGGTTAACCTAATTTGATTTTTTAAAATTTATCAAAATTTCAAGACGAACAATATTGATTTTTCATATACGTGCTGACACATAAACATTTTAAATACTGCAATTTAGAAGAAATATAATAGGTTTAAATGCTGATGTGTCCATTTTGTTTTTGAAATATCTCAACATTTTTTGTTCTTACTTATAAAAATAGTTATTTATTTAACTACATACTGTGAGGTGTTCAGCTCAATATATAATTTGTTTTTAATAATAGCAACCCTGTAACTGCTATCAACGTCGACAAAAATGCTCCAATACAATAACATCCAAAGGTCATGAAGCTACTGTTTTCTATAATAATTCTACAAAATTATTCGATTTAAATTCTGCAACGGTATTGTGTTAAAATAAATAAGATTTGATAGAAAATAGAATATTAAACAATTTTCGCCTATATGTATGCAAAAAGACTTTTAGTTTGACTAAAAATTTCGGAACTGCATAATATATCCGCAAACGCCTACATTTATACTATTTAAAGAATAAAATTTCTACAAGATTATAAAGTATATAATAATGTACCTACATACATACTGTTATCCGCATTCTTGGTGTTGTATAATATTTCTATTATCTACTTTTGTAAATAAGTTCTTGAATTCTAAAGAAAACAAAATATATATGTACATAAATTGAATCAAGGGGATAGAAAATAAAATAATAAACCGCAATTGTAACTTATGATAAATTTATATAACAACAGCAAATAATAAACATGTTGAAAATCCTCTTAAAATAAAAATAATTACAAATAAAAACTTTTATTTTAGGTAAGCGAAGACACAAACCTCCTATAATACAATATAATACCTATATAAAGTTACCCATGTAACGTAATAATAAAATTATACAACACAACAGCAATCAATAATGAAAAAATTAAACAACAGAAAAACTTACGATATTCGATTTCTTTCTAGCAATAATAACAATAATTATTATCGTATATTCGTAATTTTGAACTTTTACTGTCACGACATAAAAAGCTTTTATGAAAATATGAAATTTTTATTGAAAAAAAAAAAAACTTATCACGTAAATATTTGTAATTTAAAAAAAAATAACGTAATTTTAATATTTTCTTTATTTCTATTTTATTCTCGGTATTGAATGACGGATTATCGGGCAAAGTAAAATAAATATTCTCCTTGACGGTTTCTACCAACAAATTAAATTTTTTATTAGGCGTTCGTTTTGTTGTTTTCTTTGTTTTTTTATTTATTTATTTAACCACTACACTCGACTACCACGTTAACGTTAATATTTTTTTAACGTGTTCTAAAAAAAACATATTATGGGGTGTACAGTTACTTAGTAATGAAATTAATTCTCTAGTAGTTAACGGTATTTCTTAAGTAAAGGACGACAAAAAAGTATGTCGTAATTGTGTCGTAAAACAAAAAATTAAGAAAGTAAATATTAAAAAAATTTTCTTTTTGTTTTTTTTTTTTTTTATTTATTACAGATTTATTTGATGATTTGGTGCAATTTATTTTAAATTTAACACTCGGCGAATTATGAATCAACTTTAATAATAAAATAATTAATAATTAAAAACACATAAAATATAATTAATTTAATAAAAAAAAACATTTCTAACAATTCCTGATTACCAAAATTAATTGGTAGGTACTGTAATAATTTTGTTATACGATTAATAATTATTGTAGTTTTGTGTAATATAAATATAAAAATGAAGTTATATAGAAGTAGTTGTAATTATAGAATTTATTGCTAGAGTATGAGTCATTTACGAGTATATTCATTGCAAAATTAATCATTGATTTTGTAAAAATTTTAAATAAATTCCATTCAAAACGAAATACTTAATAGTTTCTTGAACATTTCTCGGGACTTCATTTTTGCATTTTACTGAAATGATATAATAAAATCCCAAAACATGCATCCGAACACGTGCATAATCTGAAATTTATGCAATTTTGTAATAAAATTTAAATTAATTTTTCTTTTTAAATTTCAATTAAAAATAAATAGCTCCTATATGTATGCAAGAAATTATTGAGTTTAAATATACGAGAGAATTTTACTTTTAATACTATTATTCGTATTAGTAACGACAGGGTCGGAGCAAATAAATTATAAAAGACCTTGACCTCATTATTATAATTTTTTTTTTATTTCTTTTTCGTTGACTATTTTATTTACTATATAAGTTATATATAAATATACTATTACAAAGCAAAAATTAATAGAATTGTATAGTGAAGTTAAAAAGAATATAATTTACAATAATCCTTGAATTCAACAATGCGGTAATACAAAATTAAAATCCAATTCAGAAATTTATAATATCTTTTAACTTAATTTAGCAAATTTCGTGTCTATTTAATTTACGTTCTAGTACTACTGTAATATGTACAACAGTATAGTTAAAAATATTTGAAATTATTGTATTTCTTATATAAATTAAAAAAAAATTGCTCTTTAAAGTATGTTAAAGTCAAATAAGACGAATGACTTATGCGAATTGTTAAATGAGACGCAAAAAAAGGAATCGATGAAAGGAATTCGAAATTTTAAATTAGAAGAAATTGTAAGGTCTCTTAAGGAGACCCAAAAGATCTTCTGGGCAATTACAATTACGAGTAATTTAAGAAAACCCCTGTAACGTTCAAAGAATCAAACGAGACTTTTCAACAATCTTTGATTGAGCATTTTTATAGTCAACTCAAAAAATCTAAAAAATAATTTGACTTTTAAAGCAAAAACACTTCAAAATTTGAAAGAGAGCCTTTATCCAGGGAACAAGAACTCAGTACTTTAATAGTTCGATACTATAATATCTAGGCGGATTATTAATACATTAATAATTAGGCGGATTTATAAATACGCTCAAACTTATTACAAAGATCAGTTTCTAAGGTCATTTATTGCTTCTTATAACAAATAAGCCGAGAACTTTTCTTGAGTTACTAGCTAAACCATTTTTCCAATCTGTACAAATATTAATCTATATTTTCATCTGAAACTTCACATATTGAAAGAAAAAAAAAAAGGATTCATTTATGTCCCACATACTGTTTTCTCTACTTTTATGTTAATTAATTTTTTTTTTTAAAAACATTAATCTCTTAAATTAATTATACACTCTTAAAAATTCCATTTCCGACCCCATCAATAACCAATCTTTTGATTTATATACGCATCATTTGATATTATAATCGACTAGTTGTGAAGGATACAACTATATGATTTTTTAATTACACAACAACAATAAGTGATTTTGAATTAATTTTCGACATAAACAATGTGGATAATGAACAAATAATCTCAACAATCGGCTTAAATTAGTCTATTTGCTTGTTATTTTTTGTTATCTTTAATCCTCTTCAATTCTATTTCTGCTCAAACTATCTGATACCAAATATACTGTTTACCTTTACCTATTTGTTTTTTTTGAAGCGTAGTATTTTTATTTTTCACGATAAAATGAAACGCAATAATTTATCAACAAATTACAATAGTAAACAAAATTGTAAGAAAAAAAAAAGAATTTATTGTCAATATAAAATTGTCAATCGGAAGTTTATGCTTATTTCTAAGCACATTTGTCTGGTTCTGAATGCTCACCCTTTAAACGTCTTCTCCATCAATTATTATAGGATAAAGAAAAACAAGAGTATAGTTTAGCATGACAGAGCACCATTTAACTTGAAAAAGGAGCAAAAACAAAAACGTGATATTTCAAGAAATAAAAATAGAAGTAGAAGAATAAAACAAACAAAATGAAGAAAAAAAAAAATAAAGTTATTTTATAATTTTTGATTGGCTGTCTTTTTCTATAAATAACTTATATCCTTTCAAATGAAAGGATAATAATTAAAATAAATTTTAAAATTGCATCAAATATTTTATTCCAATTAAAAAAAACGTGAACTACTTTAATTTTTCTAAAATATTTAAAATTGTTTTGAAAATTTGAAAAAAATTGCATATTTTTCGGCGAAATTAAAAAAAAATATTTAGAAGCAAACTATAACAAAATTCCGTACTGAACATACTCAAATAACACTGAGAGGACGACAAAACAGGCATACGTTTCACATGCATAAGTACCACGTCACACAATTTAGATATACTCGTACGCGTGTGTTCACATTTATGTATCGGTATACGAAAATTATTTCATATTTCAAATTCGTGTCAAAAAAAAAATTCTTTCATAATTTTCGAATTTTCATTTTATTTTTGTCTCAATTCTATAATGAAATTTTATTATTACTACCAATGATCACGTAAAATTTGAATTGCTTACTCTTTTGCAACTTTTATATTTTTTATATTAAACGTCAAATAAATGTATATGTCAAAGAGATTATAGAGAGCCAACTATACAAAAATGTGAAATTGATTATTAGGATATTTTAGAAATAGACGCATAGTATTAGTTAAGCTAGAATGACGTTCGGGAGAATTTGGGTGGGGGAATTTCATCTTGTCAAAAAAATCAAAAATTATTCAAAATTTTGACAATACCCTCTTGTCAAAAAATCCAAAATTTTTGAATATTTTGATAGTACCCGACCCCTTGTCAAATAATCAAAAATTTTTTAAAATTTCAACAGTACCCGCCCTTGCTAAAAAAAATCAAAAATTTTTCAAAATTTTGATATTAGTCTCCTTGTCAAAAAATCAAAAATTGACAAAATTTTAACAGTAATCCTCTTGTCAAAAAAATCAAAAATTTGACTCCCACCCCTTTGTCAAAAAATTAGAAATTTTTACACATACTATGTATGTAAATATACGTTATAGTTATGACGTTTTTATATAATATTGTTTCTTGATATACAAATAGATTTTTAATTCTCCTGTTTACCACAAAACACTATTTGATCCATATAGGACATAGATATAGTTGAATCAAATCACTGAAGATTTGTTGACAGTGATGTTGGCAATGAAATTTTCTAAAAGACAAAACTTATTAATTAAAAATCTTTTGTACGTTCTTCAACTAGTCTCAATGTAGTAGTGTAGCCACAAACAGCGGTCTGTAACTCCATCTACATATATACTTATGTACATGAATAGTCTGGCCTTTGATGATGAATTAACGCTTAAGTACTATAACGACCTAGATTAATTTTTTCAATGCCTAATTTTAGATTTATCTAAAAAAAAAAACATTTCAGATATAGAATATAGGTGACATTTTATCGCGGAATATGACAACATCCGATGAATTCAAGAATCTCTTTGTTTCTTTTTAAGTTTTAGCACTTCATCTTTTGTTTTTAAATCTATGTCCGAAATAAAGCTAGAGAAAAATACTATTAAAATATTATTTTGCTAAATTGTTTATTCATTTATCGCTTATTAAAAAAAATAAATTATTAAAAAAAAAATTAATTTTTCTCTCTCTTTTTCTTTCAGGTAAGTAATTTTCGTTTAACAAAAATTGAAGATTTTCGTTAACCTATGGTAAGACTTTAAATATTACAATTCATAACTTTCCTGCATTATTCCTGTTAGAACTAAATATATGTATGTAATAATGTTAAAACTAACACAAATAAAAAAAATGAAATTCAGGTTTTTTTTAACATCAATGCACGTGTATATTAAAAACGAAGTAATGCGCTTGCGATATAATTATTGAAATGTCAAAGGACTTTAAGTTTGTATTGTGTTTGTATATGCATACTATTATTCATACACATAAACAAGTTCTTATAGTATTCAATTAGACATATGCATATGTATAGATAAAAAATTTTACGCCTTGTCGACTAAGCACACGTTCTACTCTATTTGAAGTAAGCGAACACTTCAAAATATAACAGTTTCTCATTTGCAAATTAAAAAATTAATTGTAATATTTCGTAAATCAATACAATGTTCATAAATTGAGAAGAAAAATAAACAAAATTTTTATTTTGTTGTATTGAAGACATTTTCAACTTTACATGCCAAACCATTGTGAATGCCCGTGAACGTTTGTAAGCGCGCAAACGGCGATATGTAATTTCTTGAGTGTCATTATTCCTCATCCAGTTAATCGCTTTTAATTGTGTTTGTCCAGCGTAACAAAAAAACCTCAAACTTGCGCATAAAAATTTTCTCATCCTACTTTTGTACACAGTTATGAACATGCGCTTTACAATTCTTGTCATATGTTTTCAATGAAATTTACAAAAAATGACAAGAAAAATAAGAAAAACAAAAAACATTAAATGAACATTAAAGAACGAAAACAGGCCACGAGCTCTGATTTTAATGACTTAAATATAAAACATTGCTCTTTTTATCTTTTTCTTTGTGTCTTGAGATAAGGAGGAATAGAAAAATTGAATACGTGCAACAATATAAAAGTGGTTTTGATTGTAAATTTACAAATTTTATTGAAAGAGAATAGAAATTTGACGTCTAAATAAAACCCATTTATTGTAAACTTGCCTGTATATGTGCACGTTTTTATTATACTCACGTTTTTCTATTAAAACTATTTGCACTAATTTCTTACTCAAACCTATGATCTTTATAATATCTACATCTTATTTAGATGAGTGTTATGGTTAAGCGCGAGAAAAGTTTTAACACCGCAACTACCGAGTACCGCAGGCATAAAGTACGATAAGGACCATAACAAATACGCGTAGGAGCCAATTGTTGTCTCAGCTTCGTTTTGACAGAAAGAATAGAATAGAATAGACAGTCCTTTTAAGGAGTCTGGAATAATTCAGTTTTGATATACAATTTATATATATTTGGGAGAATTGCCTTGACCCTATATTCTACCCCTCCATTCTCTCCCCAACTATTCTGGAAAACTTCGAACTGTCAAGCAATATATTGTAATAATACTCGTATAATAATATAAAATAAAAACTTTATTTTTGTTATTCTCTTCTTTTTTGTTTTATTCTCATTTTTACCAGACAATATGCCATAAAATGAAATTATGTACAATTATAAACAGAAAAATAATCTTTTATCTCTTTTATAACACCAATATTTAAATTATATCACACACATACAATAGTAAATAGTATGATTTTCTCAACATATTTTCACTAATACTCACATAATTTCACATTCGACTACAACAACTGATAAAGTATGAATGTATTTGCATTTGCATTTGTATTTGTCACATTTTCGTCTGTCAAAATCTTAACACTTCTCTATTCAATACTTTAGTCATTCGTAATACGCGTACCGAAGAACGTCAAAAACAAATAGAAAAAAATATCGGTGTGTAAAATCTTCTATTATTAAAAATAGGAAATTAACGGTGAAATAAATATCGAAAATACAATAAAAAAAGGAAAGAGACAAAAAATCGCGTGGTTATCTTTAATATTTTAAATATTAAAAGTTTTACGCTCCGCAAGAAAATTTTGTTTGCGCGATTGTGTGCTGTTGTTTTATTGTTCTAAATTGTTATTTTAAAATTTTTGTGTGTATTTCAAATGATTTTCTTCTTAGAATTAATAAAAAAGGCTAAAAGTTCAAGTGAATTTTAGTATCTTATTAAGAAAATCATAAAAGTAATAACAATAATAATAAAAGTGAAATTTAAATCCTTTTATTGTTTAAGTGGTTTTTGTGGTTTTAATTTTCGGAACTTATTAAAGAATATTAATAAAGGACATTTTCCTTTATGATAATTTTTTCTTGTTTTGTTCTTCTTATTTTATTTTAATTGAAATTGTCGGATCTTAAAACAACAAATTCAGTTAATGATTAAACGAACCTTAATAATCAACATCAAAAGATTTACAATTAATTTTATTATTTAATTTTCGTGCTACAGAAACTAGAGATTTTTTTAATAAATTTGAAATTTAATATTCTCTATATAATGAGGAAAAATCAATTTTTTCTGGAACTTATGATACCAGTGATACTAGGTCATTTACACGCTTCGAAAAAAAATAAAAAATAAAAAAATCAAAAAAAAGAAGGGACAAATTTTAGTATCATTCCCCTCCCCCTCAAACTCATTGATTTTATTTAAGATTAAAATTTTTAAATGCTATCCATGAGGCAAAGACACATATAGAATTTCAAACCTATAATGATGCAAAATTTCATTTCTTATATTACAGGAGATCTTAAAATAAATTAGGGACATTTACACAAAATGTAAAAATCATGAAAGTGCAACGTGTAATCTGACAGTCCATATATATACAAACATTGTATATGTATAGATTTCATGCTATTTGTTTTTTTTGTTGTCTGTCTCCCCCACCTTATACATAGTGTCATTTAGACCGAAATTAATCTTTTTTTTTTTCCTTGCAAAGAATTTTTAGAGACTAAACGCATTATTATAAGAAAACCAAACGCATATGCAATCTTCTAAAATTGATTAAAACCTAAGATGCAGACTTAATGCGTATATATACCTAACACGTTTTTAATTATAATTAAACCAGTAATTCTGATATATATACATATATTCATATATATAACAAATGTAATGTAATATATATATGATTTATATGATATATATAATTATTTATATATATAACAAATGTAATATGATATATATAATTTATATGATATATATAATTATTCATATATATCACAAATGTAATGTGATATATATAATTTATATGATATATATAATTATTCATATATATCACAAATGTAATGTGATATATATGAGGTGATATATATGATTTGTATATGACATATACAAATATCTTATAACACGTAGTCACACAACAAATGTTATACATATATAGGTGGTTGGAGAGGAAGAGTTACGAGTAATATCATTATCTATGTACCTTCCTTTTTCTAATAAACATTGTAATCACATACAATTATTATTGTTTCTATTATTGTCATTAAAAATTATGTCTCAAATTATTTGTTATTTTCTCTGTCTTTATCTTATGCTTGAATCATTTTTAGTAATTGTAAATAATATACCACTTCTATATGTATATGCATTATTCAGTATAATAATAATCACCTCTCTAATAAATGGTGTTTAAAAAACAGAAGAAAAAATAGGGGTGTATAAACGTTGGGTAAGATAGAGAGAGAGAGAAAGAGAGACAGAGGGAAATGAATAAAAAATAAAACTATATTATGGAGCTCCTACGAGTATTGTATTTTTCTAATATATTTAATGGGGCTAACGTTTCTTCATGAAAATGTTATAGTAGAGAAATACAAAAGGTGTTGAAAAAACATTTTATCCGTATATGTGATTAAGATGAACGTAAACATGATTTCGCTGTTTATTTTCTTTTTCTTTTATAGAACTTGAACAAGGATAACTTGATGATAAACACACTGATGTACATACGCAAATATAACAATATTTATTTTTCTTAATACTTTTTAGCTATATTTAATTTTTAATTGTACAATATAATATGAATAAGAGATTAATATTTTTACCTTGAAATTACCTTGAAAAAAATTATTCTATTTTATTATTAATTCATAACTTTTGAACGACTCACTTAATACTCTCACTTAATATATTAATGTTTACGTACCTCCCTCTTTCTACCTCTCTATTAAGAACATAATAGAAATAACTATTATTATAAATGATGAAAATTTCGTAAAAATTAACATTTTTTAGCGGCACAAAAATTTTTTAAAATATTAAGAGGTTCGGTTCATTTAAATTTAAGTGCTTACATATACATATATGTATATATATAAAAAGCGCATAACAGCAAATAAACTGATTTTACTCAGAGGACTAATTTTAGCTTTATAATTTTAATTTTTTGTTTGTTCTTAAAATATTTTAAAGATTATGTATAATAGAATTTTCAAGGACTTTACTAAAAAATTTATCGAAATTTAACAGGTTTAGAGAAATAAATAATTTAAAAGGATAATAAAATATCATTATTATATATACTTTTTGATGAGAGAGACAGAGAGGTAAAAGAAAAGAAAAAAAGAAAGAGAATTTATTTATTGCCATCATTTGGTTTATTTTTTTTGTTCCCAAAAGGCATTTTATGCACGAAATTAGAATTGAATGAAATAGAAAAAAAAAATATGAATGAATAAATTGGGTTTTTTGGGTAGAGCAAAAATTGACTAATTGACTTGTTGGGTTTTAAGCAACAGAATAATCTATAATTAACTTGTTAGATTTAAGGTTTTCGAAAAGAATTTTCTCTTATTATAAATATTTACTTAATTATTTGGGGTCTTCTATGTCTAATATGGGGGATTTTTACAGTTCAATGCAAAATTTTAATATGCAGAATATAAACTGTGTCTCCCGAAATTCATTTCACTGCTCCAGTCTATTTTTTTGTGCTTACATGCTATTCGGCACCGAAAAAAGAAAGAAATAGTGCTCAAATGTTATTAATGCGTCTTTTTGCTGTTCTTTTAACTCGAAAAAAACAATGTAAATTCAGCCCATAGTAAAACCCAACTTGCTGACAATTGATTTCCTCAAAAAGTTAGGTGACTTGTGTGTTGGGACATGAAGGGGTGTCGTAGTGTGTATATCCCCGTTCCAAACACAAAGCCGGAGATATCCCTAAGGGAGTTGGACAACAGTTCTCGAACACTTAGGGACCCATGTCCAAGACAATTGCGGCGGCGAGCAGCCCCTGCCAGACAGTCGCAAAGAATATGCACGGCGGTCTCATCACCACCCCCAGAAAATCTGCACAGGGGGGAGCCCGACTTCCCCAGCCTATGCAAGTGGTACTTCACTGGGCAGTGCCCGATGAAGAAATTCGTAATAATGCGAACCCAGCTCCTGCTCATCCCGAGCAACTCTGCGGTGAATCCGCTAGAGTACGCCTAAAGAAACACCTTCGCATAACGGCACCCTTTCGTGTTCTGCCAGTGACGGCCACATTCCGCCGCCATCAGGTAGACAAGCCTGGCCCCTACGGCGGAAGAAGGCAGATCGCAGAAAGGCTGCACAAAGTCAACCCATTTCGGCCTGGAACACCGTGAAATACGGGTCAAGGGTTGCATATACACGCGCGTCCGGGCGGACACCGTATACACCCGAAACCACACCCAACTCCGTTTTGGTCCGGTCCGCATACCATGCGCTCGAACCGGACTCAAGTACCGGGCCACCCCGATCCCACGTCCATCGGGTACCGCGGCAGACAGGCATCCGACATGGTTATTCTTAGAATCGGATCACTCTCAATGAAGTCTCTCCGGTGGGCCAACTTTAGCCGCGCATTTGACTAATTCTTAGCGGTAGGAGCCGACTAATTTTTAATCGAAATATAAACAAGGATGACTTCAGGCTTTGATGGTGATTTTTGATTTTTTTTTTAATTTAATTAAAACTGTGGAAAAAATGTATGGTGACATCATAAAGTTTTCGTTATAGAACTATATTCTAAAGTCAATGCCTTACTCTTGCATTATCACTCCATTTGGAGTTAATTCTCTTTCATAAAAATTGAAGAAGAATAAGCGCGCTATTATCGCATGAAGACAATCTGCTGTCTACCTTCAATATGTAAATTTGTGAGCATCCTACAATTTCTGCTGTTTTGGACAACTTTAACATTCTGAATACTTTTCAATATAAAATCTTCGGGAAATCTTTTAAAATTATTGTCGGTCGCCTCAAAAATTTTTCATTCTCATTAACAAACCATATAATATCTACGAATAAATTTTTACAACATTTTCGTAACTCTATGACAAATTATTTATATAAAATAGAAATGCTTCAATTTTTTCGATATTTTTTGTGCACAAAGTTCAAAACAATTTTTTATTTGGAACTTTTCCTGAATATTTTTAATTCAAAAAAAGGACAAATTGACCCTTCTGTAAAATGTAAAAGAAAATTTACTCTTGCATTTACAAATTTTTTTTTGACCTCATACTAAAATTAAAAGTTAGTTAAAGAACACAAGAAAGTATGTAAATATAAGCTTTTTAAAAATATTTTGTTATACGGTATTGGTAATAAAAGACCTTATGTAAGAAAAGGTTTAATAGTTTTGAAACTTTTTAGTATTTCTTATATGAATAGAATATTTTATGAGAATATTAATTGTTAGTAATATTCTAATTAGATTTTTATAGTATCCTTGTAAAGGTCATATTATATTTTTATAACATTAATTAAGTGCGCTATGATACTAGCTATATCAACATAAAATACAGGCTCCTCTCTCCTTTTAAATTGTATTTAAGTACTTGTGCGTATGTATGGAATGCAATATTTTATATATGTCGTAAAAAATATTTTAAACTTAATTAGATATTCGTCCTTTTAATTAATACTGGTTTGGAAAAAATTTTAAATTTAGAAAAATATGGATGATAGAAAGATGTTCCTTTTTTTCTGAAAAGAAAGAGGAAAATTTGTAAATCCAATTTTATTTTATTAAACGAAATAAAAACGTTCTTATATGGTGTTAAGCAAATTCGAGGGAGGGGGGAAGCCTTTCTGATCTTGTCTCTTATGTGGTGTTAGGTAAGTGATTCCCCCATTTAAACGACATCAATTTCTATGAGGTTCTATAGCAAATTTGAATATTGCATCTATACCGAGTCATGAAATTTTCGATAATATGCTTCTCCTCCCCTCTCTTCTGCAAGAATTACTGCTTCAAACTGACCGCAATTCCACGCTTATTATAAACTCTTACTCTTAGAAGATTTTATAATAATTTTGTGATTGTAATAGAAACAACACAATTTAAAATAACTTCCAACGTCATTTAAGTTGATACCAATGGTTTGTGTCTATAATTATTGAAATTTTCAAAATTTTTCCAATAAAATATGGTCCTTACTTAATAATTAATTTCTCAGAATAGGCCCCGTAAAATTTTATCCACCATAAAATACGCTCGTATTCATGAATTCAATCAATCTCAATTCTAATTCTCATTCAAATATTTTATATAAAATTTAATTATATGAATATAACGCAAATATTATTGATCTAAATGCTGAAATAAGTATTCATAAATTAAAGATTAATACCACATACATATGTCTTGTATGTATGTTCTTACAATAGTTATCCATCTCATTTCAAATTAAATAAATAGAATTTATATAGAATAAATATAAAAAAATTGATATTATTTTTTTTATTAAATCAAGAAGAGAAATCATATATCTCGAATACATTTTAATAAAGTTTAGTTCAAGCAAGTATAACAGTCGGAAATATTAAATGCAAAAATATATTTATAATATTAATATCAATATACACACAGAAAATTTAACTTGTCATTTTAGAATTTAATATTTAATTTTTATATACGTATTTTTTTCAATTCTCATATTCTAATATAATGCAAATTATATGCATATGTATATATTTATGTGTTTATATTCTAATGCATACAAACTTATTATATGTTTGTATTTTGTTAACCTATTTATAACATACACATATTTATATAAAGTTGACTTTCATTTATGAATCAGTTGGATTTTGTATGTTTCATATTATAAAAATATCATTTTTCATATCAAAATATTTTTAAATATCTTAAGGAAAAGAAAATGAAATAAAATGGTTTTTTATATCCTTGAATTTCGCTTTTTTTTTATGTTAATCCTTACATTTTAAAACTCGTAAACAAAATTTTATTATCATATTTTTTATAGTAGTATTTTAGTAGACCTTAATGCTACATATACAGAGCTAGTATTGTGTAAAATTATATGATTTTTAAAGAAAAAAAAATTTAGAATATTGCAAGGCTCCATTCGCTATTGCTACATAACAACATCTATGATGAATTTCTTAATTTACATTATATAGAACTCATTTAGGGTGCATAAATGAGTTAGACTCAGAAAATTTTAAGCTACACCGGTTTACCTAAACGAGTTGAAACTATATTAGAAAACTGAGATTTAAGGAAGTGGAGGGACACATTTATTCCGGTAGATGGCTTAATATTTTCATGTTAACAAAAGATATAAGATCTTTATTTTGTATTAAATGGACGGTTATCAACAAAATAGTGTTCCATTTACAAAACAACTCCCAACTACTCCAGAATGATTAAAAGATGTCACATACACATGCTCACAAACAAAACACAAGCGCTAACACACTTTAATATTTTTCTTATTTTAAATTTCTTATAAAACTTTGTTAATTTTTACATTTTCTTTAAAACATTAAAAATATTTTTAATGAGAAAAACGTTTTCATATAAAAATTTCTGAGTAGTTCCAGAAACGTAATATTTTTCTACGACCGTATGTTCTTTAAAATTTTTCATTATAATAAACTGTTATACAGAAATAACATTTCACTTATGCTAATTAACATTTACGTTTATTCTTTACACATGGTCATAGTTATATATAACTACCCCAAAAAATATCAACACTAAACATGAATAAAATAAAAACATTGAGCATAAAGAACATTAAATGATAACGGAACAAACGTATACGAGTTATTATTTAATTTATGAAAAGTTTATTTTTAACACAATACAGCCATTTTAATTCGGGGTACATGAAAAATGTTTTTATTTACATCCAACGAATTATAAAAAATGAAAAACGAAGCAAAAGAAAAAAGAAATTATTTGAACACCCTTACTTTCTGAACTCAAGGCAAATTGAAATGAATTCTCTTCAGAATTCTATATTGATTTAGGAACTTATTTCCATTTTATAGCAAAGAAAATTTGAAATGGTGCAATGGTATTGACTGAATCGGCTATAAGAAATAATTTAAGTTCAGAAAATATTTCCAAAATAATGTCGACCTTCCCTAGGCAACGCGTCTAGAAGACTTCAAGTGTGCAAACGACATAGCCCTGGGGCCAGATTAATCACGGCAGGGCAGAGCATATGTGACTGGACTAAATTTCTTAACTAGGTAGCTTAGATAGACCACTTATAATTGTACGCTCAATGATGGCCTGGAGATCACGGCGAAGTGGTAGCAAAATAGAACATTTGTGCTAATTGGGTTATGATGGTGCTGCTGCATCTGCCACATCAATTATTATTAAATAAATTTTAACTTATCAGTCGAATCACTTAATATTAAATAAATTTCAACTTTACACTATTCTAAATAAAAATCAATTAAAATTTGTTCAAAGGTTCTGAACTTTGTTAAGTGTATTTGCTATACAAAGACGCATATTATAAATAATATTCGTAAAATACATTCAATAATATTATATACAAACGTACATGCATTTTATTTATTTAAATAAACAAAGTATTCATATAGATATTCAACTGCAATGAGTCATACATAAAATTACATATTTTTAGGCGCATTGTTTGATTAATATTTTTGTTTATGAATAATTTCATTCACAATTTGATGTGTCAATATCAATGAGTCACACATTGGGGAAAATTAATTTTTTTTTTTAATAAAATCTATTTTCATTTAAAATTTTTGAAAAATATCCAAATTATTCTTTAATTCACGTACGAGTATGTAAAACATAAAAGGGGAATAGGGATAGTGAGTTTCATTTTGTATAAAAGTTTATTGAAAACCTACTGTTATACGTTTATAAAAAATTTGATTTCTTAGTAATTTTTATTTTATATGTTTTTGATTTCAATTAATTTTAAAAATTCTATTTCTATTGTAATTAATTTTTGAAGGAAAATTAAAATTCAAACCCAATGCTAATTTTATTGAGTAGGATTTTTCAGAAAAATTTATTTACTTAAGAACTTTTACGAATATAAAACTCAAAACTTAATTATTAAAAATGTTAAACTTTTTTTACATTTTTATTTAACATAAACATGAAAATTTCTTTTGAAAGCCCTACTCATAGAAAAATAAAAAAAAAATACTTATGCAACACCATTTATGAATAAATTTTATTTATTTTGCAAAATTTTGCGTGGGCATCGAGC
This sequence comes from Condylostylus longicornis, assembly GCF_029603195.1. Lineage (NCBI taxonomy): Eukaryota > Metazoa > Arthropoda > Insecta > Diptera > Dolichopodidae > Condylostylus > Condylostylus longicornis. The sequence continues at coordinate 361,709 of NW_026577971.1, read as the reverse complement.
CTATAAATTAAAATTCATTCTTATGAAATTGTTATATAGGTAAACAAATTTAATGAAAAAATTTTCTAAATCAAAAGTTCTATATTATACAACTTAAAGGAAGTTCTTAAAAATCACACCTTTAGGTTCTATTTTCTAAATTACTTTGTTTGAATTTTTCAAATATTTTTAGTTAAATGTGTTAATATTTTCTTGGTTACATAGTTGTGCCCCCACAAATGGCAGATCATAAGCATCATATAAAACAATATTTTGTTTTAATGCCAAAAACTTCGTGCTAAATGCGGTAAATTATTCGTCTTCGGTTCAGCATGAACGGTCAAAGAATATGAGAGGTCACATACAAGCATTTAGAGAATTCGTATACGCATAATCAATTTTTCAACAGGCCCCGTTACTCATATACATAAAACCCATTTTATGGAAAATATTATTCACGAGTAGCACTCCTTTTTTCTTTTGAAGAATAAAAAAAAGAATTTGAAAAACAATTTTTATTCACAAAATCATTCTAAATGGTTGTCATAAATATTTGAAAATTTTGTTAGAATTTAAACAATTTTTGGTTTTCTATACCAATGAACACATGCACTACCCTCATATTATTTACAATCAACACATATACTAACAAACAAATGTCCAAATGTCCATTTTATTATGTTAAAAGGAAATCTAAATATTTTAGTACTGCAAAGCAAAGGGGCATGCCGCATCCATGTGTACGTTAACTGAATTTTTAATGCAAAACTGGCAAAAAATAATTTGCCGGTTTAGAAAAATATTTTTTTTTGCTTCTTCTTATTTTTATTGTATAAAATTGTGTGGACGTTTGCTATTTCCAGTAGATTTTTGGGAAAAATGTTTTTCAAAACTAAAATTTTTTTCTTTCAAGGATTTTTTTTTTGTTTAGATCCTCAAAATGTACACACAATTTTTAGCTTTAGGCAAATAGATGAATTTTTTTTTTTTAAATATAAAATAAAAAAAAAATTTCGACGAATTCGACAAAAAAAAAACAGCAACATTAACACTGCTTTTCGCAAATCCTTTCGCCTAGGTCATAACCATCTTTCTTTTTCTTTTTTGTTATAGGAGTAAATAAACTTTTCCTGATGCAGGATTAAAAAATTTTATTCTGTGTGTTGTCAATATTTTTTTTTTTGCCATCATCCTTTTTCATAATTTTCTGCGTTTTCATTTCCTCTTTTACAATATTTTTAAGCTTTTCAATTTTTTTTTTTTAAATTTCCTTGCTTCCTTTGTATGTTGGGTCTCTGCTTTTCCGATTTTATTTTTTTTTTTTGTTGTGTTATTTAAAATCCTTTTCTTAGTCCGTTTTCTGAATATTGCATATTAACTATAGGAAAAATTATTATCCTTGAACTATATTAAACTAAAAGTGATGAAGTAAAACTTTGTTTTTGTAAAAGCATACCCCATAGTATATAAGGTCTATGTACATATAGAAAATATATTTATTTTAGTACAACTGAATTCTATTTATATTTTAGTACAGTCGAATGCAGTTTCAATTATCAATGGAAATTGATTTTGTTTTTCACAAATTTGTTTCATTTAACCAAATTTCGAATTTTTTGCTTGATTTATAAAGAGCTTGATTCTAAATACACATATTTGAATAGCTTGTAAAATTGTACAAATGTATTCCAAGGAATTAAAAATTTTTTTTAGATTTGATTAAAGATTTTTTCATATACAATCTCTCTTTCTTTTTGAAACTTTTCCCTTCTTATCTTACTTTTCTTTAAATTAAATAGAATTGATATTTTGTTTAGAACCAAAAACCACTACAATGCAGATATGTAGATTTGTACAACCAGGGTGTAAGTACACCGCAACTACGTATTAGAATCTGTTGTGCCTAAAATTCACCGCCCTGATGAATTCGACCGGATTGTGAGATCTTGAAAACCGCAACTCCGCTACATTTACAAAATTTTACTGATAATTTGGCATTTGTACAATTTAAAAAATGCCACCTTTATTCATAAAAAATTTTCACAGACGCCAAAAATAGAAAAATTTATATTTTTGGAAAAAAGCAAAAATTTATCCTACGTCTGTACGAGTACGAATGTAGCGGAGAGATTTTCATTTAATTTCATTAGAAGTGTTTGATTTAACCGAGTGTCGCATATAAGAACGTTCGACTGTTGTATACATGTAGATTACATGTATAAGCACAAACACGTCATAATATTGCCGTACAAAATTTATAGTGAAAATGAAATTTTTTCTGCAGCATAACTTTAGATGTCCTTTACCTCAATAAAATGGCAGTATAGAAATTAAAAAAAAAATATTGAATCTTTTTTATTTAATAAAATTTGAAAAGCAAATCTAAAAAAGTAAAACTTAATTTTAAATGAAAAATGAAAGTAAAAAAAAAAATTAATATTTTTTCACCTTTGTTCACCTTTTTATATTTTTTATAAATCCAAATGATTTCCTTGAAAACCAAACCAAATGAATAGCGAGTGAATAAAATAATTTTATTTTTAATGAATTAAAATTTTATAATTAAGTATAATCGACACCATAATTTAATATTGATTTCCTTAATATAAAACTATTGTTAGAGATTTTTAATTAATTTCAATTGTACAATGTATATAAATTGGGTCGTCCATTTTAATAATATTTTATATTTTATAAATAATTATGAATTAAAGGAAATCTAAGTTAATTGAGGCTATGAGTATAAACGGAATTTCATTAAATTTTAATTAAATAAAATAAGGTTTTTAATAATTATAATAGTGGTAACAGGAATCTAGAGGTAACAGGAATTAGCATTCCTGATTAATTTTCTATTAATTCAAAAAAATTATTTTGTATTTGTTTTAGTTCTCATATTTCAAAATTAAATTCACATTTTAAAGTTACAATTAACATTTTTAACAATTTAATAATATTTCGTATATAAATTTGGATTTTCCTGTATTTGGAACGCTTGGATTTGGATTTTCCTGTATGAGGAAAACAACCGTAAATTGAATTCGCGTCTGTCTGAAATGCAGTTTCTGAGGAAACCCAGTCATAAATTGAATTCGTGTCTGTTTGGAACGCTGTTTATGAGGAAACCAACCATAAAATGAATTCACGTCTGTCTGGAACGATTTTTCTCAGGAAGGCAGTCATAAATTGAATTTGTGTCTGTCTAAAAGGCTATTTTTATAGAAAATTACTTACAAATATAAATTACGTCTACCTGGAACCGATATTGACATGAAAAATGTTGACATCTAATCTGAAACGCTAAACTCTTTAAATTTTGTAAGCATTTTTTATTTTCTGATTATCATCTTTGAAATAAAATTTTTTAACGTACCCAATCTTAAATTTTAATATTTTTCAATTTAAAATTTATATTTCAAACCATTCACATAAAATCCAATAAAAAAAAGATGAATTATTTTTTAATACCTTGTTTCACAACAAACAAAAACAAAAAATCTTATAAAAAATATAATTAAATTCGAACAAAATGGTTGTCGATTTTCAATTAATTATTATTACTTTTTTTAAAACAAAAATAGCTATGCCATATAAAAACAAAAAATTGAAAATAAATTCAAGTACTCATTTCAATTGATTATCAAAGAAACAGTAAAAATTCTGATCACAAGCATGCACAAAAGATAGTGGAAGAAATTAAAAATGATAAAATCCTATATATACAGGAACAAATACAAATTTTATACACACATACATATGTAGTGATAATTACCTTCTACATCTATAAACCCTCACCGATACGTTCCAAAACTTTTTCGGATTTTTTACTATTTCAATTTTCCAATTATTTCGAACAATAAAAATTTATTACACAGGAAGCCTTACACAATTATACAAACCTTATACTTTTAATTTATTGTTTTTTTTTTTTTATTATTTTTACTTTTGTCCCTATTTCCCTCGCAAAATGGTATATGGGGCTATGTAACATATAAATACATGTGAGTATATATTTTCTATGTTATTGTTGAACTGGAAGGGGTCATTCTATAAAAAATCTGTGATAAATAGTAGTAAAAGAGAAAAAAATAACTTTTTTTTCTTGGTTTTTTTTACCTTTTTTGAAATGAAAATCGAAAATAAAACAAAGCGGGTCCTATTCGAATAATTTTCCTTTTATATTCACATGAATTACAAATTGACATACAAACATTTTGCTTGAATTTCGTGTCTGAATTACCTTATACTTGTGTGGGATTGTATATATATTAATAATTATAGAAACATACGTTCGAATGAAACATCACATATCCTTGTAGTTCAAAATAATATTAAAAAGGATACACTTAATAATAATCATAAAAATAAAGTGATAAGAAAATAAAAAAAAAGAGGAAAAGGACCAAAAGAAAAATTGCGAAAATTTCCTTTTTTTTTTTTGCTTGTTTTCTTGTTTTTATTATTTTTGTCTCTATTTTATTTTATGCTCATTTCACCTACCTACTCCATTTGTTATTCTTCTTCTATTCTTATTTTTCTTTATTCTCCTTCAACTTCACATTTTTAATGTTTTCTAAATTTTTATTTTTTTTCTTCTCTTGTGCTTTTTTTTTCTTTGTCGTTCACGGAACAAAAATTCACATAAAATGGATTTCTTATTTTTTTTTTTGTTTTCTTGCTAAATAGGATCCCATTTATTAAGAGAATAAAAAATTAAAAAAAAAAAATTGATGTGGTCAGCACATATCGACTCCGGTCACAACCAACCAGACTCTTGTCATAAATTTGCTCTATAAATTTACAAAAAATTGTGAATATTCACAATGAAATTGTGCCGAATTTTGAGACTTGGTTAGCTGATTGACATGGCCGTTCCGAAATGTTATCCGCATCCTAAATAGGAAAATTAGAATGTACTATAATTAGGATGCGAATAACCAACCTGTCACTGCCTAAACACCAATAACAATGCAACTTTTGAATACTAATTAGCCTGATCCCGCTTTGAACCGGAAACGCGCAAGAATAATGAAAAGAACATTATATATCTTCATAAGTAGATTCTTTCAATAATTTTTTGGATACGAGGCAAAATTTGTTAGACGTACCCTAAAGATATTTCTGTTGAAAATTTTATATCTTTAAATTTGTTATTAAAATGATACTCACTCCCCCCTCCACTCATATTTATTTACAATGTGGTTTTTATGTGAATTACCACATTGTTTTTTTTCTGATTTAAAAATCTCATTTTTCGTAAACATTAAGAGAACCCATAACAATAAAAATACGAATGCAATGGCTGTCACGAAAAATTTATGTACATTAAAAAAAATTTGTTTTTCTCTTTAAATTCTATTGTTCAATGAATTAAATAAATTAAGAGACTATAAATATAAAATTATAAAGAATTATACAGAAGTGTCATTATGATTACAAGCGTACAGTCATGAGTCTTCAGTACAATTTCCAACAATCTTAGTATGATTATCGTTTTTTCTTCTACAATTTTCTGTTCCTAAAAATTTTCAACGCAATTTAAAAAATTAAAGAAATTGAAAATTTAATTTTCGAGCCACTCAATTTAATAATCGAAAAATATTGAAAATTTTTCATAATTTTTACAATTTACAACGCCAAATGGGCCTTGATATCCGAACCTTAAAGTTTTCGATTATTAAAAATTAAATTACAACAGTGAAATGTGGCATTGCGTAATCGTAAATATTAGCGCCCAAAGTAATTGATTTATGAAAAAAATCTGAGAAGAAATGTGAGCTTATTCCTTTAAAATGTTTGAGTGTGGTATAAGTTTTTTGTACAAAAGTGTATTCTTACGTTCAGGTTAATTCACATGTATATAAAAACGGCATTTTTATATGCTAAATTAACATAGATTAAATGTAGGTATACGTTGATGAAAAAAAAACAAAAATAATAAAAAAAATACAAGTAAAAACGTTTCAGTTAGTATAAACCAACTGAATTATACCCTGCACTTTGACAATCTAAATTTAAAAAAAATTTTTTTTAAATACCTAGAATTGACTTTCATTGTTTTACGGCAATTACTCGAACCTGCCAAACCATTTGATAGAACCTTCACAGATATGTTTGGCCTATAATTGGACACATGACTGCCATGTTTCTTAATTCTAACTTTATTATTTTTCCAAATATTTAAAATTTGGAAAATATTTTGTAATTGTATGGCAGCGACCCGAACTAGTGCGGCCATTTCATTAAAATCAGGGTATATATACACACGTATACAAAATTGGATGTCGATACTCTATTAGTTTTTGAAATATTTAAAAAAATCTCTTTGAGTTGTATCTCTTTGAGAAACTATCCGAACCCGTTGACCGAATTAGTCCAATTACAATAGGGTCCTCCTTTGGGACAAAAGAAACTACTTGTGAAAGTTTGGTTCGCAGAATTTTACGCTGATCAAGAATATATATATGCCTATACCGGAGACGACTCCTTCAAGTGGTTACAAACTCCATACCAAAGTTAACTTCACGAAGATGCAGGGTATAACAAAAGTAAAAGAAGAAAACAAGAAAAATTTCCAGGGTATTTTCACTTTCCACGTTATAATTTTCAAACAAAATATACAAAAAAAAAACAAAAACACACACCATATGCTCCCACACCCACAAACAAATTCATATTAATATTTATTGCTTGTTAAGATAACAATATTTTTATAAAATCATACATACCATCAATGTAGGCGAAAATTTAATTCATTCATGCCATTAAGTTCATTGTTATAACCATTTAAATTGCTTTACATCTTCCTAACAATTTATGTACCTTAAATTAACCGTGATATACACAATCATATATGTAGGATTTATTTGTATATACCTGTTCATACATACAAACATACGTCTATATTTGTATATGTGGAATTTCCCTAATAATAAATTCTTATGCTATTTTGCTTCCAGTTAGAAAAACTTCTTATGAATTCTAAATTAAATATTTATTGTAAATAACATAAAAATATCAAGGCCAAGAATGAAACATGAATATTGTATTTTTTTTTTTTGTATACCTACATAACTTGACATCTTAAGTAAATGGTTAAAATGTTTATCAGATATAAAGGAATCTTAAATATTTAAAATATAAAATAAAAAATTTCAACAATATAATTTATAAAGCGTATTTTGTATAAGAGTTTCACTTTCACTTTACCGACTGCACTCCATACAATTAACGGAAGTATTGTTTTCAGACTAAATTTGACACAATTTTACCAGAATCTTTAGCAGAAATAATGGCTTTCAATGTACTTCCAAGATTTGCGGATAACCTGATTGATTGTACTCAGAGATCACAGCTTTTCGACTAAGATCAGTTTTCGATAAAATCAGTATTAACTTTGAGAATTGAATGAACTAATCCACTTTTCTTAGGGTCTTGCACTGAGCCATAATAACAAGAAATTTACTTAAAACCGTTATTACTTTTTTGACACAATTCTAGCGAAATTTTCAATAAACTTTGTTAGAGTACATTAGAAAATGTAAGTTCTCTCCGCGAACGAAGTTGAATAACAAATCCAAAAAATTGAATTTTCTTATATGTGCTGGCCACCTCAATTCTTCTTGAATACATTTTTAGTCTATACGTGTATCATGTATACGTAAATCGTATTATTATATTCCATAAGGACGTTCCATATAAATATATAGGGATATGTGGGCATATACTTCAGGGATATTGTATTTTTATCATTGAAATAACAATATTTCGAAAACAAGGTATTAATTAATGTTGACGGTGTGAAGCCTCTGACTTTTGATTTTAAATCTAATATGGGACTACCATAATAACAAATTTGTTATTAGATCTACGAGTATTTAAAATTTTTAGTATACCGCGACAACGTTTTAATATTTTGCAAAAAAAACCACAAGAACCGTAAACTTAATTTTTTATATGTAATCATACCATAATTTTACAGAATATTTGTAATTGCTGTGAAACCTTAAAAAAATGTCTTATATAATAAAATTATAAAACTAAAAGACTTTATGCAAATTCAAAAGTGCAATTAGTTATGAATCAAAGAATTCTTAGTTAATTAAAAATTAAATTGAATACACTTAATATAAGGAAATCAGTATAGTTATACAAAAAAAAAATAATAATAATAAAAAGTATTAGAAATAAAAAAAAAATAAAATAAATGTTAATGACAACAGCATCAAATGCCGGTGATTTAGCATCACCAGATAGTCAAAATGGTAGTATTGCAGTTGATGCAGCACGTGATTTACATTATTGTCCTCCAGAACCATCGCCTTTACAAATACGACAACAGCAGAAACAACATCAACAGCAACAGCAAATTCAATTACAACAAGCACAACCGCAACAACATCAACAACATCAACAACATCAGCAACAACAACAACAACAGCATAGATATCATCCTTTATCTAGACCACCAAAAGCAACACCACGTGGTTCATCAACAACATCTTATAAAAGTAATAAATATAATTCTTCAAGTGGTCAATCCTCTTACCATAGTATAAATAATCCGCCAACACCAAAACCTCGTTCAGGTAAACTTAATTTAATTTTATGTAGATTTTCTTAAAGAAAATTTAATTTGGAAAATTTAACGTGGAATTTTCTCAAATAATCATAAATTTTTTATTGAAATACTGTAGCAATAATGTTCGAATTGAATTTCATATACGTTATATATATATCAATTAATGCATGACAGACATGATCAATCAGACATCACAAGTGGTTTCAAATAAAAAATAACTCACTACTTAATTGTGCCACTTATCACTATTTAATGGTTACACTAATAATGGGAGAGTGAAAGTATAAGCATATAGCTTTTATAATAAAAATTAAGAAAAGGAAGCGGTTCTCATAGGGATGTTACGAAAATACGATTTTACGATAAACGTAATTATTATTTTACTTATAATAATTGCATCTACATATTCAACTAGAAAGCATATTCAATAAAAATAATTATGGATTTGAGTTATCGATTTGAATTATATTAACATATTTTCAGTATACAACTGTCAAAAATGACATTTATCATATTATGTATCTGAATTAATTCTAATAATTTCAAGATGTTTGAATACAGCTGTTGATTACTAATTGATATTGATATTTAGTTTTTTTAAAAAATATAATAGAAATAAAATTTCACTTATACAAGAATGAGATTTTGACATTGTCAATTGTCAAACTCTAACTAAATGTCAATTGTAAATAAATTTCTCGTTAACTAAATGAATTCATTATTAAGTTCGCGCACAAATTTTCGAAAAAATAATAATGAATAACATGCAATAGAAAAAATTTTTTGAATTTCTTAAATAAAATAAAACAAATGTGAACACACCAACTCCGACTGACAAGTCTCTGTTTAAAATTTTCTATGTTAAAGTAATTCCAAATATTTAAAAGCAAAATTTTAAAAATTCAAAGAAAACTAAAATTAAAATACTTAGAAAGTTTAAATCTCACTCAACACAAAATGTTTGTAAACATTTTCCTGAATTTTCGAAAAAAAAAAAATTTAGAAACTTTTTATATTAAAAAGCAATTTTAAATATTAAAATATAAAAGAAATTGTTATACACTTAAGGATTATAATATCCTTTCATTTAATTGAATATTCAAGGACTTGAATATTATCTTGTTGTTCACAAGAAAAACACCAACATGTTGTACATACATAAGTACATGTAGGACTAAATACATGAAATCTACATGTTGTGTATTTGTGGCTATGTATGAAAATGCAATTTAATATCGAAAAATTTTTACCAAATCCTTTTTAATATATATGTACCTTGTTAGAGTTGATTTTGTGAAGAAATATCATTGGTATACCACCATGAAATAATTTTTTGTATCCTTAATTTATAAAAATATCTTGTATATGAGGAAGGTATGTACCTACAAAAATAATACTTTGAAATTTGTAAATATTTTTGATGAGATTTTGTTTTAAGGAATTACAAGCAATCATTTAGAGGGTATGAAAGTCTAGAAGACAAAGGAGGAATAATAAAAATTTATTTGTTGAATTACTTACAATATAAAATTTCCTCCTTTAATTTTTTTTATGAAAATGTCTGAGTCTGAATCGCACCTTAAATTTTCAAATTTTATTTCTGTTATACATAATATATGCATACACACCGGCAAACATATCTGACTATAATCCGACAAATAAAATCTTATTTATTTGGGAGAGTTATTTTTTTTTTTATTCTTTGTTTTGAAACTAAAAAATTAAGGTCAATGTCCAGACGAACCGTTTTGTTTTTTTTTCTCTATTTATTGTTTTTACTACAACCGTTATTCTTTGAACCTTTTCTTTTTTTATTTTTCTCAGTGTTTATAATTTAAATTGTCTAATTTGTATGTGTGTCTGCTATGTACAATAAAAATGATTCATAATCCAAAAATTTATTTCTGTTGTAAAAAAAAAAGGCTAGAGAATTTGTAAATGAGTAGAAAAAAAAATTAATGTCCTATGACTGATTACATCATTTGTTGCACGAAGGGGCCGCCGCTGGTGAATGAATGAATGAAAAAAAAAAACTATTGAAAAATGAAAATTTTAAAGAAATAAAAAATTTATTTGTGTGCCTTGTATAAGGTGATTTTCTTTTCTGTTATGTTAAAATTAATATTTTAGTACATATATCCTTATGACTCATCGAAAAATTTGTGCTTTCTATATAACACATACATTGGTATTCAAGAAATAATTCAGATTATGTAAGTTTGTATAATTGATATAAAAGTATTTTAGTCGTACTTATTTTTGTTACAAATAAAGGTCCAGGAAATCGAATTTTAAATTAAATTTGAAACTACATAAAATCTGATTGAATTCCATATATGATTACCCACACCCTTAGATTACATTTTACATTAGGACTTTTAACCATTTTGCTAATTAATGAAAGTATTAAAGACCTTATTTTTATACATAATTGAGAAAAATCAATTCTTGGGATTTTACTTCATGTCACTAACATTTCAACTAAAAATATATTTTTAATTATTTTAATTACAAAAATTAATTTGCCAAATCAAAACCATCGTATAAAACCATAGCAAACTTTATCGACCATCATTTTTCATTACAACAAGTGTTTATTTATTTAAAAGTGTAATGGCGTACGAAATACTCTGAGTATGTCAAAAATTCCTTACTAATTTATAGATTAAAAATATTGCATACTTCGAGGATATAATAAAAAAAATTGCATAAATGTAGAATATGATTTAGAAAAAATGCTTGTCTACACAAGAGGTTTTTGAAAATAAAAAGAGTAGAGTTGTGATCCCGTCAAGAAGTACCATGGACTGATGCAGCTTCAATCTGTGAAAGGTTCATTAAAGACCCTGTGATGAGACACACCAAGTAAGAAGAAGCGGATTCAATCTTCTGCGGAAAAAAAAATTTATTCAATTTTATGGTTTACAACTTTTAACAGAACCGAAGCAACATGCCGGACGGTTTTGTAATAAGATTGTGTCAGTTTATAAAAGATTCGGGTTCGGCTGTTTAAAGTGAGTATGGGATATGGAGATCCAGCAGTATCAGAACGAGCCAATCTGGCCTAAGTGTATTTTTTAAATGGTCACGTCAACCAAACATGGTTATGTTAGTTTAACTGAACTTGTTGATGATTTCTTTTCTATAGCATAAATTCTGTGTGATCCAGAATTTATCCGAGAAACTTTTGATAACTATATAATGTAAACATGCCGCAATTAAATTCAATTAATAATTTGAGTTTATGGCGGCCTACAAAAAAAAATCATAATTAAAATTTAGAATTTGTTTTAAAATTGTTCCAGGTAAAATGATTTTTTTTTTTAAGGTTCAGACAAAAATGAAATAGAACATTTTCTTTTCAATTCAACTGGTACGAGTATATTTTTTTTGTTCTTCTTTCCTTCGCTTGTTCTTCTGTAACTACATAAAAAATGAAATAATCTCGCCCTTAACCCCAATATTGTTTTTCTTTTTTGTTTTCTATTACAATGAAACCTTAAAATTTCTTCTTTGTTTTTTTGTCATATTTTCTACACTTTTTGTTTTTAATGTAGAATTTTTAATTTCTTGTTACTTCACTACTTTATCTATATAATTTTTCACACACAACTTGCCACTATGAGCATTACAAAATAAAATTGTTAACATTTTACAATTTCTAATTCACTCCTAAAAACATTTTGTATACTTAATCCAATAAAAGTTTTTATTTTTTTTTTTCATTTTCTTTCGGCTTGTTCTGAAAAAAAAAGCAAGAAATATTCATAAAATTTTCTTATTTACAATAATTTTTATCATATTTTTTTTACATGTAACAGTTGTTTACAAGTTTTACACTTTAACATTGTCACTGTGTCACACTAAACATATTTTTTCACACAATTCATTGACATTTTGATGAAAAAACAATTTTTTGTTTCCTGTTGTTTTTTTTTGAATACGCACATTTTACCGTAACTTTAAAGATAATAACCGCAAAAGTCCCCCCTTTTTTAAATTTTGACTATACATTACAGTTCTTGTAAATACGGAGTGTCCTATATTCCTAGTTCTAACGTGGAGTGCCCTGTTGTGTAGTTGAGACGAGAATAAAATATAACCTATCGCGCTCTCCCTTCCTCTAGGCATGCACTATCTAGTTGCTTTCAAGAGTGCACGCTCAAATCCCACAGCATTCATTAATTCGAATAGCGTTTCAAACCGATAGGACATTCGGCCCGCTATTATAAATACGGCTAAAAACTTGTAGAAAGTTGAATATTTGAAAAACAAAAGTAGTGACAAATATGACTAAACACTGAATTTGAGAAAACGTCATATAAACAGTTTTACAGAACTTTCAATAGAACAGTTTTCCAAACTTCAACAGAAGAAAAATGAATTGCAATAACAAATGACACACACTGCATTTCAATAAATTTGTTTGTTACCCTCCTTTTTGAAAATTGGCAATATTTAGAATAATCTACTCCCTCTCTCTTTCTCTCTTATATATTTCAATGAATTCATATGCAAATATTATGCAAATTGTTGTGACCGTAAATTATAATTAAGTAAATGAATTAGAATTGTTAACAATTGCAGTCAAAAATGTCAACAATAAAATGCGTAGCAAATCGTAGTAAAGCGAATTATTAACGAAAGAGTAGAATTAACAAAATGGATTTGATAATTTAATCAAAAAAGGATAATTCTGATTTCTACTGATAAAAATTACCGTATTGCGTGTCACGTGTTAATTTTCAACTCATAAATATTTCTCTTGTATATAGGCTTTTGATGAATTAAAATGAGGAAGTGTTTTTTGTATTAATCGTTCTGGAATTCGGAATTAAACAACGTAGTTTTAGTATTGTGAAAAAATAAATGAAATTAGCAAGAGTTTTTTACGACCTTAGCCATAAATAAGCTAGTTTTCAAAAGATTTTATTTAAATTATAATGACAATTTTTTATTCTTTTTAGCGTTAACTAGAGTTGTTGCCTGGGACTATTATACTTTTATTTGTGTTGTACTTCCTCTGATGGCTAAATACAGTGCAAACTGTAAGAATTCTTGGAAATACTTTTTTCTATTTTGGATTTCTCAAATTCACTATTCTAAGTTCTCTTTAATGATTTTTATTTGTTTCTCATTGAGGTTGCATATGTAACTTTAATTAGATTGTAAATGAGGTTCTGAACCAGGATAGACGGATTAGTTTTTAGTAATCATTGTTTTTGTCTAGTCACTTTATCCGCTACTTTAGGATATTATGTTACCTCTTGAATTGGCCGTCATTTTGCTGATTGTTTTCTCTTAATTTGGCCGAGATTTTTAAATTGACTTTCGCCGAGCTTACTTTGAATTACTGAAATATTTACTACGTTTGCTAAATTTAACTTGGGCTTTGTGACTTCTATTTGTTAGAATTTTGAGTAATTTTCGGAGTCTCTGTAATTTGAGCAATATTTTATGGACATCTTCGGTTGTTGTTGATGGGTGCCTATTCTGTATGATTTCTTTTGAAATACTTACAGATTAATTGATTCGTTTTTGTAATATAAATCAGATTTTCCATTTTAAATCAATCATAAACATTCAAAATTTAATTAAGATAATTATTTATATCAAAAACTGTGGTTCTCTTTTAATTATTTAATATTAATCTAAGGATCACTATAATAAAAGTAAAGAAATCAAATTCAATGAATTAAACTATTAAGATATCAAATAATATTAAGGCTTCTTGTCCTTCAATTTAATTCAACAGAACAAATTCAATCTAATTCTTTAATTCAATTTTAACTTGTTTTTTAATACAATTATAAGAAAATAAAATTATTTGATGGTTTCGCGAGTATTTACGATATGATAGCATGACAACAAATTTTAAATTATTTTTTTTTCACCATTTTACAAATTGCTTTTTTCATAATTTCATTATTTTTGCAAAACTTTTGAGTTATTAAAAGTTCTGAATTATTAAAAGTCAGAGTTAAATTGAAGATAAAGAAGAAACAAAAATTAAAACATAAAATTATTTTTTAATCTTCCAATTGCGTGTCTTTAATTTTTGATGCACCCTGCGTCTTTAAAAAACAATCATTTTTATAATGAATAAACAAAAAATTTTTGAAAATCGTGTTTTGAAAAAGATAATAAAATTAAAAACTTGAACTCTTTATTTGCCACAAAAAAAAATTTTTTTTTGGTTCAAAGAGATTTTTTATTAAAAATTATTATATGCAAAGTTTATAAACATTCTTGTACAGTCACAAGCTAAAAAAACACAATAACTAATGCATTAAGGATCAAAATCAATAAAAATCCAAAGATATACGAAAATTCACACAAAATTCAAACGTTTCGAATTGACAATAAGCACGGGATTTATTTTCAAATCTTAAAAATTTCACTGCACATATCGACAGCTTAACATTTTCATATTTGCTTGTCCAAACTTTCGAAACAATACCCTGAATAATTTTTGCGATATGGCCAAATAAATTTTCAAGTTGTGTGGCAACTACCCGAATCAATACTTCAATAATTTTCAATTTAAAACGCGTTCTGGCATTTACTACAACAAATCGTTTGTGAAACATTTGGTGAACTTAGCTCAATTAGTTTTTGAGTTTCATTTGTACGGACGGACTCCGAAATGCGTGGACGCTATTCAAAGATATATACTTGAGTCTAAAACCGTTATTTCTTAGTGTTACAAACGGTAAGGCATATTTATTATATTAACATACGTTCGTACAGGTATGAATAGTAAAATTTGACAACAGTAACTGTTGCTCTAATCCACTATTTTGACATTTCTAAAGAACTTATACACAACCCCACTTTATTTGCAGATAGAAAACAAAAATAACGCTTACAAAATAAATAATTTGATTTATCCTCAAAATTGATCTTAATGTAACTTCAAAAACCATACAATTTTTTGATAATCACAATGTAAATGTGTCAAATTTGACAGGACTTTTAAAAAAAATGTACATGCATAAATGTATGTATTTAACCGGGTTTAAGCAGAGGTTTATGTACTTCTATATTTTACAAAAAAAAAAAGAAATATTTGTACCCTTTAGGAAATTGGGTTAAAAAACACAAAACTTTTGACATTTTTTTTTAATTATTGTGTTTGTATGTCATGTTAACCATGCCGTACATATTTATCTGAGTATATACTCGTACATAAATATGTATATATAAAACTAATTTATAAGGAATTAATCTTGTTCTTTTTTTTTGCTCCTTTTGTAAAATAATTCTTAGATCCGAATATCTTTTTGAAATTATTATGCTACAACTATACAACTACTAGTATATAGTAAAACAATAAAGAAATGATTTAAAATGTTACAAGGATTTCTCAAAGATATTATTCTATATACACCCATACATATACAATAATATTAAATTTCAATTCCTTAAGAAATAATTAAATATTTTGACATTTTCAAGAAAACTTATTTTTAACTCTATATAAAATATAAAATCTAAGATGTGAGCATATCAATCAGTATTAATTAGACGAGAGCACGGGGAGAAGAAAATCATGAACACAGGAAAACTATGGTAGTAAAAAATTTATTAAACCAATCCTCTCTAAGAGCATAAAATTGTTCAGAATAGATTCTTGGAATTTTAACATAAACTTTAAGAATTAATTTCTTCCACACATGTAGTTTTTAAAACAGATTTTAAATTTTTTTGACTTTAAATTTATAACACTCGTCGAAGCCCTACGCAAATTCTTGTTTAACTTATAAAATTTCTAATATATAGAAAAAATTATTTGTTTTTTACTGCTTGAATAAATGTGAAAAAAAATTTGTTGCAAATTATAACAAAAAAATAATTTTTTTTGTTCATAGCTCTTTTTAAATTGAAAATTTCGCCTTAATTTATGCAATATTATTTATTTTAAAAATTTATTTTCAACATTATTTGGCATTGGTTATGAAAATTTAACATTCCCTAATTCTATTCTATCTGATTAATGTTGCCATGGCTTTGGCACCGGTTCTTTTACTCCAGATTCTTGGGTTCGAACCCTATTTAGGTCACTATAAAAATTTTGCTTAATATCCAATATGTATTATATGAATAATAAAATGTTAATTTAACAGTAATTACTCATATGTCCAAGTTATTGTCGTATCAAATTACATCTATGGTGAGTGTCAAATTATTCAAACGTGCTTACATTATGTACTTACGAGTACAGTCGTAAATGTCTAGGACACACCGAAAAAACAAATTATCATCTCCATTAGAATTGCTGACATAATGTCTACAATTTACATGAAAATTTTTTACTCTCGCTAAGAATAACAATAAGAAAACGTGAACACTACGAAAATATGCACACAAAGCTCTCATATACTTAAAATTTAAAGTAGATTGGGGGGAAGAGAACCAAATGTGAACCAAATATTTTCAGTAAAAGAAATAAAATCTCAAAAATATTTTTGTATGTTTACACATACATTCCACAAGTACAAAGAAAAATTTTTATCAAAAAACTTCTTGGAAACATACACACGCATACTTACATTTTTTAGTCCTTGAGAACATAAAATATGAAACTTTTTACTGCTCTTAATTACATAAATGAAATTTCATATAAAAAAAAATTATTATTCAAATTTTTTAAAAACTTTTTTAAAATTTAACTTTATAGATATAAAATCGTTGTGAAAAATCAAAGAAAACAACTAAACCCGTTTCATCGAAAAGCATCCGATCACGGTTCGGTTCGCGAGTGAGAGCATTATAAAATATGTGCATATATTTAGCGCAAGTAAGGTCGTACTGTAAAAAATACCATCAAAAATCAAAGACAAAAAAAAAATTACAAAATCCAAATATTTAGCCATCAAACACATTTTCTGATCGTCAGAGGAGTTGGGCAGTTTCTCAAATCCATGCAATATGTTCCGAACAACAAAAATTATCCTTATAGAGATATAGAGACTTTCTTATGTGCGCAATTAACGCAAGGCACTGTAACCTACCAAAAATTATATAGTTATCCTATAAGTTAAATAAAATAAACAAAATATTGAATACCTTGAACAAAAATGTTACCCTAATATTTGTTTTTTTAGAATGCTCGCCATTGTTTTTTATATTTCTTTTTTTTTTTTTAAATTTTCTTTAATTTATAAATTATTCATATATTTTTCTCCTTCAAATCGTTCTTATGAACTCATGAACTTTTACTAAGTTCAATTGTCATAGTACAGGTCTATAGTACATCCACACAAAAGCGGCTTATTAGAGCAATTGTATATACACTTATGGTCTGTTTTTCTTTCTAAAATGTTGAAATTGGCAAAAACAAACTCAAAATTTTTATTCTGTTTTCTTTTTCTTTATATATAGTTTATAAGCTTATATGTTTGCGACACGTACGACATACTTACTAAAAACTTATCACATTCAACTTAATGAATCCCTGCGGCCAAAAAATGAAACAATATTGTCAACAATTCAAACTCTATATGTGTACTAATATAACATAGAAAATAGTAAATTCTTCGAAAAACAAAAGAAATAATAAAAATAAAAGAGAAATATTCCTTTTTTGTTTGTATATTCATTAAGCACATCTCACAATCTCTTTTTTCACAAAAATGAATGAATTTACATCTTTAAAGAATTTTTACTTGTTCCAAAGTGTACAGTGCTCGAAGATTAAATTTTCAGAAATTTCATAAACAAACATGTAGTTATGCTTCTGATCTTCTTGTTATATAATCGTAATAAATCAAATTTACTGACAGTAGTGACAGTTCTCTCTCTCTCTCTCTCAGTTTAGACTATTGATAAATGTTTGTATTGTTTTGAAATTTCTTTCAAGAGAAACAAAACAACACTTTTTGACTTTAAATTGATCAAATTATTATTAATTTAATTTTACCTTAGAAATTCAATTTTAATTTGTAGAGTTAGTTAATGAAGAAAATACTCAAAATACAATTCCAACCCGAAATAAGCCAATCAGTTTTATATACGGACTGAATTGATAAAATTTACATTTAAGGTTAGATTAGACCTGATCTCATTTTTAACTAAATTCAACCTCAAAATTTGAAAACAAATCTAGATGTTCAACATAATTATGTTACAGTATTGCCTAATTTAGTTATTAAAACTTGATCTAATGTTAACAATTATTTTTGAGCAAACTTATTCGATTACCATGATAATATTGGGAAATTCAATTAAACTAAACCCTCGAAATTCTTTAAAATTACCCAAACTACCCTCAATAATTTGGTCAATATTTCTGAAATTTGATCTGAAATCAAATTCATATGAATGAACTATTCAAAAATATTTTTATTAATTCCCTTAAAATAATTATCAGAAATTTTTTCCAATCAGAATAGTTCCATCCTTATATTTAATCTTTTGTTCAACAAATTACTCCTTTACAAAATTATAATTTAATTTTTTCTTTTATTCTTTATTTAAATATAAAAGAATTTAATTAATTAAATAATATTAATATTATCCTGATATTTTGTACTCAAACTTGTATAAAAGGCTCAAGCTTGTGTAAGAGGCTCATTGTTAAGAAAATGAAAATATTAATTGAATTTCATTCAAGTTTTTCTTATCGTTAATAAATATTGCCATAGTGGTTTAATTTATTTTAATAATTTAAATCAAAAAATTATTGAAATAATTTTGCAAAATGTGATACCCAATGCGGGGCGCCAGTTAATATAGTAGAAACATTTCATAACTGTGAAATTTTTTATTATTTAAATTGGATATTACCACCAGTGAGTTTTTGAAATTTGATATCCGCATTCTATTGTCTTTATAAAATATAATAGGAATTTTAATGATTTCTGATTTATGATATTTGATTAGTCAAATTTCGTGACATTAATCAAAATTAAATCAAATTTTTATTAGGTCAATCAATTTTTTACCGATTCATTTTTTTTTTTTATTTAATTGCATTTTACCATGCAAGTCAAATAAGTTGTTGTCATACTCTTATTCTTATTCTTCATTATTTTATTTATTTTCTTTTTAATTTCTAAGCTCTTTTTGATTATACTCAGCGATTCAATTCCATGACAAGTTTATTGACCCATATTTGATATATATATACATTTAATTATTTGAACAAGAAGTATAAGTACTAAAAGAAATATAAATACTATTGAATAATTTTTAATAGCAGTAAAGAATTTAATTGGAATGATTGAAAATAAATCATTGAATATAATTAATATCATTATTTAAAATTATAAATGATCTCTTAGGATCACTACATACAATATAGTTCCCCTATTAATTTATTTTAAAAATAAATTTTAATTTTTATATAAAATAAACGACAGACGGGGCCACATCATTAATAAATTGAATTTCTGTATATAATGGAGCTTCTTTTGAATGCATAAAATTTTAAAAATATTTTAAATTTAATATCCATTAAAAAATAAAACCATGATTTTGTTTTGTTTTTTTTTTATTCTGAGGGCGTTCTCATATACCTAAATATTATATACATAGACGCTTATAAATTGTACACAATATATGTATATAGTTAAAAATTATTTTTTTTTTATATTCTTTTGGCATGCTATAATTTTAAAATTAAATAAATAAATTAAATGAAAGGAGGAGGAAAGAGCCTATAGGTATGCTATATAGAAAAAAACAGGTCATACCAATAAATTACTTTGAATAAAATCGTTATGAGATACAGTTATACGATAACGACCAGTTTTTAAAATTAAAACGGTATAAAAAAAATAGAAACTTTTCAAAAATAAATACGGTTTATTATAATTTTTAATGTTTTCCCATATACACACACAACAAATACACAAATTTTCACATATTTTAAAATTTTAATTTCATATTATACGAATGTAGAGGCATGTATTTTATAAATGATGCAGCGCAAGGATTAATGATATGGAAATAAAATTTAAAAAAAAAAAAACAAAAAAAAAACTTTTTAAATTTTTTTGAAATTTTCCATTTTTTTTTCTTCTTCCTTTAAGAATTTCCTTTTATTTGTAAAATAAGGTCATTAGGTTCAAATTTCCATACACAATGTTCACCTATAATTTATAATGTATACATGCTTACATAAACCATGTACATTTATGTATATGTGTGTACTTATGTAGAGTAGAAAATTCTTTAATCTTTATACATAAAGATTTCATCAGGAAAAAAATGTTAAAGTTGAAAAAGAACAAAACAGAAAATATCTAAAATCTACTGTAGTTAAAAAGCAGAGGAGAAGGCAAAAAAAAGTAGAACAAGGATTTCTAGAAATTATTGCAATTATAAAAAGGCAATTGGGCAGAATTGAATAACCTCACTGAGAATTTAGTGGTAGACCAGTCTTTTACAAATGTCAAACAAAATAAGAATTTTTCTAAAAGAGAATTGTTTTATTATGGGCCGAATAAATAAGGAAGTTTTTCACTAGGCTTACAAAAAAAAAAAGTTCTATAGTGAAGTTGCAAACCATGTTCTTAAAGATTGATTGACCAACCGATTATTTGGAAACTTCAAATTTTTAATGCTATAAGAAGTCTAATATGTCAGATATTAGACATTGTCTCTTCACAATCCATTTAAAAAGGGTTTGGCAACAAAACAAATCGTATTACATATGGGTATTTCACCCATTTAAAATTTACATTAAAATTTCGACGGAAAATTTAGTTTATCTTAAAGTTTTTTTATTAGCTGCTGTATTGCGTTCTATCAGGATTAAATGGATTCCGCTTATTTGAATAAGGTAAGGGTGAGAATCCCCAAAAACTTGTATGAAAAATCGTAAGCCGCATATTTCCGCCCATCTCCGGGAAAGAAAAAGAGTAATTTGAAATAACTGTTACTGATAACGGTAACTGATTCTAATCTTCATCATTAAACAAGCAGATTCTTGATTCTATTCTGTTTCAAAGAAATTCATTGCCCTACGAATATATTTTCTTCTGGCTACAGCATATTATAAAATCTTCCACCTGCCGCATTTTATCTTTTACTTGTCGCGCACTATTAATTCAACGCCTGCATTCCACATATTTTCTACTGCATGCCGCTGGAATTTATTTATATTTACTTATTTGCATTTAAAATATTGCCATCACACACGTATTAATGCGTGTATAGCTAGATTGCAGGTTACTGTTCCAATTTCGAAATTATATTCAAAAATTTACATACATACTCGTAATTATTTTTTAGGTTTTGAAAGGGCATCCTTATACACTCACAAAGTATCGGTTTAATAAATAGTTTGTGTACCTTATAGTTGAATAGATGAAGTATAAAAAAAATTGCTAAAAGCAAAACACTTTAGGCACAATCCTTTTATAAAGTTAAGCGTTTCCAGAAAACTTTCAAAAATATGTTAAAAATAAAAAACAAAGAAAGAAAGAGAAAACTTTTGAGATTTTCTTTTTTTGTTTTTTTTTTCAAAATTAGAACAAAAACTTTGCTTTTTATTTTGAACTTAAGAAAAAAAAATGCTGAAATTATTTTTGATTTCCTTGTTGTTCCTCATTTTATTTTTTTCCTTTTACTACCGCTCGTATGCTACTTGAATCTTTCTTATTTTTTTGTTTTTTTTTTATGCATATTAACCACTTTAAGTATTTTGTTACACACACACACATACATGCAGGAAATTCTTTTTCACCTGGAAATTTTTGCATTTTTAGTATATAAAATGGAAGGAGGTCTAAATAGTTATAACTTACAATAATCCTTATACTTATCTCTCCCTCTCCCTCCCGTAGTAAAATAATAAGAACGCATCCATAATATACTCGTAAGTCTATATCTCTAATATGTGTTATGCATATTCCAAATGAAATGGAAGGATATAATATTCGTTTAATGCTTTTTAAATGAATATTTTTCTATTATTTTTTCTTATTATACTTATAAGTTTAATTCATACTTTACGTTTTTATATTATAATGTAAATAACAGTTATAAGAAAATGTTACTGGCAATGCGAGTGGCATTTTATGAAATATTAAAGAAAATTTGTACATAATTTCTATTTATTTAGTTTCTTTTAGTCATTCTCTTACTGAGAAATACTCACAGACTTCGAGAAAACTTGTTAAATCTTAGTACAAATAAAATCTTCAATAGCCACTTCCTCACATAACACAACAATTAAAATCATTTGTCTGAACGTTTTCAAAAATACAGAAAATTAACGTTAATGAATTTTCGAAATGTAATATTTTTTTTTTACCGGGAGGAAGTGTGAAAAATCTCGAAGGACACTGCCAAACGAAAAGCAGTAAGGTGGAGCTTTAGTCCCCTAAAAAACACCCTCCTCAAAATAATTTATAAAACTAGTCGGAAACGACTAACCATTAATTTTGGTCTTACTTTTTTGATTCACCAGTTTTTGGTCTGGCACAATAGCGTACTAAGTGTTCATTGTTCCAGATAAAAAACATTAAACTAACACGAGCAGTCTTGTACGTTTAAGTCTCCTAACAAAGTTTTGATTGTCAACCAATCGAGCCGCCTCGATGTTGACATGATTAGATAAACACATTTTATGATTGGCTCATTGCCTTTTAATTTCGTCCGTGACACTTAGAATTGTGAGATCCCTGTGTATATCGAAATTACGGACATACCAAGGGGCGTTTACCATGTCTTGTAGTACCTTATTTTGAAATCTTTGAATAGATTGAATATGAGTCTGCGCAGCGCAACCCCATAATTGAATACCGTAAGCCTAGACAGGCTTAAATATTTGATTATATATCAAAACTTTGTTGTATATTGACAAAGAAGAACGCCTTTCTAAAAGCCATTTAAACTTCCTGTATTCCTACTCAAGTTGAGATCTCTTTTTCTTTATGTGCCCTTCCATCTGAGGTTTGTGTCCAATGTCATTGCCAAATACTTCACTTCCCAAATAATGTTTGCGAACGGAATTAAGACGCCATTTATCCGAACCGAAAGTGAATTGTCAGTTTTCCTATTAGTGAAATTCACGTGCACTGATTTCACCCCGTTAAGCTTTATATTCCACTTTCTAGTCCATTTTGATATCTCATCATTGGCCTTTTGTAATTTTTGTGTAGATTCATTTTCAATTCGCCATATTGCGATAACTGATGTATTATCAGTAAATGTAGCCGTTGTCACTCCTTCCGATGAAATGTAATATACTAAAATAATTTTATGTTGTTGTTCTCTCACAATTTCCAGCCTTATTAATGGACTATTATTTAAATTTTTGAATCATATTTACTTAGTCCGTAACAAAATATTTGAGCACGTATAGTTCTCTATAGAAACTCTATATACATAATCATACGGAGTACTCAAAAAACCTATTTGTCAGTTCTCTAATCAGATAAGTTTTAGAAAATTAGATTTAGAAGACCTCATATCCTAAGCCCATTCTGAAAATAATTACGTAAACTGCTATCTAGACATAGTATTCAACTAAATCTCATAATAATTTCACACAAAATTTATTTACTCTTCTATATGAATTTATGAAATTATTGCCGGTAACAAAATTTTACATGAATAAATGTATAAATATATAAAAGTAAATTTGTGATATAAAACTCATTTATTTTTTTTTTGTTTTTACAATGAGAAATAATCGAGCGTAAATATCACGAATACTTGTAATAACCATCTTTTTTAAAAATTTGTAATTTTTTTTTCTTCTTCATTATTCTTTTGAAAACTCGGCCGTGATCTAGTTATTATAGTATAAATGAAGCTAAAATTATGAATACATTTATAAACAAATAATTATATACATACATACAATGTGTGTTGAACTATATATATATAAATATATAATAAAATGTTCTATTATAGTGTTAAATTTAGATTAAAAGTTTACATTTAGATTTATTATATGTAAAAAAAAAAAACAAAAAATTAATGGAGGAGGGAAAAATAATAACAGATGTACGTGAGAGTACGTAATCTATGATTTTTTTTTTTGAATTTAAAAAACAAACTAGAAAAGGATTTCTATAAATTTATGTAAATTTTAATTTCAAATTTTAGGTTAAAAAATTAATTTAAATGGGTAAAATTGTAAAACATATGCTTAATACCAAGCCATTTTTATAACTTTTTGAATCTTCATATGCGTTCACTAAAATAACAGTGATTGCGACTAGATATATAACAGTTTTTGTGTATCATACTTGCTACATTTCCATCTGTGTAGAATCCAAACTTCCATTAATTACTTTATCTATTCTCACTTCCTAAAAATATTTCGTGCCGGCTTCAATTCTCTTTCTAAAACTCAAGAGAAAGAGCGTAATTGAAAAAATTGAAAAAACTGGCGCCCTACTTGGGGTCATTTGTTTTTTTTTTTTAAGATTTTATATTTAATCATTTAACTTGTAAAATTAAAAATTTTTAAAGAATTTTTTCTAATTTTTGGAAACTCTCCAATAAATATGCGAAAAGTAAAATGGCGTCACTATATGTTATTTATTCTAAAAAAAAATAAATATTTGAAATACAATATTCTTGATGAAGCTAAGTATACGTATAGCTTTACAAAAACGTATACTTACATTCGATTCTCGTTTTCAACAAACATCATAAAAATCTTAAATAATTTTACTAAAAATTTTATTTAAAATTCAAGATTTACTGTTACTGAGAAGATAAAAATGTCAATAATAATATTTTTTCTCTTTTCTCTTTGTTTTTAGCTTCATTACCCATTGCTTGCAATTTTTATTTTCTTTTCAAGAGTATTTTTAAAACTTTTTATTAAATATTTTATTCTATTTATAATTCAAAAATAGTTAGTTTATCCGGTATTCCATTTAATTTCACACACTAAAGCTAATGTAAAGTAAAAAGAAAAGAATATGAATAAGAGATTTTCTATTTTAGGTTTAATAAAAAGTGAGAGAAAAAAATATTTTAAAAATAATTTACGGAAATAGTTACAACTTGGTAATATAAGTTATAGACCTGTAATAGCGGTGTAGTCGCACAATTTAAATAGTATGCACTGTATATACTGTGTACAAATTGCCTCACCTTAATTGTCTCAATTTTAGGCAAGTCTTTATTAATTTGAGTCATATTTATTTATCTGTATTTAATTAAAACTAAAGAGAGCATTGCCGCTATTTTGAATTGCTCTACCTCACGTGAGCAGACTGGTCCCGCCCAGAGCCGGACACTGCCAAAGATAAGTTCATATATTAAATATGAATTTTTTTATAATAAAGTCTTGAAGGTATATAAAAAGAACATTATAAAAGGGGTAAAAGTATTTATTTTGCAAATTTCTTCCATATAAATTGTACTTGACGAAAACTTACCGTAATTAAATTGATAAATACATCAAAATAATGTTCAAACTGTCATGCAATATAACATTAAACATATAACATATTAGATTACATTAAGGCAAAAAATGTCCTTCAGTAAATGCCAATTCAGTTGTAAATCTGCCATACATATTATAGTGTGGGTGTCTGTCTGAACAATTATAAAAAAAAACGACTTTCTACCATCTTTCTGTTCTTTTTATTGAAATATGCGAAGTATTAAAATGTTGCTAAATTAAAAATTTATGAATTAAAATTAACTACCAAAACTGTTGATCTAACCTAATCTAACTGTTAATATACTACGAGTATATCAGTAATGGTTTCATTATATTTTTAACTAAAATAAAATCTTAAATTTTAATCAACCTATATTGCGGTCTTTCCTTCCAAGATACCACAATTAACATAACACATAAGTTTCTTTAATATGGTTGAGTCATTTATAATTATTTCAATTTATTGCCATCCTTCAAAAGGCAGCCATGATTAATTATCAAAATATTATAAAGAATTTTTATAAAAAAAAAAACATTTTTTTTATTTTTAGAAAATTTATGTAGAAATTTAAAACATGAAATGAGCATTAAGACGTGTGTATTTTCATACTAACTTTGAAAAATTATTTACAGTATTAAAGTTGGCAAACAAAATATTTTTTTTTTCTGAACTAAGTGTCTGAACTAAACGTCAAAACTTGAATATCTTTTCTGTGTTCTAAAGGCGTGAAAATTCTATAAAATGAAGATAAAATATAGGAAACTTCTTTTCATACTTGTTTTATTTGTATATGAAAATATGAGAAATAAAAAAGTTAATAAAAAATGAGCAAATCATGCATGTAAAATTGGTTGAATGCAATTTTTTTTTTATTTTCCGATGAAAATATTAAAATATTTTCAAAAGAATTTTAATATTTAAAAAAACTATTATAAAAATTGTATTGCGTTGTTTTTTTTAGATTTTCACCTAATATCAAAGTTGAAAAGAATATTTTTGTATTTCGACATGTTTTCGAACGTGAATTAAGAACAACTAAATAGAAAAGAGCTTATGTATTCATAAAATGTTTGTGTGCTTATAAATAACACCCGCCTAAACTGAAATATGGAATTGTTTAACTGTTTTCTTCATAAAATTTTATTTGTAGTGTTGAGGAAATTCAATTTGATTTTGAATTAAAGTGAAAGATTACAACATTACACTCAAATAAACCTACACATTTTTTCAAATTTAAAGAAGAACTGATTGTAATAATTATGCAAATGTATGTACATGTTAAGATGAAATTAAAATGAAAACATCTTAATTCTAAAAACATAACCAAAGCGATGAACAGTAATATTATATTACTGTTCATGTACACATACATGGAAAATATATAATGTAGAAAAAAACCACTGGCGGTAATTTCACATAATTCCATTTTAATGTGTTCTGACATTTCGCCACGGAAAATCGCTTTTGTTCTGTTTTCAATTTAAACGAAAATGAAATTTATGTGGAAACACAATTATTACCAAACAATTATAACAATTATGAGAATCAAAATAAAAAGTACAAAAAATTAATTGTAGATGGCGATGTAATTGACATTGACTGACGTTTACAAAATTTTGCTTTTTGATTATAAAAATATATAATGATAGTATGTCACAAAAAACTTTTTTATAATTGGAAACAAATATTTTCCAAATTCAGAATATTCTATTTAAAAAATCACTTACATACTTAAGTCTTTATCGTAAATTTTTTAATTAGATAACCTATTTATTGAATTTTAATTTAATAATTTTTTTTATATTATTTTTATATTTATAGTGCTTCCATCAACAAGCCAACAACATGAATCTCTAAAATATAATGATGATAAATTTTCAATATCATCGTCATCGACATCATCAACAACAATAACAAATAATAATAATATGACATGTTCATCATCAATTTCAAATTCAACTGCTGGCAGTAGTAGATCAATTACAAAAAATTCACAAAAATCAAATAATAAAACTGACCTCTCTCATATGATGCATGTAAGTTGAAATAAGTATTTCATTATTATTATTGTTTTATTATACCATATTTCTATTGTTTGTTTTAGGATCCTTATTCCAATATAGATGAAATAGATTATTGTAGTAGATCAATGGCTCAACAACAACAACATCAACAACAACAACAATCAATACAACAATTAAATAATTTTTCACAACCAAAAATGCCAGCATATCCAATTGCTGGTTATACAACAAGTAAAGAAACAACAAATTCATCAAATTCATCAAATAAAAGTGTTATAAGACGAACAAGTATGTTAAAAATTTCTAAATTTTCTGTAAATAAATTTATAAAAAATTTATTAATTTCACCATTTTATTTTATATTTTTTTATTATTTCATTTTATATTATTTGGTTATTAAGGTATCTAAAAAATAAATTTTTTTTTTTTTGTTTTTCTGTCTTATTATTTATACAAATTATTAAATAATATTTTGTAATTTAAATACTTAGTTTAGATTAAAATTTTTGGTTTTAAGTTGATTTTTTTTTTTCAATTTTGATTTTTCAATTCATATTTTAACACCATAGTTGTATAATTATTATTTTTATTGTTTATAATGCACATAAATATTTTTGAGTTTTGTCTTAAATTTTTTGGTATGGTGTTGTTAGTTTGTAAGTCATAAAATAACAGTATGTTCAGAAAGAAACAAATTATTTATATACCAAAACAATATTATAATTTATATACAAATTGCTCGTTTACGGCAACACTGCCATAACTCAAAATAAAACTGGTACATTTAATAAAAACGAATTTTTGAAATATTACAATTAATTATTTTATAATTTATTCTAAACAATAATTTTCAAGCTAGAGAATATCGGATCTCTGTATAACTCATAAATAACTTGAAAATCGTATTTTTTTTGAGTTATGTCACTTGTTGCAGCAAATGAACAAATTATACCTAATATATTATACTTAAATTATACAAATAAACGTAAACACTTTTACAATGTAAAATTAAAATTACAAATACAAAATTTTTTTTTATTTTACTCATAAATTTTTATTTAAAAAATATTTTGAATAATAGAAAATAAGTTATTCTTTTGTATACACACACGTTTAATATTTTATTTTTAATTAAAAAAAAAAAAGGTTTAAAACTACAGCTTTCATAATATTTAATATTGAAATTTAAAGGGCTCCAACTTGAACCAAATTTGTTCAAACATGATTCAAAATTTAAAATCAAATTAATTTTTTTGATTAAAATATTTATTAATAAAATATTCAAATTCCAATAAATTGTACATAAAATTAAAAGCCCCACCCCACCTCCCACAAAATACTTAATCCCACTAAAAATTCACTGAACAAATTTGTCTATTGCAAGTTGAATTATATCTAGGGTTTTCTGTCAGAACATAAAGACCCTAGATATATACAAGGAAACCAACTTCGTCAATTAAATTTTCCCAACTTTGAAATTATTTGGAACTTTCAAATGTGTTCTTTATACCCCAAATGCTAACATTTTAAACCTTATTTTATTTTATATTTATATTTTAAAATTTTAT
The DNA here is from genome assembly GCF_029603195.1 of Condylostylus longicornis. NCBI lineage: Eukaryota > Metazoa > Arthropoda > Insecta > Diptera > Dolichopodidae > Condylostylus > Condylostylus longicornis. The sequence continues at coordinate 332,194 of NW_026577971.1, read as the reverse complement.
AAATTTTAAGACATATATAAATGTAAATCTATATATACATACACACTTATAATTGAAATTGTGAATTTTTATTACAATATTTTGCGTTTTTCCCTTGTTTTTTTTTGAATTATGGTATTCTTTCAAAAAACACACTATATACACGCCTACAAAAATTTTTTTTTGCAAACAATTACGAAATTTTTATTGAATAAAATTTTTTTTTTTTTATTATATTATTTTATATTTTATTTAAAGAAATAATTCTAATTAAAATTAAAAAAATTGTTTTAAAAAAAAAAATTAATTTTTTACAGAGGATACCGTAACGCAAGACGAATACCATAGGTTTTTTGATAACGCTCTCGAATGTAATTTTCAATTTGATAAAAATTAATTAATTATGAAAAAAAAAATATTTCTATTTTTTTTCTCTGTTTCAAATTATTAAAATTATGTAATTTCTTATGTTTTGTGTTAAAATATTAAATTTTCATTTAAAATAAATTTAATTAGTAATTTTCAATTCATTTTTATTTTTTACACAATTTTTTAATGGAAAACCAAAATTTTTTTATGTTTTGTCACTTAGTTTAGATTTTAAATAATTTGTTACACTTGTAATAATTTTTCTTTTTTAATTTTATTCCGCACAAAATTTGAAACATTTTAAAATTCAAAATTTAATTATAAAATATAAAAATTCTTTCGAAGTTTCCCAAAAAATAATGATATTTTATCTTTCATAATATTTGACAATAAACAACAATTTTGACATAATATGTCAAAACATACACTGAAAAAAAATTTGTTAAGAAAATTGAAATTGAAAATTAAATAGAATTTTACCAAGCAAGGGTTTGTTCGGAATCATTATATAAAAGTTGTACGATTTTGTCAAAATTGTACATTGCATAAACATTGTATTATTTTACTGTAAATGAAAAATCTTGATGCTTTGTATTATTTCATTCCATTGCCTACTTTAATGAGAAAATTGTTTAATGCCAATTTAATTTAAAAATTTCTACTTACAATTGAAATAAATATATAAAAAAATATATGCGTCAAAAAAATTTTGGATACACAATTTGACAAATGTTTCAGTGTTAACAACATTACAGACACAATATCAAATAAATTCTGAACACAACACAATGTCAAATTTTTTTGTTGATGTTTCAGAAAATGATACAATGTGTTTGATGCGTTGTTGATGCAATTGCGAAAATACCCTTATTGTGAATTAAAATTAGAAAAAAATATTTTGAAATTTAAAAACATTCAAATTGGAATAATTACTGATTATTTTTTATTTTTGTAATTAAAAGTTTTATTCTTCACTTTAAAAATTATTTTATTTCAAAAAATTATAAATATTCTAAAACTACATGTAGAAATGTTTAAATTTAATTACAGAAAAAAAAACGCAAATTTAAATTTGAATTTTAAAATTGTACTAAAACTATTATAAATTCTTTTTTTTATTATCCAAAAAATTGTACTAAAATTTAATATAAATTGTAGTTTAAAATTTTGTGTATGTAGTTATAATTCACTTTTTTTTTTCATTGTACTTTGATATCAAAAAATAAATGTAAAAAAATCTATGTTTTTTTTTCTATTTTTTTTTATTTTAATATTTAATTGGAAATATTAACATTGTATATTTATTTAATTATTACAATTAATATTTTTAAATAAGAACTGTATTTATATTAGTGTAAAAATATTACAAAAAACTAACACTTAATTTTTTCACACACATTTTCTATTTTCATTAGTGTATTATTGTAAAAATTGAAAAATGTCATTTTTTTCATAAAATTCTTCTGTCAAATCTTCTGACATTTTGTACATATTATATGGTATACATTTTACATAACATGATATCGTAAATTTGGTTTTTAAAATTTTAAATTTAAAATGTTTGACACAACATTTATTCCAACTTATTTAATAATTCCTAAAAAAATATCAAAAAACAAAATTAAAAAACCAAATTAAATTTAAAACGGAAAGAATATGGAAAGTATATTATACTTTTATTTTACACAAATTTTACGATATTAAAACTTATTGTATGTAATAATAACATATTCCGAAATTCGGGCGAAAAATGATATTATATGTATTTTAAATTAAATTTCTCATTTGGAGATGAAGAAGTGCGGAAACCCTTTTTTTTTTGGTAAACATGTCAAAAATATTTTAATAAAAATCACTTCCAATTTAAAATTTTTTGTAAAATTAAAAAATTAGGCAAATGACGGCCAAAGGAGGAACAAGAAAATTTTTGTTTTTAATTTTCACCAAAAATTATAATTAGCGAAAAATTGAAAAAAAAGAAGAAGTTACTGTTAAAAGCAGTCCAACATTAAATGATTTAGAGTAATTTATCGTAAAAAAATATAAATTAAATATGTAGAACAATTTTGAACACAAACCAAATCAAGAAATTTTCATTTAAAATTTTCTGTGAACAGGCCTAATGAAATCGGAAGGCGCATATGTACAAACATACGCACATATTTAATTATTAACTGCTAACAAGAAAAATATCACTTAATAATAAAATAATTATTATATTGAATAATTTTTGTAAAAACAATGTAGAGAAAAAAATAATTTTATTAAATTACGTGTAACGCTTCATGGAAATTAACATTTTCACTTAAATTACTAACATTGGTAGTTCTGTAGCATTGTAGTTTATGATTTTTAGTAGTCAAAAAAATTCAAACTTTATACATGAAAAAATTAATAAATAAAAAATAAAATTCATTAATTTTTTTTTCTCTTTTCTAACATCATTTACCTTTCTTTTTTTTCCACATTTCTCTTAAATTGCATTTTCATTCGATTATTCATATGTAATTAAAAAAAAAAAAACAAAAACAAAATTTCAAAAATAACACCAAAAATAGCATATGATCTAGCGACACAATGTGAATCTCGGCGAGCTTCAATGCGTCGTCATACAATAGTTGGTTGCCAAAGTGTATGTCATAATGAAACACAATCAGTCCCACCATCACGGCCAGATTCAAGACAATCAAGCTGCCATCAACCAAATAATAAATATCCAAATCATATGTCATCATCAACAATAGGTGTTACTGGTACAAGTGGTACATTTGATCGATCAACCGGTCCATTAAAATATCATACCAAATCAAATCAATCTGGTGAACCAACACCAACAATTAGTACAACAAATCTATCAAATACAGAATCATTTACCAAAAATAATGATCATGATGAAACAAATTCACATTGGATGGATAAAACTACATCAGATCGTTTATCATTAACATTAGAAGAAATAGTACATATAAGATCAGTTATGACAAAGGCTGAATTAGAGGGTCTTCCCGTAGGTGTTAGAGTTAAAGAAGAAGTAGAAAAACGAAAAATATGTTTTCTATGTTTACGAACACGTTTTACAATATTTGTTTGGGGTATACAATGTAAATTGTGTCAAAGAACTGTTTGCTCAAAATGTTCATCAAAAATGCGTATACCAACTGAACATTTTCGTAATGTACCAGTTGTGTTATTATCACCATCATTAATTGGAAGTCCAGCTAGTTCAAGTGCTGCATCACCATGTCATCATAGTTCAATATCACATCCGAATAGTTCAATTGATGAAACATTTCCAAAAACATTAATGGAAAGATTAATGAGATCAGAATCTGATCGTAAAGTATGTATAAAATATAAAAAAAAAAAAATTTCAATATAATTTATAATTTAATTTATTATTGTTTTTTTTTTTTTAGGCACGCAATTCAGTTGGTAGTGCACCATCATCACCTAAAAACCAAAGATCAAATATGAGTACACCAGGTGTTGCTGCTGGTCATCATTCAAATGATTTAATGACCAAATCATCTGATTCTCATACACTTTTAAGTAATGGCTATAATAAAGAAAATAATAGTACAACATTAATAAATGGTGGTATTGCTGCCAATCGTCAAGTAGCTGGTATTATGTCAAGAAGTATGGAAGGTCCTAGAAGTTTACCAATGCAAAGTCCGGGCAGAGCACATTCAAATTGTAGTACCCTTGATAGAAAGTAAGTTAATTATCTATAATATAATTAAATTTCATGACGTGAAAACTACTTTTCTTCAAATTTAAATTGATTTCACATGCTTCGAATGGTTAAATTTTCATAATATTTTTGAATATTACCCATGTAAACTTGTCGGACAGGTTCTAAAATTAAAATTATGCTAATAAAAAAAATATATTCTAATATAATTTATTTTTTTATATATTTTAGGAATCGTTTTGCTCGTGCACTTACATTATCATCATCTGCATCACATGGTGCTGTAGATTTAAAAGAGAATTTACGTGGAGAAATGATGTCTGTTTGTAATGATTGCCGTGACTTAGTATTAGAAATCATAAGATCAACAAGACAAACAAGATCATCAGCACGTAATCAAGCATTAAAAAACCTAACACTTGATATATCACCTGTTTACAAATAAAAAAAAAAAAAAACCAAAATGGTTGCAAGTACAACTATTCCAAAATTAAATATTATTAAGTATATTATAAAAAAAACAAAAACACATTTAAAATAACAAGCGACAAACACTTCAAAAAAAAAAATACTAAATTAAAATTTACTAAAACCATAACAAATTTGAAAAATATTGAAAAAAAAGACAGAATTTTTTAAAAATATTGTATAAAATTTAACAAAAACAAAGAATGTTATCGTTCAATAATAGTAGATATATATATTATAACAAAACATACATATAAATTTAATAAAAATATTTATTATTATAAATTCATTTTTTCTGTAAATTATAAAATAATATTTGACTTCCGATAAAATTAAATAATAAAACAAACAAAAAAATGCATGTGTATATGTAAATTTCCAAAAAAAAAAAAAAAAAAAACAAAAAAAAAGTATTCAAATATAATTCTATAATAAGAAATTAATTATATAAATGTATTGTAATTAATGTATATTATTATAATATTATTATATTTCAAATTAAATAAATTATTAAAATTAATATTTACTATTTGTTTACAAATATTTCTTTTTTAAAATTTTTCTGCTTAACACAATATTGATGATGATTATAAAAGAGATTTATTATAATATTTTTATATTGTAATATTATTGTAATTATTTCTAATTTAATTTAAATTTTTAATTGATTTCATGTAATTATTATTTTAAAAGAATTCAAAAATTATTGGGACAAATTTGCTTATCATCTTTAATTCAATCTTAATTATAAAATTATTAATACCCTTATTATGATCGGCGAAGCGAATGGCTAGGCAAGTCGAATGGACTAGGCGAATCGAATGGAATGTATAAAATTATGATCGGCTTTCATTCGCCAGATCAAAAATGTTACTACCGCAAGACATCAGAAAACCTACCGATAATAATAAGGTTAACATAACATATATGTACATTGTTTTTACTTGTTTGCTAAAATATTTGAATTTTCCTGCCCCTTTAGCAATTAAGTGATTGCTATTTATAAATTTATTTAAATGCTCGAATTGCAATAAACATTTAATATTTTTTACAATACTTTACATTATTCAATATTTACAATATTACTATTACAATATTTTTTACAATATTCAATCACTATAAATGCTATAATATCTAATAAAAAAATACTTATGTATTATTTTGATTTTTGGTTTCATTCGAAAAGCTTGTCACGTATTCGCCAAAAATTTCATTCACTTCGCCAATCATAATAAAGGTCTTAATTTACTTAATTATAAAATGATAAAAAAATATTAATTAATTTTTTTCAAAATTATATTTTTTTTTATTTATTTAGTTATTATGTTTATTAAAAATGAAAATTTTTTGTTTTACTATTAAATAATCAGCCCTACCGTGAATTTGATTCGTAGTTTCGAAATTCGGAAAATTACAAATTTCATATTTTCAATTCCGAATTATTAAAATTCTAATACGAATATTCGAATTACACATTAATCATAAATTACCTTAGTAAGAATTTCTTTACTACGAAAGAAATAATCACACGTAACATGCAATTTAAAGAGTTTGGTTGTTTTAAATTTCAAAGTTTTGAATTCTTTTTTTTTTTTAAATTTGAGGTTTTCCAACACAGCTACCATGAAATAACAGCTACACTTTTCAAAAACACTTCGAAACTAAAATACTGATTTTAATACTCTGAAAAATTTGTTGCCATTCCTGATTCGTAGTTTCTGTGAAAGAAATTTGTGATAATTTTAAAGTTTACGTTGTAGCTAAGTTCGCAATTTGTAGAATTTTACGAGAGTAATTCATGATAGGGCTGGATATCATTTAATTTTTTTAATTTAAATCAGTATTAAATTCTTAAAACGTGAAATATTTTATTTAAAAAATTTAATTACAATACAATATAATCTCTTTTTATGTCCCATCAAAAATGTCTTAATTTAATTATATTATTTTAATTTAATTGTGTGTCAATAATTTAATTTTTTATTTTTATTAAATTGCAATGTTTTTTTTTTAATTTTTATCTTATTTTTCGGGTTGTACTACATTTATATTAAATAATTTTTATTTTAAGAATTTTTTTTTTTTTTTCAAATTTTATATTTTATTATTTTCATGAAAATTCATTTAAAAAAAATTATTCAAATTATATTTGCGCATATTCTCGTTGTGTCACAGTGTCGCAGTGCTCATGTAATTAATTGTAATTTAAAAATAAATAAAATTAAAATAAATAAATTAAAGTTCAGAAATGCTATTTAGATTGGAATAAAATTCTGAATTTCTGAATTTATTTTAAACTATATATTTTTTTTAAGAAATTTAATTTTCGGCTATTTCTTTCAATTATTTTAATTATTTTATTATTAATTCTGAAATTGAATATATATATTTTTATGGAATAAGAGAAACATATTTAAAATAATTTTTAAAATTTTTTATTCAAAATTTATAATATAAATTAATTTAAAAATCCTGTATTTTTATCAATAAAATTTTAATTTTTTTTAAAGATATAATTAGTATATTATATTTTACTATATTCACCAATTTTCTGTTAATTGTATTACTTGACGGTGATTGGTTGTTATTTAAAAAATTATGTAATTTTCTGAATTAAAATTAATTTCAAAATTCGAAATTCTAAATCGAATACTAAAAAATAAAATTCTTTTCAATAATATTCAATCACTTCAAGTAATACAACTAATAGAGGAATATGGGTGATTAATTTCAATTAATTTTATGATTAAATCTAATTAACTCATTGAAATTACGAGACGTATATTTGGCTTAAAATACGAGACGTATATTATTTGGCTACTTAAATGTTATTTTAAATTATTTTTCTACTAACATTTCAATTATTAAAATAATGGCATAAAATTTTGTCAAAATTTATTTTCGTATTAATTAAATAATCGTTTCTCTTATTCTTAACTATATTATTTCAATAATAATTCTAAAATATTATTTAAATTACAATCAAAAGTATAGGCTTTTTCGGTATTATATGACGCACTGCATTATCAGAACTAAAATAGCTTCATTGCAATATTTGAAATTTAACAAAATTTGACGCTATCACTTTTGGTGTAGCTTGTGCAAGTATGTCAGAATTAAAGTCATCTGTTCGTTTAATTAATCAATTTCAAATTACGAATTAAAAAAGAAATGAAATAAAATTTGAATAAAATTCCAAATTAACTTAATAATTTAAAAAAATTTTAATTAGTAAATCTTTAATATCCGACATTTTAATGTTAAAAATCACTTTTGTAATGAAATTTAAATTTTGAACTGCTCATATATGCTAAAGTTTTTTTTTTTTTAAATTTTACTTGCAATATGCAATAAAAATTACTTGCAAATTTTACTTACATGCTGCAAAACAATTACTCCAAAATCGAATACTACAAATTTGTAGTTTTTCAATACAAAAAAAAAAAATACTGCATGTCAAATCTAAATTAAGAACTGAAATACTGAAAAAGCCCTATATTAGACACAATTCTAATAATTTTAATTATAGTAATTAAAATATTTCAAAAATAAAATTTATATTTTTTATATTTTAAAAACTAAATTTTTCTGTCTATATAGAGAATTTAATATTTTATTTTATTTTATTTTATTTTCTTAATATTTCATTTAAATTTTTTTTTTCTTATAATAAATATAAATAATTTATGTGTAGTATGGAAAAATATTATTAAAAATAATTTTATTATTTTGTTCGATACAAAATTTATGCTTTACAAATAAAATTTATTTTTTTTTTTTTGTGAAATATTTGAATTAAAATTAAAAATAATATTATTTTGTTTATTTTTTTTTTAATTAAATAATTTAATATGTAGAATTTAGATTATTTTTTTTCTTTTAATTTTTTATTATTTATTTGTTTTGTTACGTTACACTTGAATTAAACAAAAAAAAGAAATGAAAATTTAAATATTTATATTAATTTTTTTATTATTTTTTTTTTCTTTACTGTAAATTATTATTTAAAATGTATAAAATTTTCAATTAAAAAATTAACAATTATTGCATTTAGATTATAAAATTAAATAACTTTATATACATATATATATATATATAATTAATTGTAATATATTTATAAGTTAAATTTAAGCATATAACAAACAAAATTAATATTGTAAAAACAAAATCAACAAAACATAATTATTATTATTAATGTTATCAGAGAGAATTTTGATTTATTTCCAAAAAACATGAAAAAAAAAATTTAAAAAAAAAACACACGTATACATGTATGTACAAATATAAAACTATATAAAAATATTTTTTAGTTGTTTTAAAATTAACTTAACTATTTTTGTAAAAAAAAAAAACAAAAAAAAAAAAACAAGAAAAAAACAATTTTACAAATAATTTTTTTTTTTTCTTTTTTTCAATTTGATTATTTTGATGTAGAATTATTTTTTATTTAAAACAAAAAAAAAAATATAATTATTTGTATTTAAATAAACTTTTAGGTTATATTAAAAACTAACTATACAAAATATTATATAAAATGTAAAAACAAAAAAAAAAAATGTTAAGAATAAAACAAAATTTAAAAATTCAATTGTAAAAACTTAAAAAAACAAAAAAAAAAACACAAAAAAAAGAAATTCAAATAAAAAACTATTTAAATTTAATAATAAAAAAGAAAAAATCAAAAGTATATTTCAAAATTAAATCGTCGATTTTTAATTTAAAATTTATTTTCAATTACAAAAATTTCAATGATTGTTTCAATTCAAACGTATTAGAATTCCGATGCTATATTTTCGATATAGTTTTCATTCATCAACTTGTGATAATTAACGTCGTTTTCCCGGTTTTATTGAATCGAATTTCTTACAAGGGAGAATCCCAGTATTTTAAGGTCAATCGAGTTTTATCAATTTTCTACGCCATAATAGGGACTATAGGGTGTGGAATGCATAAGCCGATAACGCGTATGTTTTGCAAAATAATCTTGTATTCGTCTGATTTTTATACGAATATAAATAAGAGGGTGCTTAAAGCAAGATTATATGGTAGCAGTTATTATTTTCTATTTGTTATTATTTTTTTTAGTTTGTTTTTAAGTAGCGTTTTGTCTCAAAAAAAAAAAAAATAGTACGAAGAGCTTTAATCGTATTAATTTGGTTTTACCATCAACCCTCAAAAAAAATAAAGATTTTTGTATATTTTTGCTGTAAACAAGAAAATATGAGACAAAAAAATATTGTACGCGCTGAAAATTTTTAATTTTTGAAGAAAATGTACGCATTTTTAACAACTTATTTTTAAAAACGAAAAATGTTTTCATTCAGAATTATAATTAAAATTTTGAATTGATGTTTTTGACATGTGATTTAAAAAAACGCTAAATTTTATTTTTCTATACTTATAAAAAAAAAAATTTAAATAAAAATAGAAAGAATTAAAAATTTCCGAACAAAAAATTCAATCGAAATGTCATTTTGTCAAAAATTCGTTCACACTATCACTACTAGATTTACATACGTAAAAAGCGATATGCAGTGTTCGCATTACTGATACAGTGTGACAACGCGATTCATACGATATTATTCAGAAAACTTATTTAAATCAGTAGGTTGCATAATATTTTGACGTTTCGCACAAATATCGTTGTCGCAGTGTCGCGGTATCGCAGTAATGTGAACTGCCTTTTATTTAAAACGCAACGTGCGAAAGTCGTCCCTCCAGAAATTGTGACATTTTTGAAAATCTGTGATTTATTTAAAATTTATTTCAAATCAAATTTCGTTTTTTAAATTTTAAATAAAAAAAAAACAATATTGGAACAAAATTTTGGAATAAATTAAAAAATAGAATAAATAATAAGAGTACATGTATTGCAAACAGATGGAGCAGAGTAATTGCCAAAAAACTGACGTAGAAGGGAAGCAATACAAAACGTTTAACAAAATAGAAATGTCAGTATAAAAACTTTTCGTCAGAAACTCTAATTTGAAAGTAGTATTTTTACTCCAAAATTGCATTCATTCTCTTTTAAATGGGTAACTAATGTTATTGCTGTAGCTTTTATCGACCGAAAAATTGGAAGTTCTTTTTGAAGCATAAAAAAATTCTTTCATTTAACGGGATAAATATATTTCCTAATCATTATGATTTTAAATTGGTATCCAGCCCTGATTACTTGTTGCTAGCTTAATTTTGTCATCCTGTGTCAAAATTAGAAACAACGTGACAAAAATTGTAGAAATAATTAGTAATTGTAGAAATAATTTTTTAACTTGTCAAATTAAGTACAAAGTTTTGCCGGCTTGTCTTAATTTGAAATTTATTATTTTATCAAGCCTATTTGATTTTTTAAACATATTAAGAAAAAAGTAAGCTATAAAATTTTTAATATATTAAATATGTCTACCTAAGTAAGAAAAAAGTGAAATGTTTTCCTGCACAAAACCGCGTGCTTAATTCCCGAATGTATACACAATTACGTTAGTGAACTTAACCTTGCCAATTTGTTAAATTTTCAGATATAAGGATGAGTGATACTGAATCAAAATCAAATGATGAAGCTCCATTGAACGAAAAATCTGAAAATGGAAATTCAACAGAGAATAATGAAGATAACACAGAGAAAACAAAAGATAATTCTACAGAAGGCAAAGAAAGTATCAATAATGACAAATCTGAAGTTACTTCTAAATTAGAAGCGGACATAATTCGGCAAATAGAGTATTACTTTGGTGATGCTAATTTACAACGTGATAAATTTTTATTGGAACAAATTAGTAAAACTGAAGAAGGATGGGTGCCATTTTCAGTTCTATTAACATTTAAACGATTAGCAAGTTTATCAACGGATGTCGAGGAAATTGTTAATGCTATTATGAAGTCAGATGAAGGTTTATTAGAAGTAAGCGACGACAAAACAAAAGTAAGAAGGCATCCGGAACGACCCATTCCTGAGTATAATGAAGAAAGAAGGAAAGAAATACATTCAAGAACTGCTTATGTTAAAGGATTCCCGTTAGATTCAGAAATGTCGGATTTAATAGATTATTTTAATCCATACGAAAAAGTAGTCAACATTACTATGCGAAAATATTTGGACAAACCAACAAAAAGTTATAAATTTAAAGGAAGTGTTTTTGTTACCTTTGCCAAAAAAGAACAGTGCGAAGAATTTATAAACAAAGAAAAGGTTCTAAAAAATCATTTTTTGGAGAAAAAAGAAATTACCTACTAAAATTTTATTAAATTTCAGGTTCAATTTAATGAACGTGATCTGATCCGTAAATGGCAAGAAAAATATGTGGAAGAGAAACGTGAGGAAATTAAATCGAAAAAGTTGAAAAAAGGAAACAAGAAAGAAGAAGATGAAAATAAAATTCAACTTCCAAAAGGGGCACTTATTCATTTTGATGGTGTAACAGATGAAACATTAAAGCGAGAAAAAATTAAAGAAAATTTAGAGGAACTTGGCGCTCAAATTGCATTTATTGAATACAATAAAGGAGATAAGAGCGGTTATATTCGTTTGGCTGTAGAAGATAGTGCCAAATTAATCCTTGATAAAATTGAAAATAACAAACTTAAACTAAAAGGCACAGAAGTTGAACTAACTTTAAAACTGGTCGAAGGCGATGAAGAAAAAGAAATTTTGAAAAAAGCTGTTGAATCTATGCAAAGTCGAAGAAACAATACCAGACAACATTCAAAAGGTGGTTTTAACAAAGGAGGTGGACATAATCGTAAACGAAAGCAAAATAGACGCGATAATCAAACAGATGACATTGAAGGTGATGATGGTGAACCGCCTGCAAAACAAGAAAAAGAAGTAAACTAAAATATTTTCACACATTACTTCAAATACTTGAACGTATGTACCTATCCAAATTAGGTACAAAATATTTTTAACTTTATAATATTTGAAACTAAATGTTAATTTTAAGTGAATTTTACCTTTAATTTCTCAATCTATTGATTAGAGCAACTTCAATAAAAATTTTTTGAAGAGAATAAATTTGTATATTCATTATTTGACGTCTGACGCCAGTAAAAAGGAGTAGGTGCTCACAATTTATTAAATTTATTCAGGATTTGTTTGTTATAAATAATGACCATATGCTAAAAAGTTTGCGTTGTCTTCATCTGAAAGAAGTAGAAGTTAAATTAAAAAATGCATTTGCATTTTGCGACAAGCATGCCGCAACATATTAAATTAGGCATGAATTTTCAACTTAAGCGTTATTATTAACAATTATTTTTATTTCTTGTGAATTTCAAAAATATACATTGTGAATTTTTCTATACTCACAATTCTGTATACTCACCCCTAATTCGTTGTCAAATTATATGTATGCATTTTTGAAATATTTAATATTGTTATAATACTATCAAACACATTTTATTCTGTCAAACTACATGTGTTGTGTACTGACTACTGATAATGATAAATAAAAACAACACGTTTTTTAGTTCAGGAATAAACAACATGGAAAACTGTATAGAAAGTAAAGCAGGAAAATTATTATTACCGTCTCCGGTATTTTTATCCAAAAAGATACCATCCCCAAATTTTTCAAAATTTGAAAATAATCCCCCGGTAAAGGAAAATAAATTTTCACCGACAATTCCTACTAAATATTTGGAGAAATATAAGTGTCACATCGAGAAATACAATCAAAAATTCAAAGAAAAATACAATGTGAGGACTACAAAATAATTTAGAATCTATTAAAATTTCATTTGGTTTTATTTTTAGAATGGGATCAAGAAGGATTTCAGTAAAAAGAATTTGTGTAAATATTGTGATACGTCATTTTGTAATCTAGAATTATTCAATAAACACAAAAAAGATTATGAAAATTGTTCTGTAAATGGGTGCTGTTTTAAAGGTTGTTCTAATTCAATAGCAAAACATGTTGAAGAGCTGCATACTACTGGTCTATACGACAAAATCAAAAATCTTAACACTCCAGAAGAAATAGCCAAATGGAGAGAAGACAGACGAAAGCGTTACCCAACAATAGCAAATGTTCTGTTAAGACAGAAAGCACAAGAAGAGCGAAGAAAAAGAGGAGAAGTCTTGGAAAATAATAAGTCAAGGTTTGGTTCAAAAAATGATAGGAGAAAGATGAATAGGTTAGTATACACTGGTAGATATGAATTAAAAAACTCGCCAACTTATCCACAAATAATAAAATTAAAAAAAAAATTTTAACAACACTTTTAACTAAATATTACAGTGGGGTGAGAAATAATCTTAAAAGGGAAAACAATTCCGCTGGATTTAATCAACCCAAATTCAAAAGAACAAAAATTACAGAAAAAGAGGAGCCAACGAATCAAAGAGAAAACCATGCCGTTGGTTCTAATCAACAAAAAAGCAAAAAAATAAAAGTTACAGAAAAAGAGGATTCCTCGAAAAATAACGCAAATCACAGGGGTGATAATAAAACATGCAATGAAGCTAATGATGCTCCTGAAATAAGTATTACATCTGATGAAGATGAGCCAGTAATTAGTTCTCTACCACCATTTAAAGGTACATCGAGTATTTCAAATTATAAAAAAGTAGGGACCAGCAAAAAAATTCAAACTAATGCTTTATCCGGATTGTTAGGAATGTATGGTGAATCCTCTGATTCGGAACACATTTCTTCTGAATCCGAATCTGACAATGAAACGAATAAATGTTTGGAAAAAACGTGCACTTATAATACCTTAACGTGCTCCAGTAAAACGGACAATGTCGAAGAAGATGTAAGAGAAAACGTAAAAGAAATATTTCCAATTAACAATTCGATTGTAAAGTCTAAAAACAATTTTTGTAATTTGAATAACAAAATAGAAAAAACTCCTGCTACTGAAATTGAAAAAATTTTAGAGCATAATTCTCATGAACAAATTAGTGAAAATAATATTTTTCCTAACCAATGTTTTTCCGAAAACGGTTCAAACCTTCCAAAAGAGGAGCTACCTGATAGTTCCAAAGTTATGCTCAATCCCGAAGAAGATGATGATGCTCCAGAGGAACAGCCGATATTAAGAACGGAAATTTCAGAGTTAAAAGCATTAGAAATACGTACAAATAAAGTAACGGTTAACAATTTTCAAGATGCTAGTGAAAAGAAACCAAATGAAAATCGATCACAAAAATCAAAACTTCAAAGTAAAGTTCGACAAGTTGGACATTTGTTAGATTATTCTAAATTATATAAAGCTAACCAAAATACATTGTTAGAGAAATTGCTCGAGCCGCACATTAGACATGAAAGAAACGTATTGCTTCAATGTGTTAGATATGTTGTTGAAAATAAGTTCTTTGGGATTGGACAACAGTCTGAAAAATAAAATAATTGTACAAATTAAAATTATTCTTTTTATTTTCACATACATAATATTTAAATAAATCATCCATTAAACTAATTTTTATGTTGTGTATTATTTATTGTTGTTGATTAAAAAATTCACCAGGTCGCTGTTGTTGTCTAGCAGCCGCATGTTGCGTGTATTTTGCTTTACAATCTTCTAATTCACGTACTTTTGATCTTGCATGATGTATCCTATGCCATGCCATTTGTAGAACTTTAGTTGAAGCATAACCAGACCCCTCATGAGGCTGACCAGTTGATACTTGTGTTAAATAATTAATTTGTTCGCTTAGCTTACTTTCCACCGATTGTAATGATTTAATAAACAATTGTGTATGGTTTTCCGCAGCTTTCAAAGATGATTTTTCTTTACCAAGCTCTTGTAAAGCTTGTCCTAAAATATTTTAATTTCATAAAAATGATTTTTTAATAAACATGATGACAAAATGATTTTTTTAATAATTTCATAAAAATGATTTTTATAATTATTTAATAAACAAATACCTGCACTTTGTAAACAAAGAATGATATCCTTTTCAATAGCATCAAGAGCGTTTATTTTATCTAAAGGGTTATGAGTCATATTTCTTTTTTCTAAATATACAAATTTTTGTAATTTAAATTTGTAATTAAAATTTTTGTAATCTTAAAATCACAAAATTATAAACAACAGTACAAATTGCAAGTTTTCCAAACCATCAACATTATGAAATTTTGAAGTAAGAAATTTGACACACTCACAAAAATTTTTGCTTTTCAGCACTTTATAAACATAATGTCAATAAGCTTCTTCTATGTGTCATTATGAATTTGAAAGATATTTGCCTCTTCGAGAAAATTTCGATTCCGAGGTTTATTTTTACTTTTTCTGGAACTAGAAATAGCTAATTTCTAATCAGACTTATTATCAGATTTTTTAAAAGTAAAATGCCGACAATAAAGTTTTTGCGTAAGTTTTGAGCAGCGATCACCCGCTTTTTCTTTTGATTACAATTTTTATATCAAATTCCTAAATTTTGACGTAACATCTGAAATAATTTGAGTTTGGTATGTAAGAGGTACATTTCTTCTACGATTTAGGACGTAATCGTGTCGTTTTTCTAAAATGTAAACAAAATTTATTCACTTTGTTTTTGAAAGTGTTCAGTCGATAATTTGAGAAAAAATGCAAAAATCCAATTAAAAAAATGAGTAATCTTACTGGAACATAAAATATCTATTAGAAAAACGGATAATTCTGAACTGAAAGTGAATAAAAAGTGAGTAAAAAAACGAGATACACGATTAAGAAGTTTATCTCAGATTTTGTCGTATTCACTTTGCAGTCTTAACTCGTTCTGAAAAAACTGGGCGCTAAATAAAATGATGTAAAATGTAAAAAAATTATGGACGTTCGTATAAAATTAAGAAAATAACGTTTAACGCAACGCTTAGAATGAAACGTCGAGTTCGGTGCGGTATAGCGTCGAAAGTTTATATTAATAATTTTTACAAAATAAGAGTTGCTTCTAATAATAAAGAATTTAATGTACATAATATGTTAATATATAACGTAATTAAAATTAAATGACATAAAAAATATCATTTCATTTGGAACACATAAAATCTACTCTCTTGTACTCTAAACAAAAAAATTTTAATTTCGAAAAATATTGACAGCAATCATTTAATATTTAATGTCATTTTTTTTTACCATTATAATTTTATTGTTGTTGTTTTTTTTTTTTTAATATAATGATAAAACGTCAAAAATCTAAAGATAAAACTGGTCTAAAATATTGACCATTAATTTGGTCTTATTGAAAAGTCCTAATTTTTGTTTTTTTAGTGTTTTTGACATTTTTGACATTGAAGCATGTACTTCGGGTGTTAGTAGGAGAGACTGCGTTATATATTAGTATAATATTTTATATGGAGAGTTGAGTATACACTGTTTTTTTTTGTTAAAAATATTTAAAAAAAAAGGAGAAAAATATCAATAGAATAAAAACCAAGTTTTTATATTTAAAAGTTATATTATATTCAAGGAAGCCTATTAAATTGGTAAGTAATTAATTAATAAATCGGAAATATTTTAAAGAATTTTATATTTTCGACTTGACTTTCAAACTGACTTAATGTACCATCCTACCTACCAACAAAATAAGTAATAGAAAATCGAAGTGAATGGTGCTTTTTTTTTATATATACAATATATATTTTGTATATATACACATTATAATTTAACATTAGTTATAAAATAAAGCTATAGAAACTAATATTTCACATTTCGTGCGTTAAAGGACGAATAAATAAGATTTTAATTGGAAAGAGCGGTTTAAAATTTTTTTACGATTATATACATTGTACATACATACATATGTATAACTTAGTGTCATAATGCAACAATAAAAGCTAATATAAATTCTATAATATGTGCGTAACATTAAAATAACACAATGTTTGAATTTAACCGTAAACACTGAAATATACAACAAAAAAAAAAAAAAAAAACGGAATAAATTATTTTATTTAAATGGATGAGAAAAATGATTTTGAGATATTGGAAAATTAAATTTTAAATTGAATGATGAAATTATGCATTCGTATGTACATACATGTGTATACTTTGTATTTTTGTACATATATTTTTGATAAGTATTTTACGGTACCTAATTGGTTAAAATCATAATGTATGTAAGTGTTTCCAAAATAAGTAACTACAATATCGTAAAAGTTTACTGAATCGTAATTTGAAATCTCAATTTTTTTTTTATTTTTTTTTTCATCTCTTATAGGGATGGAAGAGAAATTAGTTGCATTGTTAACAATTGTAAAAAACAAGAAAAGAAAATTTTCAATTAGTTTTTCCAATTAAAAAAAAAAAAAAAATTGAAAATTTCATTTGCAGTTGTGTACGTGCGCTAAGAAACAAGAATTTTTCCTAAATGGTCTTGCCAGCTTCATTCATTAAAATGTGTATATATACATATAATAATATAAGAAAGAAAAAAGTATAAAAAAAATGCAAAATATAATATCCCGTAATAGCTTAATAACAACTACCTATATACCAAAATACTATTATATAAACCGCATGTTACATTTTATAATATATTTAGATAGTACTATGACTGTACACCAGATCAGTATATAACATTTTTAACGCAACATACAAATTTTATACACATAATTGTACTTTCAACTACCTATCCACATTTTTTTTTTTTGTTTTCTGTGATAAATTTTAAACATCACAAAATATTTGAAAGAAAAACGTACAAAAAAAAAAAATAGTAAAACATAACTAAAAAAAAAAAATTTTTTGACGTTTTCTCTACACATACATATGACATTGACATTTTGTTTTCGAAAATTTTCGAGTTGACTGCTTGCTTGCTGTGAAGTATGTATTAAGAAAAATTTCCGAAGTAGAAAATTTTTATGGAAAGAAAAAAAGATATTTTTTTTTGTCGTTTTAATAAAAAAAATGTTTAATCTTTTTTTTTTAGTTTTAAAAAGGATTTCGGCTCGTTTGTTGCTTATATTGTATTAAATTAATTAGGAAATTTTGTTTTTTTTTTTTTCGAAACAAAATGTACTTGTAATTTAAAATATGTATATACATTACATGTATGTATATATATAGTAATTGTGTTTTAGTGTTTAAAATACCAGTGCCTTTAGTATATATGTATGTATAAAAAAAAAAAATAATGAAATTTTCATTTCATCTAAAGTAATTTTTTTGTTTTCTTAAATTTTAATGAAAAAATAATAATTCTATCAAAGAAAGGAATAAACAAAATATCTAAAAATAATTTCCGATGTCGTAAAATAAAAGAAGAAAAAAAAAAGAGCATTTTTTCGATCATTAGTGATTTCACAGGAAAATTATATATATATATATGAATATGTATATAATATATGCACATACCTAGTAAATGAATGTACATATACATATACATACTAGAATTTATAATAAAAGAAAAAAAATTTATTAGTATTTTGTATTCAAAATCAGAAGTTATTATAAATTGTATCGAAGAAAATATTTCATATTTTGCGAAAGAAAAAAAAGAAAAATAAAAAATAAAATAAAAATTTTTACCTTGTAGTGTTTTTAAAAAAAAAAATTTAAAAAAAAATTTTTTTTTTTTGTTCTTTTTCGTATGATGCGTATTTTCCATTAATAACGTAAAAAAAAAAAAATACAAAATAAAAAGCAAGAAAATAAAAAGTGTGATATAACCAAAATATTATACGAAATAGTAAAATGAAAATAATAGAATTTTAGTGAAACACAAGAAAAAAAAAAAAAAAATAAAGCAAAAAAAAAAAAGAAGAGAAAAATAAAATAAAAACAATAAGATTTACTGCTCTTTCTTATAACTCAATCAGTTTTACGAAAAATTCGGGCGGGATAAGGAATCAAATTAATCCCGTGGTCGCATCTCGCATTAAACAATATTAACAAATAAAATAAAAGAAATTTTCATTTTGGATTAATTACCTACTTAATTACTTCTTTTCAAAAGCGCCCTCTATTTACCATCTAATCTAAACGAAAAAATACAAATTTTGTTTTTTTTTTTTTTTAAAATAAAAATATCAAAAATTAAAAGCGCACATCAAATTATACGGTATGTTTAAAAAAAAATAATTTTTTTTTTATCTGTTTTTATATTTATTTTTGTTTTGTAACTTAATTATAAATTTAATTTATATACTTTGTATTTGTACATATAAAAAAAATTTTTTTTTTTTAGATATTTTGTATTTGGCTTTATATATCTACTTACATGCAACATACATACATAACTGAAAATATTTTTAATTAGAATTTTGGTTAAATAATTGCTGATGTAATCAATAATTTCATGATAGAAAAATTAGTTTTTTTTGTTTTTTGTTCATTTCACATATAATAATAATTTTAATAGTGGCTTTAAATATATAAAAAAAATTTTTAATTGCAAAAATAATATAATATTGTAAGTAATATCTAGCAATTCAAATATATATGTACAGGAAAAGCTAAAGTGAATAAGATTTATATAAAATGTACGTATTCCTAGTAGGATATTGAGGGGTACCTATATAAATTATACATATAAATATAACTACCTATATTTTATATACATTCATTAAATATTAGTAATGTATGTAAAGAATATAAATTATAGTAGATCTGTTAATAGTAGGTCGAGAAATACTCTTAATTTTTTTTTTTTTTTTTGGAATAAGGTGTAGGTACCTACTTTATTGTGTTGTATACAAAGAGTATAAAATCAGAGAAATACTATGATGTATAACTTTTTTTTTATTTTATTTCGTGTCTTAATATTCTTCTAGTAGTTAATCATCTACTAAATGAGCAGGCAGATAGATACCTACCTAATTACTCGACAAATTTTGTAAATATCGAAAGTTGTTGATAAAAAGTTGGCAAGACAAGGAAATGAAATTTGTAGCTTATTTGTTAAATCTGTTATATTTACCTGTTATCAGTAATCTGTTATAAGTACCTACCTACTTATTTTTACAAATTATGTAGGTATAAGTAGTACCCTATAAAATATACTTACTCATGCAAATTTTAATTTTTACGAAAATATAAACTAAGGTCTAACAAGAAAAAAGTTTGAATTTAAGTGTCTTGAATTCATTTTCTAAGTCAAACTATAGAATAATATCTTTAATACAATGTAGGTTTTATACTAAATAATATTATTACACAAAAATTTTTTTGCTTTAAAAAATTATGCAAAATCATTGTGTAAATTGTTGTAAAACCTAATTATCTTCTGTTTTACAATTTTGATTTTTTAAACAAAATTTATACATATTCGTGCCTACCATTTACTTACCAAAATTATTTTTATACACATATTTATTTATTTAATATGTAACAAGTTGTATAGAACTTGTTATACTACAAGAATATTTAATACGATATTTGTGAATATTTTGTACATATGCAAATAATTCTTTCATAAAAAGCGATTAACATAATTAAATTAGTTTTGTGAGTTTGAAATTAATTTTTTGTTATTTGTTCTTGTTACAATAATTTATTCAATGGTTATCATTTTCATATATTCAATCGCAATCCGAATGAAATTCCATAATTCAAATTTCCATATCAAAGAAAAAAAGACATTATTAATTTCATAAAAATTAAAAAAAGAAATCCATGCGCTCCTCATTCTTATTTTACTCATTTAATTTTTTTTTTCTTATTTTCAATTAGTAAATAACGTATAATCAAATTCACGTTTTAATTCAAGCCCACCACTCTTTTACTATTTAAAAAAAAAAATAAAGCTAGCCTTGCTATACAAATATTCTCATTTTTCTTTTTCAGTTTTCTTCAACTCACCTGTTTTATTGAAATATTATTAAAGTATTTTTGAGGATAAGAAAAAAAAAAAACGGAAATTCTCCCACCGTACATCTCTAAATTTTATTAAAAAGTACCAAAAGTATTAAAGTAACAAGAAGAAGAGGAAAAAGGAAGAAGAAGGAAAAAACGATATTTACTTTTTTTTTTTTTTAAATCATATAACCGGACTTATTTACTTTGTTATTGTTTTAAAGAACATTTGTCCCGGTGAGTTGTGTTCTAAAGTGGTATTCACTTACATTACAAAACAATTAAAGAAATTAAACCCGAAATCAGTCAAACACTTGATTACAAAACTGTTATAATCTTATAATTTAAATTATTTCATTAAAATTTAAATGCATTTTAATTTTAATGAATTTTTGCCCAAAAATATTTTTCAATTTTAATTAATTTTCAAATGCAAGGCAGCTTTTAATATCAAATTTTTCGGAAGAAAATTTTGAACAGATTTAGCTCTTTTTATTTTTCCAATTTAAAATTTTATTAAATAAGCGATTAATTTAATTAAGTTAAGGGAAAATGATATGGTAATAATTGAAGAATTAGTAAGTAGATCTATAAATTTGAATTAAAAATGCTTAAAAAAATATAAGCTAAAATCATATTTTGAAATTTTAATATAGAAATTTCGAACACTTTCAAATTTGTAATTGACTTAATGCCATAGAAAAAACTAGATTTACTTACATGAAACAAATGAAAAATTTGAAAATTTTTATTAAAAAAATTTATATTATAATTTCATGTGTTCCTTAATTTTGGCCTTAGGATGAAACTTTGTTATTTTCTTATGTATCACTTGTTTTTGAAATCAGTTCTCTCTCTATTGTGCCACACTTTCTGCCCTTAATAAAAATAATATTTTTATCATTTGGAAAGAAACTGGTTTATGAATATTTTAATGACAACAACCATATACTAAACATTTTTCTAATATTTTTCTATTAAGTAAAATACCAACATTGTTATTTATAAAGTGAGAAAGAAAAAATTACAAAAAGATGATAAAAATTGAGGTGATTTCAAAGTTAAAATGAATTTTTTTTAACTAACATAAAATAATTTTAAAGTACAATCTTAGCTAACGTTATTTATTACATATATATATATATTAAGTATGTATGTAATTCTATAAATATTCTTAGAAGTATATAAATAACTCAAATATTTATTTTGTATTATAATGATTTAAGAAAGTTTACGTATTAAGTTTATTATTGTTTTTATTTTATGTTCAGCTATCTCAAAATATATTTCTCAAATTCAATATTTAACATCTGTAATAAAATAATTATAGTGGCTTGTTAGGGAATTTTTTTTTGTTTCTTGCTAATATAAAACAGGGGTTTAATTCTAAGTTATATATATGTATAACAATATTTACATTCAATTATATAAAATATAAAAAATTATACATATATACATACTAAAATATATTTTCTGTGTTATCACAATAATAAAGAATAATAAAAAAAATAAAATAAAAATACAATATAAGCATATAAAATATTAGCGCTTATAAATTTATATTGTGGGTTTAATAACTGTAATAAAAGCTTAAAACCGTTCATTCAATTCAGTTTTTCGCGAGACGTGTTGCAAAAACTACACGGAAATTCTATAGTTATATATATTTTTTTTTAAATTTTTGTTTTTTTTTTTTGGATTTCTCACACTGTTCATTTGAATTTTAAAACTTACTAAAATTGAGTACAATTTTTGACTGACATTTCGGGAATAATTTGTTTTTTTTTTTTTAATGTTTCTTAAAAATAATTGAAACAATTTACTAAAAAAAAAAAACATAAAACAAACAAACAACATAAACAAACATAAAAAAAAAAATTAATATAAAAATAAAATAAAATTTCTTTTGTTTTAAGCGCCTTTTTACTCAATTAGCACACAATAACAAGATTGCCAAGTTAAATTTCAAATATCACTAAAAATTAAACTTGATTGTGTAAAAAAAAAAAAACATAGCCAAGCCAAACTCGCTTAATCAAAAACAACATAAAAATTGAAAACACAAAAATTAAAAATTGTTGCAAAAGAAGAAATTAATATAAAACAAAAAAAAATAAAATGGCTAAAAATCAAGATGGTATTAAAAGTACTGATAGTACAAAAAAATCTGTAACTGATGTAGCAAATATTTCACCAAAAGTACTTGAAAATTGTAAAGAATTAAGATATACCGAAGATCAAATTAAAAAATTGGGTATTAGTATTCTTAATGAAATAAATCGTGGTCTATCAAAGAAAACGAATCCAAGTGCTGATATTAAATGTTATGTAACATATGTACAAGATCTACCAAATGGTACTGAACGTGGTAAATTTTTAGCATTGGATTTGGGTGGTACAAATTTCCGTGTACTTTTAATTCATTTAAAAGGTGAAAATGAATTTGAAATGCAATCAAGAATTTATGCGATACCACAGGATATTATGTTGGGTTCTGGTACACAATTATTTGATCATATCGCTGAATGCTTGGCTAATTTTATTAAAGAACAAGGATTACAAAAAGAACGTTTACCATTGGGTTTTACATTTTCATTTCCATTGATACAATTAGGTCTAACAAAAGGTTTATTGGTTAGATGGACAAAAGGTTTTAATTGTGAAGGTGTTGTTGGTGAAGATGTTGTTCAATTATTAAAAGATGCTATTGCAAGACGTGGTGACGTTGAAATTACAGTATGTGCAATATTAAATGATACAACTGGTACATTAATGTCATGTGCATGGAAAAATCATAATTGTAAAGTTGGCCTAATTGTTGGAACCGGTAGTAATGCATGCTATGTTGAACGTGTTGAAAATGCTGAATTATTTGATGTCCCAGATAATAAGAAACCGCATGTATTAATAAATACTGAATGGGGAGCATTCGGTGATAATGGTGCATTAGATTTTGCACGTACAGAATATGATCGTTTAGTTGATATTCATAGTATAAATCCTGGTAAACAATTACATGAAAAAATGATATCTGGAATGTATATGGGTGAATTGGTACGTTTAGTTATTGAAAAATGTGTTAACGATGGTTGTTTATTTAATGGTGAAGGATCAGATTCATTATTTACACGTGGACAATTCTTTACAAAATATGTATCTGAAATTGAATCAGATGAAATTGGTTCATATACAAACTGCCGTATGGTACTAGAAGAATTAGGTATAATTGATGTTTCTGATGATGATTGTGCTGCTGTAAGATATATATGTGAATGTGTTTCAAGTCGTGCTGCTCATTTAACATCATGCGGTATTGCAGCATTATTAAATAAAATGGATGATCCAAGTGTTACTGTTGGTGTTGATGGATCAGTATATCGTTTCCATCCAAAATTCCATGATTTAATGGTATCAAAGATGCGTGAATTAGTAAAACCACATATCAAATTTGATTTAATGTTATCTGAGGATGGTTCCGGTAGAGGAGCTGCATTAGTTGCTGCCGTTGCATCACGACAAAATTAAGAAAAAAAAAAACCTATTTTTATTTTTTAATTATTTTTATTTTTTATAGTACTAGAAATTTATTAAAAATACATATATATAAATATATACATACAATAAGTATAATAAAAAAAATATTTTTAGAAAATAAAGTTTTAAAATAAATGAATAATTACATAACATCAAATAATATTTATATAAACAAAAAAACCAATTCTATATGAATTAAAAATAAAAAAAAAAAAAAATAGTTACATAAAAGAAACAAATTATACATATAATCTAAAGTAAATAATCAAAAATAATAATAATAAATTATAAAAATGTTAAAAATAAGGTATAAACCAATTATAAAATAATTATATAGAATTGAAAATATTGCATAGCATTAAATGTAAAAACCAAAATTTTCTGTTTAATCACCGCAAAACAATATTTTTTTATTACAAATTACATTTAGTATACAGTCATAATATTATTACTTATGCAGGAATTGGCTTTAATAAAAATAAATAATATTTGGATCTGTAATATGGTTTCATAATTAAAGTTATAAAATTTTAAGTTTAACAACTTAAGTACCCTCAATCTAAGTAGATTCTATCTTAGATCGATTTTAGTTTATTTTATTTTGTTATTTTTTAATTTGTTATAAATCAGTCTCATTAAAAAATAATTAATATTATTTGTACAATGCAATAATTAAAATAAAAATGTTAATATTATTATCAGATACCTAAAAAATCTATAATATGGTTTTGAAACAAATGAACAATAAAGAATAAAAATAAGCAAAATAAAACCAGAGAAAAAAAAATTTTGTATATAAAAAAGAAAAATACATAAGTAATTTAAATATTGTAATTAAATAATTTAAATTTTAGAAAGAAAAATATTTGCATTATCTAAAATGAGAAAAAAAAAAATACAAATGATTTAAAATTCTGTAAAATAAAATTAAATTTGTAATTGTCATGCGAAAAATAGAAATGTTTGCAAAATGCATAAAAACATTACAGAACATAACGGTATGTTATTGTATTTTTTTTTTTATAAATACAAGATTATTAGGCATAAAAAAAAACACAAGAAACAATTAAAGAAAATTTAAATATAGATATTTCATTGAATTATGTATAAATATATAAAAAGAAAATTAATTATATATATTTATATCACTACAGATTTAAGTTTAATTAAAAAAAATTATACAAACATACATACATAAATATATATTTAAAATAATAAATTATTGTAAGAATAAAGAAAAAAAAAACGCTAAAATAAAATAAAAATATAAAAAAAAACAAATTAAGGTTTTCAGTTTTTAATTTTTTTTCCAAAAAAATATTTTTTTTTTTTAATTTTAGTTGAAACAGTAATAAAATTTTTAAGTAGCGATAAAATAATGAAATTTAGATTAGAAATTTATAATTTGTAAAAAAAAAACAATGATTATACTTAAAAGGTAATTCAATTAATTAATTATAATTAATGGTATTTAATTAGTATATCAAAAATTATATTTTTCATTATTTAATTAATGTATTAATGAAAAAAAAATAAAAAAAAAACAAAATATTGACATTGTGTATGCATTAAGGACCTGTTTGTGTATCACTAGGTTTCTACTCACTAGATGACAGTAAAATAAGTGAGTATCATATTGGACTTATTTGCCGTAACAGTGACCTAACTCTAAAACAAAAAATAAACACTTAAAACATTTTTCTACTATGTACAAAAACATCAAATTTCTAACTTGAAAATTATTCCTTATATAATAAAACTATAAAATAATTAGATTTTTAACTAATTCAGTAAATATTTAAGATATTTACTGAAATTTTCTGAAAATCTAAAGTAATTTAAATGAAAAAATGAAAATTCTGATTTGAAAAAGTGTTTAAAAAAGAGTGGGGAGGGAACACAAACAGTAAAATTTCTCTTTTTACACAAAGTATAACAAAAATAATTTAAAAATGAATGTGATTACACAAATCTTTTAGAAAAAAATTATCTAAAAAATTTTAATTTTCAAATAGAAATAAAAAACAAAATATGAAAGAGAGAAAACATACATATTTAACAGGTCTAAATTTAAAAAACAAAAAAAAAATTTTTTTTTTTTTCTAAAATTTTACTAAATCATCAGCCAAACAACAAAAATTTTTGTTCATCAATCAAATTGTATAAGAAAACAATATTTATATTTAAGTTAATTATATTATATTATTATTATTTATATTGAGTAGGTGATGTTCTATAAAAATTTTGTTGTTTCGGTATATATATATAGCTTATATAAATAATATAATATATAAGTACTCGTATATATAAATGTTGTGTATCTAGCTGTTTTAAAATTAAACTCTTTTGGTATAAAAAAATTAAAGTTAGAGAAAAAATGAAAAGAAATAAATAATTTTATTAAAAGTATTGACAATTTTTTTTTTTTTTTTTTATTAGAAAATTGTTTGCACATAATTAATGAATTTAATGATTATTCAATTTTTTGTATTAATTCAAAATAAATTTTTTTTTATGAAATAAAAACAAAATTTATTTGGATGCAATTGAAAATTCGAGGAATATCCTTGAAAAAATTTTTAAATTCTGGAACTTGTTGCACCAGCCACATTGTTTTAATTAAGTAATCTAAAAATTTGTAGAGTTTCTATATTGGACGAACAGTCAAAACAGTAATGAACCATATTATTAAAAAAAAAATTTGAAAATAAAATGTGGTTCGTGCAATAGGACCCTGACTGTTTTTTGATTAAATAATGAAAGTCTTTTCTACTTTTTTAAAAAGTCTTTTTTGAAAATATTCGGAAAATTATAAATTGATTTAAATCAGAAATGTAAAGAAATAATATTGAATCAAATATTTATTAATTTCAGAGCTTTGCATAAATTGAGTGTAATCCTTTTTTGAAATATATTTTATGCGCTCTACTTAAGGAGAAATTTTTTTTTTTGCATTCATAAATATTTAGTATGTATATTTCTTTGCTATAA
The DNA here is from genome assembly GCF_029603195.1 of Condylostylus longicornis. Taxonomy (NCBI): domain Eukaryota; kingdom Metazoa; phylum Arthropoda; class Insecta; order Diptera; family Dolichopodidae; genus Condylostylus; species Condylostylus longicornis. The sequence continues at coordinate 304,440 of NW_026577971.1, read as the reverse complement.
TATATTTATTTATGTTTTATACTTAAATATCAAAATTAATGAATACCTATTATGTATATGTATAAAAAAAAATTACTTATGTATAAAAAAGAGAGTTCTAATTAAGTATAATTTCTATTCTATATTTATAAATATTTTATAAAAGTAGTATGTATTTTGTTTTCAGTAAAAAAAAAATGAAAATAATTTATATAAGTTTTTTCTATTTTTACTTTATTGAAAATTATTAATAATTCATTGTACATTTTTGTATAATTATTTTGGCAAATTAATTTTTTTTTTTAAGAATATCCGAATATAAAATGAAATTATGAAAATGTTATTTACATATTGTTTTTATTTTAATAGAGATTTCAAAATACAAAAAAAAAAAAATAATTCATAATTTTTATATTAATAAAGCAAATCTAAATGTTGATTGACTATCATTAACATTTTAATTAGAACATCATAGATTTTATTGGCATGCACTTAATTAAAACAAATGCTAAGTATTCTTAAAAAAAAAAAAAAATTAATTTGTCTTAAGAATTGTCTGCTAGTTCCTTCTACATCACAATTTTATTATTTTCGTTTTGAATTTAGAAGAATAGTGATCTTTTTTGTTCAATGTTTTTGGAGTTCTTTATTTTAATTGAATACGCCAGTTCTAATTTATTATTTTTTGTTTTTAATTTGGGTGATAGTTCTAATATGTATTTCGAATGCGGTAAAAGTAAATCTGTTTCGATATCGAAATTTTTCGGGTGACTGATTGCACTCACAAAATAAAATAAAAACTTAACAGCTACGAAATTAAAATGAGTGCTTTTTTAAAATTTAACATAAATATAAAAAATCTCAACAAAAAAAAAAAAAATGTTAAAATTACTATTTTTTGTTAAATAATTAAGTATGTGATTATTTTCAGTATAATTATTGTAAAAAAAAAAACAAAAAATCGAAAAAAAAATTGTTATTTTTATTTTTCTAAAAATAAACTAAATATATATTTATATATATATATGTATGTATGTATATAAATTAATACATTTTTAAGAAAACTATTGGTTCCCTCAAAGTTATACGATTTTATTTTTTGATATTTTAAAATTTTATATATTTTAAGTAAACAAAATTATTAAATATTTAGTATTTTTTTTTTTTCTAAATTAAATATTAATATGCAAAATTTTTAACTATTATATTATATAATTATATGTAAATTTAAATTAAAAATGAATAAATAAATTTGGCAAGTATAGGTGTAAACCCGTAACTTTTAATATATAATTAAAGTACTAAAATTTATACATATATATATATAATTTTATTTATACTCTAAATTTTTGTAAAAAAATTAATTAACAAATAAATATTTATTGATGCAAATATTATATATTCGGCAGCTTCACTCATTTATTTTTATAACATCATACTTATAAAATTAAAAATTTATAATTATATACAAAATAAATAAATAAATAAAATTTATAATTTATAAATATATGAAAACATTTTTGCGAATATATTTTGATAATAAAAATTTTTTTGTAAAAAATTTCCAATATTCCAGTTTTCTCTAACATATATAATAGTTAGTATAATTATAATTATTACAACCATTAAAATCGATCTAAAAATTTTGTAAAAAAAAAATAAAGTGTTATAAAATTTTGGTATTGAGTACATTTAAATCTAGACGAAATTACTTGTAAATCTTATTACCCATCACATACAGTTTTCTTAGCTCCATACACAAAACATTTTTAGATTAAACTTGTAACTAGTTGAAAATATTAGCATTTACAAGAGTTAATAATCAATATAACATCACAGAAAAGTATTAATTTTTTAAAAGTTATATAAAGGCAATCATTTTAGTCTTTTCATTTAAGTTTTATTGAACATACTAGATTTAAAGATTTTGTGGTTTTGATTTATCGAACACCACTTTGTATTAAAATCTATAAGTTAGAACTGAATTTTCAAAAGTTTTCTGACTTTAATCAGAAAATTTTTAAATTCAAAACAATTTTCAAAATTTATTGCAAAAATTTAATATTCTTAATATTTAATTTTTTTTTTATAAAGAATTTGAATTTTTTAATTGAGTGAAGATGCGCGCAGCTACAAGAAAATAACGTACAAATTGCAAAAAAAAAAATATATATACAAAAATATATGTATATATATCAAAAACGAAAAATACAAAACAAAATTTATATATATGTAAACGTATACAAGTTATTGTTAAACAATAAAAAAAAAAAAAACACTTTTCTTGTAAAAAGTATTTTTAATTTTGAAAAAAAAAAAGTAGTAAAGCTTTATTTTTGCTTAAATAATCACCGATATTCTTTAAAGCCGTATCACTTAAAGTGATGAGGGTATGTCATCGAAAGATTTTTGTATTTTTTTAAAATAAAATCAATTTTTGAGAGATTCTATTGTTGACAAACTCAATATTTTTGAATAGTATTCCATCATCTCAAGTGAGATGCGTATATGAAAAGAATATAGAGGGGGTGACTTTATTAAAGGCTTATTTTATGTGTATATGTATAAAAGTAACTATATGATTCGGGCAAATGTAACATATTAAATTAGATAAATTCGTTAATGCACAATTTCATAATTAATATATATATACAACGAAAACTTTTGTTAGCCAATTTTTTTTTTTATTTTAAATAAAGGCCTTTGAAAGGCTAGTAATGTTGTTAATAACTTGCTATTTGCCGAATCCGTAACACATATGTATAATAAGCCACCTATGAGTAGCAAAAATATTAATTTTAATATTTTGTTTTTTTCTTTAATCGTGCATATTTGATTTTTATTATTAGAATTTAGCATTTTCTTTTTTAAAATGCTTCCTTATTAACATTTATTTTATTTTAAATATAAATATATTTATATATATTATGTAATATGTAGAATTTTATTTTAAGGAAAATTTGGTTATTAAAATTAAAATTTGTTTTATTATTTCTTTTTTTTTTAATTTGTTTATTTTGTTTTTTTATAAAAATAAATAATTGATGAAACATAAGAAATATCATAAAAACAATATAATCATAATGTGTACAATAAATATATATATAAAGAAAAGTAAGAAAAAATCATAAAAAATTAAAAATAAATGTTATTTAAATTAAAAATATTGTATTAATTTTAGTTCAAACAGTAAATAGTTGAATTAGAAAAATTAAAAAATAAATAATTTTATATATGTACTAATTATAAACAATTTACAAAAGTACATGTTATGTAAATGTCTATATATATATATATATATATATATATATATATATATATACAATAAATTCATAATGTTATGTAAAAGTATAAAATTCTTTATTAAAGAACAAGAACTAAAAATTAAATTTACATTATAAGTGTAATATTATACGAAATATAATTATGTATAACAATAAAAAAAAAAATACAAGTAGTTTTTAGTATTAAAAAAAAAAATATATTTGATTGAAATTGAATATTATGAAAATTGATTGCTAATTTTGTTGTAAATATTAAAAAGAAAAATATATAAAAAAAAATTTGGTTTTTTTTTCTATATTTACTTATTCCTTAAAAAAATTTTTATTTAAAATTACCCTACATTATTATATAATTAAATAAAATTAAGATTATTTTCGAAAATGTACTGACAACTTTAGAGCGTTATCGTGTATCTCGAAATATTTTACTAGCCAAGTGAAAAGAAGTTGAATAACTATTATATATTTTGCATAAGGTAATTTTCGAGAAAAAAGATTAAGTAATTTCGTAGGGTGTATTTTGTTGTTTCTAAATCTTTTATTCACTTATTTTTTCGAAAGTGAATAGGTTCAGTCTATAATTTGTGAAAAAAAATGTAAAAATTTATTTGAAAAAATAATTAATCGTAATGGAAAAATGAAATATCCATTAGCAAAAAGGGGACACTCTGATTTGAAAGTGAGTAAAAAGTGAGATAAAAAAAGAGAGATTAGGCTGTTTAATTTTCTAGATTTGAATGAATTTATACTAATATTGTAATTTTTGTATTATGCAAAAATGTATTATTAATGTTGAATTCGCGTTTAAAATTCTGTTTGCGAAATTACACCAGATTTTCTAAAAAAAAAAATTTTCTAAAATTTGGTAATTTCAATAATGTCTCTTTATTTTTTTAATAATGAGTTCTCTACTAATTGAGGCTTTCAATATAAAAGCAGAAAAAAAATTTTATACTATCGATTTGAGGGATGATCTTTTGCAGTTCCAACAACAAAAAGAGAATTCTTTTTGCAGCAATTACAGATCTTATTTTGTAGTGCAATAACTAAAATGTATGTTGTAATTCAAAAGAATTTGCAAAATTTTATTCGACACTGAATTTCCTAGAAAAAAAAATAAATGTTGAAACACCATAATACATGAAATTCAGTTGAAAAATCAGCACCTACATATTTTAATTAATAAAATTTATCTCGAATATTTAACAATTTCGAAAAAAAAAAAAAGAAATTTCATAAATATATCAAACTGAAATTTTAATTGGCACAACTTTTCAATAAAAGAATAAATATAAAATTTGCCCTTATTAATTAATAATATTGTATAGAGAAAGTAAAATTGGCTGTAACTCAACATTTCTAATTAAGGTAAAATGATTTTCTTTTCCTTTTAGATTCATAACAAATAATAATTATGAAATTACACATGTTGTGCCACTCAATTTCATATTTTTTCAAATTTTGTATATTCAAATTTAGTATATCTTTGTACATTTGTAATTTTATAATATAGAACCCAAAAATTATTATAAAACCATTTTGTAATTAATTAAATATAAAAGTCGAATTATAATTTTTACATCAACGAAAATGTACAACATGAAATGTACAATTTTAGTCGTGAATGGGTATGAAAAAGAATAAACTGCCGCAAAAAAAAATAAGTTACATAACTAACTTTTTGCACATTTAGTAAAATATTACATAAATTTTAAGCAACTGAGTCCAATGGGATCAGACTTAAATTAAGGGCGGAAAATTGCTTGAAAAATTCTAGAAAAATTATTAGTGTTTTAGCAATGTCTAGAAGTGACTGAAGTTGAGCCGAATTAATATAATTACTATTTATATATAAAAGATTTGAAACAAAGTACAAAATATTTTTAAAATCTTTAAATTTTACACATGATAAATCCGAGAAAACCATTTTTATACTTAAAGTAAAATTTATTAGTTTCATCAGAACTTACATGATAATTTCTGATTTAAAGTATTACTAACCCACTTTAAAATTCAAAGTGTTTTTATACATTCATATGTGTATTTAGTGTAACATACAGGGTGACACAGAACTTGGTAAACTAATTGATCATTTAATAAACTTTTTTCCTATCAATTTTATTGCTATACATAAATTTTTTTGAAATTTATACTCAGTTGCCGACTCTTAAATACCTAAATAAAATAAATTTACTTCATGCATTTTTTTTCCCAAAAATTTTCTGAAGCAGATTTGCATCCACTTCAGAAAAACTATAAATAAAAATTTCCTTCTTATACTATTATTATAAAATTAGTGTTAGAAATTTATTTTCACCAGAAATCCCACATTATTGTTTTCAATAATATAAAGAGGAAATATGTAAGATTAATGTGTATAGGGGCTTAAAATATATACATGTGCATACATATTAGATTTTAGGGTCACAGTAAAGATTTATTTAGAATGAAAACATGTGCCACAAATAATACACATATTCACATACATTACGTTTTTTTCTTTTCTTTTAGGTGTATAAAAACAAATTTGAAATGATCAGCACATAAACGAACCGATATGAGACATGAATTTTAAAGTTATATTTTTTAGTACTTCTTTAACACTATGAAAACTATTTTTTATAAAAAGTGTACTTGACAAATTTGATATGATGATAAGACTTGCCTTATTGTATTCAGTGCAGTACACTAAGTAAAAAATAATAAAACATTTTGCTATCAAACGAAATAAATTATTAAAAATAAGAAAATCAAATAAATAAGAAAAAAAAACCAGTTTGAAGTAGGGAACGAAAAATATGATTAAAATTATCAAAATAAAATGTGATTGTCAAAGAAATTTCAAGAGAGAAAAAACTATTTTTTTTTTTGTTTTTAACAACAAAGCAATAGAGAGAGTTTTTTGTTTGATTTGATATCATTTCGAACAATTTTAGGCGATTGAAAGACGAAAAAACCCTGTTTTGGTTTGATTCTTCCTGTGATTACGGAATATTTTTATTGGTCTTTATTTAGTGTTCCATAATATCATTGAAATATGTGCAGGAACCATTCACTCTCTCTTATTAAAACCTTTCAAACTTAATTTATTTTTACGGTCATGGTGAACATGATCGACAGTATGTAAAAAGGTCATAGATAACCATATAAATGGGCAATTCTTTCTTAATTTTTATTACGAAAAAGGCCCAAAAACTTCGAACAAAAATGCCGAAAAAAATGTGAATAAAATTGCAAAAGAATAATTTACAATTTTATTCGTGTTTTTTAAACAACGTTCTCTAACAATTTAAATTTGAAATATTTACATAGAGTGTATGTATGAATGTTTGTATGTGTATACGTGACGAATTTAATCCTTAAAATTTAAATATACCAAAGAGTAAATCTTTTATCTTTCCCTTCAACATCATCAGTTATTATAGTGAAGAACAAAAAAATAAAAAATAAAAAATCGATATTCAAAGTTATGTAACACTAGCACTATTCGTGCATATCATATGTACAATTGTGTATGTATTTGATTCACATCTACGCCTACAATTGTATAGAAGAAAATATAGTTTAGAGAGTAATTTGCAAATAATTTTTAACCAACAAATAAATTCTTGCTCTTGAAATGAGTATCCTTTCTCCGTAATTTTCTCTGTAATAACGAACGCATACCGTAGTTACAAATGTGTGCTCTTGCTCTGCATTAATTTCCTATTCTCTCTTATGTTAATTATTATTGTGGGCTCTTGCTGTTTTTCGAAAAATTTTCTATTAGTCATTTTTGTCATAAATGCTAACTGCTGCGATTGTGTTGTGCTGCACACTTAAAATCAAATCATTTAAATAAAAACTAAAAGTAAAGGGGCACGTAGGATTCACAAAATCAATTCTCAAATATTTCAAATTTTGTGAAATAAAACATGGAAAAATTTTAATTCATTCATAACTTAATGAAATTATTTTCAGTGATTTTTCCCCTCATCGATTTGCTCAAAAATTATACAAAAAAAAAAATTATAGGAAAAGAAAAATAAATAAAAAATGAAAACGTGTGTATCTAAAACAGAACAACAAAAAATTATTAAAAAATTGTAAAAAAAAGAAAAGAAAAACAGTTGATTAAAAAAAAAGCACGGAAAATAAAAAAAAAAAGAAAATGAGTTGGGTGGTGGTGTGGTGGCTACCGGCAATGTGACTTTCAACATTCAAAAACAGTCAACATTTTTTTTGTTGTTGGCCTTTCTTATTTTTTTTTTATTACTTTTTTTTTTTGTTGCTTTGTTGTATTTTTTTCTGTTTCTGTTTTGAAATCACATCGAGCAAAAAAAAGCTTCTGACACACCCTTTTTTTCTAAGCACATTTTCAAGTTTCTGTATGTGTCACAAACATATATTCTTACACATATATACTAACACATTTGCGTACATATTTTCTTTATTTCAACATTTTTATATACAAACAAACATACGTATTTATTAATTTTGTTCATGACTCAAAAGTTCGCATTTATAATTTTATAAATAGAAAAATAAAACCTTATACCTTACCTGATTTCATAAGTTTTCTATAGAATTAAGTAACATTGATATATAACGTATGTATGTGTCTACATTTATGATTGTATGAAAATATATTTGCAGTATCTATAAATATAATTTGAGCTAAGTATTTTAACTACTACAATACCCACTATGGTTAAAAATCAGTGTTTGCGTTGTATGAATGTTTAAATATGCATCTATATTAGGATCTTACATATTTGTAGCTATACATAAATATATATATGTATATGTATGTATGTGCGTTATATAAGTTGATATTTTATAGTTGCTTTATTTTATAAGGAAGAATTTCATTTTACGATATTGGCATATTAACGTATAGATAGATACATAATTTATGTACATACTTATATATTATTTTGGTGATGACGTTTTTGTGTGTATGTATGTAAATAGTTAGGTTTACATGTTAATTTCCCCATTCCATAATTTTTACTATATTTTTAAACATTAAAATGGAACAGTGAACTTTAAATGAATTCTACGGGAAATATTATAGAAAGAGAAACGTTATAGTACCATCCTACATACATAATTATGTTTTGTATATTACATTTTACTAACAATGCACACGTAACATATAAAATAAGTGTATATATACCCATTATAAGAGTTTATGTGCTATATATATCAAATATATTTTATCAATAACGTACATTGTATGAATCGTTTTTCGATTTCTCTATTTAAAATTTAATCGTAGAGAAACGAAATGTTGTCATTGCAAGAGCTGTAAAAGACTAATTTTCCAATGAGTAAATGCATAAATAAAAATTCGAAAAATCAGCGCACAATTCAACTGTATCGTAAATACATATTTACATATTTACTAATTATATATAATTAAGTAATTCATAATTATAATAAGCTAAAATTGATATCAGATTTGTGATTTTTTAAAAAAATGGCGACAATTAATTTTTTTGTAAAAGTTTTGAGAAGCGTCAGGTGATTTTTATTTTGGTTGTAATTATTAAATTTTGACATAATAAGTTTGAGCGCAGATTGAGATAATTTTAGGCTGATATATGTATAGGCAGTCATCAAAGTTTATCATAAATTTAATCTTACATTTTCTCGTATAAGTATGTAATCAGTACTTAAAACATTCTAGATATGAAAGTTGTAAGCACATATTTGCTATATTATAGAAAATGTAGACAAATATGGACATAATGTACTCGTATATACCATGGATAAGTGATGATGTGAAAATAATGTCAAGTATTAAAAAAAATCTTTAAGGATATTAAATGTTTCCTTTTTAGCTTCTCTTAAATATATAACTGCATACTTATTACCTATATTATTTTTTATTTATATTCATAAATCTATGTTTATTGTGAATGTAATTGTGGTTTGCTAAATTTAGTAACAAAACGAGGTTTACTTGATTTTATATACATATATGAAAAATTATTTTTCTATTATTTTATTTAAGTATGTATTTGTATGAAGCATCAAAAGATGCAAGGATAATATTATCCGTTTTAGTGATTCTAAAGGAGGAATGAAGAAATTATTATGTAAACTTTCCAAATGTATAGGTACCTAGAATAAAAAAATATAATTAGTTTGTAATTCATACATCATTAATTCATATGTACAATGTCATTAATATCAAGTCACTCATTATTTGCCCATAACGATGGCGATAGGTTGATCATAATTATTTACCACAGCTTATAGGTATTTGGAACTTCAAAAATAATTTAAGTGTAAGTGCATAAATAAGTACTTACGTGCAATTATTATGCCGGGATCTATTAGATTGCATTCATTAGCAGATGATTCTTTTACAAAGACAAAAGTGTTTAAAATAATAAAAATTTATGATATTCTTAAAATTCTTTTTTAATAAAAGAAAAATTTATTTTTTATTAGAAACATGAATCAAAAATTTTTTGTTTCGAAAATATTAAAAAAAAATTATTTTCTAGATTTTTTTTTTATATTTTTAAACCACAACAAAAGAACTTTTTATTCTTAATAATAATATTATATAAAATTTTATACAAAAAATAAATACTCATTTAAAAATAATTTGTGTACAGTCGAACACGATTATTTGCAACACGCATATAAACAAAATGGTGCCCAAATGATCTTTCTCAAATTCTTAATGCTATGCATCACACTTAACTGCAACTCAGAAAAAAATTTTTCTTTAATACTTTTGTCATTGTTTCATACAAGGAGCTTTTAAACACAAAAATTTTGACAAAATTTTTTGACTCTTAAGTATTGATAAAAACAAAATCCAATGAAACACCTGGTGCGATATATAGGAAATATTAATTTTGTATTTACTTAATTATGTTATAAAACATCCCATAATATATATGTACACGTTGCCATTTTTATTACAAAGTTCACATAAAAATTTACTGCTGCACAAATAATTGTGTTCCAAAAAGGTTCAAACTTAATACGTTCTTAAGTAAATGAATACATGTACTCACATAAATATATTATATAAAATATATAAGATATATATTCACAATTTACATACATACATACTTAATTTGTAATCGCAAGTATAAATTATAGAAATATTTAGGCAGATTAGTTTGACATAAACAAAATATTTTCATCTACTTTAAAACAGAAATTTATCTTTTATATACATACATACATACTTACATATATATATTTTATTTTTGTACATAATTTTGTTTAAAAGTCAAAAATTATTGTTGATTATCCATGAAAATGTTCAACAAATTATTTTCTTTTTAAATTAAAAAAAAGAAAAATATTATGAATGGTTGACACAATTGTATATACATACATGCATAGAGTTTTAGTTTATAGAATGTTGAACGTATTGTGTATGTGTAAGTAGAGTATGAACACATTTGTATGTGGGTATGTAATTTTCAAATGAACGTGATTTATTTTTAAATTGTTAGGTACTAAAAGGGGGCCAAAAATTTTTTATAATATTTCGAATGTTTTTTGGCTACCAGCAACAGTAAATGGATCAAAACGTTATCTAGGAGCTAAATTTTTAACTACATACACTTTTAATATTCTTCTGGGTTTTTTCATTTTTTTAATACTTGTCTGATTCATTCGCCAGCATCGATGCTTCACACGATTCTATTAATCCAAACAGTATAGTAGAACGTTTGACAGATTCCGTTCTTGAGGGAATTGAAATACCTGCATACCAATCAATTGAAAAGCAGCAATTCAGTTATTAGTGAGCTCTATATTACAGTTTTTATTAAATGTTTCAATTAAATTTCATTATTCATTGCTTTGGTTGTAATTTCAAATTATTATTATGTTTAACATCAATAGACTCACTATTTCAAATTCATCAATTAAAGTTTGTTTGACAAAAACAAATTAAGAGCGTTTTCAACGAACAATTTATCAACTTAGCTACAAAAAAATATGAAACATGCATGTATCGTTTCCACTCGGTTGTTTGATTATCATTAAAAAACTTAAATCTAAAATAAATTTTATACAAACACTAAACTTCAATCAACTTGGAGTGATTCATTGATTTACGTAAAATAAAATTGATTCTGAATAATACGATAGAAACAAAAAACCAGCTTCCGATTGTTACAGACATTTTGTTATAAATTACGATAAGCAATTTTGTATCCATAAACAATGTACTTGTTATGTGTACATGGTAAAGTCCGATGTTATTATAAAAAGGATATTAAAAAAGCATTAAACATCGTATATGTATTTGTTGGTATTTAAATATATGTATAATTATACTTGTATGAATATATTTTGTTTACACATTATTTATTTCATAATATCCGCCATATTTTACTGAAATATTATAATAAAAATAAAAAATCTTTGTGTATGAAAAAAAAAATCTAAATCAAATTTTTTTTGCTTTCTTGATAAAAAGACTAACACTTCTAAGCTTTGTTTATATTTTTAAAAACACACACATCCATATGGATACAAATTGACATATACTATGTCATATATGTTGTCCCGAACTCTTAAATACTTCGTTTAAGATATGAACGGAGGGCATGTAAAAGATAAAGGAAACGTGTAGAACATCTACGGATATTGTTTGTTGGAAAAATTAGAAGGTCATTAATTTCACATCGCAGACAAAATCCATGAACAATTTTTAATGTGTAAACCGCTAACTTACATGTATGTACATAAATTTGGTTTAACAGTAAAACTGGCCAAATTTGGGTGAATAAAATTAAAAGATAGCCTTACTCTAATTACTGAGAATCAATATATTGAGCGACACACAAAATAAGGAAAATTTTAAAATTTTTGTTATTTAAACATCAATTATTTATGGGAATTGGTTTGTGTTTAGAATAACAATATCAAACTTTAACAAACAAAATCACAAATTAATACATACATTTGTATGTATGTGTATTGAAAATATATCCGTTCAAAATGAATGTCCACTGCACGATAATCTTCGTTTTCTCTTAAAATATATTTATTATTTCAATTTTAGTTGGAACGGGTGTTAGTCGTTTTAAATGTGAAACATCTTGTAAATATTTACGTGTATATATATATACGTATGTACATATGTTCAAAAATTATACAAATTTAAAAATGAAAAAGAAAAAAATTATTCTAGACAAAATATTTTGGCAAATTTCCAAAAATAATAAAACTTCAATTTTTGCAAAAAACAAAAAAAATGTATGTATATTTTTACTTATAAGTGTAAAAATGTTCATAGCTTCAGAAGAACACAATAAAACCCAAGAAAGTATAGAACAAACTAAAAATATTTTTTTATACATACTTGCCATGCCTAGCGCAGTTCAATAGACTGATTTTTCTGCGATTCATTCATTTCTTTTTTTTATTTCATATAAAGTAGAATCTGAAATTAAGTATTTTATATGAATGTCAAAATGTATTTTATAATTTATTTTTAAAAGAAATTGTTTTAAACTAATAGTCTCGAAAATGTTCAGGTTTAAATTAAAAATAAATGATAATAAGACATGTGATTTTTTTTTTCTAAATAGGAAATAGAAAATTCCATAAGATATGCAAGAGTGTCTATCTATATACACAGAATGTATGCAAATTATTAAGAAAATACATAAAGTAATTTTAAAGCAAAATTAGTTGATTACTGGTTTTTGTAGTTTCCATCTCATGATTCTCATATATTTATTATGTAGTATATAAATTATTATTTTGACGCCTATTAGTAGATTTTGTAATTTCAAATTACGTTATTATACACATCTGAATTATATTTGCAGTTTATTATAAATGTCACATTCCGTTTGTTAACTGAAAAATAATTATTAGCAATTGTAATATTTATGTATTTTCCGTTCTGTCTGTTTCATCGATAACTTTGCTAAATCGATAACTTAGCTATAACTTTAGTAAAGTTAGAAATGACGAAACAAATTAGTAAGGTAGTAACTAGTAAGATGACATTGAATAAGCATTACAAAAAATAATGACAACACAATAATACAACAAGCAAATTTTTGACTAATTACGGACTAGAGAAGAAGGTAGCTTAAACAGAAATTGTAATCATCACTAGGACAATTCCAATTATTTTAACGATCAATTTAACAAAAACAATTTAAAAGATGTCTTTATTTGGAAAAATGTTGCTATTAGAAATTTTTTAGTATTTTGTAATAATTTTTGAAACAATTACTTAAGATTGTATAAATTTAAATGTCAGTTGTTAAGCATGTCAATCATACAATCAAATATTCATACAAATATCATAAAGTTAACATGATCACCTCTATTTATTCTCGTTTTTTATGAAAAAATTGAAATAAAGAAAATTTAATTAAATTTGTTAATTCTACACTTTTTGCTTTATATAAAACACAAGTTCAATTGCCACTACTTTTATATAATTATCTAGTATCTAGTGTTATTACTTAATTTAAATTTAAAATCATTAGAATTTAAAAGGCGTCTATAATTAGATAGCTTTATAATTTGATTTAAATAATATTTACTTACATATTATGTGTATATATCTTAGACATAGTCGAATTACAATTGCCCTCCTGAATAAAAATTTTAGTGAAAGCTATTCTGTACCTATATGTATCTAATGCAGAAATAAAATTACGATAAAATTTTAGAAAAATTATAAATGTTTTCAATAGTTTTTTCATAGAGTATATTTAATTGAGTAATTTGGAAAATTTATAAAATGAACGAAAACTAAGAAATAATAAAAAAAAACCTGTCAAATAAAACACCAACTAAATAACAATTCAATAGCAAATAATTTAATTGTTTATATTACAAAAAAAAAATTATAGTTTGCTAAATGCTAAGTGTAAAATTTTATAAATACGAGCATTCGTTTATTTAAAAAAAAAATGAAAAAATTTGTGATTCATTTAACCTTAATTGTTATATTCTGACCCAACACATTTCGTATAACAATTCATACATCTCAATTTATATCAATAATCGAAAATAATAAAAAATCGATTTTTTTTTGTTTAAAAAAAAATTATTACTTTATTCTCTTTTTTATTGTTATTTGTGTTTTATGAGAAAAAAAAATTTTTTTTTAATATTCATAGCAAATTTCGTCATATTGTTCATTATTATAATTAATTACTTTTAAGGTACATATGTATATATATATATCTAAATATGTATATAATACACATATATATTTCGGATTCTATAGCTATAGATGATGATTGTGAGAATTTTTTAGTGTCATTGTCAATAATAAATAATGTCGCAGCATTAATTTGTAAATTTTTACTTTTCGGCGATTCCTTTGAATAGAATTCAAAATATGGTAAAACAGCAGTTAGAACTAAAAAACTCCAAAGTAAATTCGGCCGAAGACAAAATGAGTAATCGTAGTTCATTAGCATTGCTTGTAATTTTAAGAAGAAAACAAAATTTCTCATTGGATTGGTTGTTTTGTAGAAGAGGTGATAAAAAGTATTATCTTTTTAGAATTAATAAATTCACAAATAATTTTTAATGTTGCTATTTTTAATTAATGATTTTATTAAATTAATTAGTGTTGTCCTGTTTTTTTTCCTTTTAGAGTTTTGTTTTTGTTTACATATAAAAAATACTCTTTCTAGATAGTAAATTTAGTTTTGGGTTCATTGATTTTTGCTAGACGAAGAAGAGTGATAATTTGTTCTCAAAATGAAAAGTTTAATAATTTTTTAATCCAAAGTAGTAAACAAATAAATGAAAGTAAATTGATAAAGTTTTAATAGTTTTTGCTGATTTAAAAATTAATTACGCGCACACATTGAAACCAATTGGATCTTTTAATTTAAGTTTTCTGAAATTTATATAATATCTCAGATTGAGAAAAAAGTAAATAAATATACTTACATCATTTAAATAATTTTATTAATTTGTCTTATTTGAAAACTTGTAAGCGCTAGTACAAGTATAGACGTACAAATATATCTATTTCATAGATGTAATTGCCATATAGTTGTTGATTGTCATTTGATTTTGGTGAACGCAATTTAGGCAAATTTAATATTCAAAAATCAAAATGGTTTCGGAGCTATTTACTATTATAACAATTGTGTGTGAATTAATTGAAAAAAGAAACAAATTTCTAATCTTCGTGATAACAACATTAGCTTCAAATAAAATATTTTTATAAAATTTTTTATTTTTGCATACTTACGTGCTTAAACACTTTTTTATTTTACAATATTACCCACGAAGTACTGTTCTTGGAATATTCATCCACCATCGTTGAATTTCAAATGTTTACTAAAAACAAATTTCAAATAACAGAAAATCAGAAACTTACCATAGAAAAAAAAGTGGCCGGTTTCGACAACAATTGCAATTACTTTGACATAGGTTGGAATGGCAAATCATTGAGGTATAATCATTGCAACGTCGAACGCTTGCTGTCAAATAGCTATCATTTTGACTTTATGTCGATAGCAGGATTTGAATATAATAATTTATTTTTTGGTTATATTTAAATCAATTTCTCTATTCCATGGGATGCGATTCCTTAGGAAATATTGAAATGGGACCGCAAACTTGTACGATCTTGTATAGGTTGCAGGGAATATTTACATTTAACGAATCTCACTAACAGCAGCCTGTGCAGTAGATGATGTATACTCCATAATCTAATATAAACTTACATAAATACTGCGATTTAACACAGTGACTTTAGAATTTACATAAGCGAGAGATACCAAATTCCACAGTTTTGAAAGCAAACTGGAGTTTTACAAAATTAATTTATCGCTAAATTATGACTTTAATAATGCGATTATTTTAATCTTTCATGGAGTATAAATCGTTGTTTTTTTTATAAATTATGACGTGTATAGTAATTTATCAGATGACATGATATAACAAAAATTACGTGTACAGTAGGTCCTCGATTTATTAATTCGCACAACGACTTTTATTTCAGTTACGATATGCGACAAAACTGTCACTACATTATCATGACATATTATTTTGCCATATATGTACACATACATATGTTTTCATATTACATTTAAGTATATGTATACATTTAGTGTAAAATATATATTTATACTTAATGTGTATGATTAACGACGTTTCGACTTACGATACAGTTTTTCAGAATGCATCGCTGTCTTAAATGGATCAGAGTATATGCTGACTAATAATGTATAGTATGAAAAGTCACTTAACACTTTCTTGTACGTTCTCTTATTCTATCTTTAAAAAAAAATGAAACACCCAATTGAGTAAGTAATAAATTTTTATAACATTTTTTTGGAATGTGTGATTGACTAAGCTAATTTTTTTATGTATTTATCATAAACAAGTACATAAATCAAAATGTAATTCTCAATTTCAACATTATTTTGAATAATTACTACATAATTGCAATAAATAAAATACTAAATCATGATACATTCCATTAAAACTAATATTACTACACATATATTGGTACATACATATATACATAATAGACAGATATTATACATAATTTATTATAAAATTTTGTATCGTAAATTTTTTTTGCAGTTGAATTTTTCAAACATTTACGTACTTATTAATTGCTTCGTACATAATAGAAAAACATCACGTTTCCAAGTGAATGACTAATCCCATTTTACTTTTGTGGTAAATGAATTTTATATAAGTACTCTTATGACTTAAATTTCCTATAATTAATGAAATTTAGGCAAAACAATTATTATGAGTCAGTGTTTAGAGTTTAAAGTATTTTAAATTTAACGATGAAGCAAAAACTCGTAAGTGTTTGGGAAACTTGAAACTATACTGATTTGATATTAATATTTCCTATGTATAAAAAATACTATAAGATTAAATGCTTATGTTTAATATAAAATTTTAGAAATTTGAATTTAATGATAAGATAAGAAGACATCTTTTGTCTAGACAAAAATTAAAAATTATTCAATAATTATTATACTATATCGTAAATATTATACTATATCGTGTGTTATCATTTTTATAACCATTGCCTCAGTGTTGCCAACTCTTTCTTGCTCAATTTACCACCTTATATATAATTTCTGAAATAATTTGAAGAGGTAATAAGGAATTTTACTCTCAGCACTTTTCAAGTACGAAATATTGAGTACGCTGTTTTTCAAGTTTTCTTTTCGATTGTTATCAAAATACGGCAAATGATTTGCTATTGGTGCATCTTTAAAAAAATGTGAAATTTTTGTTCGACTCATGTTTCGGAAAGTTCCTGCAATTGAATCTTAACTAGTGACGTAAATTTTTGTTTTTTTTTTCAATTAAGTACTTATCTGCATGTACAAACATATATTGTCCCCTTTCAGACTACTGAAAACTTACAACCCTTGTCCCAAAAAAAGCTCATATTTCGTTGTTTTTTTTTTTGTAATTTCTTAACTTACAACCGATTTTTAATATTCCTTGCCTAGTAATTAATTACGCGTGCCAACAAAATTTTATCTTGATTTATGTACATACATGTATATATACTTAAAAAATTCAAGTCTGTTATCATTCAGCACTTTTTGCTATTTATGTGTATAGTGTAAGTATTTGTGTGTATAGGGGACTTACATATATACATAAATAAAAATGAATTTTCACCGCTGTGAATAAATTTGCTTAACAAATATTAACTCAATGTGATTCACAATTTAGATCCCACTGTTAGTAGTATCATTATATTGTTGTGAATATTAGGTAGACCAACTAAAAAAATATTATAATAAGTTTCACCTATTAAGAGTTAAGTAAAATTATTTTTATTATTTTTAAAATTTAAAGTGTGAAAAAAAAAATTTTCCTGTTTTGTAAGTGTTCTTACATGTATGAAAATTGTATAAGTTTAAATATATTTTCTTGTAAAATGCAACTATAATTTTTAGTCTTAAGTAATTTATAAGTATGCTAAAGCTTTTACAAAATAAAAAGAGAATATTTGAGAAATTCACGTTTTTTACGTTCAAATTGCAAAACTTTTAATGAATTGAAATAATTTCTGCTTTTTTTTTGTAGATTACGAAAGATAAATTATGATTTATGAATGAAATATTTAATAAACTATTTTTTTTTTTGCTTAATGATTTGCAAGTTTTTAGAAAATTTGACAAATTCATCATGATTTTTTCAACTCTTTCGGTAAAAGTTTAAAATACGACTAAGAATAAATTATCGTCAATAGTTTGGCATATTAATTATTGTAGGTACATGTATATGTGTTTTTTACTTTTTTGTTGACTGAAAAATCTGAAAATTTGGAAATTAAGTAAAATTTTTATATTTTCAACTAAAAACTGTTCTGTTCTTCAAATTTATATTAACTTACGAAAAGGTTAGAAATCCAGTTTTTGACGATAATGTCATTCAACTACTTCCTTCGCGATCCCATCGACAAAAATCAATTTTATATCAAAGAATATGCAAATATGTAAGAATGTGCATAGCGGATTAAATATTATAATAAGTAGCACTGTTCAAGTATTGGAAATATTCATGATTATTTGCCAGAGTATTTTGATTATAAATATCAGAAAATGAGTGAATTTCCGTTTGACAGTTAACCCTTTTGTAAGTGCCGTTTACCTAACCTGCATTCTAAAGTGTAAATATTAAGTAAAAATTTATGTAAGAGAAATTTTTTTTTTTTTCGTAACTAATTAAAGAAAGTCTACATATTATAGAAAGTCTACATTTTTAAAATGTTTTGCCTTTTTTTTTTAAATATCAAAGTTTGATTAATTTTAAAATAACCAAAGAAGGAGACAATTTAATCAGGAGACAATTAAGTATTACATCAAATATTTTAATTTTAAAATCCTCACGTGCATTTAGGGATTTTATTTTTGTACTTTTAATAGAAAAAGCCATAAAAGCAAGAAAAACAAAAATGATTTTATTCATTCAAAGTTTATTTTTCTATTTTAAATTTTCTTGTAATTTCGTAAGCATAACATTCATTGAATTTTTCCAGTTTTTGGTTTATAAAATACTTTAACAAATGTATGTAAGTATAAGCGCTGTTGGCTCTTTTTTTATTAAGTAACGACATTGCATTGAACTAATAATATAGAATTGTAAACAATAAAGGTTTCTCGAATTTATATGCAATATATATGTATGTACTTTTTAAATTTATAATAAGAATGTCAATATAAAAAATTTTATTTGTTTTTACATTAACACTTAAGGAAGTAAACAGCTCTAGTTAATAAATAAAATTTATGAATGCCGTTAAAAATGGTGTATGATTAATAATGGAAATTATCACTTTCGAACAACTCTCTTAATTCATATATGTATGTATTTATATGAATCAAAAATAAAGTTCAAAATAGTTTTAATTTTCCGCTCGTAAAAACATGGTTTTTTGCTCCGCAATCATCAAATTTATAATATTTATTTATGCACATATTTTGCTTTGACAAATGTAAGAGCTGTTTAGTTTAAGCTAATGCCCTAATGTGCAATTTTATCCAACTTTTCACTTAAGTATTTGACTGAGAAATAAAACTGCACTAAAAATAAAGAAATTGCCAATTTCATTGGCACAAAATTAATTCAAACTAACAGTGCTTGTAAGTTGTGATTGTGTTTACACGGTGAAGTGTCAATATTAAAATTTTAGCATTTACCACAAGACCTTTTATAATATTTTTTTTACTTTAAAATGTATAAAATTATTTAATAAACTTCCAAAATCAAGTTAAGGGAAAGCAAAAAATTTTATGCAAAAAAAGTTGATTACTCATTTTAAGTCACAAATAGTATATAATTACATATTATGTACAGATAGATTAATTAAAAACGTGAATTAAATAGTATTTCGCCATACAAATACGAGTATATAACCTCAATAAAATTAATTTTGCGGTTGCTTTATGAGACTAAAGTTAGAAAAGATATTGATCAGTCAAGGATATTTTTCAAATATCCACTAACAATGTGCATTCATAACAGTTTAAGTACAGACGTTCAATGGCACGTTATAAATAGATTTTTGACATTATACTTATTATTGTGAATTCTAAACAACGCCATTTTCTTCCGTCACGATTTTGTTATACGTTCACATTTACGTACATATATTTAATTTTGTATAACTTTTTATGTAAATTTTACAATAATAGAGAAAATTGCCATTTGATGTGTCACTTTTGTTTATTTCAATAATACATTTTTTTTTTTGTTATATTGAAAATCAACTATGTAAGTAGTTTCAAAATCTTAAGGCGCGCAAGGTGAAATAAATTACAAATTAAGAATACAAAAAAGAAATAAAAATAGATTGAATTATCTTTATCTTCTTGGCGTGAATTTACAACATTATCTCTGTGAAATAAATTTCGATTGAGCACTTCAAAAAAAAAAAAAAATTTTAAATTTAAATGCCAAATGAAAATAAAAACAAATAATTTAAAATTAATTAAAATCGGCGTTTAAATACATATGTACATATAAAAAAATCTGTTATATGTATATTAAACACGTGATTATTTTAAATGCATTTCTATGAATAGCCTTTTAAGTAATTTCCATTTCTAAAAAATTATAACTGTAATACTTTGTATATGTGAATGTATGTATACATAAATGTTATATATACATACATTTTTTATATACTTATATATGCAAGTACACACTTAAAAAGTTATGAATAAAAAAGAGCTTAATTAAAATTAAAATGTCAAAAGTTTAGCAATTTTCGAAAATTTCAATTTAAAACAACAACAATAGCACTTATTTTTCACAAAAATATAAAATGATGTTATTCTTTGGTCTTGCAGTTATTTTTAAATTTTTTTATAATTAATTTCAAATGCATAGTGTTACCATTCTTGTATAACAATTTCTTAAACGTTTTTATGATATAGAAATTTTTATAAGAAAAGTACGGCATACATGAACAAGGCAATGTACAAAATGAGTTGTCGAATTGACAAACTAATGGGGTGACGTCATTGGACACTATTGCATTCTTTTGTTTTGAAAAAATAAGTTTTAACGCGCACAATTAGGAAAAATGTTAACAGACCAGTAAAAAAAATAGTATCGTCTGTAAATCTATAAAAAAATTATTTACGAAAGGCCAAGCTTGAATACAGGAAAAAAATGGAAAAAGTTAAAATGGTTTTCAGAGTACATTGTATCAGCTATATCCCAATATTCAACTAGGGAAAACAGGTTATTGCGGGAAAGGTATTCTTTACCATAGGTATCTACTTTGAAAAGTTCCGGCAACTACAATAAAAAATAAAAATTATGTATCTCACCGTTTGATGAAATGTAGATAAATCTATGTATGAATACAACATTAAAAATGGCAATGTTATGAAACCAGATACTAAACAAAAACGTTAAAGACGAAATTAATAAAAAATATTAACTAAACATCGGATTACGATACTTGTACTTTTTCTTTCAATATGTAATAGCACCACTTTCATATAATTTATGTTTCGTGTCCTATGACGCCACACACAACTGTCAAAAATTTTGTGCCTTGTTTTTGTATCTCGTGGGAAAAAATAGAAAAGGATTTATAAAATGGAGAAATTATTTTAGAAATGTCATATTTATTTTCTTTGCCACCAATTAACAGATCATGGACAAGTATTTGTTGTTTTTTATTAATAATTTTGAAGCGTTGTTCGCATGTAATCTCTTGCAAGGTGAAATGATAACTTTATTGTAGAATAAATTTGACAGGTTGATAAATGATTTCGGTCGCATAAAAATACAGCTTAACTTGTAATTTTCGGGAGAGCCCGATCCGATAAAATTATTAAGCTTGATTTTAAAAAAGACTGCACGTACGCGGATTGAAAGATTGAAAATGATAAATTATTATAAATTGCTTGTCAGCTAGTGTCAAGCTCAAATTGATTTCAAGTAATATTATTTTAGTCTGTAAAGTATAAGTATACGGAGATTAAAATTTCAAGTCAAGCTCTTGATCCGCCATATAAACGGAATAATAGTTTTGCAGGTTTTTAAGTTCATCTTAACTTATATATTTAGAAACTTAAATCAAAATTTAATTTTAAATCAATCCTCAATATAATCAAGAAACTTTGTGGATAATCTTTTGAAACTCTCTAGTATTGTGAAATAAGTAAAACACTGTTTATTTTATTGCTTTTTTATTATTCATATAATTCTTATTATTGATATATGCACTTAGATTAATACGTATGCATATATTTTGTTAAAAATCTAAAATATTTTTAATACATAAGTAGATTCATTCGAAATATTTATGGTTTGTCTTTCTTTTTTAGGTAAAGCAACAAACTACATCCATATGTATGTACATATGTAGTCAATGCATATCAGGTGAGTATTTTTTTATATTTATTGCTAAGTTATAGTACTAAGTTATAGATACCTAAATTGGGGCTAATTTGGATTTTAGATTTTTAATCTATTATATGAATGCTAACTCACTGTAAAATAATAATTAGTAGCAAATAGAATGAGCTATAAACTAGTAGTTCATAGCTTTTTCTTTGAAATTTCAAGAGTCTAATAATCAATTTGTTAATGTGCTAACCTAAAAGTAACTAGTACATAATAGGGAACCAAAAATTAAAATAATTTTTTTCACTGTACTTCAAAATAAAGACCCACACTGTATGTAAGTAGGAACAGCTGATAAAAGTAAATTTTAAAAATATTTTGTATTTACTGTATATAAAAACGTGAAAATGTTAACTATGGTATTGAATTTATTTAATATGATCAATGCAATCTTATCTATATGTAGCTACATAACGTATGTATTTACATATTTTTTGTTAAAGCTATAATTTAATTACTTTACTATAGTTTGTTGCGTACATATGCATTTTATGGTATTATACACATAGTATATATACATATACATATGTACATATTTATCACCATGTATTAAACATACATATATATTTTACATTAATTTTTGCTAGCTCAAAACCGTTTGTTTGATGCATATAATGGATGCATATGTTTGTACTCTGTATTGTAAACTATATATTTTTCCGAACGTATCGTACTAGTACTATTCATTTGCATTTCGCACTAGCACTTCGCAAAAATATTTTAGTGAATTTATTTTTCTAAAAATTTGTTCATAATATCAAAGACAGTTGATTGTGGGACTCCAGTACTTATTGCAATTGCTCTATAGAAAAAATCGCTCCAAATTAACTAAAGTAAAAACGTTAACGCTTGCAATATATTATGCCAACCATAATTTTTCGGACCTACGTCGCATGCCAATATACCGATAAACTTCATTTATCTTCTTTTTGCGGTTATTGCAATAAACTACATTTTAGTATTATAGTTTCGGAAACAGTCTGAATATGTACATATATATATGTATATACATATATATATGTAGATATCGACGTTGATATCAACTTTATTAACTGACCATATTGTTTTTCTCTCTTTGTTAAAACATAACAGACATCCGTAATAAAAACATAAAGGATGTCCGAAATTCATTGATACTTATAAAGAAGAGCGATATAATGTATCCAGACCACTTAAAAATAATAATTTTTGTATATAACATGATACTCGAAATAAGCAATGATTAAACTAGGAATGCAAATAATAGAAATTTCATGAATTTCTGAGTTTTATGAGTTTCATGAATTTTAAAGAATGAAAGAGAGCGAAGAAAAAAAGAAAAATGTCTTCCTTTATTCTATTCTTTGAGATGCTCTAAGTCTATTCTATTAGCATATTTCTATACCTGCCATCGAATCTTGTACACCTTGTATCGTATGTATATTAAATATTTTCATTAGTTTTTTTTGTGCTTAGATATTCCAAAAGGAGCTTTGTATAATTAATATATGAATATTTTTATATTAAAAGTTGAATGTTTTCTAAAGCATTTGAGCTATTTAGGCTAAATTTTTTTTTGTTAGTTTGAAAAAGAAAAAAACCGATTACACGAATTTTCGTTTTATATAAAATGTATATTTGTTTATATATATGAGGTTTATAATTATTCTATGTATAACCATATATACATATGTCTATAATAAAATTTATATATATGTATAACGTAAACAACTTTTAATTTATTTTAAAAATTAGTCTTGTTTTTCAGAA
Organism: Condylostylus longicornis; assembly: GCF_029603195.1. Taxonomy (NCBI): domain Eukaryota; kingdom Metazoa; phylum Arthropoda; class Insecta; order Diptera; family Dolichopodidae; genus Condylostylus; species Condylostylus longicornis. Next base: position 280,051 of record NW_026577971.1, on the reverse strand, counting down.
TCTGCGGGGTTGGAATTCAAAAGTGAAAAATGTTTGTGATAAACTTTATGTAATTTTCCGAAATCAAATTTAATTTTCGAACAATCATTCGAAATCTAAATGTCAGATCTGATACTCTTATGTATGTATGTTCATATGAACGTACCACAATTTCAATCAAATTCTTTATACACAAATAACAATCTGAGAAAAATACAATAAATATATTATCTACTAATTAAATTTATGCAATCAATAATTAAGAATGCAAAAAAATTTTAACTTCTTTTTTACTTTGTAATTTTATTTTCCTACAAAAATAATATTAATTATATTTGACACATTGAAAGAAAACTTCTTAAAAATATTTCTAGGTTATGTAATATGTCAAATTTTAATTTTTGACATAAAAAACAAGTTTATTTTCATTTGAATAGTGTAGAATGTCTTATTGTATTTTGACTTGAAATTATAATTATGTTTATATTTAACAATTTATTTGACATTGTAACTGTAAAGTGATGGAAATAACCGTACTTAGTATATGGACTTAATGTATGATGTATGTGTATATAAAAAAATCGCTCTCTTAAAATTCCACAATAAATTTTTAATAACCTTTAATTTTTTTTTTGTTTTTTCTTTATATAGTTTTTTTTTTTTTGGTTTTTACAGTAAATTATTAATTTTTTTTTTCTCTTTTTAAAATTTTAAAGATTTTTTTTTTTGTTTTGAATTCGACAGATGATGTTGATGATGACAATCTTATATATATTTGAGAAAAAAAAATATTTTTTTTATTATTCATTAAATTATAAATTTTAAATAAATTGAGAGAGTAAAAAAAATATTAAAGAAAAATTTAGAGCAAAAATGAAACATTTTTTTTTTTTTTTCACTTGAAAATCTTTTTAAATTTTTTTTTTTTTCTGTTTTTGTCTTTCTCTATTTAAAAGAATTAAATAGGAAAAAGAAAATTATATGTTTTGCTTTTTTTATTTTTTATTACCATTGAAATTTATTTTTAAACTTGAAAAAGTCTTGGCGAGAAATTGAGGATTTGTCGTACAAAATTTTTGTTGGTTTGGCCCTGGTTAAAGTAGGTAGCAACGAACAAAATTTTTTTTCTTTCCTTTAAAAATATTTTAAAAACAAAAAAAAAAAATTAAGATATGTAAAATTAATTTGTGTTTGTGTTTTTTTTTTTTTTTTTTAATTTTTTTATTTCCTGTACCCGAAAAATATCAACAAAATGCATAAAAGTACTGCAAGTTAAATAATAAAAATATTAAAAATTCAAATATTAATTTTCGAAATTTTTATAAAACAAAAAAAAAATCGCGTTTTTAATTTTTGTGTAAACGGTGGTGGGTGAATAATGTCATTTATTCTCAATATGAAAAGAAATTTTCCAAATGGCAAATAAAAAAAAAAATATTCTAAAAAACAAAAATTAAAAAAAAAAACGTGAAATTTTTCTTTTTTTTTTTTCATTTTTTATTCTGGAAAATTTCTTTATTATTGTCATTTTTGACAAAAATCAACTATGTGTCATTTAAGTTCACAACCAAAGTTGAAAATAATATTTTTTTTATTTTAAATTAAAATCAAAATAAAATTGTTAAATATCGAAGAAAAAATAACAGATCAACTGTTAAACCAAAAAAATCAAAATTAAAATTGAAAATCTTGGTATTAACCACAAAATATTTTAAAGCAAAAAAAATTTTTTTTTTTGAGTGCTAATTTTGAAGAAAATTGTGAAAATCTCGAAAATTAAATTAATTTTAAAATTCATAATTTATTAATAAAAGTATTTAAGCGTTTTAAAATTGTTTTAAATTATTTATTTCTTTTATTTTCTACTTGAAAATGGAGGAAAATGCGATTATTTAAAACAAAAAAAAAAATATTCTCACAATTATTATTTTATTTTTGAAAATATTTAAAATATAAGTATATTTTAATTAAAAAAAAAGAAATAAAAAAAAGAAGAAAATAATAATAACCTAGATTCTATTTTTATACATTCATATACGCGTGTACATAAAATAAAATTTTGAAAAACATTAACGAAGAAAAAAAATTTTTTTTTTTAAATTGTAAAATCGACAAAATAAAGTGTTTTTTTTTCTTTTCTTAAAAAATTAAATACAGCGATAAAAAGAACCATTTATGTAAAATTCTTATTCACTTGCTTGCTCTTAATTTATTTTGGATATCAGTGATTTTCATCTTAAATAAAGAAAATATATAATAATCTTTAATCATCTGTGCTGTAAATGTGCACGTAAGTATAAATGTGAGGTTATGTTATATGAAAAAATATATAATATGTAAGTAGATACTTTTTATACTTCCTGTATTCTTTATATAAAATTTATATGAGCGTATACTCAAGTGCTTTCAAAGTTATACATACAATATGTGTTTATATAACAGGGAATAAGTCATTTTGACAGTTTGTATATGACATATAAAACGAATCTAACGGGAAATATTTAATATATATATATATATATTATTTATTTAAATTTTATAAAAATATAAAAAAATTTTTTACGATTTTATTTTTGTATTTTTCAGTATAATTTCGGGTTTTTTTTTAAATACATATTAAAATTATATTATGAATTTTTTGACTGAAATTTTATATAAAATTTTAAATAGATTTAGAATTAACGACATTATTTTTTTGGACTACATAACGTAAGAGATAATAATAACAATAACTTTAACGTTTATTAAGAAAAAGTGGAAACACAAGTTTTTCTATTGCAGTAATCAACTATGTGTATCACTTGTGGTCCGATCTTAATTTGAATTTATTTACTCTTGCATGTTAGTTGAATGACATAAAATGACAATAACTTGTATAGCAGTGTAAAGTATTTACTTATGGCATTAGTAGCAAATGATTGCTATTTATGGCCCCCAAGAATTTATATATGAACATACATATGTATATGTCGAGAAACTTTGGGAATTTATTACTTTTATTCCTGTCCTTTGTTCATTCCTATTTTTAGTTGATAAAAGAGCTATATATATTATACGCTAAAATTTTGATAGAAAAAATATATTAATAATACATGCATTTTGCAGTGTGAATAATTTTAACAACTATACAAACGCATAAAATTAATTTAATATATAATCAAATCAAAATCTTATACATAAGTAAATAGATTAGATTTTGAGAATCCAAATATTTCTCAATTTTAAGCGTTTCTCAATTGGACAATTATGAGCCGGACTACGGTACATGAAAACTTGAACTTATTCGTGTATGCATTAGATGGGAAAACAGGAAATGTTATAGATATCACTTCTTTACATATATACTTTAATTTTTAAACATTTAAAGTTTTTTCATTTTTGACATTTTAATTAATTTATACAAGAAACCTTCATCAATGATAAATTAAAAAATTTTTTTTACATAAAAAAACGTGGAAAGTGAAACAATAAAACTACCTACCATAAATTATTGATACCTAAATAAAAAAAAACCTAAAAGTACAAAACTATACAAAAAATAAAAGAAAAATAAATAAAAAATGACAGGAAAAGGGGCCTGTCAAGTCAATAACCCTGCAAACAAATATACACAAAGAAAAGAAAAACTTACATTAAAATATTCGTGCTCAAATAATTTTAACTTACTGCTTGATGTTTTCATTATTTTCTTTCATTTTTTATTTTTTCTTCTCTTATGTATGTATTGTATATTTTTTGTACTTTTTAATTTTACATAAATTCAAAGCACCTAAGCACATACTATTGTAACTTCTTTATTCGAATTTATTTTGTATGCGAGCAACAACCAAATAAATAATTTCCATCAATCATTTATCACCTTATTTATTTCAATGTTTGTTGCAATAATTATAACATTCTTTGCTCTACATCACTTACATATACATACACATAACCGAGTGTGTTTACATATACATATTTGTATAGTTTTATTTTCCAACACATTTAACACAACATAACCTACCTACAAAACACCTTCAGAAAACAAAGTTCGTTATTAATTTCAGTCTATGAAATAAATATCAAAATTAAATGAAAAGAAAAATGAAAGGTAGTTTTTGTATTTATTACTTGTATTTCTTCTTTGTAACCCTCCCTACGGCTTTCAAGGTCTTCTTCTTCTATATTTTCCTTTGATAGTTAATTATTTTTTTTATTTTCGTACAATATTTACTTACCTATAAAATAAAATTACTTCATGATTTCTATTAATAAAACGAGTTTATATTACTAGTTTTCATAACTGTTTTTAAGTTTTTTCTCAATTTATTATGTACTAGTTTCGAAGCTAACATACATGTGTACCTAGATATATACAAACATAGATGTTGTGTGCACGATTAGCACGATTTCAACATACATACATTCATGCATATTTGGATGAACTCTTTCAAAGCTTAATAACAGTGAAACCAAGAGAAATATTTTTCATTTTGGAACACAACTAAATATTTTAAAGTCCCGTATTGCTTGTATATAACCAACATTTTTTTAATTTTTATGAAGTTTGCATGAAATTGGGTTTATATAATATGTTAATGAATATATTATGCATATAATGTTTTTAAATGTCAAATATGTCAAAATATTTTTAATATTTTGCAATTAATTTTTTTTATTAAAATGATTTCGATTGTATGTTTAACATTACTTGAACCGTCATAAGGAGATCTTTTTTATATTATGTATAGAATATAATATTTGTTTTATATTTTTAAGAGCAACTTAAGTTAGACTTTACTGTGTGGCGGGTAAATTTCTTTATAATGTTGCGTTTTTCATATAAATTTCGGTTGTCATTTTTAATTTTCTTTTTAGGAATATAATTTACATAGTAAATATGTACATAATTTATATTGAAAATTAATTTATAAAATAAAGTACCTAGAATTAATTTACATATATATACATACGTATGTATACACGCACACACATAAATTACATCAATTCAAGTATAGGAACTTCCACTTTTTAATTAATTTATAATTCATAATTATGACAAAATTAAATGACATATTAGTAGTGGTGTCGTATTGACATTAGAAGAATTAAATTAATAAACTTTTTTAATTTGAGTAAATTAAATAATAAAAGTATGCACGTGATGAAAATGATTAAAACGAAATTACAAAACTTAAAACACGGTGTATGAAGGGGTTTTTGCCAATAGACAATTATTTTCGAAAAAAAATATGTATGGATGGAACAATTAATCGGTATGAAATTCTTATAATAATTTTATGACACAATTGATCGTGTGCTTCCGAAATAAAATATATTTTTAATACATAGACTATTGATTGCTAAAAGAGGTTGTATTGTCAATATTTTAGATTGAAAAATTGGAAAATGATGTTGAAAACTTTGAAGTATATTTTGACATACATACATATTATGTAGTGTGTCAAACTTTCCACAATTTGAAGAAAAATGAAAATTGTTATTTGAAAATAAGTAAAGCAATTTGATTATTATTAGATATTTTCGCTAACATTTTGCACTTAATGTCGATAAGTTAAGTAAAAAGACGAACAAGGGAAGCGGACGTGTAGAATAAGGGTGGGGTGGTGTGGTGGGTTGAGATTTATTGTACAATTTCAGACCAAATTTAAGAAAGATATTTAAGATATGTATTTTCCCTTTTCTTATAATTTACATACATACATACATACAATATACATATGAGTATATTTATATACTTATGTGTACATGTTATTTTCGAATCATGATATCTTAAAATTATATACTAAGATTAACTAGTAGAAAATAATCAAACCACAATAAAATGTATTAAATTTTAAGAATTTTATGTAACACAAAATTATATTATAGAATGCTACTTATACCCAAAATGTACATTATGGAAGTATGTATGTATTTGCATGTAGCACAAATAAGTACATGATTCGATATATTGTTTGTTGAGTGAATCAAACAAGTGTTTTTTACAAATTATTTTTTTTCATTACCTTCATCGAAAAATAAATAAATATGTACTATGATATGCATCTAGTATTTAATAAAAATCGTAATAAAAAAAAATTAATAAATAATTAAAATAAAAAAATATGAATTTGAAACAATAAAATTATATCAAGCATGAAAACCACTAAAATAAAGCTCTGCATAGGTAATTTTACTACGTATTTAACATTTACATAAATACATACATATATGCGCTTTTGCATTTACTTAAGTACATACATATATGGATTCACTAGCTAATTTTATATACTTATGTATGTATTCTATACTCCGTTATATATGAAGTGCCTGCCATATTATAGGTATTATGGAAAAAAAGCTTGTGCCTATATGGCAATTGATAATTAATAATTATCTATGTTTGTAAGAGTTTAAGAGTTTATACATACATACGTTAATACGTATATATGGAAATTAGATATGTACATGAGCGGACAAAAATGCAAGATGTTTGGAGAGCCTGAACAAGACTATGTATTGGTCAAACTATTTATTTTGAAGCTTAGATTTAACACTATTTCATTTATTTGCAGACAATTTTTTAAGCATATCTATGGATTCGTTCCCGGTTTTCTATGTATTGTTGTGACAAGTTGTGATAACTACTTTGATTAGTAAAGTGTCATACAATTAGAACATAGTGTGTTTCAGATTTCACTCAATAAATTTTGATCGGTACTGCACATACTTATTACCTATATAAAATTAAATAGATACAGGCATACATACCTATATTATTTATGTAGAAATTTTATTTACATTTGTAAACATAAACAAACAAATGCACATATGTACACATACATACATATGTATATGTGTATGTATAATGACATTTTAGAAAGAAAAAAATTTAAATTGAAACTAGATATTAATATGTAGGTATGAAACTGCTGCAAATTAAACAAAAATTTTTTGAAAGCAGAATATGAAAAAAAAAAATTAAATGACCTTGAAGTGTACATTTCCCCCCATTTAAGGAAGTAGCAACGGAATTTCGATATTTTAAATAGACAGTTAAGAAAATATATACATACATTCATACAAACATATTTTTTTTTGGCTTAATTTTTACTATTAAAAATAAGTTTTAGTTACATTCAGAATTTAATTATTATGTTGCTTTGAATTTGTATGTAAATATGTATGTTTATACATACATATGTAGATTAATATTTATGAAAATACGAAATAAGATTGTGTGTATTGTCTACTTTTGCTACAATATTTTTTATTGTATAATTTTAGTTTGATTCAAAATATTTAACTGTTTACAAATGCAGTTAAATTATTTACGATCTAAACAAGTTTTTAAGTTTTTTGATAAGTTAAAAAAGTACAAGTGAATATTTGAAAAGAAAAAAGTTATATATTAGTAAGTTAAATAAAAAATTATAATTAAAATAAAATAATAATTGAATTTTCTAATATTAAAAATATTAATTGCCAATTAATTCAAGTCTATAAAATTTAATTATTTTTTCCGAAAAATAACTTGTTGAACAAGTTTCGCATGGGGCAAGACATTTAATGTTTTTGTGTTCGTATACTATAAATAAGAACATATGTATACCTACATATATAGGCAAATATAGCACAGTTTTCAATATATGTACATAAATCACGATATACTACTGCATGTATACATATACTCATGCAGTAGTATATCGGGATTCATGCAAAAGTATATATACATATATACATACTTTTCGGTTCTTTGCCATTTTTAACAAAACCCTTATGAACGTGGACGAAAAATATACGAAAAGTATATGTACATACGTGTATAACAAAATTATATTAATATAACAAATATGATATACATACACGCGCACGAACACTTTACGTTTTAAAATAATTAGCATGCTAAACACGCGAAATTTAAAATTTCGACTTAAATGTCTAAAAATTATAAGTTAATTTGAATTACAATTAATTAGATACTTGAGTTTTTCACCTTGAGTTTGAAATTTATTGTATTCTAAGATAATCCAAATATGTAGAGTGCTACAATATTTATATAAGGAAAAAAATGAGTAATACCTATAAAATAATTAGAATGCAAAAATTATAATAATACCTACTAATAAATATACATAATTCGTAATTCAAGAATATTATATTATAAATTTTTATCTACTTAAAATACAAGATTTAAACTGCGGCGTAAATTATGAGTAAAAAACCCAATGATAAAAAATGTATTAACCGTAGCTAAAAATTCAAGTTAAAAATTCCATAAAAAGAAATTTAAATAAAAGCTGGAAACTTTAAAACATTTTTTTTTTCAAAACTATTAATAGCTATTCAAATTAAATTTCTATATCAAAAATAATGACTTTAATTTGACATTTCGAGAATGAAATGTCAAATTAAAGAGTGTTGAAAGAAAAAAAAACAATCTTCTTTTGAGAGTTAAATTTTAAATGGGTTTTTTTTTCTCTCTTTTATTCACATTCAACTTGTATTCTGATTTGAACTTAGTAAAATGATTAAAACCTAAGGCGTCTTTATTACTTTTTTTTAATTTTAAATCAAACACAAGCGTTTTTTTTTTTACAAAGAAAAGCAATAATAAAAAAGTATTTTTAAATTTAATGGGAAAGCTCGAAATAATTAGCATATTATTTGCAATAAAAATTAAGAAAAACAAAACTCGTTCTGGTTTTGTAATAAATCGAGTCCAGAAAAAAGTTGAGTAACTTTTTTGTATACATATTATCTATCGACTCTTCTGAAAATTTAGTTGTGTATAGCAGTTTATTATTAAGCTTTAAATATTTATAATCTACTATTTATGAGCTCCTATGACTCAAAAAAATTTTAAAAATATTTATAAACCCTTATAAATACATTGTAGTTTTAAATATTATTTATTCAAAAATAGACACAGCATTTGTGCGAAAAGATTTTAAGTAGAATCTTGCGTTAGCAAAGTTTAACATTTTGTTAATATGTTTCTGAAAATCGCAGATATGCAATAAGTGGTGTCGCTAAAATTTGTATGTTGCAAATTAAGTTTTGCAGTTATATTGTACATACCATACAAATTTGCATTTGACAGCATTTCACTTTCTAATTTAAAAATACATACATATGTGTTCAAGTTTTATAAAATTCGCATACGATAAAGCTTGATATTGTGGCAGTGGGTGTGTCTCTATGACTGTAAAACTTGTTTCCTATAATATAAAATACATAAGAATGTACATATGTATATAAGTATACCTAAAGCTTTTGATTTAATAACCCTATAAATTTAGCAATGTTATCAATATGTGAATGTTGTATACATCTGCAAGTACATACATACATACATGCATGGTTATAATAATAAATTTTGATAATTATAATTGTTGTTAATTATTCGAATTCTTTTAAATTAATTATCTAATTAACTTTATCAAATATTGATAACATTTAAATTGAACTTTGATAGAATAATTTTATTATAACGCAAGTTGGATTCGTGTATACATACATAAATAGCTTATTCTTGCTTATATACATAGTATGTATATACACATTACCCGGTTTTTATTATTGTTTCCAAAATTCCCACTCACTTGTGCTGACGTAATGTAAAAATAGTTCGACATTTAATTTTCATTGTCTCCTCATTGAATAAAATTTTTCGAAAATTCCAAAAAAATTTGATGTTATTAATTTATTCGTATCTTTTTTTCATATTGTGAAATTTAACATATTATTGTCCTTTCATTTAAAAAACAAAAAACTTGTTATTTTAATGCCGTTTAACAGGTTCTGAGGAAATGATGATTGAGAAATGTATATTAACATAGTTGTTGGCAACAGTAAATGTCATATAAATCTAAGAATTTTTGTTCAACCTATTAAAACGTTTAATATGTAATAGAACTGGTGTTTAATGCAATAAAATTATTTGAAAACTTGAATAATTTGAAAATTAAAAGTATAAAGTGTTGTTAAATTTATAAAACTTTACGTACGTATATACATACATATATTAAATTCCGTTTTTATGGGTTTATGCCTAAGTATACATGCAAAATTTTGACATTTTTAAAAAATTTTAAAATTGAATTATAAAATTTTGACACTGTGTCATTCCTTACTGGTATAAATGAATGCTCATGTCCAGTGCACTTTTGTTTTGGTAATAAATTATAGTTATTGCCGCACTTCAACAAATGGCCGTAAAAATTTGAAAGATTCTAAAAAATTCAAAAATTTAACCATTCTTTATAATTAATAAACTTATTTCATAATTTACACTTTTGCTTTGAAATTTATTTATATTGGAAATTATAGATAAAACAATAAAATGCAATACGATTTATGAGTGCGTCGCACTATTTAAAATTTACATTTTTATACTGTTAAAATATTTTCATTTGAAGGTTATATACGTTATTTTAATAATTTATTCATTATTTTATTATATAAATACATACATACATATGAGCAATACAAGGTTAAATTCTGTGAAATGCACAATTTTTTTTCTAAAAATCAAATTAAGATTTTAATTATAAATTTATACATATGTATGTATGTATGTATATATATAGGTATGAAAATGATTTATGATATTCAAGTAAAGGTTAAAAAAATTTAAAAAAAGAAACAAAATTGTAAAATTTACAATATTTAAAGCATAAATAAAAAAATTACATCTCGAAAAATTTTCGAAATACATTTTGCATGCTGTCGAACATTGGACGTTAATGCTAAAGTAGACCACACACTTTTGTTTATTTAAAAATGAATCCACATAAAAAATTTAATAAATTTAATAGTAGAGCTACTACAATATTTAATTCAATAATGCATTTTTTTTTGTCTTTTTAAAATTTACACAATTTCTTTTTAACTAAGAAAATATCAGATTTAAGTATGTATATTGAGTTTAGAAATTCATATAATATTCAAATCAAATGTCAATTTTATTGCTTGAGTGAGATAAGACATGTGTAGATCATCCCTAAAGTGTCAACTTAAATGTCAACAGAATTTGAATTTCATTTGCATCTTTAAACAATAATTAATGCTTGAAAATTATTTTTATTCTAATAAAAAACTTGTAGTAAAAATAAGAAAATTATTGCAAAAATGAAGCAGGAAAGTTTATACGTGACATTTTAAATACCAACATGCATAATATGTACATAAAAAAATTTCAAATTATTCGTCATCAGTTCAAATTCCAAAATCATTTCCTGGATAAGGACTTTTTATATCAGTGAAATGATGATTCAATTAATCAGCTTTCAGGTAAACTACTTGTGTTTTATTATGTTGCTAGTATTATTGACTAATTTTAAGATTAAAAAAATTAATTCGGTTTAAAATAAATTTAATTTTTTAATTATTTTAGATAACCTAAAAATTTTAAGGGGATTAATTTGAAATTATTGATTAAAATAAACATTCAAATGAAATATTGTCATTTTCCCGAGTTTGTTATGAATTATTTTTATTATCACTTTGATTTTGATTCTAACAACTTCTAGATTTTAAATTCAAAAAGTTATTGAATTTCATGTTTGTAAGAAATTCAAAAAGTTTAAGTGTTCAGTTTAGCAATTAAATATTTTTTAGTAAACATTATATTTTTATGTATGATGAATTACATATATTTGGATTATAATGAATGTAATGAAGCATTCAACTAAAACCAGAACAAATGTTCATTTATGCACAAATATACGGAAAAATTAAATTAATGTTATTTATGAATTATTGTATACTGCATTTAAAACCAATTCATAAAAGAGGTTTCACATAATACGAGTGTTTTGCGGATAAATTAAATACAATGAGTGCGCTAATGCAAAAGTATTCAATCGAATTAAAAATTTACCAATTTAGTATGGAAACAACATTTTTGTATTTTAAAATTGAAAAATTTTCAATTGATTTTTTGTCTTAAAAACGGAAATTTGTAATCGAATACATATGTATGTATGTAAAATTTTTCCGACTAATATATTACCCTTGTTAAGAGCAGCACATTATAACATTTTATATAATCTGTACGTATAAATTTGCAGTGGTGCAAAATAAATAGTGGTTGTAAAAATAAAAAAGTCATAATTTTAATAGATTTATTACCTTGTTAAATATTTAATTACATATATTTATTTCCGTGAAAAATAAATTAAAATAAATATTTTCATGGAAAATATTAAAAGGGATTTTCATTATGAAAGTGCATATTTTGTACATTTTCTTATCTAGCTGATCTACAATAAAAAACGAAAGGATTAATATTTATTGCAGTTTTTTTTTTAAATTCTCAAATATAATACATATATTTTTAAATTTACTGAATTTGAAAACGTTACTTAAATTGTATAGCAACAAGGGTGGAGAGCCTTATCATATTCTTAGGAAAATTTTTTAATGTATTTCTACAATTATACACTTGAGTCGCATATAAGTATAAGAAAAACTTTCTTAATTAAAAAATTTTATACTTTTTCATATTTAGAAACTCTTATGAAATATGAGATTAACAGAAATATTTTATCAAATATTTTCTTATTAATAAAATATTAGTTAATAAATAATAATAATAATTAAAAATTAATAAAAAATTTTATTATAATCGTAAAATTAAATTGCGTTTTAAATGAAACTGTTAAATAATGATTAGATTATAACAGTATAAAATAACATTTACTTACTTTACTAACTATATCGTAACTCTATTAATTTTACAACCATTATTAAAAAAAAATAATTACCTATGTGCATAGATAAAGGTTAATAATAACACCCAGAGATTCAACAATTTTCTAAATGATTTCTAAAAAACTCACCGCCCAAATATTAGTTGTAAAAATTGTAAAATCTAAAAGTTACTGAAAATAGTTTTATACTAAACAATAACGTAACAAAAGCTGTTTGATCATCTTACCATTACAGCGCTCTCAACTTAACAATCATTCCGTATATCCCGCCGTTCAATAATCTACCTTTATTATTATTCGTCTAATTTCACTTATACATATTTCATACAAGCTCGCCCCATTTTCTGCGTTAAATACCTAGTCAATCCAATTTTGAAAATTTATATGAAAACTAATTAATTAGAGTGTATAATTTAAATTAAATACTTAAATATTTTTTGGTAATGGACGAGCTTTCTTTTAATGTTTTACTGCATTTTTCAATTGATTTTCTATTCCATATGAACATAAATAAGTTAAACAAGTATAAATAATTTAATTAATTTCAAAATACAACATTTTTATGTCATCATCGATTACATCATGTAAAGTAAGCTAATTTTTATTAATTAATATTTCTTTTTTCTAAATTAGTGTGTTTGTTAAATGCATTTATCAGTGAGTAATTATGTTTTTTCGCAATATCGAAACTGTGTACAATGCGTGCTTCTCTGCTAACGTGACTTGTGTATCGTTGCATTTTATTTTTCCAACATTACTAAAACCACACATGTATCCTGCCTGTCTGATTCATAGCACATTAATTAAACTAAAAATATTATTATTTTTTTTGTATATAGAAACTCAGATCAATCACACAAATATTTTTACGTAAATATGTACATACATACATATATAAAATTAACACATTTTAAAATGAAAATAAAAAAAAATTCACATTATGTATGTATGTAAGAAGATTTTTCAAAAATTTTTGTTTTAAAATAATTTTTCTTTTATACAAATACTTATGTTTTTCCAAAACTATTATTTTTATATAAACCAAAATTCACACAATATATTCTGAGATATATATCTAGTATTTATATGAGGGTATTTTGAGGGGTCAAGAATAATAATACAAAAGCAATAATAGCACGAATGTTCGAGTATATACAGGGCGATTCAGTAATATTTACGAGCCATCGGGAAGACGCTCGAAAATGAGTAAAATTTTTGCTCGAAAGTTAATGTCAAATCGGAACCGTTTCCGAGCTACAGCGATTTTAAGAAAATTTGACGAAATTTTTAGCATATGTTTTTTTTATAGTTTCCGTTTCAAAAAGATAGAAGCTTTAAGTACTAGTTTTTAAGACGATATTAGAGGGCTTAAAATGAAAAATAGCGAATTATTCAGAAATACAAGCATTTGAATTTTAGAAAAATTTAATATGGCTAATTTTTTGTTTTTAATGTCTTTACGATGGTTCATGGCTAACCTGTTGCTCCTGTACTTATGTAAGAACGCTATAACTGCATAAATAGATATGTACATAATATAAATTTAATATTTTTAGCCTCAAATAATATTTTGCAAACATGTATATTTGCAATATATACATGTGTATCTACCCACATACAAACAAATATTTTTATTGTAAGGAATTAACGTTCATTATTATTATTAAGTGTTACCAACTAGTTGCCAACAAATTTTGTTAAAATCTATTCTATTGTTGCTTTATAATAATAATCGCTTTGATAATAAAATTAATAAATTTAGGTCAATACTATGTTCTACATGTGAGAATTCAATTAAATTCAATTAAAAATCAAAGACATAAAACTTTTTAATTTATACATACATATGTATGTATTAGGATACGAGTATAGAATGTAAAAAAACAAAAAGAAATATGTATATAACTGTGTATGTATAGCATAATATTGAAAATATTAAAAAGTTTTTGAACTTTAAATAATATTCATTTAAAAAGTTAATAAAATTTATAGTGGCATAAACTTTTCTTCGTGTATTGAATACAAAACGTATATACTTCTGACGTAATTTACGTCAGAATCTAAGAAATAATTTTATTATGTATACATATTCATTTATGTATATAAAATACATACATACTTATATGATTGTATAGTTTAAAAAACGGTATTTATTTAAATTTTTTATAATTTACAAATTGTTTCTAGAAGTTTAAAGTTTATAAAACATAGAATATGATGTATGTATGTATAACTACATATATAATCAAAGGAATTTAAAAAAAAGAATTAATGTCAATAATTAATACCCAATTTATCATAAGGTTAATAAAACAAAAATATGAAATTTTTAATGAAATATTCGATTTGAAGGCAAAAAATATGGTCATTCATATACAATATAAGTTGCTATAAAGAAAATATAAGTAAGCATTAATATAAGCTGCTAATTATAAAGTAAAAATATAATACTTGCCACATTATGCTTGTATTATAACAGTTGCAATATAGAAAAAGTTGAAATCTATAAATATTTTAGTTTTATAACATATGCAGAAATTAGAAGTGGAATGTGTATGAAAATTATATTATTGTTCTAATACAAACATATATCACTATATTAGCAGCAGTTAGTTTCAGGAAAATTGGGCGTATGTTATACAAAACAAGACCGTATAACAATAGTCTTATTAACAAAGTACATAATATGTATGTACATATAAATACATATGTAAGCATGTGCATGCTGCAAATTCAAATATTTTGTGGCCATATCAAACTTTAAACATGAATGGACTAAAAAGTTAAACAAACTCAAAACTTGAGCGTTGAAATGAGCCAATGTACGAATTTCAAACATTTATTTAAGTACTTATGTCGAAAAATAAAAGGAAATACATACATACGTGTATACATACATTTTTAATTTAATTTCTCTAGAGCCAGTATATATAGTTTATATGATTACGTTATAATGTGGATTTCCGTATATAACAAATTTACTATATTTATAAGTTTTTCAATGTACTCAACCGTATACTTATATATTTAAACCTATATATGTAATTATGCATGTATGTGTATATGTATGTCCCATTGTATTTTATTTTAAATATTAATCATTTTGAAAATGTCAAAAAATAAATAACAAAGAATTATTTAAAACAAGTTATAGAAAAAAATTGGAAGAAGGCAATTTCGGAGGTGGATTACGTTCGAAAAACGTACAAAACAGTACATGCATGTGTGTTTATGTACATATATACATACATATGTATGTTAATATATACCTACAAAATAAGATTGTAGTTAAGTATTATTGTTTTCTTATTGTTGCAAAGATCTTTGCGTCAGCAAAAGAACTCAAAATAAAATTAATATGTGGTGAATGTCAAAATTTCCTTAATGATTTTTCAACCGAAATGAGACGTTTTTGACTAAGAAATTATTTTAATTTTCCGAGAATGTTGCATCATACAGTAATTGAAATAGAACAAAAAAAAAATTTGGATAAGTACGTATGTATGTATGTAGGTACATATTTGCGTACCTCTTGTACAAATGTACAATATATTTATATACTAACGTATGTACATATGTAAATTTTATACATAGGTACATATTTATAGAATATTGTATACGCGTACTGTTTTGTTGTAAACAAAAATTTTTATTACATTTTCTGCGTTTGACGTAATTTTTTAAATAATTTTTGAAAATTTTATATTTAGTACAATTAGGATAAAATTTATTTTTTATTACAACCCATTCAATGAACCACAAAATCTAAACAAACTTGTGAACTTTCTTAAAATGATACTGAATATTCGGTAATTTTGTCACTTGAAGCATGTATTTTTTTGTTATATGCGAGATATATGAGCTGACTCCTTGAAAAGCAAAAAAAAATTGTAAGACTGTATACAAGTGGAGCGCATACAATAAGCTCATGGGATGGGACGCGAAGCGCGATTCAAATTAAGTACATACAAATTCACCTGTCGTTTGAGTTATTTACTTATTGCAACAGGTATAGGTACTATGCATTTTTAACATATGTAGGATTTACAATTACATTGACATTGGAGCTTTGAAGAATGTGCTTTTTCTCTTTACAATTTTATAGTATAATTAATAAAGAGGGGAACGCTTTTAAAATGAATGAATATTATATGGAAAATATTACCTACGTATTAATTAAATTAAAATTATGTACATGTATACATACTTATGTATACGTATATTGTATAAGCTTATTGTTTTGTAATATGTATGCAAAATTTCCGCGTATATAAATATAATTTCAAAATGTATTTAGAGGTCATTCAGAGGTGTTAAAATTGAAAATTAAAATTGAATTTTTAAATAACTATGTTAATATTTTAAATAGAAAACTTGAAAGAAATTCAATTTTAACATTTCTTGTAAACATTTCTGTTTTTTCATTATCATATGTATACGTACAGTGTATGGTAAAAGCAAATGAGAAATAGTGTGTTAAAGTTGTTACTGTTAATATTTTATAAATGGTATTAGAGCAAAATTGGCATATTGTTTTAATGAAAACGAAATTAGCTAGTTAATATTAGCTAAGGAATTAAAAACTAAATTGAAATAAATTTAGCGTTTGTATCGAACTTCAAAAGAATCGAGAAATATATTTTTATTTTCGGAATTTCTTATAAATTTTTAGCTTCCAGGATTTTCATTTTTAATTTTCAATTAAAATCAAAATCATTTTTTTTTCTCTAAAAATTTATTTGGTAATTAATGTTTCAATCTTATCAAAATTATACTTAAATAACTTAAATTGTATTCTGCTTTTTCTTCAGCTGTACACAATTAAAACAAAAAACCGTCCTCAATTGTTTGATAATAAAACTACTTAAGAATGTATCAAAAGTGTCAATCGAAAATCGATTTTTTTCTGATTTTCGTTGTTATCAAAAGAAATAATAATAAGAAGAATAAAAAATTAATAATGTTAATAAATCGAAAAATATCGAAAGGGGAAATTTTTTTATCTTGAACATGTTGCTGTCTCAAATTTCTTGGAAAAATCTTCAAAAAGTTTAAATTTATTTCCAAGTTGGTTGGTTACAATAATTTTTCTTACTTATCGTATACATATACATGTATTTAAATTCAATATTTATGTTGAATATTAACTCTTTTATGAAATAAAATTTAAATAATTTGAAAATTAATATTCTCATTTATTTATGAGCTATTCTGCTATTAGTAAACATCTTTATGTTTGTTTGAATTTTAAAAAATAAAAAAAAAATCTCAAAAGGATTTTACTGACACTACAGATTTAATTTGATAAAAATATAACGTATGTATGTGTAATACATACTTGTATGAGATTGTAGGTGAGCTTACTATAATTGAGGTGATTATGATTATCAGTATTAAGTATGATAAAAATAATAATATTTAAGAATTTTCAATCAAAAAATACACAATTTTTAATTCGCAAAATCAATTGATTAATCACAGTGCTCGTTTGAAACATTCCATGAATTTGTAATACAAATTTAAAGGTGACTTTCATAATTTTAATATTTCTGTTGCCAAACATATTTATATTTGTATGCATACATACTGTATATGAAAACATACTCTAAAGAAATTAAATTTTCTATAATATTCTATGAAATTCTATATAATTCTATATGCACCATAGTTGGAGTTGAAATTAAAAAAATTACGCTTTCTATTAAGATTTATTATCAAGAATTTAGTGATAACAATTTTCTAAATAACAAAAATATTTTATATTACATAATGATGTTTAATATTTAAACGTCAATTATTAATAACTTTATAAAATATATTTTGTAACATTAAAATGACATTTGAAATACTTTTTGATATTGGTTTGCAATAAACTTGTCAATTATTTGCAAAAGCAGTAGATATGTGAATATACTAACATATTAACATAATTACTATAATAACATTAATGAGCTGGCTTGTAACAAAAAATATTCATACACTTACATACATACAATGAACAACATTACATACATATTTAAAATCGATTTTTCTACATATTGATTAAAGTCTATAGTTCAATTTTTATCTTAATTATAAAATTTTTTGTACCAACTAAAAATTATCATTGAAATTTTGATAATAAATTATTATTCTTATTTTTAATAAACAATTACGTAGGCATATATTTTCATTCCTAGATTACACATGCATATACTTATGTACAAATATAATATTAAAGGTACGTATTTTGACACACCTTCTCTCTGCTTACACGCCCTCTTTCTTAGTAATATCGAAGTATAATAATTATATTTTTATTCACAATCGCATTGCTTATTGTAGATGACACAATTTTTTTGTTTATTAATTTTTTTTTTTTTAAATCAAAGTTTATATTTTTCTTTGTTAATACAATAATTAAATATTGACGTTAGATACTGGCACAATAAGCACATTATTATCATTTGCAATTAACATATTATTTATCGCACCCCTAATATAATATCGCCACATTCCAAAATTTGAAGTTTCGAGATATTTAAGATTCAAAATTTGCAAAATTTTGTATGGAAACTGAAAACAGCCACTTTTTAAGCTATGGCTGTATTTCACAAGTAGTTAATTTTTTCTTTTGTAGTAATTTTGTTTAAGGTGTTATTTTACAAAAAAATATAGAATTTTGATGCCACTACACAAAATATTGCGCTATTATATTAAAAATTGAAATAAAATTCGTGCTTTAAAATCAAATATTGCGGTATTCTACCAAGAAAAAAATTATATAAGCGCAACAAAACGAAATTGTGAACTATTTTACTACATGCCAAATCGGTATACATGCATTTTCTTGAAATAAGTCCGTTTTTTACTAAAATGGGAGAATTATTTTATTAACATCGCTTGCTTCAAATGAAAATAAAGTCCTTTTTTACTAAACTAAAAATTGAAAACTTATGCAACAACTTGAAATGTGGCTAAATTTTTGTTTTTTTTGGTATGGTTTCAACATTTGAAAAACATAAAATATTGTTTTTATTTTTTTTTTAATAAATTTTATTCAAATTCTATTCAAATTTTTTTGAAAAAATTTTAATTTAAACATAACTGGCATTCTACCGTAAAATACTAATTATATTGACATTTTTTGAACTTTCATTTTTAATATTTTTAAAGTATTTTAATATTTTATTTTTTGTTTTGTATGGCAACTTATACATTCATAAATAAAAAAAAATATGAAAAACAAACTAAAATGGTGCTCAAACTTAACAAAATCTTTAATAGTTACTTATTTTTAAAATAACTTATTTGTGTTCTTCAACACTTTGTGTTGATATTTTTAAATTTTTATAAAAATAGTGGTGATTTTCAGGAATTAATAATTTATCGCACAAATCAGTCAGGTCTTTTTTTTTTTGGGCAGATATTCCCACTGGTTCCGAGAACACGTTGCTCATTTCTGTTGGAATATTTGAAGTTGATTTTCTTGTTTTCTGTTCAACAATATGTATTTCTGAAAAATCAGAATCATAATTTGTTTTGTAATACAAAATATTAGGATTTTCGTTTTGAATTTTTAAAATTTTTATGTCGCTCCATTTGACTTTTTCTTTTCTTGAATTTATGTTAAAGTTTTTTCCCAAATCCTCGGTCAGCTTTTTTAAGTCCAAGAAATCTTTATAGTTTAGTTCATTAACTTCATATGTTGGGTTTTTTTTTTTTCGAATTTTGCAATATTATACGCCACTCCATTGGTGAATAAATCGGTCCAGCTTTAGCGGTTCTGCTTATATTTTTTTCAATCACGGAGTGCATTGAGTCTCCCTCATTTTGAGTATGTCCGACAATAAGAAATTTGTGCTCAATTGATTTAATGTTGTAATTTTTAACAACAAAAATATACATTGCAGCAATAAACTTATTTTTCTGCTGACCCATACAATTGTCCGAATAAAATATTACATTTTTATGTGAGCAATTAGTAGTTAAAAATTTAAATATACAAGTTCCTATCTCATTAGCTCCTCTTCTGCCTTGATCTTCATGCCATAAGTAGCAATAACCTTTTTTGCTTGCCATGTTGAACATAGTGAAATTATAAGATGAAAATTTGCGAGAATAATAAAAATTCGAAACGTGAGATGATGGTGTACTTAATACTGATTGCAAATCGTAGCACACTGTGATAAAATTTTCAGCATCAGCTGCGGAAATATCTTTATCCTTCTCTTTTTGTTCTCTTGATCTTGCTATTTCCTTCCTATGTCCCTCATATTCGTTTTCCATTTGGCATTTTTCTTCGTTGCTGCAATTATTGTACTTAGCGCAAAAAGCGCACTGGTCTTTTTTTGGTAAGAAGAAGCTTATATTGAAACACTCATTAAATACCTTGGAATAAGTACATAATTTAGCTGGTTCAATATTATTCTCAGCGCACTTTTTTTTGTACAGTCTGTACATTTCAGCGATAGTTAGACTTCCTTCAATATATTCCCTTTCCGTTTGCTTCCTTATATAATGAGCTTCAATGCGTGGAAACGAATTAATGTGGTCCTTGATTGAAGTTAAAACATCTTCCGGTATTTTTTGGTGGTTATTATGTTTTCCTCTTCGATCTTCATCTATTGAATGTAGATTGTCTTTGATCTTCAAAATGGCAGTTCTTATGAATCTATCACCAACATCTAATGTCGTCATGAAAAATTTTTTACAGACTCTAGTTCGATCACCTTCAGAGTTGTAAAAATTATAGGCGTGGTTCAGTCCAATTGGTTTGGAGCCTTCTCTTGTATATCGGTATTTTGTGACAACCTTGTCAACATTTTTGGCAATAAAATTTCGTTGCAGGCTTAAATCACTTAATCCCCAAAAATTATCAAAAATTTTTTGACGCATAGTTTCATCAAACAACATATTGCACTTAAATTTGCAAGAGCCTGGACATGCTATTCTGACTTTTTTTTTCAGGTATTATTTTACCTTTCATTGTTGTATACGATTTTCCCCGAATTTTTGTTGCTTTTTCTTATATTTTGGCTCCAATTTTCCACATTCCATTTTCTTTTCCTTGATTTTTTAACGCCCTCACAATTTTCATTATTTTCCTCAGTACCATCATTATTTCTACTTATTACACTTACATTCTCGTGTTCTCTATTTTTGTTAGGATCAATGTTTTCTTCTGCACTGAAATTCGTTTCGTTTAAAGTGAAGTTGACTTCTTGATCGTCTTCAGGCTGCCATGTTTTATCTCTGATAGTATCGTCACTGCTAAAATCGTTTGAAATTTCGTCAAAATCTATAAAAGAAGGTATAATTTTAATAAGAAGAACTATTTTAATAAAATTTAATAGGAACAAAATTTTGAAATTAACTAAATAGTTAAAAATAATTTCCTCACCAGCATAATTTTGACTGGATGATTCTGTGATTATTGGATTCTGTGATGATGTGCAGGCTGCTACTTCTTGCATAATATTATGATTTTCTTCCGAAATTGCATTTAAATTTTGCTCCACTTTAAGAAAAATAAAAACATGTAGTATTATTCTTTATAACTATTATTTTCAAAAATACCTTTTTCTGCTTCCTTATATTTTTTCACTAAATCGACCAGCAATTTACCACGAGAACAATTATTCATTTTTTATTATATATTAGTACGATAATGTACTACACGAACGCAAATAAAATAAAAACTTTTTTAAATTTAAAAAAAATACTGGTACCTTTAAAATAGCTCTGATAGTTTTTTATTTGTTTAATTAAATTTTGAGTAATCTAAACACTCCAAGCACTCACGACACAATGAATATTTTATCTAATAATTATGTATTTTCTTTTTTTTTCTTTTAAATAAAAGCAACAAAGCTTCAAAATCGTCACATTATTTCGACAGGATCATTCTTGCAAAAAAAACCACAAAAATTGATAAAAGTAAAGTGCAACGGTATAAACTATTTCAAACACGCACTATACTAGAACATCTAATGTAATATTTTTTTTTCTATTTTGCTTTTAAGCAAATTCGCATCAATTAACATTATTACGTCTTATATTTCTCGGCAAGTTTATTCTTGCAAAACAAAAGAACAACAAAACAATGAAATAAAGTGCACTGATATGAAATAATGGACAATAATATTCAATAAATGTTATAATAAAATGAAACAAAACGAAATGCGTTTGTATTTGTGTGACAATATAATTCAAATTCATGTAAAAATTGATTTATTTAAGGGCACAACTAAAAATAATACAAATTTAACAACTATTTCCAAATATTAAAATGCCACATTTTTTGTTATGGCAATGTATAACGTCAAAATTTTGAAAATTGTGAATATAAAAGTGCCACAAAAGAAAATGGAGCAAATAATTTACTAATTGAGCAACATAACACTGCTATAACTCAAAATAAAGCTATATTCAGCAAACTTAGTTATTAAATATTTAGAATTAAAGGTGGACAAGACTAAATAATGCAGTTTTTTATTTTCTGCTGAAATTTCCATACAAAACCCTCTTTCATAAAATATTTTCTACAGTGAATACTTTTTGTCATAGAAGAATGTTGAATAGACCAAAATAAAGCTAATGAATGCGCGGATTTTACTATACTATTAACTCGTTTTTGCAACATTTTGAGTTGTGGCGATATTATTTTAGGGGTGCGTTATATACATATACGTACATACATACATTTGTATAATATTAACGTATTTAAACCTTTTCAAATAGTTCAAATTAATGTGAAAATATAGTAAATAAATTGAATTTTAATAAAAATGATGAATAATTAAATTTTGCTATAAATATTTGGTATTAAAATATGAATGCATATATGTATGTATGTACATGTATATAGAGCTATGTACGTATTACTAAATTTAGGTGCATAATATTGTACACTAATTACAATGTCCTAGCTTTTTAATAACGTAAGTACTATCTTATTGCAATAATTAAATAAAAGTTGCACTATATACATACATACATACATAGAGCTCTACATTTAAATCGGTTAACTTAATTCATTTAAAATATTTTTGTTTTAATAAATAATTCATTGGAAAAATAAGAATAATAAAAGATGGAAAGAAAAAAGTAGCCCGGTGAATAAACAATGAATGAATAATAATGAAAATTATTGTTATTTGTTTTCTTGTCATCACGTAAGAAATTCAAAATAGAGTTGCCAGACTTATTTCAATGCTAAATTTTTAAATGAAATTAATGCTTTGTAATTATTTCTAATTATATATTTGATAGTCAATTTCTAACCTTTTACGCAAAGTAAAAAAGTTCATTTTTGTGTTACTTAAATTGAAATTTCCGCCTTATTAAAAATGGAATATTCCTATTATATTTATGTTTTCGAATATCTGTTTGAATCGATTTTTAAAATGTCAGAATATAAAAATTAAACTTTTCGTGACTTTTACAATGCCACGCTTCATGACATTTCAACAGATATTGCTAGATTATTTTAAAATTCGAATCTAAATATATGCAATTTGTAATATCGTAAATGTTCCCTTTTAGTATTGCATACATATTATGTGCATTACCAACACACGTAACACTACATGGATGTAATCGAATTGAATATTTTTAAAAAATAAAAATTAATTTTATTAAAGCGGCAACACTAAAATAACTAAATTAACTGAATAAATAATTATTTTAGCGAAAAACAAACGTAATTTTATTTTATTTGTTTTTTCTCTGCTTTTGTCGCTTAATCTTTCCTCGCATTTTTTTTTCTAAGAAACGTGTTAGTACGCATTATCATAATTATTTTAAAATCACGAGACATTTCAAATTAAGAACTCTCAATATGTCTTATATTGATGTAAGTGAGTGTGTATTGATTATAAATTTTTATTTCTTAAAAGCTTAAGCTTATTTATGTACGTGTGTATATATGTACATACGTTTGCGTTTAATAAGCGAAATAAAAAAATAATTTTTTTAAAAGTCATAGTTGTCAAGAAAATAATATGTAAGTATAGAAAGCTATACTTATTTGCTTATCGTCTGCTATGTGTTTGTATACATATGGATTGACATTATATTATTTGTATTAGGAATGTGTTAAATATGGAATGTAGTGTTGAAGATATTTTACATATAGTTATGTATGTATGTATATAAGTAGAGATATGCAAAAGGGCAGGAAACTGATAAAAGTTGTAAAATTTCAGGAATATGTATTTATGTACCTACATACATATGTAACAAATACTTACATATGTATGTATGTATGTACATAAATTGATAATTCCACAAGTACTTACTTTTGTAAATCTAAATGTTGGATTTGGAACAATTAAATTGTTTTATTAAATAATTATTTATAAAAGGTGATGTAATGTAAATTATTACTTACACGCCTTTTTAAATAGTCTTAAAGAATATATTAAAAAACTAAAACACTTATCAAAACAATGTAAATAAAAAGTACTTATGTATGTATGCATCGTAGTATAATAGTTGATATACATACATATTCATATGTATTGACATGTTGAATGTATTTATGACTTAGATAGCTGCCACATATGATATTCTAAGTAAATGTCTGTTAAGTTGTAAAAGAAACAACCACGCGATCCACATGCATTAGCCCTACAAGAGGACACATCGGCAAACTTAAAAATATGTGTAAATATGTACATCCATACATATTTTTGATCATAATTAATAATTGTGATTTTTTTTCACCTTTGATATGCAATTACTTTAAGTCCACATAAATAAAGAAGAAAAAGAAGAATCCACATAATTTTTGCTTTTAATTTCTTAATAACATTTCGTTTGTGTAATATTTTTAACTAGATCAGTGGAAGAAGATAGTTATACACTTTTATTTCAATCAATGGCTTTTGAAGTAATTTTTATCAATTTTCTAATGTGATTTAATTAAGGTACACTCTGTAAGATTGAAATAATAATTATACATATTATGTGTGTACATATGTATGTATGTATGTATTTCTTCATAATTTTCAAAAAAAAAATTCATCTACAAATAATTTGAAAATAAAAACAAAAATATTTTTTTTTGCTTAATTTAGAACTGGCAATTTTCCAGGTGATTTAAAATCATTTAAAAAATTTTAATAAAATTTGACATTTATGTACATTTTTATTTCATTTATTTTGTTTATTTTTTTTTTTTAACCCGTTCATTTATTTTATTGTGACAAATGTACACATAGTAGGTATAAGTGTATATTTGTTATTTATATATTTATGTATGTATATATATCGATAGATAAAGCATATTCCATAAGTATTTATTTCCATAATCGCGTTTTCTTAGGTCTTAAGATTATTAAGAATAATCAAATGTATGTAGGTACATACATATTAGGTTTTATTTAGCTGTACTGTATGTTAAGTGGAAAAATCGAGTATCAAAGCTGCTGCGGTTTTGAAATTCATCTTTTATATTGAATTTTAGCAAGGTTAGCAAAAATATACAAAAAATCAGCCTGTAAATTTCCAAAAAATTTTGTTTGAGTTAATACATTTCTGTCGCAGGGGTGTGATATTGTAATAATATTAAAAT
This sequence comes from Condylostylus longicornis, assembly GCF_029603195.1. Classification (NCBI taxonomy): domain Eukaryota; kingdom Metazoa; phylum Arthropoda; class Insecta; order Diptera; family Dolichopodidae; genus Condylostylus; species Condylostylus longicornis. The sequence goes on along the minus strand of NW_026577971.1, from coordinate 253,816 downwards.
TAAAATTGAATCATATTGAATATTCTTTTTTTCTTGTACCTATATCTTTGTTGTCAATTTATTAATAATTGTTTTTAGTGCCATTAATTTTTTTTATTACCTACATATAAAAAGTAATGTTTTAGAAATAGTGTTAGAAATTTCATTGAAATTTTAATGATCTTTCTTAAAAAAAAAACAAAAGGAGAGAATTGGGAGGCAAATTATATTTTAATTGCAAATTCTGCATTGTATATTATTTTTATTGCAAAAAATGTACAAAAATTTTTTTCGAAAAAAAACTATTATTCTCAGCACAAATAAAATTTATTGCTCTAAATTTCAATTTAAAAATTTCTCATAAGTAGGTACATAGCAAATTCTTATTTAATTAGTAAGAATTTGAATCGGATCGGAATTCAAATTCATAGCATTTCAAATTGATAGCATTTAATAATTTTTAACAAATTATTAAATGCTATCAATGGTGTGATAGCATTTAATAATTTGTGACAATTTCTAATACAATGACGCTGACGCAATATAATTTTCATCGAATGTGTTTACAAGAGATTATGAGTCCCCGTTTTTTTAATTTTAGATTTCTTAAAAAATATTGTAAAATTACTTTAATTGATCAATTTATACATATATGTAAAACGTACTTATGTAATTTTAATTTTTATTCTACCCCTATATTTTCTATAATAATAATATAATTAATTACTTAATTTTAAAACTAATATTTGATTTTAATAAAGATTATATGAAAATGTTTTATTAACAATAAAATTTTTTTTTGTTATATTTTTTTGCATACTTCAAAAATAGATTATTAGTCATAGTAATGATATGTCATTGCTCACATACTTTTTGATATCTTTATAATTCAAACAATTTTTTCGGAAAACAAGCCTAGTGATCTAATGCGTGTTAGAACACAGTCTAATATATGTAGATCTAATGATGTTGTCAACTAGAAGCTACTAATAAGGGTCAAGAAAAAACTTTGTTTTTCTGTTCTTCTAAGAAATTTTATGTTATATTGTGTTTGGTTTAAATAAGTAAGTAAAACGGGTAAAGAAAATTATTTGATGTAAGTATACACTCTTACGTTTTTTGAGTTATTACGCTTGTTTTCATGCTGAGAGTACTTCTTTTACGCAAAATTCTTTGAACATTAATTTTTCAAGGAGTTTTTACTTTGGTTATATTAACTTGATTATATTAATTTTGTATTTTTTTTTTTTACATTTTTAATAAAATAATTAGTAAAATTTACATACTTTTTAAAATTCATCAAAATTATATTATTTTAATTTAAAATTTTTATTATTATTTTTCTATTAAATATTCATGAATTGATTTCTGTGTTCTAAAAATAGTTAGAAAACGTGATATTCATTGACAGCATAAAAAAAGAAAAAAAAAATTCAGCATTATTTTATAGTTTTGTATAAATTCATTCATAATTTTTTATGAATATCGAAAACTATTTGTTCATGGAAACTGTGGGGAATTGATAAAACAGTACGCAATTTTGCTCATAAATTATTGAACAAAAGATAATTTCTATACTTAATAGTGGTTCCTTCCATCAATAAAAAATTTATTTTTAGTGATGAGTCTAGAAATGTCAAATATGCTAAACATGTGTCAAAATATCAAATACGAGTATGTACGTCAGAATTTTATGAGTATTTGTATATGAAAGGGCCAAAAGTAATGCCCATGATCAGATCATTTAAATCACTAAAAAACTTTACACAAAATACATAACACTTTCCAAATAGCCATTAAATGAAAGCATACATTGTAAAAACATACGAAAGAAACACATATATGTATGCTAATTTTATGGAATTAAAAATTAAAATTATTAAATATTTATATATACGAATATATTTTTATGTAAATATTAATTGGGTTATAAATATTTTAATTTTCAATGAAACCAATTGATAAAATATAAAAAATATTAAGCCGTTGTTCGTATATACATAAATATGTACTTAATATAGTATGGTTTTTATGATCACGAGATCGTCAGTTTTTATGCAAATATGTAAATAAAATTTTCACATTTAAATTTTATGATTGTAATTTATTTTATCGTGTAAATTTTAATAAAGTAATTTTCATTCTGTTTTTATAAGTTAAGAGGTGAGACAAATAAATAAATTCAAACTTTGTGACGTTATAGTGTATTGTAGTGCTATAAGTTCGTCTTTTATAATTTTTTAATGATTTTAGAGCTTTAATATATATATATAAATATATATTTGTAAATATATGTCTCTTGACTACTAAAGATAAACTAAATGTCAAATTAAACTTTGATTGTTGTCTTCATGCAACCATTTACCGTTATATACTTCTTCTACGTCAGGCTAGTCATCTACCTAGTTAAAAGTCGACGAAAATGACGCAATGAAACTGGGGCTTAACTATCTATGATATCATGCATTAGCCCTATGCTCCTCCTAGAAATGAAAAAGGGAAAAGATATATACATATATCAGTTTTATATTAAATTTCTACCTAATATTTTTAAAAGCGTGAGAGTTATAATTATAGTGACGTTACGATTTATGAATCGATTTTCCCGTCACATCGATATTTTGGCATTTAACGGATATTTTCTTTTTTCTGTTTAATATTTTGCGTTTTTATTTTTATGATTGCAATGATCACACTAATCGATCAACTTCAGATCAAATAAATTTATTATGGATAGTATGACAGTTCATTTATGTCAAATAAACTGTCATTAAGGAGTTTGTTAATAAGAAATTTATTATGGAATGGGATTAATTCGCATGTCTCTCTGCACACTTTATTATAATTGCATAAATAATAAGTCTATTTGTACGATTTACTCAAATAAAAATCAATACAATGTCAACTGTAATGTAAGCAAACAAATTGTAATTGATTAGATTCCTCTGTATTAAAAAGGAAGATTTTTTTTTTATATTTTTTTTGGTTTTTTAATCAAATTAACGATGAACTTGTGTTATAAAAGCGATTTTTAATTAATTATATAAGTGTTCTATTATATTTAATAAGCTCAAAAGATTATCGCCAGTATTATGTGCTGAATATGAACAACATATTCATAAAAATATCAATTTTAATATTAAATAATTTGTTATAGGTTTAATGTTATCAAAATATAAAAATGTAATTACGTTGTCAAATATTATTTGTTTAATTTATTATTATTATTTTGTTTTCTTTTTTTTTGGTTGAGTTAAAACATCAAATATTAAAAGTCTAATAAAAAATTAGTAAACAAATGAATTATTGTATAATAATTAGAGGTTCGAAAACATTATTATGACAGCTTTCGTAAATAAAATAGAATGGCGCGTTAGTGAACCTAAACAAATTATAAACGTGCTTGTGTATATTCATTAAAAGTAATTCGTGTGTTATTTTGATTATTCTGTATTTATCACTTATGTCAGTAATTACTAATAAAAACGAATACTTTTATGACTAATAAAAGCGTTTAACTATCATACTTCAATACATAATTTGATTACTAATTTGTGCAATGATTACTTAAAAAGTATCTAAAAAAGTATCAAATTTCGTATATTATCAAAATAAATTGTTAACATTTGCTTACTAATAAGTATTTAAAATTATTAATAAATATTTACTTTCCTATCATTGTTATTAATAAGGGAATATTGGACTCGCAGAACGTGTTCTAGAAATATTTAAGTTCCGAAATATGTTCCAATACAAAAGTAGTTGTAGTACATTTTTATTACAAAAAAAGAGTTGAGGAGGGTCAGATATTCCGTGACCGAAACATAAATGCTTATTACAAAGTTTTTCAGAGAACGAAATGCAAAAATAAAAAATTATCTATATTTGGAGATAACTTTTATAGAAACCTGGTGGTAACAGTTTCATATATCGCGGAAAAACAAAAATTTTACTCAAAGGAAAAATTGTAGATAATTTTTTGTCAAATTGAAAATTAATTAATGTGAATTTTTAACGCAAGACCTTTGAATTTGTTCCATTTTTTTCTTTTAATTATTTTAAATATTGATTCAGTTTGAAAATTTTTATATAAATTTTTGAAATGAAACGAAATTAATATTACATAACAAATAAATTAAGGTTTCTTTTTAATATGTCATTAAAATTCACTTATATTATGTCTTTAATAATTTTCAAATATTATGAAAATTTAGACAATTATTTTTAACAATAACTAATAAAATGCTTCGGAGGAAACATTTCCTTAAAAGAAAAGACTTTCAAGCACTTTTTCGCGCTTTTTTCATATTACAGAAAAAACTTGACAGCCCAATAAATTATAAGAATTTATAGACTTTGGAAAGATTACATTTGATATATGAACGTAAAATTCGATTTCATAAAAGAAAGGGATTTCATAATCGTATTTCTGAAATGTCAAAGTAATTGTACAAAATGAATAGACTGCCATCTTCTTGCGAGATGCAAAGAATGCAAACTTGTAGTCAATATCTGTCTAGAAACCTTTTTTATCAAAATCTGTTTAGAGATCTGTTCTGTTCTAAAAATTTGTGACATTATTAATATCGTAAAAAATTTTCCTAATTTTACAAATTAATTCGAATTTTTTCCCTACTTTTGAAAAAACCATAAAAATTCCTGTACCACTTTATCGCAAAGTTCCCAAATATTTATATAAGTTTATTCGCACTTTATAATGAAATGGAAAATGCAAATTTAGTGCATTAGTCGCCACGCAAGTAAAAATAAAAATATGAAAAAATAAAACCCGGCATATTTAAAATCTATACTAAAGTTTTACAAAGCGTTTAAAAAAATAAAATTGTAATTAATGACGCTTTTATTCAAACTTGACAATGACATTTGTAATTTTTTTTAATTAACACTACATTTTGTTTTTTTTTTTTTCAAATTAAGTACTGACGCTCTTAAAATATGTTATTTAAAAAATATTTCCCGTTGACTAGTTGCGCAATTATTTTGTTTATTTATTCGCGTATTTTTTTTTTAATTACTGATTGCATTGCATACAACAAGAGAGGTATTAAGATCGTAGAAAATTTCATATGCCGAATTTTTATTAGAAATGTACATCTACATGTTTAATAAACTATACAGAATAAAATGAATGGCTGTCTGTTCTCTATATTTCTCTATATCTGCAATCCTAAAACTCAATTTTCTGCTACATCACTTTTCTGCTGACTTAGAATTGAAATTTATATTTAAGTTAAGTTTGCGAATTTTTGTTGTACAGAAACTCCTAAATTAAATTATTTTTGTAAAAATCGCATTCCAGAAACCGAAACTCTAGGTATGGTTAATTTTCAACTCTTAAGAGTTATCTTAAATAATAGGCGACAAATTTTTTTATACGATCTTCGTTTCTTAGTATAAGATTTTCGAATATTAATGCTATCGATCATGTGCTGGTCACATCAATTTTTTTTTTTTAATTTTGTTGTTTTATAATCTTTTTTAAGTCAATTAGTCTGTACTAATTATTGAGTGTAAAAATTTTAAAAAATATGTTGTTAAATAATTGAATTTCTCTTAAATGATTCTATACAATCTAGCAAACTGATTTCATAAAATTCATAATACAATATATATAATGCAATCTATAATACCTATTACGTGTAGTTTATTGTGAAAAATTTACTTCTGAAAGCGTAACTATATTTCTCAGTTTTATAATCGTTTTTATATTATAGATCATATAATATGCATGTTTATTTAAATAATCTATTAAGTCACTCTATTTTTACTTATATTTTCAGATTTATTCTACCATCACCATCCCTTAGCCTAACTGACATCAATGTAAAAGGATTACAGCCATTATAAAAGAAAATAAAAGTGCCATCCCATTTTAATAGAAAAATTTAGGAAGAATAAACGAGGAGAACAAAAATTAAAGAATTAAAATGGAGCAACAACCATTAATAGTTCAAGCTGAATTTCCTTTTCGTGGTGATAATAATGATGAGTTATGCTTTAAAAAAGGTGATATAATAACTGTAACACAACGTGAAGAGGGTGGATGGTGGGAGGGTACCTTAAATGATAAGACTGGCTGGTTTCCCAGCAATTATGTTAAAGAATATAAAGCAGCACTACCAATATCAGAGACAATAAGACCACCAGAAGAAATCCAAGAGTATCGTTCTGTAGTACTTAAGGATTTATTAGAAAGCGAAAAAGCACATGTAGCCGAAATAACTGGTTTATTGGAAAATTTTTTAGAACCTTTACAAACAAGCCAAATGTAAGTGTTATAAAAAAAAATAGTCAAATTAAGTCGATTTGACGTTGAAATCTGTAACCAGCCACGCATGAGTTGTCAAAAATGAAAAATCACAATTGTCAATAATAAAAGATCAATTGTCATAACAAATAATAATGTAGGAATATCAAGATTACACAAAAATTATTTAATTTTAATATTCAATAATAAATGTTATACAATTTGTAATGAAAATTATTTAATTTTTAAACTCTCCTAATTAATTATAGAAGAAAAAATATTGTTATTCTAAGATCTTTGAAAATAATTTAAACGAACATTGATTTTCATAAACATTTTACTCATATTGTTATAATTTGCGAACTCAACGTTTATTGTTTTAATTTTAAAATAAAATTCATGTAAAATAAACCAAAATTTCTTTAGATATTTAGATAAAAATCATCAAATAATAAAAAAAACACTAATAAATTAATTTCAAGATAAATACACAAAGTCATCAAATCATACATTATAAATTTTTGCAGTTAAATAATGCGAACGTTGTTTTATTTCGCCCATTAGGGTTCAGAGTAATTAATCGAAAGTTAATTTAATTAAGACAAACAATATTTAATGATTAATTAATGGAGTTTTTATAATCAAACATTTTACAAATAGAAGTTTTTAATTGTCATTTTAACTGCAGTAAATTTCTTAACCAAAAAGTTAAGAGTGCTAATTTTTTTAGTTGGCCTCCTAATATTTTAAAAAAATATTCGAATTCATTAAGTTCGAATTCTGTTAAGTCGAGTTCTTCAAAATAATGTTGAAAAGCATTCATTAGTCTGGTACATCATGATTATTTATCTTATTTAGATGAAACACATTTTGTATTTTGTTCATAGAACCCACTTAAAATGTACTCAAAAAAATCAAAATTATTTTAAAGAAAAAAAATTCCCTCTATAGAATTATAATAATTTGTATTTAGTGTAAACATTATAAAATTGAATTTATAAACAATTAATTTTTTTTCTTTTTATGTTTTTTTTTTAGTTTAAACAACGATGAATATGCTCAATTAATGTGTAATTTTATAGAAGTAGTTGAAACACACGATAATTTATATCGCTGCCTTGAAGAATGCAATGATCGCGTCGGAAAATTATTTTTAAATAAAGCTCCAGTAATGAAGAGTGTTCATCAAGCGTATTGCGCTGCTCATCCTCGTGCTATTGTAATATTGGATAAGTATAAGTAAGTATTGGAGCTTAGAATTTCAAATATATTTAATATTTATAAAATATGTACTTGTATTTATACTTTCTTTTTTAATTTTTAGGGATGAATTAGAAAAATTTATGGAAAGACAAGGTGCTGCCTCCCCAGGTCTTTTAGTTTTAACAACAGGTTTATCAAAACCATTCCGTCGTTTAGACAAATATTCCGCAATGTTACAGGAATTGGAAAGACATATGGAAAGTAGTCATCCAGATCGTGGTGATACACAAAGAAGTGTTGCTGTTTATAAAGATATTGCAGCAACATGCTCTGCAACACGCCGTCAAAAAGAATTAGAATTACAGGTTTTAACTGGCCCAGTAAGGGGGTGGCAAGGACAAGAGCTAAGTACATTAGGTAGATTTATACTCATTTATCATACAAAAAACGAAAAAAATTAAATAATTTTTCAAATATTTTAGGTGACATTATACATATGGGTAGTGTTGCTGTTGGACCAGATCATCGCGATAGATATTTTGTCCTTTTTCCGCAAACGTTATTAATATTGAGTGTTAGCCAGCGTATGAGTGCCTTCATTTATGAGGTAAAAAAACTTCTATTTTTATGCATATAATGTTCATGTTGTATGCATTTATGTACATTCATAAATATTTATTTAATTTAGGGTAAACTCCCCTTAACCGGGATTGAAGTGAGACGTTTAGATGATACCGAGTTAATAAAAAATGCATTTGAAGTTTGTGGACCTTTAATTGAAAAGATTGTAGCTGTTTGCCAAGGACCAAATGAAGCAAATAAATGGGTAGAATTATTAACGTCAGCTAATCCACAAACAATGCCAATTAATATTAAACGAAATGTCAGTAGTGGCGCTATAAGCAATGTACCACCTCTAGCCCCACCACATGTAAGTTTTGGAATTTTTATTTGTCCAATCGGATATGCAATTAAAACGATTTTTTCTATAATTTTTTTTTCTTCCAAAACAAATTTGTTTATTTTATTTATTCATTATGTGATCTTACATTGAAAACTTCATTTCTTTATCAAAATTAAAAATTAACAAAATTTAAATTAAGTAGACCAGCTCGTCTTTTTTATTGGATAAACGGGGCTATTGCGCAAGGTCATCCTTTTATGCATACAGTTTAAAAACTTCTAATTTTTCAGTAACGCTGCCACCAAAAAACTACCCACCCACAGCTCCGTACGCCGCTTTAAATGCTCATTTTAGACAATTAGTCAAAAAAGGTCTTTTAAAACGAGACATTGTAAAAGCCTTATTATATCCATCCCTTTTAAATAAAAAATACGATACAAGTGACATCAAAAGGCGCAAACGCAAAACATTAACCCGAATGAAAAAAAGGCCAATAGGAGAAGATTCTATTACAGAAATTAAAGAATCTGATTGTGATCTTACCGAAAGTAATGATGAATCAGCTTTAGATTTACCTACTGACTCAGAATGTGATAGTGAAGCTGGATCTTGTGAAAGTAATCCATTTGAATATATTAAGTTTTACACTGGCAAGAAGCATTCAAAAGATATTGCTAGTACATTAACTCATTATGAAACATTCATAGATCATGGAGGATCCTCAAATGATGAAAAAACATTATCGAAAGCAGAAAAAACCACAAAATCAGTTCAATGTGAAATTCAATTACATGTAGATGAAAAAGCTACAAATGCGAATTCTTTATATGAGACTGAACAAAAAACAGATTCTTTAGTATTCGGATCTAAAGCAGTGCGAGTCTTAAATCGTAAATCTTCTGAGCAAAGTATTATTTTAACTTCCACTGCTCGTCTGAATATAGGCGTACCAGGGGCACATTTGAAACCACAAATCTCTGATGTGTCGCAAATTTCATCATTTGATGCCAGAACATCAAGAGAACTTTTAGCTTGTGAAAATTTAACTGATCTTAATGATGAAACTCAGTTCAAAAGTAAGTTTTTAAATGCAAAAACAACATCTTTCGATACTGTGGGTGAAAGAAGTCGTAGTATGCCAAACTATTTAGTTGGAAACCGTTTTAATCATTCCGATTCAACAGCAGTTTATATACCAACATGGAGAGATTGCGAAACACAAAATCAAAGTGTGGATCATGATGATAAAGTAAAACGAAATTGTCATACCATTGACAAAGAATCATATGCAGAGGAGCATTTAAACAGTAGCCCAATGTTAGTAAAAGAAAATGAAATACATTCCAGTTCAATTGATTTACCAGCAATAATGCCGGCTCCAGATAAAATTAGTGCAGAACTTTTGTATAACTTAGATGGTAGTATGACAAGCTTGCACAGAAGCTCTTCCCATTTGTTTGTTGAAGATTCAAAGAATAAACTGCTTGATAATCGCCAAAGTCAAGGAATAAATTTATCTAGGGAAGCATCACCTTTCAAAAATCATTCGCTTAATTCAGACAAAAGAATTAAATCCACGCAGAACATTTCTGAATCAAAATATTTAAGTTCAGGAAGGTGGAAAGAATTAGAAGAAATTGATTTTGAAAAATTAGAAAGGGATTGCGAGGAGTTGGAAAATTATTTGCTGATGGACAAAAGATATCCATCTCCCAGAACTTCTCAAATGCATAAATTTATTTCTTCCAACATCCAAAATAAAAAAAAGGGTAACAATCTCCCAAGTCATATTACGGAAGAATCGGATACCTCAAAATCTGATTTTGACACTTTTCCTAGAAAATATGAATTTCCAGTAAAAAACAATGATAATTTCTTAAATCGAGAAATACCAGAAGAGAATCCAGAAAGCAATTTGAAAAAATCTTCAGAAACAAAAAATGAAGGTAAAGAATGTGAGTCTAATATAACAGTATTACAAAAAGCAGCCAGCTTCGATGTTAAAGAAAAAATACTTCGGCCGAACGAGCATAAAAAGTTTGAGCATCAACTTCAACAGAATGCTAGTACGTCTTCTAGTGGAGCTAATCCTATTAGAAGATGCATTAGTTACCAGTATATTTCAATGGGCCTGAATTTACAAAATAACTCTAATATACCCGGATCAATGCACGGTGATGGTGACAGTAGCAAAAATATAGAGAAACCTAATAATACTCATCAAAAATTTACGAAATCTCAGCCTGGTACAAAATGTAAATGTTGTGAAAGTTCACAATGTCCAAGTCCTCGTTCAAGTGATTCGGGAATGGCGGGAAGTTGCACTATAGCTTCTCCAGAAAATTTCAAATATCCTGAAGAGTATTATTATCCTTTTAATACAGATATTGTAGATGATATTCTAGAAAATAAGGGTAACGAATTGCAGCAGTCTCAATCAGTATCTAATATTCCTGCAAAATTTGATGTTTGTGGAATGTTTCGAAATAAATTTTTAACACAAAGTCAAGAACAAGCCATATTAGCAAACCAAGAGGAACAAAACAATACAGATCGAAAATCTCGCGATATATCAAAATCTAATGTTACTCATAATGTTATTAGGGGAAGAAGTGTAGAATCAATATGCAAACCTATGCCATTAAAGATTCATACGCAGAGTGTTCGAGTAAAAGAACCTCGTGTGACACAGACAGAGCAAAGTGAGGTTGAAAAAATAGGGGTTTTTAAAACTGGTTTATATGCTCATTGGTGGAAAAAGGAGAACTTGCCAATAGCTGTAATTCGTGGTATACTAAGCGCAAAAGAGTCTTCCCAGAATATTCCCCAAACTAATACACCCAAAGCAGACGAAATTTCAAAACCGACTAGTAGTCAAAAACTGAGCCATCGAATGGCAGAACCAACATCACTACAAAATAAAGGTTGTATACCTATGGGTGATAAGACGTTAGAACAGAAACCAATTGCGTCTACAAATGGAGGTGTTTCAGGCTCAGGCAAGCGAATATAACGAGTTTGAAAATAACAAAAAAACTGTTTTCCGCTTGAATTTTTTAAAATTGAATTTATTAGTTTTACTTTTATGTCAGATTTCGCTTTCATCTCTTAAATGAAATGCTTTTTTTGGCTTAATAGGATCACTTTTATGATAATAAACTGTAAATTACTAGGACGCTATGAAATATGATTATGAAATATGATTAAACAATCTAAAAAAATTATAAAGAAAGCATAAAAGCGATTTTATTGTGAAGCTGAGTGTGCTTGAATGTTTTTGTCTTTTTTTTCAAAAAAATTGAATAATTCACATAATTACCTATGTATTTGTATTTTTTTTGTTTTTCTTTTTTGTTTTTCTAAACATTAAAAAAATTAAATCAGTCAACATCAATCATCGCATTGCCTGAGCCCCTTACTCTCCTAAAAATATTTATTCAAACCATAATAAAAATCATTTTTTTTAGACTCTTGTACATAAAGTTAAAATTTTTTTTTGCTACAAATAGAAAAATCTGTAACAAATTTCAGCTAATAACTAACTAATTAAAATCATTGCGATTTTCATCATTGTCATCATCATCATTAAATAATTATTCAATTTTTTCTTTTCAATATAATTTTTAAGGCGAAATTTTTAATTAACCTTAGTGAATGCTCATAAATTACTTTAAAAATTAACCAAATATTTTTAATAAAAATATGTTTTTTTGCCATGTTTTATATGTATGTATATAATTTTAATTACAGATGTCGCCGCCAGCAAACCTCGGAATGATAAATCAACAACAACAGTCAACCCTAAGAAGTCAACAACAGCAACAGCAGCCATTAATAAATCAAACGTCACAACACAAACGGAGCCTATCATTCAATCATCACCTAAGTTACAATCAATACTCCACACTCAGCAATCAACAACATCCACAGCTTCATCAACATCAACAACAACAACCAATTCATCAGGGGATAGGACTGGGGCAGGGTGCAGCGGTAGTAACACAAGTAACAACAGTAACACCAGTACAAAATCAAAACCTCAAATCAAATTTAGTCCAGACATCGAAGAATATTTCAAAACTGGAAAATCCAATGCACAATCATCCGGTAGTGGTGGGAACCGGAATAACAAAGACACCTCCAACAGTAGTGGGACAAAGCGGAAGAATAGGAAACATAAAAGGTAAAGAAAAATTTATTTTTGTTATCTTATATTAATATAAAATTATTTTTTTAGCTAATTGGAGTATAACGAATTTGCAACCAGCACCACCGTTGCGACCAAATTTATTGAATCCGCCACCGCCAACTTCTTCAAGTGGTGGTAGTAGTGTAAATACTCTCACTAATTATTGTAATAGTCGTAAAGTACAACCGACATACGAAGAAGATGCACTTGTTTTACGGGTAATTGAAGCTTATTGTGCTGCTTATCAAAGCAATTCTAGAAATACTATACATTCAGGTAAGATTATAAAATTTTCATTATGATTATCGAATATTTGGTCGAATATATGTTTTACATATTTTTTTTTTTTCATTCTTTTATACCAATATTAATTTATTCAAAATGTCTTTGTCGTTTTATCTCCTAGTTTATATTTTTATTAACAAAAAGATAAATTATTTTCAATTCAGTTTCTTTTTCATTTACAAAAATACTAGTACATATTTTTTTACTTAATTATGGTGTTTACACACTACGTAATTATTATTGTTGTCCTAGAGAGGTACAGTAACATTAATATTATTTTTTTTTTCTTTAAATTAGTAATAATTAACGAAATCATTATGGATTTTTGGTTCATTTTATAACTTAAAATAATTAGCTTATTGAAATTTTATCCACGCATCCACCCAAAAAAAAAAAAAAAAAAACCAACTACATAAAGCACTTTATTTAAAACAAAAACAAAATTGATTATCAAATTTTAATTTAAAATTAATATTTATTTATTTCTTTTATATTTTAAAAATATTTTTTCAATAAAATCCAAAAAGTTATTGACCAGCTTAATAATTTATTATTTTATTATTTTTTTGTTTAATTTGGAAAAGGATGTTTAAATTTAAATAATAATTTTTTAATGTAACGCTACAAATACTAAGTTCGAATTTAGTATAAAATAAAAATTTTATAGAAAATATGAAAATAAGTTTATTATTAATTAAAATAAATCATTAATGATCTTTTGATTGATTGTATTTATAAATTATTTATTATATTGTTAAAAATGATTTTAATTTTATAAATTGGCTGGCTTAATTTAAATTATAATTTTTATTCATATTTCAAATCATTGCTTTTAGTAATAATTTTGACTGAGAAACTGCAGTAATGCGTTATTAATCCACAGTTGTTCAGATTGTGAGTTGTAATTCCTGCATTGTGCAGCAAAACAGTATTATTGCATTTTTGAAGCCACATAGCTCATAATTGTGTTTATAAATTCGAACTAAGTATTAGTTTTCATAAAAATACTCATAAGTTTTGTATATTTTTAATTTAATCTTAGTTTTAATTTTTTTTTTATAATTTATTGTAATAACATTTGTTTAACATTTTTTTTTTTGTTTTACATACAAAATATACAAGCAAAACAATTTAATTTTTTTTTAATTTAAGTTTTTCTAGCAAACTGAATTTAAATTAAATAAAGAAAATATGTAAAAAAACAATTAGATAATTCATTAAGAAAATTTATATGGTCAATTTTAGTTTGACTAGATCATTGTTGGAAAAGCCATCGGGCAATTTAATGAAATACGCTCCATAATAATTACATTATAATATTATGAGTACATTAAAATTTCTATTACGGTTACAAGAGCACAAATCTCTGTTAATAATATATGTGTGTACTTATAAATTACTTTAAACTTTAAATTAAATTTACATTTTGAATGTAAGAACAATTGGATTACTAAAACCTATCTTATTAGTACCATTAAATTATAGTAATTTTTACGCCATTTTTTTTTTGTTTATAATTTCAATTTACAAACATCGTCAACTTTTATAATAAATTTCATTTTAATAATTCACATACAGTTCTTGGTTGTATTATTATTAAATCCTGGTTTGTATTATTGGCTTTCTATAACGAAATAACCTGATTTCCATAAATTTGAACAAGGGGTTCTGTTTTTAGCAATAACACTTACTTATTCAAATAATTCATTTTAATTAATGGCTCTTTAAACATAATTTTTCTTTTAAATTTTAATTTCATACAACAAAAATAATGCACAAAATAATTTTATTTTAAAACATTTTATACTTAAAATCATTTACATTTTTACAAATTCAAGTTTTTTTTAACTATTTTTAATACTTATTTACTTACTAAAGTTATTTTTGTTTGACTATAATTTATTTTGTGCCCTGTGATTTCTTTTTGTTGTTTTTTTTTCATCCCCATATATCTGTGATTTTAATTTTTATTCAAAAAACAACGAATAAAAAATAATTTTAATATTATTTATTTTCCTAATCGATCTTATATATTAATTTATATGTATGTATATATATATTTTTTTCTTTCTCTTCAAAAATAATCTTTCCATCAAAAAAAAAAAAACAATCAATCATTCATCTTGCCAATAATTATTAACTGAAATATCGGAATATCATTTGAATTTGTTTGAAATAAAAAAAAAAATATAAATAAAAAACAAAAGCTCTTCAACCATGGACCCCTTGTCTTCCAATACGTGGTGGTAAATTGCAAACAACCAGAGCTTTTTCAACTTCTAATCCACAGTTACCATTTTTATGCTCCGGACCTAGTTATGAACAACCATTATCAAATAATAGTTTAAATTCTTCATATATTTGGCGAGAAGCAAGCCCAAATAATTTTAATATGTATAGCGCATCAGTTTCATCTTTGAATACAGCTTATCGTTATTCTTTAGGCGGTGCCAATACAACTGGACCAACAGTAATTAGTGGTGGTGGATCAGGAGTTGGGGGAATAGTTAGTGGTGGTATTATTACAAGTACAGGATCAACTGGTTATAGTCGACGTATATCAGATTTTAATAGATCAGCTTCAGAAGAACGACATCCGCAGGCTAGTCAACATCAACATCATTTACAATATTTACAACCACAAACACATCAACAACGAAAAAATTTTATGAATGCATATCGTTTTAAAACAGGTTCCGGTTATGATAACATATTTATGACACCTTTATTGCCTCGAAAAAATAAACAATCTAAAGGGATTAAAAGTAGTTATCAAACTCATCAAAGAACTCCACCACCTCCTACCCCACCGTTGTCATTAAGTAGAAAAAATTCATTAGAAAATAGACTTCCACCTGTTGCTAGTACAAGTTCAATTGGAGCAGTACCAGCACCTGGTTTACATCCAGGCCTATATGATCGCCGACTGAATAGATCATTTGAAGCACCACAAGGTTATTTAAAAACATCATCATTAAGACGAAGTACACCACATTTACCAGGTGAAGATGAATGTATGCCAACATCAATTATCGGAAATAATAATCATTCTCATGAACATGATCGTGATAGTCGCCATTCAGCTATTCAATGTTGCGGTAATTTTGTAATGAAACAATGGAGAAAAATTAATCATCATTATTAAAAAAAAAAAAAATAAAAAATTGTATAGAAAAAAAAAATATTGTAATTAGTTTATTAAACTGATATATTTTGCTCAATTCATGATTCCTTGATTTATCAAGGGAAGACGAATATCGTTAAAAATTGTAAACTTTCATAAAAATTATTATTTAATTTGTATAATTATATTTGTAACAAAAAAAAAAACTTTATTATATTTTAAAGGACTATATATACTAACATTATAATAAATTTATCTATTTATAACTTGTATAACTTGTAAAATAATTCATAAAAAAAAAAATTATCGTTTTAGAAAACAAAATTTTAAATATAAAAAAAATCTTGACTCATTGATGATTTCTGTGCCATTTGTTTTTTTTTTTATTCAAATATAAACTCATAAAGTGAATAAAATTCACTTAAAAATTTTTCTATTCATTTTCATAATTTTAAAGATTTATATGAAAAAAAAATATATTTTAGATATATTGAGCTCTTATTAGCACTCAAAAATTTCGTGTAAAATTTAATATTTTAAAAAATTCATCACTTAATTTATTAACTTTAAAAAAGAATCGAAAATTATTTGCTAGAATTTTTCGATTTACTTTCATTTTAAATATATACAAACATTTTATATTAAATAACAAAATTTCTTTTCTAAAATTTAACATTTCATAAATTAATATTTTATTGAGATTGCAATTTAAATTCAAAAAAAAAATTAAATCTAAATTTAATTAAATTTTTGCAACATAAATTCTTAAAAAATACGTGATTATTTTGCTAAAGAAAATAAAAAAAGAGGCTCCATAAAACTTTATTGTATTTCAAAAGCGCCAAATTAAAACAGTATTTAATTAATTATATAAAAAATATATAAAAATTTCGTTAAAAACTAAATTATCATTTTAAAAAATTTAAAATAATAAAAAAAAATCCAAATAATAGAATTAAAAAAAAAAAAATAAAAACAACATTTTACATGTAATTCATATTTTTTTATTATATAAAATAAGGAAACAAATTCACTTTACTTATTAAATATCTATTTAAAAATACACTATTTAACAGCTTTTTAAATTTTAGTGATTGTTAAGGCTTTTATATAAAAATATTTTTCGAATATGCCACTACACAAAATCTAAATAAATTTCTCTAGCACAAATTACAAAAAGAAAAAAAAAAACACAAAAAAATATTTTTCTAAAGAAATAATTAAAATTTTTTGCACCTTAATACAAAAAAAAACAAAAACAGAAAAATTAAAAAAATATTTTTTTCAATATTTATTATAATTATTAACTATGAAATATATTTTCAAAAATAAAATCTTTTTGAAATTTTACAAAATGAAAAATAAATATTCTTATTAAAAAAAAAAAATAAAAATAACAGTAGAAAATTTATATTAGTAGGCTTTTTTGCGATCAGCTTTAAGTACAATCCGTGAACTTTTATATAAATATTACAAAAAGCGAACATGAAATACATATCTAAAATATTATTATTATTAAATTCACTCTTCCTAATTTTAAATTCCAAAAGTAACCAATGAAATATGGTAGCTTTTGATATTATCATTTAATTAATGTAAAATTTTTTATTTTCAAATATCATGAATTCGCAAATATTTTTCAAATTTTTTTCTTTAAAAAAAATTTAGTGGTCTAATTCAAATTTTATTAAACGGCTACGTATTTAAGCTGATTTCAATTCATTAGTTTAACAAAAAAAACAACAAACAAAAATCAAAATTTCAAGCATTTTTAATCTAAAATTTTCTTAAATATTTTGCAAAATACAAAAATGAAATAATACAAAAAAAAAAAAAGAAAACACAAAACATGACACTAACATGAAAATTAAGACACATTTTTTTCTTTTTTTTTTTTTTTTTTGTAAATTAATTTTAAAATCTTATATTTAAATGTATAAACAAATAATCCTTAAATATAAAATTATATAATAATAATTTATATAATTTTATAACAATATTTAGGTGCTATATTTTTTAATTAAATATACAAAATATACAACAAAAAAAAAAAAATGATTTATAACTTAAATATCACTTTTGAAATTTAATGTGTATAACTTAGTTAATCATAATTATAATAAAAAAAAATATAATATAGCTTTTTTGTAGTATATAGTTTAAAAAAAAAAAAAAGAAAAGGAAATTCAAATTGAAACCTAAATGTGTCTCATTGTGTTTAAGATAATTTAATTAATATTTAAAAATTAAAAAATAAAATTAAAATAATCAATTTTGAATTGAAAAAAAGGAAAACAAAAAAGCATTTATATTAATTAATTAATTAATTTTTTTATATATATATAATTAACGTTAAATTTTGTACTTAAACTAAATTATTTATTTTAAATTATTTATTTTGATGCGACTAACAGAATACGGGTGATTTTAATACTTCTTTTTAAAATAATAATCGAAATAATGAGAGATACTAAAAAATTTTGTAATTTTTGATTTAAAATTGATTATTTTTCCCACTTTTATTTTTTTTTTTAATTAAATTTTAATAAACTTTTTTTCTATAAACATTTGATATGTATATTTTTTACATATTATGTAAATATTAATTTCAATTTTTTTTTTATTTTAAGCATAAATAATAATAATTATAATTGATAGAATATACATGTCTATATATACTAATAATGCCTAATTATTGTATAATAATAATATAAATTGTATATAAATTATTTTTAAGATTTTTCATTATTTTCAAAAAAAAAAAAAAAGAATATTAATTAATTGAGTTCATTTCTGCTATATAAGCTAAATTTTTCATTTCATTATTATTTGAATGGCAATAAAAATTCACATTCTACAATTGAAATTTTCAAAAAAAAAAAATTACAAATTAATTTTTGATTAATTATTCATTCTAGTTAAAAAAAATTATTCTTGCTTTTATTTTAAATTATGATTTTTCTGAAAATATATTATTTTTTGCATTTTTTACGATTAACCAATTATGTATATTATTTTCAAGTAAATTTAATCATTATTTTTTCTAATAATCTCTGTTTCAGATCATCATTTTTTTTAATAATATTTCTATATTTTAATTATTTCAATTGTAACTAATTTCAAATGTTATTCTTTTTTTTGTATTACCTTAGATGCCATAATATTTTTTAAAAATCCTAATAAAATTTTATTAATTAAAAATACAATTTTTTTTGTTTGTTCGTTTTTAAATATAAATACTGAAATATTATTAAAATGTAATCAAATAAAAACGTAAATAAAAAAAAATTGTGTAAAAATTAAATATTTTAAAACGTCTAAACTTAGAAAAAAAAAATGCGGTCCGATAAAGAACAATAATTTTTTTTTAAATATTAGGTATTTTATAATATAATGTGTAATAAAAAATAATGAAAAAAGAAATACATTTTTTTTTCCTATTTATATAAAATTTAACATAAAACTACGAATTTATATTTAGAATATTGTACGAATGATATTAAATATTTAATTAATAATAATTTTTTCCTAGATTTAAACAATTAAAGCAAAAAAAAAAAAAAATAATAAAATTATTTTCTAATTGTGATTCCTATATAAAAATTTTTACAAATTAAATTAAAAAAAAAACAATATTTATGTAATTACTTAAAAAACTAAAAAAAAAAAAACAAATAAGTAAATAACTAATTTAAAAATTGGTGGTCCCTCTATCAAGTTTCTAAATGTAATTTTAAGAATACATATTATATACTCTTATTTTCTTTTTTAATTTATTCTTATTTAAATATTAAAATTAAAACTTTTTTTTATTTTATTTTATAAAATTTATGTGTTATATAAATATAATAAATTTATATGTAAACTTGATTTTTTTTTTTATTGTAATTTTACTCTAATTAATTATATTAATGTAAACAGTATATAATACTATAAATTAAGCTGGTTAATTGAAATAAGAAATAAAAAGAACTAAATAAAAATATCTATATTATATTTTAATAATTTATTATTATTAAAGAAAAAAAAAAAAATTAACTTATCTGTTATATATTCTAAATATGTCATTTAATATACCTATTTATAATTCTAAATATAAACTTTTCATTTAATCAATCATCTAATAATTCTGTTAGTCGTATCACTTGACATGATTGGTTATTATTCAAAAATATTTGTAAGTTTTCAGTATCAAATTTCAAAATTTTTTTTTTAAATTGATTTTATTCAGAAAAATTACAAATATTTTTTATTTAATAATACTCTGATTACTTCAAGTGAAGCACCTAATAGAATATATTATGTAGGTGAACAAAAAATTTTTCACTAAATTATTTGTTATTTAATAAAAAATTAAAGAAAAAAGAAAGCAACAAAACCGAATGACTTTAATACAATAATTGCACTTAGTTTAATGACCGTAATTAAATCGAAGAAATTTATTAAGAATCTAAATTATTTAAGATAAATAAAATTAATTTTAATATAAATCCAAATCAAAATCTAATTGAAAATATTTTTTAATATTTTAATAAAATAAAATTTCAGTTTTTTTTTTTTATTTTAATAAAATAACTACATTAATAATTAATGAAATTGATTATCTTTTTTCCTCATTGACTTTGACATTTAAAAAAAAAAATTAATCGATTTCGATTTTTAAAATTTTAATTCGAACTTTTACAATACTTGTACATTTTTAATATTTAACAAAATTGTCGATATATTATTGGTATGTATATGTTGATATATTATTGGTATCGATTATTAACTTAAATTAAGTGTCAATTAAACGTATAAAGTATTTAATTAAAAAAAAAAAATAAAAACAAAAAATTTAGGTTAATGCTGTGTCTTAGAAATTTTTAAAATTATTTTTAAAATATTTATACAACATTACTAAAAAAAAAAAACAACACAAAAAACCAAATAACAATAAAATCATAATATTATAAATGGCATAATAGTGTAAAAATAAAAAAAAAAAAATATTTAAAGAATATAAATAAGAATAAGATTAACGATTTGTACTTAGAAATGATATAAAAAAAAATTAATAAACTAGTATTATAAAATTGTTTCTTTTAATTTTCTTTCTTATAAAATTCTCTTTTTTAATATAATACTCTTTTTTACACTTACCACTTCATGAAATAAATTTATTATTAATAGCAATATTATGAAAGTCCCGAATATTACTATAAATTTAGTATAAAATCCAAATATATTGATTCGCATACTGATAAGAAAAATTAATTTTTCTGAATATCTGCAAAAACATAATCATTTATATTTTAAAGATAAATTCATTCTGGTATAATAAAGTACTCTTTTAGCAGATTTTCAAATATTCCTGTATTTCAGATGATTTCATTGATTTAGAAGAGTATGTTATCAAACGATTTAGAATACTTCTCCACACATGTTCGGGGTTTTTATAAAATACCAAATCTTTGACCTTTAAATATAAATATTTAATTTATTAAATCTCAATTCCTTTATTCAAAATTAAGTTATTGGAGTAGATAACCATTTGAAACAGAAGTATGTATGCATATTGTATTTTAAAATTAAAAAAACAAAAAGGTTTTTTGTATCTGCTTCAAAAAATAAATTACAAAAATCTATTAAACTAACTAAATATTACTAAACTATTAAAATATTAAATTGACTTTTGTTTTTTTTTTTTTATTATTATAGGTTTAGAAAATGAAGAAATGACACCAACATTAAGACAACTTTGGGCTTATATTAAAGAAATACAAAAGGATGTTGCACAAATTAAAACACAAATAAGTGAAGAACGTGCATTACGTGTTAATTTACAACAAGTTTTAATGAATCATTTAGAAAATGTTGGATCAGTAAATACAACATGTTAATTTTAATAAATTAATGAACAAAAAAAATCGATTGATATAAAATTAATATTATATGCAACATAATTTTGTAGAATATTTTTTTTTTTTATTTTGAAAGAAGAAAGAAAATTTGTTTTTTTCATATTTTACTTAACAATTATATAAATATTGTATATTCATTATATTATTCATTTTTTATCTTAAAAATAATTCAATTTTAATCAAATATAGAATTTTTGTTTCATACTACACCACCACATTTTATTATTTTACTTTATTAAATCATGAAACATTTTTGTATTATTTTTACATAATTTTATATTTTTAATAAGGAACAATTTTTTCTTTTAATTTTAAATGATTATAAAATTTCAGAATTTACATCATACATTTTTAATATACTATATATTTTTTATTTTATTAGAGACATTAAATATACATTTTGTTTTTTTTAAAAATTTGAAATTTTAATTAAGGTTTTTCTGTTTAATACTGTTAATAAATTTTAAGAGTTAAAAATTTAAAAATTAATATAAGCACTTTTTGACTTGCAAATTAAAATAAGAAAAAAATTTTGTTTATTTTGTTTTTTAAATTTCAAAAATGATTTTATTATATAAATAAATATTTGTATGTCTGCCGTTGATAATATTGTATGAAAACAAAATTTTATAAACGAACAAAAACGAAAAAAAAGAAATATATATATTTTTTTAATTTAAGTTTTAAATTAAATCTGATTGAAATTATAAAATAATATTATTGACAAAAATTTTAAACATTCACATAAATATATACATAAAAAAAATTTACAAAAAAAAGGTTTCATTTAATTTATTGTAACATTCTAAATTAATTATTGGTTAAAATTTTGAAAAATTTGATCAGAAATATGTAATTAAACCTAAATTATTTTCTAAACAATTTTTTAAATTAAAGGTATTTTATTAAATTAAAGTTATATTAATCTTTAATTTTATAATTATGATTAAACTAACAGATTTTTAATTTTAACCAATCATTTACAATTAATATTAAATTAAATGAAATCATTCATTTGATTTGTCTCAATAATAAATGATTTATTTGTCATAAATATAAGAATTTCTTAAATTTGTATTAAATTGATTTTTTAAATTTACACTTTTATTCAAATAAGTATTTTTATTTCGTGATTGTAATGTACTTAGGATTTCATCTTCGGATTCATTTAAATAATGCTGAGGAGAATGATGTTGTCTTGTATCTTCGATCTCTTTATGATTTTCAATAAATGAACGTTTATCTTTATTATGTAAGTAATGTTTTAACCAATCATCATCTAAATCAGAATGTTCTGATATATAATGAGGTTTTGGTATAGAAGGTTTTTTTCGGTTTACATTTACAAAAACTGGTTGAATCTTTAAAGCGGGAGATGAAGGTTGTAATTTCGGCTTATGAATAATTATTGGTCTAACTGGTTGAGGTGATCGATGAATTACTACTGGTGCTGGATTAATAAGAACAGGTGAATGTTTTATTAATAAGTTTGTTGGTTCACGATTTACAAGAATTGGTGGTGGACGATGTACAATAACTTCTCCTTTTATATATTTTGGATATAGGTGTTTGTATTCATTTGAATATTTTTCTTTATTATTTAAATTTCGGTTTTGACGATTTTTTTCAAAATCATTATCAATTATTTGATGATTAAAGTTTAATCGGCTTGAATCTGTTGTAATCGGTCCATTATTGAAATTATATTGATGTCGAATTTTATCATTAAAATTTAAATCAAAATTAGGCCAAAATTCTTTATCGTATTTTTGTTGTTGATTTACTAAAGTAAATTGCGGTTCAGGTTTCGGATTCGGTGCACCAAATATATTTGATATCTAAAATTAAAAAACAAAACAAATTTTGAATATTATTTTTTTATAAAGTAAAAAATTTATCATACAAATATTATTGGTAATATTAAGTTAAAAATAGAAATCATATTTAATATCTTAAATCATTTGCTCGAATTATAAGAAACTAAGCTTAATATTCAATTTTACTTGTCTTTATACAAGAAAAATTAATTTGACTATAAGCCGAACGTGACGTATTTAAATTTAATTATTGTTAAGTTTTTTGATTTCCTCTTCGAAATTGGAGATTTTTTTTTTCATAGCAAATAAAAAAATAATTTCAAAGAATTAAGATGAAATTTGATATGAAAGTGACGAAATTGATGAAATTTTTTATTTGTTTGTAAAATTTTTTAATAAATTAAATTTAGAGACTTTTATCCAACAGTTCCATTGCATTTTATTATAAAAGATTTTTTTTTGTAAAATAAAATATTTAACACATTCTTCCATTATTTCCACATAAGTACAAATTATTAACTTTTTGAACTTCATGTGTAGATTTTAATTCTAATTAATTGCTTAGATCACTTCAATATTAAACCGAGACGAAATTTTATAATATTTTAAATACAAAAGAATCAACAACAGAATTATTCTGCACAATGTTATAATGGAACCGTAATCTAAAAGGGAACTAAATTAGTTTCTTATATTAAAAAAAAAATTCGAAGTGATCAGCACATATAACACCATTGTATATTTTTAAATTGAATGTTTCTACATTGAATAATATTAAGTTTCAAAAATCCCATTGCCGGCATAATAAAAAACTATAGAGGCCAGTTCATTTCGACTTCTACAGAAATTTAGATTGTTGAATTGATAAACAACTTTAGTAAGTTTTGATTTGATCAGGTTAATATCGAAAAGTTACCCATTTCTTCACGCCCATTAAATTTAAAACTTCTCATCCTTCCACATTTTAAATCCTAATTTGGATTAAGAATTTGATATGTGAAATTTAGTACAATCTCAATACTTCTCTTATTGTGCTCTCAATGGTTGCTAAAAATCGAAAGAATCAAGTTACCTTTTCAAGTATAACTCAAGTGCATAGTAGAACGAGTATATTACTTTGATTTTAGAATTGATATGAAAATTCTTACAATATGTATATATATATAGAGGATAGAAAAAATTCATATTTTGCACACAAATTCCAAGGTTCTTGTTAATAAAATTTTTTTTTTATACTTTTAATAAAAAATCATTTTACAAAAGTTATTGAATAAAAGAACAACAGATTTATAATAAATTCTCTCAAGGCCAATTTTTATGTAATAAGTTAAGGAAGAAATTGTATATAATAATGAAGAAAAGTACAAAAAAAAAGTAATGATTAAATTTCTTTTTCTAATAAAATTATGAGATTATAATTATAATTTTATACAGATAATAGAGCCATATAAAATCATTATAAGAATGGAAAGCTACCTTAAGATGAAACAATCGATGTTAATACCAAGTATAAAAGTTAAATTAACAGGTAATTATTATACAAAATTATATGAATAAAGATATACAAAATTGCTTCCTGTTTTGTTTAACAATTAAAATCATGATATCTATTTAGGGTATGTACATACATATATCAGAAGATTTTTTTGCTTTATAATATTGTAACATTCAGTTGCACACTATTCTATGCACGTAAGTATGTATTTATATATAAAAGATGAAGATTATTTAATGAATATAAATTTGTTAATATGACAATTGATATAAAGCAAAATTATGACTACATCATAACTGTATTTGAGCTATGATTTTCAAGAAAATCTTAAGAAATTTTCATTATTTTTATTCATTCGAAGAACTATGGGAATACTTTGAAAAACATCTATCAAAAAAATTATTTCAAATTGATCTTTCCGTTCCTTCCGTCTCGAAGAACTATGAGACTCCTTTAAAAATCATTAATCATAAAATTATTTTGAATTTCCTTAGAAATTTTGAATGAACCAGCTTTTGATAACACTTATGGGAATCCATTTAAACTTTAAAATAATTGTAACTGCTTCGTACTTCATTCTTATTACCTAGAAATAAATAACATATTACATACTTTGTTTAACTATTTAAATTACATTAGTTGAACAAACAATTTATAAAAACAATCTTCAGCTTAAACTTATAAAGTTGATCCACCTTATTATTAAAATCGCTTTCATTATTTTCATTGCATTTTAAAATCTTTCAATTTCTTTGATTAAAATACTCGTGGTACACCACATGTCAATTATTATTTTTGAATTATAATTTGAACTGTTAATGACATCACTTCACCTTTAAATATGCATTGCATTGTACAATATTTGTTCAAAATGTATAAGTTTTTATTGCATTCATGCTCAGACTGTATAATTTTATTTCGCAGACTACATAACATGTTTATATTTTTCTTTTCATTATGTTGTGTCTATATTTTGTATTTATAATAAAAAAAATTTCAATATCATGAAAATTATTTTCACAATTCACCTACCTTTAAATCTTTCAAACGTAACCACCGGCCGACTAACATTCAAAATCATTTACCAAAATAAAAAAAAACGCTACAATATAACAATTATAATGGAATATTTTGCAAATGTCTATATAAATTTTTTTTCTTTTCAAAGCAAAAAGAAAGAGTTATTTTATTTTTCTATTTCTATAATTAATAATTTTTATGCAATTTTTATGCAAACTGCAATACGTTCGATATCAATTAAATGTTATTGTTCTTTACTTTTACTTTAGATTCCAATCGATTACAGAGAGATCTGACATAATCTCTACAGTAGTTTCTCTATTAATTTCATATTCATTATGTACTCTTGCTTTAATTTAACACTTGTGCATTATTTTCAGAATGAAATTTCTCCTAAAATCATTAATTTAACAGAAGTTCCAACTTCTTATCCATTAAACCGTAAGTCACTATTGACAGAATAATTTATATCCAGAAGTTACTGTAAAATACGATTATTAAATAATGCAGCAACTAAGTTCGTAGAATTATTGCAGAAATGCGTTTTAAATTGAAAATGGAAGTAAAAACAAAAATTTTTCATTTCTTTTTTTAATATAAATTGTAATTGAAAAAAATTTTTCTGCCACACATTCACACCACACCGCTAATAAAACCAGCAGAGTCGCAAATAAATCGCAATCATCGTAAATTTTTTGACAAAAGAGAATAAATAAAAAATTTAAGAGAAAATACGAAATTAAACGTACAAGTTGCATTGTTATGAACACAAAAAAAAAAAACAAAAAAAAAATTAACTTGTTGCTCTTAAGTTAAGTTATAATCAACATAAATTTTTTATTGTTAAAACTATGAGCAACATGTTTCTGATACTTTAGCAACTTTCTATGAATATTCATAAGGTGAACTACAATAAAATCGAAAGAAATAACATTTAATCGATATTTTATTAAAAATAATTTTTAGTTGAAGGTACTATTTATATATACGATAAAATTTAAGATTAATTAGATAAAATCTAACGATTGTTTATATATCATACTGAAATTATCTGATGGCGGTCAGATTTTACGTTGAATTTTTATAATTTTAGTATAAAAATTATAACCATAACAAAATTCAGCTGATCGTTGATTTAAACTACATGCTACAAAAATTTAATCATCACCATTTTATTTTTAAAAAATCTGACATGAAATGAGAATTAAGCAATGTTTAGTTTAATGTCAAACCGAGTTTATACAATCATGAGACTTTCAACAGACTAAGATTGAATCGTAGATTTTTTAAATTCAGTAAATAAGATTACTAAACACTCGCAAAAAAAATTAAGAGTATTCTATTAAACATTTGAAAAAAAAAATATTAAAGATGAGGATTTATGAAAATTTAATTGTAGGCAAGGTTTTATTAAGAGCAATCAATTTCATAATTAAGTAAATTATAGCAATCCACTGTGAGTAATATTTTTCCCGGCAACAGTCTTTGATATTCGTGAAAGCAGGTATTTGGTAAATTCTTAAACGTCAAATTTCACAAAATCTGAGCTGTCTGAGTTTACGAATACTCTACTGCGTTTTTACTTTCATTCAAAGTTTAAATTCTTAAACGTTTATAAAAAGTCAATTAAGCGTCAAAATTGTAGATTTTTTTTGTTTACATGCAGACAGTCTGACGTAGTAATTCAGTAAATAAATTTGATGTATTGAGTGACTATCATTACGTTAAAAATAATATAAAAAATATTTTTCTTTGTTAATTTTTAATATGTAAGTATAAAATTATTTTAAATCTAAAAATAATTTTTTTTTGTTTTGACGTTTACGGATGATCAAAATTCAAAGTCAATTACGGGTAAAAAGTTTACTACATTTCTGTCCGTAAAAGTTTTATACGTCAGACAGTTTGCAGACTGAAAACAAAATTTTGACGTTAAAGAATTTGCGGATTATTTTCCTATTAACGGGCTCAACTGTACTAAAGAAAAGTACTTTTTTGATTTTTATTACAATATGTGTAAAGTAAATTATTGCTTCAACAAAGTTTAGCAATATATTCTTATGAATCACTTTTTAAACATTTTATTTTGAACTCAAAAAACGATATTAAAAAATTTTTGTTTTTAATTTTCAAAATGTTATAACCAATCATATTAAATTACGGTATCTTTTATGTAGTAAAAAAAAATTTACGATAAAACTGAGTAACCTTTATAATAATAGAGTAAAATTTTAAAGAAAAAGAAAAATGTTAAATAGAAAAGGAAAAAATGTGAATCAAGAGTGTTGAAGAGATTTTATGTTTTTTTTTTTCGGTTTTTATAAGCTCAAGCTCAAGGTTTTAAAATTTGCAAGAAAACTTTATATTAGTCTAAAGAAGATCGCGAAACTTAATGGTTGGTATTCGTTTAATAACGTTTACTATAAGTTTAGAAGAAAAATAAAATAAAATCTGTTATTGTTGTGTTTTACGTAGTCGTTGAAAAAATAATTTTTTTTTTTTGCTATTATTGGTGCATTCACACTTATTAAATATTGAAATTATTGTATACATAGGTATATACACACATATATTTTGTGTATTTCATTTTACATACATATATAGAATACATATTATTGTATAGAAAAAGTTGTAATGTTTGTGAAATATAAATTTTGATAAAATAATTACTTGAAATTATTTGAAAATTTTGGCTGTAATATTGGCAATCATATAACAAATTACATACATATATAAAAAAAAAATTTTTTACAAAATGAAATTGGAAATTTTAATTATTTACTTTTTATGTTCAATATTAACTTTTTTACATGAAGTTATTGGGAAAATTGATAACGATTACGGTAAGTTTAATAAATTTTTTATTCATCAACATTTTTACATATGTACGTACATGGTACATATAAATAAATAAAAATAAAAAATTTTAAAAATAGCGGGAAAATGTTCATTTTAATTGAATCAATTTGGAGTGTATATGTACGTCATATAAATGGGTATATACCTATAAGTACTTATGTATATTCTTATTTGTCATTTATTTAACAACATAGTTGAAAAAATTTGAGTACCACCCCACTGGTATAATGTGATATGGCTAAATCGCTAGTTACAATTTAAACGTCAATAGGAGTAAAGTTTTATCTGACTTTTTAGAAACTCACAATATTTTGTTGGTAGTACTTGTAGATGTTTCCTCTAGCTTTGGACGTAGTTAAGAAAAACTAAAGAACGATTCGTTTATATAAGTAGGTGTTCAAAAAAATTCCTTACTATCATACTAATTTATAAATTCTTATAAACTACAATAAAAATTTATTGAATTAGTTTGTTTACAATCGTAAAGCGTTACACATTTTGTCATTATAAATATTACATCTGTTCTATTCCAAAGTACTTACATTTATATATGTATATCACATTAACAACTTACATAATAACACTTCAGAAATATAACAGTCACTAAATAACTTATATAAAGGAGCAATTGAGACAAATACAATTAAGTATGTAAGTTAATTTCGGTAGATTGCTATCCGATTACATATGTATTTTTAGATATTAAATCTTAGATTTCTCCTAATATACATATATATACGGGATTACAATTATGGAATAATAATCAGCTACGCTAATAGCATTCAAACTAATTATAATGTAATTAAAGCAAAAACAATTAATTTTGTAGCATACAATATTAAATATTAGGTAATGGTATACTGCAACTAACTAAATGGTTAAAAATTTTCTTAAATTATTTTATAAGTGGTAAGATTTCAATATCTGATAAGGTTAACAAAATGTTTTTTCTGTTCCCCGAAGACTAAATTATTAATATAACGCATATTAAATTCTAATTGAATTTCTATTTAAATTTACACAAAAATATTATGTATGTATGTATGTAGATTGTAGATTCTTATTTCAAGATCGAAATTCAAATAACAAAATATTTACAGACAATGTTAGGTTATGTATTATGTTACGAAATTTAGCTTATGTTTTTAAAATCTCAATAGAATTGAATTAATTTTAAAATAAAAATCAAATTTGAAATTGAATTTTTTCTATAAATTAGACATCATTGAGTTATGAGCTTTTAGTTTAAATGCAAACTTCTTATATCGTAAATAATTATTAGACTATATTATGAAATATGAAAAAATGAAATTAAATATTAAAAAAATTTTAATATTAATTGGTTTCTTTTATTTAATACCATCAATTTTTAGTCTTAATATAAAAATTATTGAAAAAACTATTAATGAACAAATGAAAATTAATAATTTTTATTTAGAAATAAGTGAAATAATAAGATCTCAAGAAATTCCATTAAATTTTGAAACAATTTTATTATTTTATAGTAAAGTTGTTAAACATGATTTTAATGTTATAATAAAAAAATTAAATATTAAAGTTCCAATAATCATTTCTGATACAATCAGTGACATTTTAAAAATGGATGAAATTCATATATCAAGAAATCTACTAATAATTATTATTGTAAAGGATATAGAAAATAGCATTTTTAAGGATATAAAATTACCATTAACAGATTTTTGTGATGCAAAAATTATAGTTTTACAATGGAATACTAACAATGAACAATATAAGGATTACAGTGGAATTCAACGATTTTTTGAAATAATATGGGAAAATTGGTTTATCAATTTGATTTTGATTCGTATTAATGAAGAAACATATGAATATGAAATATTTGAATATACACCATTCCCAACAATTAAATATAAAATTTTAGAGGATAAAAATAATTTATTTCCAAATAAATTAAATAATTTACATCGATTTGAATTTAAAAGTCCTGTTATAAATTTTAAACCACCACTTGTATTCACATTCTATGATAAGAGAACAAAAAAAATTGAATGGTCCGGTTATTATTTAATTTTTACGAATTTTTTATCAAAATATAATGGAACTTATAGTGAAATTTTTTCAAATAATACAAAAGATATGCTAAAAATTGAATTTAATATGGAATTATATCGAATTTATAATCCAAGAGATTACACATATCCTTTTCTAATAAATGATATGTGCTTTATGTTACCAGTTAAACAAGAAATTCCTGGTTCTTTATATTTTTTATTACCATTTCCATATGAAGTTTGGTGTTTGGTAATATTTTCATTTTTATTTACAATTTCAATTGAAATGCTATTAAATAAATTTACTTATGGTAATTCAGATTTTGGATATTCATTTTTAGTAGCATTAACAACAATACTATTCCTTTCTACACCATTTAAACAAACAAAATATTTTCAAGTACATTTTAAAAGAATTTTATATGTAATTTGGGGTTTTGTTATAACAAATTATTATTTAGCATTATTATATAATTTTGTTGCAATACCAAAATATCCAAGTCAAATAAATACATGGCAGGAATTGGCTGATTCAAAAATAAAAATTATTATGACACATGAACATGCTGATCTTATGAAAAATGCTGATGTACCAGAAAATTTAAAATCATATATTGTGCCAGTATCAAGTGATGAATTTGAAAATAGTCGTAATCATTTGAATATTAGTTATGGTTATTTATCTATACCAATTACTGGTAAATTTATTTTAGAAGTTAAACAAGATTCAACTAAACCAATATTTCGATTATCAGATATTTGTTTTTCAACACGTCTATATGCTTTTGGTTTAAGAAGAGGTTCAATTTTCCGAAATATATATACAAATTTTTTTATGGAAAGTCGTGCACTCGGTTTAATTCAATATTGGGAATTAAAGAGTATTGGTGATGCTAAATCAGCTGGTTATATTAGATTTAGAATTGAAGAAAAATATGATTTATCACTTATGAAATTTAAGCATTTTATGTTTTCTTTATGGGTTCTATTAGTTGGTTTTATTGGAAGTTTAATATGTTTTTTGGTTGAGCAATGTTTTCGTAAAAAAAATTAAAAATTTTTTAAAATCAGTAATTGCTTGGATTATCCTATCTATATTGTTGAGGATTTTTTTCGTCAGTTTGTTAAAACAATATCGACACAGTTTGTTTTTATTTCAATTATAATCTAATTGGTATTCTTAGTGAGTATACTTATGTACCGAACTGTGTCAGAATATAAATGAACTACTTACTTATAGAAGAATTTGAATTTGAAACCAAACCAGGAACCAAAAACTCAACTTAGGCCATTATAAATCTTTGTATATTAGGTATGACTAATATTTGCACAGCTCATAATTTCACCGAATCCCACACACTGTAGATAACACTGTAAATATTGAAATAAAAAAAAATTAAAAAAAATATTTCACTTTTTCCATTAAATTTTAAATGCTCGTGATAAACTAAACTTTCTAGGATTCTATTTCATATACTAAACCCCAAAAAGGTAATACAAATATGTAGTTTGTTTTTTGAATATTTTAAGCGATTGTAGTGTGAGGTTAAACAAATATTAGACTAAACACTGTTATGATATTATAGTTTATATACCTATGCAATATAGACATGTTCTTATGACGACTAAGTAAAATTTGATTAAAGACACTGTTAGTCAAATTCCTACATAAACAACATACATATTATTACCCCCCAGCTACACGTGCACCAATCAATCGTTCTCTCTTTTACTCTTATCATATATGTACATGTGTGCATGTTTATTTATATAATAAAATTCAACTACAATTAAATTAATTATGTACACATAAGTTTTCCTTAGAAATATAATAATATAAATTACATTTCATAATAATAGACTTTTTATAACATTATTATTTTGAATTTTTATTAAAATGTCTGCGCCTAAAACAGATTTACTCAACCATGAAAATTTTATAAATAAATTTGTTCAGTTCAAGAAATTTTCCGATTAAAAAATGTCTCCTTATAAAATTATTGCTTTCTATTTAGTTTTAATACGTTATTTAACTGAAACTACACTAGATCAATATAAAAATATATTTAATATAATTAAAAAACAAAATAATCTATTTAATTTTGAATCAATTTTAATAATTTCATTAGAAAAGTCACCAACATCGCCGCCATTACCACAAACAAATAATTTTCAAAATAATTTTAAAGAAATTGAATATTTTATTAAATTTTTATATAATGATGAAGATTTCGAAAATACACCAAAATTTATTTATGATAATTATAATAAAAATTTGAATTTATTTTATAATTTATTTAATAATAATATATTAGTATTAATATTAATAAATAATAATAATTGTATAATTGAACAATTAGAACCATTTTTATATTTATTATCAAATCAAAGAACAATTAAAATCATTATTATATTATTTAGTAAGAACGTAAATTCTTACAGTTCCCATTATTACGATAATAAATATGAGATTAATAATATTTTTAAATATTTATGGAAATATAATTTAATTAATTCAATATTAATAACATATAATTTTAAATTTAATTTAATAAATATATTTAATTATAATCCATTTCCAATTTTACAAATATATAAAAATCAAAATTTTAATAATAATGAAAATAATTTATTTATTAATAAATTAAAAAATGTTAAAGGATATGCATTTTTAACTCAAACATTAAATAAAATTCCAATGTTTTATTGTTATAAAGATTTGAAAAGAAATCAAATTAAATGGCGTGGTTATTATTCATTATTTAAAACATTTATTGAATATATAAATGGAACAATTCATATATTAGACAAATCAATAAATATTACACTAAATAATACAATTAAAGATAATATCGAAATCGATATTACAAAATATCGTATTAATCCAAATTCTACAATCAATTATACTTATCCATGGTTAATGTCGAATTGGTGTATTATGTTACCAATAAAATCGATAACATCATCACATTATTTTTTATCACCATTTCATTATGAAACATGGATAATTATAATAATTTCAATATATTTTCGTGCTCTTATCGAAATGTTATTAGAAAAGTTTTATACAAAAAAATCTGATATTATTAATTCATATTTAAAAACATTTTTAACAACACTTTATTTACCAATTAAGAATCATAATAATTATAAAAAAAATAAGAATTGTAATAATACATTTTTTCTTCTTAAGAATATTAATTTACAATTAAATTATTTAATTGGTTTTATATTATCAAATTTTTATTTAGCAATATTTATTAAAAAATTAACAATACCAATATATGATACAAGTATACAAACATGGGATGATTTAATTAAATATAATTTAAGTATAATGTCATCATATGATTTAGCTGAAGATATGAAAAGTTTTGATGTACCATCAAAAATTATCGAACAAAATTTAAAAATTGTATCGAATACAAAATTTGAATTAGAACGTATGAAATTAAATGATAATTATGGTTATTTAGGATCAAAAACAATGTCAGATTATATATTGTCAATGTGTCAAAATTCAAAAAAACCAAAATTTTATTTTTCAACAATTTGTTATACAACAAGAATATATGGTTTTTATATAAGAAAAGGTTCAATATTTCGTGATTTATTTCAAGAGTTTACAATTAAAATGCGTCAATATGGTATGTTACAACATTGGGAACGTAAAAGTAATTATTTTGTATATAAAATTGAGAAGAAATTAAATTTAAATTTAAATAGTAATAAGAATGAATTAAATGTTTATTTAAGTTTTAAATATTTTACTTTTGCAATATATTTATTAATTGTTAGTTATATAATTAGTACATTAGTTTTTTGTTTAGAATTATATTTATATAAAAAATCATAAAATATTTGTGCACATTAATAATATTTTTTATAATTATGGGAAATTAGAATGTACTTTATAAGAATTGTTTAAATAAAGACGGTATTTTTTATGAAAAAAGAGAGAAAAAAAATTTTTTTGATGTACTTACTCACTTAATTTGATCTTAAAATCGTTAATTGTTAAAATCGGTGGCTAAGATTTTAGCCAACAAGTCAATTAATGGTTAGTGAGAGGACAAGAACGAAAAATGACATTTGACTTTTCAAATATGCACGAGTTGTGTTCACAATTATTCTAAATCCAATTTTTTTAAATCTGTTTCTAATTGCAAGCATATTCACAAAAGTATATAGTAAATTAAGTTTCTAGTCAGATGCAAGAATTAATTAAGTAATTTGACAGATTTGCATAAAATGTTTTACTTTGCATGAATTTTTATTTGTTTTGCTTTTGTTAATTTCAATAAAATATCTGATATTTCTATTATTTTATTTGCCACTTTTAATTCTTCAAATTATTTAAAGCATTTGTAATCATGACACTTGTAATATTTACATAGTTTATATTTTTTATTTAAAATATTCTTGGAGATATTTAAAAAAATCTTTTGTAAAACTTTAAACACGTTTTCTGGCTAAACTAGAAGAGATAGAGCGATTTTAAGTGTTTTTTGTGATCACTGAGAGTCCGCAGATTCTGCCAATATATGATAATAGGTTGTAGCAAAAATATTCTTGGAGATTTTTAAAAAAAAAGCTTTTGCAAAACTTTAAACGCGTTTTCTTGCTAAACTAGAAGAGATAGAGCGATTTTAAGTGTTTTTTGTGGTCACTGGGAATCCACAGATTCTGCCAATATATGATAATAGGTTGTAGCAAAAATATTCTTGGAGATTTTTAAAAAAAAAGCTTTTACAAAACTTTAAACGCGTTTTCTGGCTAAACTAGAAGAGATAGAGCGATTTTAAGTGTTTTTTGTGGTCACTGGGAGTCCACAGATTCTGCCAATATATGATAATAGGTTGTAGCAAAAATATTCTTGGAGATTTTTAAAAAAAAAGCTTTTACAAAACTTTAAACGCGTTTTCTGGCTAAACTAGAAGAGATAGAGCGATTTTAATTGTTTTTGTGATCACTGGGAGTCCGCAGATTCTGCCAATATATGATATCGGTTTTGATGAAATCTTTTATGTGAGTTTATTTTGGCAATGGCACAGATTGATCAACTTTTGGAATATATCGAACCTCTGGAACTGAAACTTTTTGCGGGCTAATTTTACATTTTTGCGTATATAAAGAGAAATAATCAACCGATTTCTTTGAAATTTAATATTCAAATTAGGGATGTAAAAAAAGAATTTATAAAGTTTTTGGAAATATCAGGGCTCGGAAACCGATTTGGAGGCTAATTTTGAATTTTTTTACCATATCTACGGAACAGATTGATGGCGTTTCTAAAAATTTGATATTTGAGTTCTGGTTATTATCGAAACTAACTGGTGAACCTTTCCGGTGATTTGGATGGCACAAGGTAAAATTCTACTAAAAGCCAAATATAAAATTTTCTAGGTATGTTAACTAAAAACTGGCTGGCTTATTTGAAATTGAAAGGAAGTGTTCAAAATGCATTTTCGTAATTTTCTGTAACATTTTCACTAAACTAGGCAATATACATTCCGGTCGGTTATGTGCTCATCACATCAAATTTTTTTTAATTGTAGAAGTATAAAAGGT
Organism: Condylostylus longicornis; assembly: GCF_029603195.1. Lineage (NCBI taxonomy): Eukaryota > Metazoa > Arthropoda > Insecta > Diptera > Dolichopodidae > Condylostylus > Condylostylus longicornis. Next base: position 217,169 of record NW_026577971.1, on the reverse strand, counting down.
ACGCTTTCTCATATCGCGACGTCGTGCTATTTCTACAATCCTGATAAATACTTTCCAGTTTCTGATGCGTCTCATATGAGTTTCAACAGAAGCATTCGTATGTAAATATTATTTATATATATATTATTTCGAAAATAATTAATTAGGTAAGGACAATTTAAAAATTGAGTGTAAGTATGTTATTTTAAAGTTTACTTTACATATATGCAAAATACTTACCATTCGAATAAATGTAAGTAAATTTGCTTCCAAAAATTTGTATTTTTCACATTTTATTAACATTTCATTTAATAGATCAACAAAAAAATTTTAATTTAAAAGTTAAGCGTAAAAAAGAAGTTATTATTGAAAAATTTTCTTATATAATACTTTAAAAAAATTAATTTCAAATAAAAATCTTATAAAACTTATAAATAGACCAACACTTAAAATAAGAATAACATTGTAAAAATGTTTTAATTTTAAAATAATTTGATTAGAATTTCGTAAATCAGTTTTTATAATATTTGTTTCAACTTTATATGAAAAATATTTACTATAACGTTGCCAAAATTCAATTAAACCATATTGTCGCATTTTAATAATAAACTCTTGGATTTTTTCACGAAATATTGATCCTCTTATCATATAGAAACCATAAATACGTGTTGCAAAACAAATATTTGTAAAATAAAATTTTGGTTTTTTACGATTTTGTCGATTCAAATCAAATATATAATTTGCCATAAATTGTGATCCCAAATAACAATAACTAATATTTAATTTTGATCTTTCCTCTTCAAAAATTCTATTTGGAACTTTAATAATATGTTGATAAACTGGTTTTGGTACATCTAAACTTTTTAAATCAGCAGCCAATTGATATGATGATAAAATTGGTATTTCTAATTCTAATAATTCTTTCCATGTATCAATACTTTTATCATAATTTGGTATTGTTAAATTTTTAATAAAAAATGCAATATATAAATTTGATAAAATGAAACCAATTAAACAATTTAATATTATTTTAAAAAATATTTGATAATTATTTAAATATTTTTTTGATATTGCTGTTGGTAAATATAATGTTGTTACAATTACAATTAAAAATGATTTTCCAATATCATAAATTCCATTATAACTGGTATGATTATCAATTAAAATATCAATACCAATTCGTAAATAAATTGAAAATAATATTAAAATCCATGTTGTCCATTGAAATGGTGATATAAAATACCATGATGTTGAACCCTGTTGAACTTGAAGTATAATACACCATTCATCCATAAAAACTGGATATGTAAAATTTGATGTTGAATGTGGTCCAATTCGATATTTTGTTAAATCAAATTCTAAATGTTCATTATTTTTAATTAAATCTCTTAATTGTGGTAAAATTTTAATTGTACCATTTAATGAATCTATAAAGGTTTTAAAGAGAGCATAATATCCATACCATTCTTGAGTTTTTTTAATATCATTATAAAATGTATAAAACATTGGTGGTTTATTTAATATTGGTGTTTTTATTGCATAACCATTAAGATTTTTTAATTTATCTGGAAAATAATTATTTTCCATTTTTATTATTTTGAAATTATCAAATGGCAAATAACCGAATGAACAATTTTTATACGATAATGAATTTATTATTAAAATAGAATTAATTAATTTATAATTCCATAAATTTTTAAAAAATTTTTCAATAATAATCTTTTTATTTATATCACTACAATATTCATAATTTGTATTAAAAATAATTATTTTTGCACTCTTATAATATTCGAAAATTCGAATATATTTTTCAATTCGAAATAATTCTAAATTATGATTTCCCGTTAAAATTATTGTCAAAATATTTTTATTAAATAAATGAAATATATCTGGAATTTTATTAAAATTTTCATATAAAATAATTTTTGGTATTTTACAATTTTTTATAAAAAAATCATGTAAAATTTGATTTTCAACATTTTTTATTATATTTGAAATATTTGTATATAAAATTAGTATTGAATTAAAATTATAAATTTCATTTTTAGTACATAACATTTTTAAAAATTGAATATTTTCTTTAAGAAAATTTTCATTATGATTGGCAGTAACAATCACAAAAATTGTTATTATTAAAAAATGTTTCAACATTTTTTATTAATTTTTTATAATTTTTAATAATTTTTATTAATATAAATCATGTACGTATAGTGACTCTTTTGAATTTTAATACAAAATTTAAGGTATATTTATGACAAAATTGAAAATTCACTGGAACCTTTCGTGTTGGGAGTTTTCAAAAAAACTAAAAATGAATTTTTTGCATTTACTATGTGTGAAACGTTAATTTATCACGTCATTCCGAACATTAAATAATGTTAAAACGTTTTTAACTTTTAAAAATAAACGAAATTTATTAAAATTTCCAATTGCAGTCTATAATTTTATACAACGTATAACATTATAGACTGATATATATACATATATATAGACCAGTCATATAAAGTGTATATAAAAATAATTAATAACAATTAAACAACTAAATTAACATGTTACATTTTTAATAAAATATTGTCGTTCTAAATGAATAACACTAAGAGTATAACAGATACAAAATGGGTATGAGGCGCTTTTAAATGAATCTAAATATTTATGTAAGTGTTTTTGTTTTTTTTTTTGGGGGGGAATTAATTAATTTATTTAATTAAAACTACAATTGAATTGAGATCGATAAGACCAATTTGTTTTTAAATAATTATTTTTAATGGTTTTTTGTTTTTGCAATATAATTATACTTGGAATACCTTGTATGACTTAGGTTATTAGGATAATTTGATGAATTGCATAATATATGGGTATGGGCATGGTACAAATTTTCTTTTTAATCATCTGGTACGCGTGAAATGCAGAAAATGTGTTTATAATCATAATGTTTTTACAATGATTTATTGCAAATAATAAATTATTAAAAAATTTTGAACAAAAAGACAGAATAGGAAGAAAGCCATGCATGTGGTCTTAATTTATAAATTGCTTAGTATTGAATTCTGAACTTTCAAAATAAAATTAAAGTATGTACACTAAAACCATCAAGTTATAAATGTGAAATAAAATTAGAATTGAATAAAAAATTTAAATGCAAAATTTATTAGAGAATTTTGTACTACAACTATATACAATTAAATTTAAAATTTTAATTATAAAATAAGAATAAAGAAAATAAATATACAGTGAGTACATTTAATTTAACTAAGTACAGGTAAGTTTTGCATGTATGTATACGTATATGAGAGTTATATAAGTATAATTAGTGTACTAAAACAATTATTACATATATGTTACCCTATAGTTAATACTCTTTGTTGTTTTATCAAACCTAACATTGAAATTATGAATTGTTATAATTTATTATTTATTTTTGTTCTTTTTATGGAAGGAACAATTTGAGTTCTGCGTGTATTAAAAATTTATTATTTTCTCCTTGATTTATCTAATACTAATAATATGAGTTATATAGTGAAAGTATTTGTGAATCTATATATGTAAGCCACACCATACTTAAACTTGTAAAATTTCAACAAATTTTTTTGAAAATTTAGATCGTACAACTTAACTTCTAAAAGATATATAGTTATATTACTTTTAAATCAATTTATGCTTTGTTTTAAGATTAAATAAGCTTTAATCTTAACTGGATTCTGTAGATTTCAAAGGCATTCACTGAAGAATGTGAAGCTTTCATCTATTTAAATAGTATTTTAAAATAGGGGGGGGGGGGGGGGGGGGGAGGGTCCATCGTGCAGCGCAACAGTCTCGTATTATACAGAAACTGTACCACTTAATTTTCATAAGATGCTCAATTTATTAGAAAATAATTGCAGAGGGAGAGTTTTTTTTAGGTATAACACTTGGCATGTAGGTGCACCATTTTATATCGAATCGGGATTAATTATCAACTCAAACTAATCGTCAATGAAGAAGTACTGAACAGATATTTCGGACCATATTTATTCTTAGAATATTAACTATTATAATTTTATAAAATTAGATTAATAATCAATTATTCATTTATTGTTTGTCGAAAAAATTTAAAATTAATCAAAATTCTTAGTATTTCTATAACACAAATGTTATATTTATTACTATTAATTTGCATTTTTGATTACCTGAAGTACTATTTCCTTATATATAATAACTATTATAAAAACGATAAAAGTATAACAATAAAAAAATTAATGTAGAACAATTCAAAATATTAAAATGCAATAGTACGAGTATAAGTTTCCCTAAAATTTCTTATTTTATCAGTTTATGCCAAAACATTGTAACGTTTTGTATACTTGTAACAATCATACACGTATTATCGAACATAAATGGAAACAAATACAATTATAAAAATTTTACAAAATCAAAATAAAATTCATAATTTTTCTAATATTATAATTTATCATGATGATAAAGATATTGAAACAAAATATTTATTAAATAATTTATTAAGTAATTTAGAACTTCAAATATTAAATATAACATTTGTATTATTAACAAAAAATGACATTTCATTCAAACATCAATTTCGAATAGCTGATGAATTTAATCAAAATTTTCTCGGATTAATATTTTTAACACGAAATTATTTTAATGAAATTTTTAATATTTTAAATTTAAATTTGGAAAGAATACATAATTCTAAATTTCTAATAATAAATTTAATAGATGAATTAAAAAATTATAATAATTATTATGAATTTTTAAAAAAATGTTGGATTAAATATAATTTTATAAATTTTGTTTTAATTAATGAAATAATAAATGTGAGAAATTTTTCATTTATTGAAATTATTAGTTATACACCATTTCCAAATTTCAAAATAATTAAATTTAATGAAAATGATGATGATTTCTTTCCAAATAAATTAAATAATCTTTATGGATTTGAATTTCGGACAAATGTTTTGAATACAAAACCACCACTTTATTATAGTTATATTGATAAAATAACTGGTAGAAAAATTTATATGGGTATTAATGAACTTTTTATTAATTTTATTTTACATTTTAATGGAACATTTAAAGAGATTTCAAATGAAAATCAATTGAATTATAATAGAGAAATTTATGATGAACCAAATAATGAATTTAATATTAAAATTTATCGTATAAATTTAAAAAGTACATTTAATTTTACATATCCATTTAAGAAATCAGAATGGTGTTGTATGTTACCATATCATCATAATTCAAATATATTAAATTATTTTTTGAAACCATTCACCTATGAAGTATGGATTTTAATAATAATTTTTCAAATAATATTTATTGCTGCCGAAACTTTATTTCATAAATTATCTTCTAGTACTAGTAATGAGGATCTAAGAAAAAATAATATTGATATTGGATTTTCATTTCTTTCAACATTAAGTCATACGATTTATATTAGTACTTACCTTAAAAAAACTAAAAATAATCGTATTAGAATTAAAAGAGGTTTAAATATTGGTTTTGGTTTTATATTATCAAATTTATATTTAGGAATTTTATATAAATTAATGACAACTGTTTTAACACCAATTAAAATTCAAACATGGCAGGAATTAATTGAATCAAAAATTAAAATTTATGCATCAACAGAACAAATTTTTGATTTAAAAGATTATAAATTACCATTTAATTTAAGTGATATTATGATCTCAACAACAGTTGAGAATTATGAAAAGGAACGTGCTAATATGAATATACAATATGGTTATGTTTCGACACCACATCAAGCAGAATTTTATATGAGAACAAAACAGAGTAAAAAAAATCCAAAATTTTATTATTCATCATTGTGTTTCTTACAGAGAATCTATGGTTTCTATTTGAGACGTGATTCAATTTTTCGTAATATTTTTAATGAATATTTAATTTTAACACAAAGTAATGGCCTTTTAGCATATTGGGAACGTAAAGGATATGAAAATTCAAATAAAGTTGGTTATAATTATAATTCGGAAAATTATATAGAATCTAAAATTATATTAAATTTTAATTATTTTATATTTCCAATTTATATTTTATTTTTTGGTTTAACTATCAGTTTTGTTGTGTTTTTATTTGAATTAATTTTAAATGAATAATATTAATGTACATACATATATGTATGTATATGCCTTCTACATAATGTTATACATAAAATTTGTAAAGAATAAAATACTATGAAATTTTGTTTGTGATTAAAAAATATTAAATGGCCACCTTGTTTATATATGTATGTTATTTTATTATGTTATTACTTTAATTGGAATTATGCGAGTACAAACCAACTGATATACGCAAATGCTTTCCCCTATTGTAATGCTCATGTGGAAAAATAAATTATTGTGCGAATTTAGTGAACTCCTTAATATATACATATTTATTCACTAATAATTAGGTCATACTTTTATAAGTTAAATACTCGTATGATTGCCATATTTATAGTATATTTTAATAAAAAAGGATTATAAAGGAAAATAGAACATTAACTATAGTTTTGAACATTAAACTAAATTATAACAATTACCTCAACATTTTCCCGAAATTATAATAGTTAGTCAAGAACTATAAATTACAATGTCAGAAAAATAATTCAATACATAATTTCAATATACTGCCCCCTGTTCGATTTTTTCTAATCTTTTCTTGAGAAATATTTAAAAATGTCTGTAATTAAGTCAAAAATGTTTTATATAGAACAGAGATATTAACAGACGTTCTCTAGATCAATAATAATATAAGAAATTCTTGAAATGAGTACAGCTCGTATCGCACGATTTCGGAAACGATCATTTTTAATTTTTGTGAGTATAATTCCGATTAAATTAATAGCGGTAAAAATAAGAGTATATAAGTCATAAAAATTGAAGTCAAGAAGGCAAACAATGCAAATATGGAAGTAAGGTTACAACAATGACCATGTACGTCGAGCGTTGACATGGTGTAATTAAGTTACAGTTTTTATGGAAATATTCGTATACCCTAATAAGATAAGGAGAGTAAAAAACTCTCGATGTCGTCACTAAATATAAAAAAACCTATTTTACGAGTATAATATAATTTCCTCTAATGTGAAATAAGGGAAATTGCTATTTTTGGAGGCAACAATCTACAACTTCAAAGAACTAGGTAAGATATCAAGAATAAATCACGATAAGCGTGCAAGATGTACTTAGAAAAAAACAAAATTTCCGGTAACAATTAAGTGAAACAAATTATCAAATCTTTTCGATTCGTGTTGTAAAAATTATAAGTACTTTATTTAAGAGAATATTGCATATTTAAGATTCATTTTGAAAGTGACCCAAGTCTATTTACAATTTCAAAACTCTTTTATTTTCAAAACAAAGAAAATCCATAGTAGAATCGGAGAGTAAATCCATATATTGTGAATCATACTCAAAGTTTTAGTTATTTTGAACACAAACTATGCAATATTTCATTTGCATTTAAAATGGACTTGGGTCACTTTCAAAATAAACCATTCATATAGTTTAAAGTTTCTTTTATTGCATAAATATTTTTTTACTTAAACAACTTAATCTATTATACAGAAGTTCAATAAAAAATATTAATAAACTTATTAATAATCCATTTCCTAAAACTAATAATGCAAATATAAAATGTGAAAAATTTAATAAATATTCATTAATTTTCTCATATGCTTTAAATTCAAATATTTTAGCTAAAAATCCATCTGTTGTTGTACCAAGATTTTCCCAATAATTTAATAAACCAAAATCTCTTGCTTTAAATAAAAACAATTTATATTCATCATTATAAATTATACCGTTATTATTGATTTTATAACTAAAAAATCTTGTGGCATAACAAATATCACTACAACGATGTGTTTTTGATTTTTTTATTGAATGTTGTGGCATATTTAATATTGCTTTAGCAATTAGTAATGATGTTAAATAACCAAATGATTTATTTAAATTAAAGCGTTCTTCTTCATAAACTTTAATTGATACTGGTAACACTATTTTATCAAAATATTTTGGTATTTCGAATGATTTCGATTCAATATATTGTTCATGTTGCATCATTATCTTTATTTTTGATTTATATAAATCAGGCCATGTATTAATTTGTTCTGGATATTGTGATACTGTTAACATTTTAAATAATATTGCTGTATAAAAATTTGATATAAAAAAACCAAATGTTATTGTTAATAATCGATAAATTTTCTTTAATGATCTGTCATATGTTTTAAATGACATTTCAGATATAAAGATAATCGATGAAATCGATATTAAAAATGTTTGACCATAATCAATTTTAATATTTAAAATATATTCATGTATAAATTTATCAATTATTGTTAATAAAATAATTATAATTATTATTAATAACCATAATTCTGTTTTAAATGGTAATAAAAAATACCAATAATTATCGGTATAACCTTTAACTGGTAATAATAAACACCAATTATCCATTAAAAATGGATATAAATAATTTTCGATATCGAAACCATTTATTCGATATTTTGATAAATCAAAATCAATTTCAATTTGTTCATGATTTTCATTCACAATTTTCTCGTTATCTATTTCAATTAAAGTTCCATTTAAATAATCAATAAAATTTGTTAAAATTCTTACATAACCGGACCAAATTTTTTTTCCGCTCTTTTTATCGATATAATAATAAAAAAATGGATATTTATTAGTTGGTATTGGTATAACATTAATATTATATTTTTTAATATTTTTTAATTTATTTTCAAAAAAACACTCCGATAAATTATTATTAATTTTAATTAATTGTAAATTATCAAAAGGTTTATAACCAATGAAAACAATTTCATTATTAAATTTTATAAAATTCTGTTGTAATAATATTAAATTAATAAATTTAAATTTCCATACTAATTTAAAAAATTTATTATAATAATTAATTAATTCTTTTCCATTTTTAATCTGTTCAATATTATAAAAATTATAATTTAATGTTTGTAATGCAATAACTATTATTTTAATATTTTTATTTTCATTTAAAATTATTGAATAATTTTTTAATAAAATTTCATTTTCATTATTATTATTATTTTGTAAAAATCCAATTGTTAGAGTTTTTTTTGTTAAAAAATTTTCTAATGATTTTGATAAATTTTTATTTTTTTCATAATTATTATTTAAATTTATTAATAAATAAAATGATAAAAAATTTCTTAAATTTTTTTCTAAATTATCAATAAATTCATTACAATTAAATTGAATTGTATTACAATTTGGTAAAAATATTAAAATATTTTCAAAATTACAATAATTCCATTGTTCTTTAATAATTAAATTAAATTGTTTATAAAAATCATTTGAATTAATTGTAGAAAAATTTAAATAAAATAAAAATGTTTTTAAATAAATTTTATATTTCATAATATAAAAATTTGAATTTGTTATACTTAATGTTCATCGATAAATGTTTTATACAAAACTAAAATTTTTACTTTTATTTTTTCTTATAGAAATGTTGATTTTATTAAGGACATTAATGTGTTATACACAATTGATGTGTAATTAAGTAATAATAAATATTGGAAAAAAATAATATTAGAAATATATGTAAATAATTTAATTAAGATTACAAATAAATAAAATATTTATATTGAAATATTTTATTATTATACTATTTAATAAATTTATAATGAAATTACAGAAATAAGAATAAATAATGATTATTATAATTCGTCAATTTATTTCCCTTCGGAATTATTATGGTTTTTTGTCTTTTAAAAATAACTGAGCTTGTTATATAAATAAAAATACATAAGTAATACATTTATGATTTAAATAAAATATTTATGTAATAATGATTAAAATATAAAATTATAGTCAATTAGGAATTTAATGACCTTTTAATATAAATATTGAGCCATTAAATTTTACATATATTATTCACATAATTTTAACAAATATACGGAAATTAAATAGTATTGAAAGGATTACAACGAAAAATATTTGTTAAAACTTCATTGAAGCGGCAAGTGGACAAAAGGGGTTAATTTACATTTGCATCTTAACACATTTTTTCATTAACAAATTGGAAAAATTGGACAGTTGATTTCATTAACAAATTAATTTTTTTGTTACTTAACTTCTATACGCACTGTTAATCTCGTCTTCTATTAAGCTTTTAGCTATAAGAGTAATCATAGTTAATAATATACGAAATTTAATAATGTTCTATCCGAGCAGCTCAATTTTCGTCAAAATGTTAATTAACCCTTTTGTCCACTTACATCTTCATTGTTTGTATGGAAAATATTATTTCCGGCCCTCTCAACAATTTATTATAATTTTCGGTCTTCTTAAAAAAAAATATACAGAATATTCTCAAAATAGACCTCAGTTCTTATAACAGATTTCTAAATACATATATATATTATTGAATACCATAAAGGAAATTTTCAATTAAATGAAGTTTTCATTACATTTTGTTTAAAATTTTAACATACTCTAACATAATTCACATTAATTTTTTGTTTCGTATAAGACCCTATATGTGCCCGTTAACAAATTTTCATTGTCTCACAGCAGCCAAATTGAATTTCTATGACTTAAGTAAGCAATAATTCATTGGCTACGTAAAATTTCACCAATAAAAATTAATACACTAATAAAATAACCATTCCCTAAAATTAATATAGCAAAAATAAAATGTGAAAAATTTAATAAATGTTTTTGATCGTTATCATTAAGTGTCTCATTCTTATAAAATCCACCCAGAATACCATCTGATTTAGCTTGATTTTTCCAATATGCTAGTAGGCCGGCTTGTTCAACTTTAAAAAGATACGTTTTAAATTCATTCCGATATATCATTCCATTAATTATTTCAAATGTATAAGATCTAGTTACATAACAAATATCACTTATATGATGTGTTGGTTTCGTTGATTGTTTCATTTTTAGTAATGTTGTTGCCACATATTTTGCAGTTAAATAACCATAACTTGTATTCAAAATAAAACGTTGTTGTTCATAAGTTTTCGGTCGTACTCGTAATGCTATTCTATCAAAATATTTTGGTACATTAAAATTTTTAGATTCTTCAAAATGATCTGGTTGCATCATAACTTTTATATTTGATTCAAGTAAATCATGCCATGAATTTATTTGTGTTGGATATTTTGGAATAGTTAAACTTTTAAATAAAATTGCTGTATAAAAATTTACAATGAAAAATCCAAGTAAAATTGTAGAAATTAAATAAATTTTTCGTATAAATTTCTCATTTTTAATAAATTTTATTTGTGGCATTAAAATAATTGCTGCAAATGATGTTAAAAATGCTTTTCCAAATTCAATTTTCGAATATAATAAAAATTTATCAATAATAGGTAATAAAATAATTATAACAATTATTAAAATCCATGCATCTAATTTATATGGTGATAGAAAATACCAACAATTATTAATATCACCTTGAATTGGTAATAGTAAACACCAATCATTCATAAAATATGGATATAAATAAATTCGTTTAGTTGAAACTATTATACGGTATTCAGATAAATCAAAATCTAATTGATATTTATCTTTTTGGGCAATTTTTTTTGGTATTTCTGTAAATGTTCCATTTAAATATTTTACAAAATTGAAAAAAATTCGAACAAATCCAGACCAGATTTTCTGTCCACTCTTTTTATCAATGTAAAAAAAGAAAAATGGATATTTATTTGTTTGTAGTGGTAAGACTTTTATCGGGAATCCTTTGATATTTTTCAATTTATTCGGAAAATATAAATCAGATATTTTTAATTGTTCGATTTTAAAATTATCAAATGGCATATATGCAAAAATTGATATTTCATCAAAACTTCTGTTGTCCTTTTTGAGAAGTACTAAATTTAAAAATCGAAACTCCCAAACTGTTTCAAAAAATTTTGTTATATCACTTGTTGTACTCACTCTTTGTTCCATATTTACAAGCATTTCGCTTTCAGTTTGATCAACACTGTTGCCATATCGTTCTAAAACAATTACCATTGTGAAAATATTTGAATAATATTTGATAAATGAAGATATAGTCAATAAAATTTCTTTAATTTGTATATAATTATTTAAAAATGAAATTATAAGAATATTTTTCGTTGAAATATTACTAAATAATAAAATTGTGTCATTATTCAAAACATTTTTGGAGCTCATTGATATGAGGTAAAATGCTGTTTCATTTAAATTTAATTCTAAGTCACTTAAAAATTCATCGCAATTAAATTGAATATAATTACAATTTGGTAAAAAAATAAAAATATTTTCAAAATTATAATAAGTCCATTGAGTTATAATTGCAGAATTTAATTGTGTAACGAAATTCGAGTTGATTACACTAAAACTTAAGTAAATTAAGGATATTTTTAAATATTTAGTGCGCACCATTTCTTCTTTTATAATAAATTTTTGCCAATAACTTATACTAGACACGTTTTAACACTAAATTTTGTTTTCATTTTAGTTCTATATACCTAACAGGTTTTTACAGTTTTGTGATATGAAGATAAATTTTTTTGTATTATGTTATTAAAATTTCTCACTATTTACGTCAAGTTACAAAATTCTTGAGGCGTGAAATACAAAATATAGTGTGAAATATTTAATTATATTATTTACCAATTGAATATTTTGTATAGGTTGAATGTAAATACTAAAAATACATATTTTACTTAATTCTAACAACGAAATACTCTACACCTTAAATGTAGAGTCCACTAAGTTTGTTATAACAATTTCGTAAATTTAATATTATACATACGTGTGTTATGCGCGATTTAACCCATGTAATATATTGGAGGGCACATTAAATATGCCTATATTGACCTTAACTATTACTAATTAAATTAAATTGGTTATCGGCAAGATATTTTAAAAATTTCATATTTGCGCCAAAGACACCATATCGTTCACAAAAAAAACTATAACGAAGAGAACAAAGTTCATGCCTTAGGCAAATCTCACCTGTAAAAGTTGAAAAAATCTGATTCGTTCTTATGTAAATTTTTGAAATAGAGTAGAAGAGCGCCTAAATGTCGCATGATTTTGAAATTCAAATTTTTAAGTTTTTTTACGTGTGGGGTATAAATTAATGTACCCTTTTTGATACACACAATTTCAATTAATTTATCGATAGTGTTATAAGCTATAAGTAGTGCTACAATTTGGTTTTGGGTATAGGAACGTGGAATTTTGGAAGTAAAATTAATATTTATTTAATATAAAATTTTCATGTTTAAAAAAACTATAATTTTATTTTCAAATTGACAAAGATAAGGAATTAATGAATTAATTTATTATTGTTTTTATTTACGGTTGCATCACAATAAATATATTAAAATCAAAATGGTACAAGTTATAAGGTCACACCAATATCCTTCAAATTACTCAATGATTCGTAGTCGGAATGCCAATGAGGTTTCTACTGGCCTAGTGCTGAGTGACAGTGCAGAAGCTGCCGTTGGTGTTCAAAACAGTAATAATTTTCTAAAATCAATGGATAGCAATTTTTTTTTAAATATATAAAAATATAATTTCAAAAGCAATTTAAAAACTAAAAATAACCATAAACAATTAAATTTTATAAGGCTAAAAATGACAATTGCATGTAAAAGGTACCAATTATTCCATAACTATTTCCGTGTATTATTTTTACTTTAAATATCATGATTGTCACCACATCCAATTAATTAGATTTCTATAAAATGATGACTAAAATTTGCTTATGTATATTATATTGTGGTTAGCCATCGCCCTCAGACAGTTTCACATATGATATCATAAAGTTTATGTTGCATTTAAAAAATACAAAATGTATACAAAATGTTCATGTAAATGAATGATCAATTTAAATCCTATTAGTCGACATTTAATAGTATGCAAAGAATATATCAATCTATAGAGGTATAACGTCACCATATAATTATAACTGATGTTGTATGTTATTATAGGATTTCATTTTTTGATTACATTATTAAATAGACTTAAAAGTTCATTTATGAACGACTATACCATTTAATCGGACTCTATTTATTAACTACAAACTTTACAGCAATAGAACACACATGCAACTATTCATATTACGAGTAGTAATGTCATGCCAATCAGAATGAAATAAAACTCTTATATAAATTATTAAAATTATTGCGAGTAGTTTAATAGTGCGAATATTTATAATTCAAAACTTAAGCATACATCAATGTGTAAATACACTAAGTATATACGTAACTAATGGATATTTAATTGTCAAAGAAGGTTTAATTGTTAGCCACCTAAGGTTACTATTCACAATTTATGCCTTTGAAGTAAGAATAAATACATTATTTTCGGCATGACTAGGGGCTTAGTATATAATATAAAGAACGAAGCGAGTTTATCTAATAAAATTTAAATATACTACATTTTGTATTAAACAAAACCAATATCTAGGCAAAAACATTTTTCAAATCAAAGGATTCAAAACGGAAATTTCTTGTTAAGCCTGAAATTCCACCTGAACTCATAATGGTCAGTTTTAACTTTTCAGAACCAGTCTAAGGTCCTTAGTATTTGCATTCGTCAGATTCGTAGATGATAAAAAGAAGCCAAAGCATCACTGTCTGCTTCTTGTTAAACCCAGACATGAACAAAGGAAATTGACTACCGCCTCTTCCTCCTTCTCCTAGTTACAGTAACTCCTACAGAGATCAATCGCAAAGTATGGTCCATCCTCTTGGCATGTTCGTCAATAAGACAATGTCCCATTAAAATTCCTATCACTAATGTCTCTCATTAGATTCCTGATGCAACGCAGATCTTTGGTCGCGTTGCAAGTAGTTTCGTTCGCCCATCTGCGATTGGCTTGCTTGATTTCCGCATTGCGTACCAACAACTTATACGTTATAGGAACAAGGCGTTCCTAGGTTCCTCTTTTCAGTTAGAACCGCAAGAGCTGTTTTAGCTATATTATACCTATCCTTGTTTTATCTTTTTGTTTCATTTTCGAAAATAAGATTTCGATCAAGCAATGATTAAACTTAACAAAGCCAGTACGAATTTTGTTGTTGTTTCTGCTAGTTACTGCATAATCTATCATTTTGGTAACCTCAATATGCGATTTAAAGTTAGATGTTTCTCAAATCAAAACTACATGACCACAAGACCAAAAGGCTGCTTGTGACACAGTTTTAATTAGCCTTTCAAATTACTTGCTTGCTGTTTCCAGTATTCTAAAGGTTTTCAATTTTGCAACAAAATTGTAATGCGTAAATGTAATTCAGCTTCACGCAAAAATTATGTACCTAATTAAATTTGACAACGCATTTTCAAAGAATTTTAATATCAACTGTACTCATACATAACCCCATCATTAGAAAATTATCTCTACTACTTTCATTCTAGGAAAATCTACAATTTCAATGAATTATAAAATAAAATTAATATATATGTACACTTATATAATTAATTATTAATTATAGCGAATAAAAATTAACATGCAATAAAATTTAACACTTAAAAAACGTACTCAAACTAAAAACACAGTTAAACAAACATAATGATAATGAAGCACATCACACACAATTACACACGAATATAGTACAGATGCCATAAAAATATACTGTCCAGAGAACTTCCAGGTTTTATGAAGCGAGAACTGAAATAATTCTAAATTTCCTTTCATTTGAAAAGAAAAAACATTGAAATAGTTTAAGGTAGCCAGTAACTAAGCAAAAAAAAATAAAAGAAAATTGAAATCAGTAATCATTTTATTATTATTGTTATTTTATGTCTGATTTTATTTTAATTTTCTTTTTAGAAAACTGCCCATTTATGTCTGTACAGCACTCTTTAGTATAAGTGACTTTCCCCTCCTACGATTTAAATTTCCATATAAATTTTATTCCACATTACGATCGTATCAAGTTTCAAAGTTGTCTGTTGAATTTTTCCTAAACTAAATACATACGTACTTACTAATATATATAGATAAAGATAAACTCAGGTTAATCTTCATTTTAAACTATATATATATGTGTGTTTATATACTTAAGTATAAGAAAATAATGTGTAACATCTTCTACTTGTTTATCAGTTCATAAAAAAACGCAAAAAGTAAAAAGAAGTTTCCAATCTAGTTTTTCCAGCCGCGTATTCTTGTATAAATTTTCTTGGACTTGAACTAATTCAAATGCATAAAATGTCAACGTATCACTTGACATCATGTGGGGTTGCATTGCGTTGCTAGATTTTTATTCTGTGTATATTTTTTTTCATTTCATCTTAATAAATTTAATTTAAAAATGTTGGTCGTTTGTTTCTTGTGATAAAAACAAATCTATTTTTTGTCGGTTTTGAAGTAACAAAGTTGATATTTTTCCGAATCACGAAATAAATGAAAAATAAACTTTTGAATAAATCTAAAAAAAAAAAAATAATTTTAAAAAAGGAAATTGAAATGCTGAAAAAATTAAGGAAAATAAAAGCAAAAAAATAATGATTGCAGACAACTTAGTGTATTTAAAAGCCGACTAGAAGTGTAATTTTTTATTGACGACACAAAAATTATAGAACCGTGTAATGAAGTTGTTTTACTTCATTCTTAATATGTACATACATACTTAGCTATTGTATGCGTACAAATTATGCACAGAGCACAAAACGCATGATTAACTTGCATAAAGACAATGAAATTTTAGTACAAGAAAAATATAAAATATAAATTAGAAAATAAAATACATACGCATGTAAGTGTTTCGTATGGCGAAAGCCAATTTGTAAAATGTACTCATTTATAATTCATGCAAATTTATCAAAAACTTTCTTAAATTAATTTTTAAAAGCATATACCGCAGCGTACGCAGCATACACCGCACGTCATAGCGTGGGCAAAACCCATTTATCGAAATTGTCGTGCGGCGACCGCAATGCGTTGAAATATCTAATTGTAAACGCGCGTTCTAGGAACTAAAATGTATACTAAAGCTTTGAAAATAAACTTAGAATGCAAAAATTGAAGTATTAGATAAACGAATCTAAATATTCGATAAAACTATATATAGAGAACCAAAGCTTTCGGCATTTATACAGTTTGGAATGCTGGGCAAAAAAAATTATTCAATACATGCAAGTTTGTATTACTGTATGGGAATGAGATATCTATGACTTGCATCAAAAAATAACATGCAGAAACTGCAAGTACTCGTTATAGATGTCTAAGAATAATATCTCACCGGAGATAGCTGAACAATACTAAAAGACAAACAACAACATTACTGACGCTCCGAGATTTGTCAGAAACATGGTCAGAAACTTTATGTTTCTAAAATATTATTGACTAGAAGTAATAAAATTTATTCTAGTATTAAAATCATTTAAATTCAATTTAAAATAATAGAATTGAAAAGAAAAATAGGAACGTGACTATCGTATGTAAGAAGAAGAAGAACAACAACAGCAACTATGTTTGCTAGATTTAATCAAAAAAATTTTAATCAATTCTTTTACCTTCCCATTTTTTTCTACGGCTTTTTTTTCTATTAAAAGTAACCCACAATTTTCAATTTTAATCATAGTTATTTTCTAAAAAAAAAAACAAAAAAGTTTTCATGGTATTCTAGTTTCTGAACTAAATCAAAAAAATAAAGCACAACCCTATATGAGAAAGAAAATTAAAAAAAAAAAAACAATTTTCACGCAATTCAATTTACCATCATCACATTATAATAAATTTATTAAAATGTGGTTTGAATTTTTTTTTCTAATTTTTTTTTTAGTACAGAGAACCGTGACCAAAAAAGAAAAGCATAAACTAGAACTCAGCATTTTCATCATTTGATCACCATTTTTATAAAATTTCCTATTGTATTTTTTTCTAATCTTAACTTTTTCTTTTGATTTAAATTCTATTTCTGGTTTTCTAAACAATATAAAAGCTGACAGTTCTATATGGATTTCTAAAAATGAAAATAAGATCGCTTTCTTATGTACACACAAACGTACATACATATTTTTTTTAAAAGTACATATAAAATATTTCACTTTCCGCTGATTTCTTCTACTGAAACAGCTGGCGATGCATATCTAATGTAGAGCAAACCTTCGAAACATTTTTGGAAGAAAACAACAAAGTAATGTGCGTATATTTGTGTAATTTTGCTTTTGAAAGCAACAATAATAATAACGATAGTTGAATTGAATGTGTAAATGGAAATATGTTTTAAAATGGGAAATAATTTTACTGGGAATTTATTAAACCATATAACGAATATTTAGAAAATTCTGTCGGCTATGATAAATGACCTTAGCTTTATCAATTTATATTCGATTTGATTAGCTTTTCTATATTATTTTATTCTTGCAGAGTCGGTCTTTCCCATTCCATTCCAAAGGCAAAAAACAAGTATTTGTATAAGTAGATCAATTTACTAGTGGTCTAATTTAAATTTACTAGTCAATCAATTTTCTTGTTGTCAACTTGCAAATCAATGCATTTACCGCAGCTCTTAAAAAATAACTAGACTGAAAGAGTACAAGTGCGTATATATAAAATTCGAATGTGTCATATTTTTAATGTACTCACTTTATGAAAATTAAGTTTCTCCTTACTAAGTAATTGCGATATATAGCATTGTATATGTATCATAACTGTCATATGGCATAATTTTTGTTACTATTTAATACTAATAAATTTTCTTCACATAATTAAAGAAGTGTGTAGTGTTGCCGACACATTACAATTTAAAACCCTCTATATTCATATTAATTTTGAAATAAGTATATTACTTTGACGATATATTATTTATTATCATAATTGTAAGATAAAAATATTCAGTTCATATATCAAATATTCAGTTCATATATCAAACAAACGCCATCACTAGCAGTACACCACAAATTAATTCAAAAGCGGATCTAATTTTGAGTATGTACAATATTAAGAATTTTATTTTACGATAAACATATTGTACATTTAAAAAAGTTTTAATTAATTATTTCTTATCTATATAATCGGGAAATTAATGAAATAAGATCAAATTTCTAAAATAAAGTGCAATTATTGACAATTTCTTATTTATACGTGCTAAGAGAGCTGATACTAATTTCAATTCTTTTCCATTTGCTATAATTAAATTAATTCAAAAACTGTTCCATTTTTTTTATATTAAATTTAGTAAACAAAAAAACGCTTATGTTATATTGTAAAAAAATTTAAGTATGTTTCAAGTTTTAATAAAGAAATTTTAATTAATGAATTATTTAATGCCCAAAAAATATTTTAATAAAAAGCAATAACTATTATACGTGAAGTCATATGAGTATAACACAAAAAAAAATTGATAGTAGAAAAAGTTAGTTAAAATAATTTTTCTCAATAATTTATTCTTCATCATGTATATGTAAGTATAATATGTACTCATAAATAGACCGTAGAGCACACTTTAATTACATAGTAACATAATTACTTTACTAAGATAAAGTTATTACATGGTGACAATACCGAAGCGTATAACAAAAAAAAAATTAAAAAGGAAGCAGAGAAAAAAAAATAGTTAATGTGAAATTTTCGTTGGTGGTTACAGTACAGTTTTATTACATTAGTACCTATTGTATATACATTACAGGTACACATTTTATGAATGATGTTACGCTTCAAAATATCGTTCATTCCCGCCTCAAATACTAGAATATTAACGCGAAGAAAAATATTTTATAGTTGTTTTTTAATGAAATTTTTTTTTTATAATTAAGTAAGTTTTTAGGTCAAAACTGTATGTTTTTTTTTCTATTTCTTTAATTAAAAAGAATTGTAGAACAAGAATAAGTATCTATCTACATATTATATTTTGCAAATTAATAGTCTGAAGACTATTATTTTATTTTAATTGAATTGAATGTTTGGGTAATTTTGATAAAAATACCCATGCGAAATCCTTTCTGTTCTGTATTAAATTTGCATTCTGTTAAGTTTTTTTCATTATTGAATATTCGAGTATCGTACAATCAGATTTGCATTTTTCTTTTTCTGACTGCTTACACTATTTGTTTCCGCTTTCTATTTTACCCACAGCAAAATTTTGAAAATTTCAATTGGTGGGTAGGGAGGTAGGCACATAGTAGTTATGTAAACTTTTATATTAATTTTAATAAGTACTTAAGTGTTGCAATTAAGTCTATTTAAAAAAAATACTCTGATAATTTAAAGCCCCCGAATTTACTTTATTGAGATTTAATAATTAAGAGTAATCAATTATGTACGCCATACTCATATGCTCAAAATCGCATTAATTATTTTTTCGCTTTCAACAACGTAGATGTACAGAAATTCGATCTGTTCCCATCTGGTGCCTATGCAAATTTAAAGAAGCCTTAATGGTTTCTTTCCACTTAAAAACTCTTTCTGAATAAAGATTATAATAGATTATCGAATTATTTATCAAAATTATTAAATTTATTTTTAATATTTTAATTAATTAAAAAAATTACAATTTTCATTTTTCTTTTCAGGTGAGTCTTAAATAAATAATTTATTGAAAAAATCAAGAAATGTGTAAGGTTAGTAATTTTTTAAATTTAAAATTTTTAAAGTGAAATCTGTAAACATTTTTACATACCTATGTATCTATATAAATTCATAATTATATATGAAAAATTGATTTGATAGTTGAAAAACCAAATGAAATTTATTGAATTTAACAGTTACGTCAACATTACCCATAGAAAATTTTTAAAATGCTATGCAAATTAAATGACAGAAAAATATTGGTAAATTCTATAAAAAATGAGATTTTGAATAAATTAATAGCTCTCTTAAATTTATGCGAATTTCTCTTTCAAAAATCAAGCAAAAATATAGATGAATAAAAGTGAAAATATAAAAGTTTTGTTTTTTTTTACCATACTAAAATTCTTTTATATGAAAAAATAACTAAGCATTAAGATTTTTAATGGCCCTATAATAAAAATAAATTTAAAATTTAATAGGTGACAATGAATGAAATTGGGTTTATTATTTTTCTTTTTTTGGTTACGAATTATTCAGATTTTATAAGAAAATAAGAAAATAAGATTATAACTGCTTTTAGATAGAAATTTTGATTTTTTTTTTGTAAGATTTAAAAACTCGAATTTCAGAGATAATTATTGTGAATTGTCTAAAAAAACAGTTTTATTCTAATCCGTATTCTAGAGTAATAAATCGTCATTATTTCTATTTTAAACATACGAACTGATTGCTTAAAACATTTTGAAAATTCTGAAAAACTTTTATGATGATTTTATTGAGGATGAAAAACTAATTTAAAAACAAAAGATATTTTTTCTTTTAAATATAAAATTTGAGTGAATTTGTTTAAGAAATTGAATTAAATATAATACAATTTTTGAGATATGTATGAGATTAAGTAGGAACCTATGTATTACAGCGAATATTTTAACAAAAAATTCTCTTTTGTGCCTTAAACACAATGGGGTCACATTTCAAAACTGTAAAACTTGAAAACTGCAAAAAAGCTTTATAAACCAGAATAATACTACAGGAACAACATACAATAACAAATAATAAAAAATAAATAAATGATATTGTCAAAATTAGCAAAATTTGCAAAAATAGAAGTAACTGTAAAAATAGAAAATAAATTTGTCAAATTTTATAGTTTGAAATGTTGCCCCATTGTGTTTAGGGCATTAAGAATATTTTTTTTTAATATGATAGTTCAATGTATATGTATGTGTGGTGATCTCTTAAGGAAATCAACATCTAGAGCCCATACTGAGCATAATACAACGCTTAATTTCTATAGTTCCTCATTTGGTAAATAAATAATTGAAGCCTAATTTATGTTCACATAAACGTTACTTGACTTGAAGCCGATAAGGTAAAACGCCACTTAAAAGTTCGACAGCTTTAAAACAATTAATATAATTTTTTGTCATAAATTAGATTTTATATTTTTACATTTATTAGAATTTATTATCTTTTAAACTGACATAGCAAAAACTGAACTTGAGTTTCGAGCTAATTTCAAGTGAAGTACTAAAGCGTTTTTCCAATACTCAACCAGAAGTTACCGTAAGTACATGCATACGTAAATATATTATGCGTATATCTCGACTCAGCAAATTTAACAAAAAAATATATCAAAAAAGTTTTTACCACTATAATCAAAATTTATTATTGACATTCAAATAAATTCTAAATTAGCGCTTAAAAATTTCACACCAACGCCTAATAATTACAAAACAATGTTTTTGTTTTGTTTTTTGGCTTTTGGCTTTGTTTTTCTCTGAAACATTAACAAGAATATTAACCTTCTTTCAGTTATAATTTTTTTTTTTTCAACTATACATTTAAATTCTCATTAAATATACTGAAATTTTTGTTTTTTTTTCTAAACTACAATAATAATAGCCAAAAACTATGGTCTTAATTAAGATTAAAACGTTAAAAGCAAAAAAAAAAAATACATTCAAAAGTAAAATTGTATACTACGAGTAAAATCAAAACTAAAATTAGTAAAGAAGAAGAAGAATGAAAAAGAAAAAACTAAAACAACAAAACAACGGAAATCTACTATTATTACTAACTATCATTGTCTTATATTCCAAAAAAAAAACTATTGTAACAAGAAGAAAACTATTTTAATTCAGTTAAGAAAAACAAAAGCAATTTTTAAAATCCGTTTTTATTTTCATGATTTCTATACATACATACATACATATATGCTAAATAGCATGCTAATTCTTTGCTACTATAATTTTATTATAAAATTGGGAGGAAAAATTGTAAAAAAAATACGAAACGAAAAACTTAAAAACCCATTTAAGTTAAAGTACCGCAAAAATTACAGTCGTAAAAAAATAACAAAACAAGAACTTTTTTTTTTTTTTTAATTAACTTTCTAATCTTTGTTCGGAATTAGTTAAAATGAAAAAAAAAAAGAAACAGATAAAAGTTCTGTGCAATTGTCAAAATTACTCCGTAAAATACACAAATAAAACTTGTATAGAATTGTTTACATTAAAATGTTAAGTAGATTTTGTGTTGACTTTAGATAACATTTTTAGTACAAAACATGTAAGATTTAATGTAAAGTGTAAAATTACAAATATAATTGACGAGGTTTATGGTACCTGGAGATAACATTTTAGTAATTATTGAGAAAATTTAAGAAAATACATAGATGTGTAATACGTATGTTGAATTAGCGAATTTATGTACAAGAGAGAATGCAAGAGATTAATCAGGTGTCATCAATTATTTTGCTAATTATATTTCAAAATATCTCTCTTAAGCATTTGTCTTTTATACATTTAATAATTTATAATATTTATATTACATTCTTGTTTTGGGAAAAAATATTTAAAAAAATTCAATTTATTCAATATTTATTTATTATAAGAATTTTATACCTACTTCAGAACTTACTCTACTCTAACCTATTTTAAGTTACCCAAACCTATAAAATATTACACGCCTTTTTTAGGCTACAATATCATAATTTTGGTACTGCTTGCGTAACAGAGACATGTATGTATTTGTTTTTTTTTTTTTTGGATTAAGTATTATTATAGAACTTCTAGCCACCAGTTATTTCTATGCGTACGTTTATCGTTATTGAGAATATATATATATATCAAATTTTAAAAGACAATCCAATATATTACTGGGATAAAAGTCGATATAACCTTGTATGTGGCCCTTCTATTAATAATAATATAACAGAGGGACATATGTTTGGTTTTGAATAAAACCCATAGAATCTAAATATATAAAATATTCGGGTACATTGAAATCTGTATCCGAAGTTACTCTTCTCTATATATTCCTCATTATGGTAATATATATAACATGTATATGTACGATATTAAACTTCTATTATAATAATTTCGTATAATTTTAATGAAAAAATTATCGAATCTATTTATGGTAGCTAATTCATATATAAATTTGAGTAGTAATGCGCAAGCTCTTATACATTTTTTTTTTTCGATATCACTCATCAATATTACCCATCTCTAGTTTAAATGTCAAAATTAAATTCGACATAATTTAATTGCATATATTACGGGACATGTTTCAAACCACCACTTTATTTTGTTCTTTAATAATTTTTTGATAATTAATTTGTTCTTTTAATTATTTTTAAGTTGTTCCAGTCTTAATAATTGACTTAAAGAAAACAGTTAAAAATCAACTAATCCATAACTATTTCACTCACTTAATCCTTATTTTTTTTTTTGCTATTTAAGCATTTTACTGAAATTATTATGGACAATTTTAACCTAATTTGAAAAATTTTTTTATTTCAAATCAGAAAAGTTCTTTTGTTCTTCAACCGTTCAAAAACATCTTAGCAAAATAGCTTCTCTATTAAGATTACTTCAAAGTTTTATGATCGATAAAAAAATGAAGAGTTAATAGCAATTCAATTGATTTGATTTATAATTTATGTAAGTGTATGTGTATGTACGTAAATGTCAGGCTTACAAAATTGTTTTGTTCTTACTTTGTTTTATTAATTTTTTATTCTTTTTCTTTATTTTGTACTATGAGTAAAACAAAATCTAATACAGTAATTTTATATTATTCTGCAATCAAAATTATATTTGAATATTGATATGAAAGAAATTCAAAAAATTAATCTGATTTTACTGCTATTAGAGGTTTTTATTGAATTTATTAGAGCTATAGAACGTTTTTTTTTTTATTGAATTCGTAATTTATGTATTATGAGCTTTTTTTAAACACCGTTTTAATACTTAATTATTTTTTATTCATTATTTTTTTAATATTTGTTATATTTAGAGCAATCGAAGAGATTTAGATTGATTTCAGTTGTACTCAGCAATCAAACAAGATCTATCAAAATGACAGCATTATATATTGCGACAGCATTATTCCACTTGCATTTTTGAACTTCTTAAGTAAATTAATAGCAATTCATTAGAAATTTTTAAAACTATCAATTTCTTCTCCGCATATATTCAAATTATCCGCGCACTTGATAATTAAACATCCTTCAATTTCCTCTTAATTTTAATTAATAGTCTACAATAATGTATAATTTTAAATATTTAAGTAATAAAAATTAAATAATGTCATTAAAATATATGATTTCACTATTAAATAATAAATTACAAAATATATGTAAATTAAATTCTTATAATTGTTTAAATGCGATGCGATGCGCGTCTTTGCTTTCAAAGAGATTGAGTCCCCTATAAAAATGTGAAAACAAAACTTATGAAACACATTCATATATTATTATTTATTATCAATTACATACTTATATTATGTATAAAGAAAGAAATATATAAATTATAATCGGCAGAATTAAAATATAAATAAAATCAAATTAAATATAATTTTAAAAATAATTCTTTCACCTGCAATAAAAAATGCAATTGCAATAATTTTACTTTTTTTATATAATTACAAACTAGATCAGAAAACATGTAACTATACATAAATAATATATTTTTAACAGGATAAGATTAAATTTCATTGTTATTTATCATTGATTTTAATAACTTTTCTATGTTGAGGTCTTAATGTGTAGTGTAAATTTTTTTTTTAAAATAAAATCCTTAATGCGCTACTTAAATTTTAGAGAAAATATTATATACCCTTTTATTATATAATTACACGAAAAATCGCACAAAAATTATAATATTGAATTATTAAGAAAATCGAATAAGAATTTTAACAAACTATGTAAGTAGCAAAAATTGTTTACCACGAATTCTCTTGCTTAAGAAATTGTTTAGCATAAGCGTATGACGGGTTGTGCTATAAAATGTGTAGTGTAAAAATTTTACGCATCTCTTCTACCAATAATGCCTTAAGCGCTACAAAGAGAATTATCCTTCTGACACATTCGAGTATCTTCTGACACATTCGAGTATACTCAGAGACTTCTTTGTCAACTTGTTCTAACGCCCCACACTCGTCGAGAAGGTGCATCGAAGTTTCCTTCATTTCCACACAGGATCTGTAAGTGTCCTTGCCTTCCACACCCCTGAAAAGTCTCATGTAAGCCTGAACCGAAAATATCCGATTAGCACAACCGTAAGCATTCTCACTTGGTTCCTTTCCATTCTTTCCCTTCCCCTTCCCACCCCTAGCGGAGCGTGCTTGTCACCCCACTCACTAGTACGTCAACACACTCATTATCCTCTAAATGATTCTCTTCAAAAAAACAAAGTAGCAAACATTATTACAAGTATAAAACTTATAACACTTAAGCAAAAGTGCGCGGAAGGTGTGTTATACAAATTAAATTCAAAAGCATCGCTTAAAACTTTGACATTTCATCGCATATAATCGAGCAGTTTTACATTAATTTTGAAATTTGTCGGGACAACAAGCTAACCAGGCAAAATAATTTAGATTATTTTCCCTTTTAGTAAACAACCTAAAAAACTTTAAAAATAAAAGAAAATGCATTGGAAAACATGAATAAATTATTTTAATTTTAAAAAATCAATTCTAAATTCTATATGGTATCTGCTAAATCTATAATAATGTAATGACAAGGAATAAAAATCTCGTTTAATCATCGGTTCTTTTGGTTCTCTCGGTTCTCTTTCCTTTAATATATAAAAATTTTTAAATTAGAGTTTCGATTTCAATATTCCAATAAAATAAAAAACACGTCTAAGAATGATTTAAATTTGTAAAACAATTATTAAAAGAAACCAAATGTCCGTATTTTACTATTTTTTTATTATCTTTATGTACAAATGTTATGATAGTTAGAAAACATGTGTAAAAAAATTACTAACTATACTAAATTCTAAAAGAAATGAAGACATATACGATTAATTCTATCAATGGAATAAAATGATTCATCAAGGAATATTAAAAAAAAAAAAAACTGCAGTTCAATGTTAGTAAAAGTTTTTATTCTCTTGATAGCCAATTTTTTTTCGCATTTTCTTATACTTGAAGGAAACCAGTTTCATTTTATTCTGCAACTCATTATTCACAATGATTTTATCTTTTATATTGTATGTACGTACCCTACCATCCGTTTGCTACTATCATAATAACCTAAAATGTAATTTTCAATGCAATATTCTTATTATTTAATAAATTTTTCTTAAAGATCATTGTGTCAGCTTATAAACTTAGCCATTTATACATGCTCTCCTCTTCATTAGTTTCTGCACCATCATTACATACGTACTGTATGTGTGTTTGCTTGTATGTTTAGTAAAAAGGAATTTATAAACAAAAAAAAAACTATCAAAACAATAAAGATTCGATCACGGTAAATCTTATTTGCTGGTTATCGATATTTAGTATACAACAACACATTTTTCTATACACTAGTCGTTGTTATTATAAAAATGCAGTCATGCGTAGTCATTGAATAATCTTAATAACAACGTGAAATGAAATCTGATAATAACGACTAAGAAAAAGAACTAAAAAAATAGAAAATCATAGCATAAAATATTCTACCTATGTATAAGACAGGTGTAATAAGACTATTTCTTATTGCCTGTATATAAGCTTGTAAATATTGCGTTCACCTATTGGAATATTATATGAGTGTACAGAAATTGTTTAAAGTTTCCTTTGACATTTTCCTTTTTGCTTACATTTTTTTACATACATTGTGTTGGAAAGTGTTACTTGTACAAGCGATGAATTCTGTATTTTGCAACAGTAGAATCGTGTGCAGATTTAAAATTTTTAATGCAATTCCTTTTGTTTTTTTTTTATAAAATATTATATAATATTAATTTTAATCCGATGACATTTACTGTGTGAAAACAATGTATTTTATGTGAAGTACATATACGCCACAAGACTCTTGTATGTTATATGTATTGCGTCCGCTGTACTTGATTGTGTATGCCAATCTATGATTACTAGCGGTAATGCTGGAAGCACAGAATACGCATCTTTGTTTCCAGGTACAGTCTAAATTAGTAGAATCGAGTACCCCGCCTGTAATGCCCAGTAAATCGATGAATGGAAAGTTCTTGCGAGCACACAATCCCAGCATTTCTGCTGCCGCTACTTCATCCATTTACCTCACGCGCCTTCATACAGCTTCCCAACAGGGCAAAATTGAAGGGCAATAAATTTCTTAATCGTCGTTCTAGATTTCCCAAGCGTTTCTATCTGTTTATTTTCATACTATATGCTAGAATGGATTTGATTTAGTTTGAATCAAACGCTTGAATTGTTGCCTATAGCTAACTGAGAATATGTGAATATGGTATTATTTATCTATAAATGTTTTCGCGAATGCCAAAATTAAATGAAAAGACGAATGGAACACATTTTATTTATAATCGCAAAATTTAGTTAAATTTAGCAAAACAAAAAATTTAGTTGAATTTCGATGCTTAAAAAAATTCATATTTAAATTGAAGAGTTATCAAATATACTTGTCCCAATTCATTTTCAATTCGAAAACAAATTTTTTCCATAGCTATGAACATCGGTTGTGTTCTTTTTTCCATAGCGATCAGTTGTGTTGACGGCTCTTGTTTAACTAAGTTATAAATCGCTTATGTTTATAAGTTAAAAGGTATGTAAGTTAAATGTTTCCCTATATATACAAGAACAATTAACCTTATCAGATCTATCTTTGTAATATAGCGACATAATTTACTACATACGAACATATGTAGGTATTATACATAAGAATTTTTACAAAATGAAGAAAAAACACAAGTTCATGAACACAAATTCAATTTTTTTTTAACTTCATTTACATAGATTTTATCAATAGCAATATAATGTTCAAATTTTGTATTACAAAAATATCAACAGAATATTAAATTATTCGTGCATAACGATTAGATATACATATATATACAGAAAAATGTATATGTTGGTAGTTACTTACATAATTATGTATTAAACACAAATTTTTCCACTTGAACAAATTTTCAAAATATGCAGATTAACTTCTTTAACCTACAAGTAAAGTTTTTAAAGTTCACATCTCATTATTAACTTGTTGATCAAAATAAAAATCAAAAAAAAGAGAATAAAAAATGTTTTCCAATAAATTGACTTTAATGCTACATCTTTGGATGTTTTTTAAAGCAAAGTAAATTTTTTTAAATCAAAGTAAGATTGATCTTAAATTATTCTTTTCCAATCGAGTAATGCTTAAGTACATATGTATGTAATATAAAAGAAAAAAAAATCATTGAGAAAAGTCCCGATTACCCAACAACTGTTTGTCGAATTAATATCGGATTTGACAAGAACAGGCGGCCTTTCCAAATTATGTTCGAGAAGTATACATTTTAAAAAATGTTTATTGAAAAAGTTAATTGAAAATTTTTCTGAAATTGTAAGCTTTTTTACAAATCCCCCATATTCGAAATCGAGTAAAAATTTCGTCAAAGCTGGCTATCTTCAAATAACAACGACAAAAATATAATCTATTTATATTTCAAATAGTATACCTGATACCTATTAGATTTGAATATTTCAATACTTCTATAAACTTCTCTCCTATATCATCGCTTCCCATCTTTTATAATCTTTAAGTACTCCTCCTTAATTTTGTGATCCATTTCGTAAATGTGTTTCGCAATCATTAAATCGAATTTCCTTTTGGTTTCTATATTCCTCGTACGTTATGTTTCATCTCGCACTTAATTCTTCCTTTATAGCCTTGTTGTAACTGTTCTACTCATTTGTCCTATGTAGAATTTGTCTCATTTGATTTTATATGCACCACATCTTTTGTGTATTTTTAAATTTTATCCATTTTTAATGCTGGTATATGTTAAAGAATCGAACTGAATCACTCTATACACTTGCAAATTTTGCATTTCATAATTTCAATATTGCATATTTCAGGGATCTAATTACTAAGGTCATTCATTTTTTCTGTTAAATTTTCTCTAAATATCTTTTTTTTTTTATTTTATGCAATTTTTTTTTACATCTAATTCTTTGGCTTTTTTTATTATAATTTTATTTTGTAAAAAAAAATTGGCACAAAATGAAGAATTTTAAATTTAAAAAATTATTCAAAAATCTTTATGCGGGCAAAATAAGAATTAAAAACAAAATTTATTTGTTGCCTTATGCAATTTTTCTGATTACACAATGAAGTAATTTTTAATTGTGTCACAACTTTCACAAGAATACAAAAAAAAAAAAAAACAAAAAGGTGAAAAAAAAAACCATTTTTGTTTCAAAATGAAAAAAAAAATTTGCTATTTTTTAATGTTCTAAGTAATTTACTGTCTTTTTTTTAAAATTTATTTAAAGAAGACAACAAAAAGAAAATCCAAGACCTAAATATCAAACTTGGTTTTTTCTTTTACCTTTGCAACAATTTTTAAGCCAAATAAGAAATTGAATTTCTTCTTTCTATTTCCCAAAAAAAAACAAAAAATTTCTCTACATTCTATATTTAGAGGAAAACAAAAAATACTTTTCTATTCTTCATAAATTTTTGATAACTCATGTTACAAATTTTAGTGAAATAAAATACAAAATCATAAATCACTTGGAAAATAATATTGAAAATGGACTGGGGAAAATTTGTAATTGAAAACAAAAGATTTTTTTTCTTTATAGGTGCTTACATATTGCAAGTATTCCTTTTTATATTCTGGTCAAATATTGTAAAATGACATTTTATTCGATTTATTGCTTTTACTTTAATTGAAAATTTCATAATTTCCTTAATATATATATATATATATATATATATATATATATATATATGTATTGGTAATATGCAAGCTAACTAACCTAAACATCATTGAAAATAGAGAATTAAGAAGTTCATTACAGTATATTATTCTATGCATAGTATACTCGAGAGGCGCAATTAAATTTAGAAATGAAATTTAACTTCAAAAATATTATTATTGAAGGCAATTAGTTACTTTGTAGGTGATTTTTATTTGTTCCTGCGTTGACTAGTATAAGTGGTAGAATTTTTTATAGAGATGGGGCACCCTCAATATTTAATGCTTACTGTTGCATTACTGTGTAGTTATCGCTGTTGCATTACTGTGAGTATACTGAAATGAAATAAATTATTTGCGTGCTTTTTCCAATTAAAGAAATTCTGCTGATTCATTTACATAGCAGTTGAATAATGTTAAACCAAGATAATTTCCTCTCTAATAATTCCAAAATCAATTACTGAAATTTCAAAGTGTATATATTTTTCATATTATTTTGTATATTATCTATTCGCTATGTAATTTTTGAACTCAAGTTATAGCTAGTTTTTAGGAAAATATTTCTGTCAACAGAATCAAAGGCTTTTATCACATGGAAAAAAATTATTAAATTCGAACGTATTGGAGAAAAAATATTTACTATATCTTTTCCATGACTTTCCCCGGAATTTGGTGTTTTGCGACTACACAATAAACTAAATTTTTCCACTGCTATTTTATATCCACAGTAAATAGAAATCGTCATTAATCTTCTTGCAAATATTCTAAAAGTATTTTATCTTATATTGCTCTTAATAATCAATTTTGACTGCTTTGTAAATGTTCTTAAATTCATCTGTGCTTTCATCTCTTCGAATGTATTTTTAATCCGTTGCATTAATCTCTGAAATTGAAACCTAGTGTAAATTAAACGCTAATATAAATTTGTTAATTTTTAAAAGTGTATATGGTTCGATCGCTACAAAAATTGTAATAATTTAAAAAATTGCATTTTCTAATTTAATAATACGTCAATTTTTATATTAAAAATTTACTGAAAAAATATCAACCGCAAAAGATCGCATAACTAAATTCTGGATTTCATTTCTCGCCATAGCAGTATATTTTACATAATATGTACACGTAATTTTGTTGAAATTTATATTTAAAACAAAATGAACAAAAAAATTTCAAACATTACTGAGAAAATTAATGAATTTTGAGTTATTTCACTTTTGCACTCTCACTCTCTTTACACACTTCATATTTACATGTTGAAATATTTACATTATATTAAATTTTATGTATACAATATCTGAGGAGTCATTATTTAATTGGAAGTGTCTATAAGATCGATAGTGTAAGTGTTAAAAATAAATATTATTGTAAAATATTTGTTTAATTTTTACTATTAGACCTTACGTCTAACATTAAAATTCATTTTGAGAGGATAAAGGCCAAATGAAAAAAAAAAAATTTTACTTTTTACCTATTGAGAATTTTTATTTACTCATAATAATTAATAAATATTAATTAGTTACATAAAAAATTTTTTTACTTAACCATAAGAAAAATAAGTAATCAAATTTACTTTATCGGAGAACAGAACTTGTAAAATTTTCACAAAAGTACTCATTCATTTTGAAGATAAAGAATTTTGATCTCAAATAAGCATGCAAGAGAATTCGACAAAAATAATCAAAAAATTTACCAAAAAAAATTTAGTATGGAAGTTTATATAATATTTCATACAAACAAAAAACACAAAGTGTAACCAAAATACAAAATTTATCTAAAATGTCAAAGTTCAAAAAGAAACCACTTAAAACTATTTTGCAAGCAAGCAATCAAAACAATTAAAATTTCACTTGGTTTGTCTTTTGAATGTTATTTTAATACTTCTGACTATTTACATTTTAAAATTGAGTCTTGTATGTGCAACGATCGCTTTAGAAAATTAAACTAAAAAAAAAGCATGTGTCAAAATGTAAATTTAATGTCAATTTAATTTATTCAGCAATCCAACTATAATACCTGAGTATTATAATCGATTAACGTATGAATACTCCACCTATCACTGATAATACGTTTGCAATAATATAGATATGCACAAAATCAACTCAAATTCTTTATCACAAATTATGAAAAAGTAAAAAATGATAAAAAGTTTTACGAATTGGAAGCCACTCTGTATAAAGCCGTTTCAGAATCGGAGTGGCAAAAGTACTGTAATGTAGCTAAATTGTATGCTAACACAATATAACACCTATTTTTTTAAATTTATATTACTGTGCTGGCAGTCGTTATTGTCTACCGGCAACATAAACTCTGATAAGAATTTTTTGTTATGATAGGAAATTTATATGCTTAAAAATGTCGAGAAAAAAGTAAAGGAAATTTGCTCCTAATTGAAATTAGAATTTCCTATCTTTCAATATTATATCTCACATTGTATAAACAAAATATTATCGCGCTATTGATATTTTTTTGTACAAAGTTCATTTTATAAATTATTTTCTATAAATAAATGGAATTGAATTGTTGTGAGTGTAAAATGAGTGTAAAATGAGTAGCTTCCTCTATTTTTTTTTTAAGTTTTTGTTTTAGTGTTAAAAAAATTTTTGATTTCTAGAATTTTTCATACTTTATTATGTTCACTCAGTATGTTCTTAATTTTTAAGAACGAAAGAAATGCAATTTTGCTTAAAAAAAAAATAAAAATATTTTAAAGAAATTGTGACAATTAAAATGTCAATTGAATTAATCAATTTCGTTTTGTTTATTGGTGCAGCTACGATATCTTTTTATATTTATTATAATTTTAAATCTTTTTTTAGTATAATAATTTCATTATTCAAAGAATATGTTTATCCAAAAGAGAAAATATGTTTAAAGGAACGATACGGGAATTGGGCTGGTATGTTGATAAATTAAAACTCTAAATAGGAAATTTTTTTAACAATGTTTACATTCCTAATTTAAGTTATAACTGGCTCAACAGATGGCATTGGAAAAGCATATTCTAAAGAATTGGCGAAAAATGGACTTAATATTGTTTTAATATCTAGATCAAAGGAAAAACTAGTAGAAACATCCAAAGAAATAGGTCAGCTCTTTGTTAAATACTCTTTTAGTTGTGTACAAATTATAAATTTATTTTCTTACAATATTTTAGAATCAGAATATAATGTACAATGTAAATATATTGAAGCAGATTTCAGTCATGGATGGAATATTTATGATCATATTAAGAAACAACTAGATGGCATTGAAATTGGTATTTTAGTAAATAATGTAGGACAGGCATATGATTTTCCTGAGAAACTACATAATATTTCTGAGGAGAAAATATGGAATATGATACTTTTAAATATTGGAGCAACTGCTATGATGACACGATTAGTTATAATTCAGATGATTAAAAGAAATCGTGGTTTAATTGTTAATTTAGGTTCATTATGTCAATATTGTCCGGGACCACTTAATAATATGTACGCTGCTGGAAAGGCATTCGTAAAATCATTTACAAAATCATTACAATGGGAATTAAAAAATTATAATATTGAAGTACAATTACTTAATCCAGGATTTATTAGAACAAATATGACAAAATTTTCAAAAAATTTAACTCAGACTGGATTTTTTGTTGCTGATGTTAATGATTTTGCAAAATCAGCTATTTGGACACTTGGTAGAACTAATGAAACTACTGGATTATTTTATCATGGAATACAAGTATTATAGAAAAAAAATTTCATTTTTGTTAGCATTTTTTTTTTCAATAAATAATTTTTTTCGTTATTTTAGTTTGCTTTATACAATGCGTTTCCTGAAATAATACAAACTTTTTTTTGTCAAATACTTGCAAAAATATGGCAAATTGAAAATTTGCGAAAGAAATCAAAAGCCTAAGGTCAATTTTTAAAAGAAAATTGTAAGCACTACAATTATTAAAAGTACTTAACTACATTTTGGACTAAAAGCAAATGTTGGGGGCTGAAGTAAATGTTTAAATTTAAATTATCCAAACCTATTATATTAATATGGAATTAAATATGTTATCATGTGTATTACCAAAAAAGTTTTAACATGATTTTTAAATTTATATTAAGTTTATAATAAGTATAGCATATAAGTTGTTAATATAAGATAAGAAGGGTTCAATGTATTTAATCACAATTATTGTTTCTCAATTGTAGATATATGTATATACAAATGTATTAATTTTTTATTTTTATCATTACATCAGTAATTTAATTCCTATTAATAATATTATAGTTGTTAATATTTTGATACACAATTCTATAAGAATATATAAAATAATAATATTAGATTATGTTAAATATTGTACTTGTTCACGTAGTTAGTACTAGAGGTGCTACTTACTGTATTTTCAAACAAACTAAGTCTATTTGTAATTGGAATTTTCGAAAATTCAATTCTAATTTATGTAAATCTTAACATAAAGCCATGTTCGATGAACCTCTTTCCCAAAAGAAACACGTTCGAAAATCAAAAATATGTTCAAGGCTCTAAAGCATTTCAAACTTGTTTTTTAAGTGCTCACATAGAAAAATGTAAGATACGAGTATTAAAAATTTGGAAAAGTAAACTAAGTAGTTAGTTCCTACAAATCTGTAATGGTGCAAAAAAACTTTTTTATGATTTGAATTAGAACTTTAAGTACATATCTGAAGTATCTGAGTTATGAAATTTAAACCGAAATTATGCCATTTACCACCTACTATAAATACTCTTTATTAATAATTGAATTCCCTTTGATCGTATATAACCTAAGGTACCCTAGCACAATTTTTCTCAATAAAATCATATTTTTCATTTAAAATTATCTTCATACATACCTATGTACATACCTACAAATATTTCTATCTCTACTTGTCTTCCTCATATTTTTTTTCCTCCAATAATTTTTTATTATATAATTTTTTATTTTCACAAATACCTACTTGAAATTGTCAAAATATTGACATTTACCTTTCTTTCAATATTCGGCTTCCGAAAAATGAATGCGATCATCACAATTTATTAATTGTTTATAAATTTATTTTTTAAAATATAATCGACAAGCAAACAAATTTAATATTATTTCAAGTGCCTGCATACCCACACATACATAATAAAGCTCTATATATATAAACTCGCAGTTTAAGTGATTACAAATTATATTTGAACGTTAATCAAAAAAAGCATTTCAAATAAAATGCCGCCGCCACAAAATTCTTTAAATTCACTTAATATATTGTTATAATGACGACAAGCTACATTTAAACATAATTTTTCAATTTATGAAATATAACTAGCAATAAATAGGCAATAAAAATAAAAGAAAAATAAAGAAAATAAAAAAGAGAGTTAAAAATTTTTTATTTCCTTCTTTCTTTTCTTTTTCTTTCTTTGTTAACCTGTCATTATTTTGAACAATCGATCTATAATGATCGTTATTTACACCTTCACTTTTATTCATTTTTTTGCTTTCGGCTCTGGCTTTAATTTTACTCGAATATTTTCTTTCTCGGTCGGTAGATGGCAATAATAAATGTGTTTCTCTTGTTAGCTTACGAAATATCATCGAACTAAAAAACAAAAAATTTATTAATTTCATACTGAACTGAAGTAAAGTAACAAAATGAAGCAAAAAAATTAAGTAGAAAAAAATCAAAAGTCACGAACATCTCGTTAAATAAATTTCACTCCAAAATAAGGAGAAAAAATGGCACCGAACACTAAAAAGGAGTTAAAAAAAATTTTGAAATAATTTTACAACTCATGTTCCGATCAGAATTTTAGAAATTTTTTTCTTTGTAGTTTTGCTTTATTTGTAAATTCTATCGAATTATTTTGACATATTTTAAGAATAAGAGAAAAAAAAATAGGAACGTCTATAAAAAAAAGTAGGAAAAAAAACATAAAATTGTACAAAAAACTAATTTTTTTTTATTTGTAAGCAATTTTGTAGGGAAAATGAACCAATTGAGTCAGATTAAACCGTACCATTAATGTTTTGATTTACTATTTTTTAAATACAATAAAAAAAAAAAGTAGGAAATTTTAGAATCGTTAGCACACGAGAAAATAATTCTCTTTTGGCGGCAAATTATGTTTGGAAATTTCTTTTTTTTTACATTTGCAATTTATAAAATTTTTTTTTTTATCTCATTTTTAAGTCTTTTTGTGGGTTTTTGTGGGTGAACACACACTTTGTGTCAAGTCAAATTCGGACACTTTAAAATAATCTGAATTTAACTTGACACGAGTGAGCAATGGGTGAAAAGAAAGTGATTGAGTATTATATAAGTATCCGCAAAATTTAATTTTTAAGTGAAAAATATTGTTTTCGAATAGTAGCTACCTCATTTTTTCGAAAAAACACAGTTATTTGTTTTGTTTTGAGTTAATCTTATTGGAAAAATGGAATATAACTAGATAAATGAGAATTTTAATTCGAAAAGTGAGAAAATTTAATTAAATTCATTTTTTAATATTGGTACAGAAATTGTTCGCTTTATTAAATAAACACTCAGTAACAAAATCAGTTCAATAAGGTTAATCGATTCACTCAAAATTTGCTAACTCCGTCGAAAATCAACTACTGAAAAATGTTACTTTAATTGAATAATTTAGTAAGAAAAATTTTATATTTTATACTTTAATTTCGATTTTCTTTAAATTTAGTATGTATTCTCTATGGTGTCCGAGTTTTGCTTGACGTTAGTGTATATCATTTAAACAGTGCAAGAATATTAGGAAAATATTTTTAAAAGAGAGGAATGAATCATCAAAACAAAAGACCGTTCAAATTACAACACTGTTTTTTTTTTGTAATAAAATATAAATAATTTAAAATATTTACAATATTCTTTTAATATTATGTATCAGGCCATAATAATCCACAAATTTCTCTTTTTAATAAAAAATAATATTTTGGATAATTATTTACAGTCTAATACATAAATAATATCGAGTTTCAACAATTATAAATAATAAGTGATCCTTCATTTGCACCAGTTTAAAAATTAAATATTTACCTACTTATATTACGGAGGTGCGTACGTGAAACAGTTATATATTTTAAGAAATGCTAAATAATTACGAACGTAATCCGTCTCCAAAATCAAGATTTTTTTGTCAGTATATGAAAAAAAATATTTGAAGAAATTAAACGCAATTTATGGCTTTCTCAAAAATTAATCTACAAATATAAAATAAATTCCAAGTGAAATTTCGATTCACTTGAGAAACTTAAAATAAATTCGTCTTGAATTCAAACAAATTTTCATTTTAATTATGTTATAATATGTATGTATATTTACCCCATTATTATACTATTTAAAATAGTTATCATATTTTTAAAATATTTGCACGCCTTTGTTATACAATAATTAATAATAATTTAAGAATTTCTTTTATACTATCGCGTATAATAACAAAACAATTCATTAAAACATTTCTTTTTTATTTCATAATTTTATTACCATCTTGATAACATTTTGTAATTTTTAATTTTAATATAAAAATAAAATTTTTTTTTGTTTTATTTTCAATAAAAGAACAAAAGAATCAGAAAAATTTTCTTATTATAGCTATTTCAAAAATTTTATGAATTTTAATTGTACATTCTATATATGAATTAAAATGATAACTTGGGCCACCTTGCGTTAATTTACATAATTAACTTATGAGAATTTAAGAAGAAAATATGAAAAATTTTTAACATGATTTGCGTTTTAATTATTTAAATATTAAGTGATTATAAGCGGTTATAAAGTAAAATCTTATTCACTGTAATAATGATGAAGTAGGTAAGCTTTAAAAAAAAAATTACAAAATTTTGAATGAAACTTTGACAGAACACACTTGAATTTTGTTTTACAATTTAAAACGATGATGCGCCTTCCCTTTCATATTGGAGAAATTAAAATTTTTTTAAAGCAAAAGTTCAAATTTATTCAGTTTTGTTGAATATTCAAAGAAGCGGGAACTCAATTCATATATTAAATTTCTCAAATTTGTCATTGTCAATATTACTACTGTCATAACAATTTTAACAAACCGTAAAATTTCTTGATTTCTCTGTCAGAATCAACTAGTAAATCAACTTTGTACAAACCATGAGTATATTTAGTAGATTTATATTAATTTGAATATTTAAAAAAAAAATATTCAACCAAAAATACCTACATATCTCTAAATTAAATAAGAAAAGAAAAAAGAGGAAAACCCATAAACACCGGAACTAGAACGAAAAAAAAATAATACGAAAGATTTTTTAAAAAAAAAAAGAAATTCCGTTGCAGAAATGCTCACAACTCTATTTTGCATTTCACATTATACGTATAGAAAAAAAATAAATAAGTTTGCAACCTCACGGAAAGCTTATCACCTTCACTATGGCTACATAATAAAACCACAGAATTACAATTACTTTTAACAATTACTAGCTATATGCATTATAACACATTTACATATAAACATACTCCCATACACATGTGTGTGTGCTCTCAAACAATGTTTTAAGAAAATTCAACATCATGTCGTGAGACTTTTGTATTTCTTCAATGCTTTTCTTTTTTCCGTACATTTTGGTTTTATTTAAAATTGCTACCTCTTGTTTTAGAAGAAAATCTTAGCTGAGGTCTGCTAACCAAAGAATGGTTTTGTTTTTTTTTTTTTTTTTGTTTTTATTAACAAATTTTATGTCATGAATTTTTATAAGTATGAAGGTCTTTTACAAGTATAGTTTTTCAATTTTCAGACCCCCATTGTTACTTTAGATTTATTTTTTTTTATCGTAAAAATAAAGCAAAAAGAAAATGAAAAAAAAAAGAGAAAAACCACTATTAAGAGATAATAAGGAGAAAGAGAATAAAGCAAAAGATTAGCGGGCGAAAAGAAAAACAAATTAAAAACAAACTAAATTGCAAAAATTTTTTTCTACTTCTATATAAACTTAAAAACTCATGCATTCACCCACCGCGCACTATTCTCAGGGACATTGCAACTTATAAAAATCGACCAACTTCTTCATTCTTGGATGTACAGTAATCTGAAATAAAAATTTTTTTTAAACATAAAAGAAGTTTCATAAAAATAGAAGACAAAGGAGTGTTTATTAGTCCTGTTGTGCTTTATTTGCTTTCACAACTTGTACTATATCCAATTGAACGTTATTCACATAAGGTCCTAAGGAGATTGTTAAAAGAACAATTTTTTTTTCCGTCTTTTGAAATTTCCTATTATGCTGTTCAAGTGCAATCTCCAGATGTGCATGGATTCGTGAAATAAGTTTACGAAAATATTTTACCTAAGTAAAAAGAGAAATTAGTAGGCGTTTTATAGCTCCACCGTAACACGTGCAAAGAGGAAGACAATCTCAAATATTTATTAAAAAAATGGAAGAGGGAGGGAGAGGGTATCGTATATGAATAACTAAATCAAAACTTGTTAGTTGTCTATACCGTATTGTAATCGGATACAGACAATACGAATATACAATAATCGAGTCATGTCGCTGGTAAAAAGATGAAAGTTTCTTATCTATAGATTTTTATTTCAAGAAATTTCTATTTTTCTTTGTTTATGCTCCTTTGTTTTGTTTTTTGTGTTGTTGATTCTAGTTTTCAATTGTTATAAGGATGTTTGGTTTTT
The DNA here is from genome assembly GCF_029603195.1 of Condylostylus longicornis. Lineage (NCBI taxonomy): Eukaryota > Metazoa > Arthropoda > Insecta > Diptera > Dolichopodidae > Condylostylus > Condylostylus longicornis. Next base: position 176,862 of record NW_026577971.1, on the reverse strand, counting down.
TTTTTTTTTGCTTTGATGAATACTTTTTGATTGCTCTGCAGTGATGACCTGGATGACTTCTATTCTATCACTGTATCTGTATACTTATAATAGTTACTACCAGTAGAAGGAAATGACTTTAATATTTCAAAAGGAATAAAAGAAAGAAACCACGAATAATAAACAAATGAACCACAAAGCTATAAAATTGCATCTTTGCATAGATTTTGTATTTATACAATGGTAAAACATATGATTTTCAGATCATATAAAATGGAACTATCATAAAATATGTGTAAAACTTAAAAAAAAAAAAAAATGAGAAAAATGGACAATCAAAAAAATGCACATAATTTGTAAGGGAAATTTTTTTAAGTTCTAAAACCATAAGTTATGATTGCAATAAAAAAAAAGGAAAATTTGACAGAGTGAGAGAGAGAAGGAAAAGTACTATAATGAAATGTCTAAAAAATAAATAGAATACAAAAACAAATATAAAATTTATTATAAAATTTTTTTCTCTTTTTAATTTTCTGCATTTTTGTTTTAAGAATCTTATTAAGGGTAAAATTAACGATGAAAGTAAAGATTAAAAGAGATTATAGAGCAGAACAACAATGATATATGAGTGTTTTCTGTGTACAAAATTTCCATTATTGTTGTTGGTCAGAGCTGAGATCCCAACAGATGTGAAAATTAAAGAAAAAAAAAATTGACATGATGTTTTTTTGTTTTCCTCTTTTTTTTATTATTATTATTATTATTTCTCCTACTATTTCTATTTTTTTATTTATTGTTTTTTAACTAGGGTATCTAAGTGAATTTATTGCAAAGTATATAATATGTTAGGGCAAATTGTAATTTATGTATTAAAACAGAGATTTAGATTGCTAATCATAACATTGTTAGCAACAAGTTTATATATAAAAGTGCATAGTATGTAATCGTACAGGTATATATAGGTAAAATGATTGTTTAGGTTTTGAAGTGTTCGAATATCAACATTTTGTTGGAACAAGAGTTAAACTTTGTTATTTAATTTATACGGAATCCTAATTTCACTAAAACATTGAACAAGTTCAATGACATTTAATTGTAATAATATTTACTTGAAATCCACCAAAAGACTTCAAGTAAATATGTATTTCATCGTTGCCAATGGAATTCGTCCTGTAGGACAACTTATGGATTTATTTCATTTTATTTGTGGCAATTTTTAAACAAACGTAATTAAACATCGTATTCAACCATAATTATATTAACAATTCTTTTAATTTTTATTGCCATCCTAAAAATATGCAATAATAACATTATATAATGTTGTTATAATGTTGGTAAATTTAAGAAGAAAACAGTTCTTAAAATTATTGTAATAATACAATAAAAGTGTATGTAATATAACTGATGTGCCTATACTTTTATTTATAAGTGTATATGGGCAAATAAATATTTTCCCTGCGATTACCGCAGCCAGCCATGGCTTATTGTAGTCCTGCCATATCTCATTTGTACTATCCTGGTCCCAAAAAAATTTTTATTTTTTTTTATTTATTTATTTATTTTTAGTATCAATTCACAAATATACATATAAAATCTTAAGATTAATGCAATACAACTATTTATTTTATAACTATGTATGCAAATTGATGATAAAGTATACAGTAGTGTAAATAAACACTAGTGATGTATAGTATTATGCACCGATATCCCCCAATACAAATACCCTAAGATATCCCTCAGGGAGTTGGACGCGAGAATCAAGACACTGAGAAAGGCCAGCTCAAACCATTTGCGCTACCCGATGGCCAGAGCAGGGCCGTCACATAGAATATGTCGATCGCTTCCTCATTGTACTGGCGAAATTTACGCAAAAGGTTTCCCAGTATATGTAAATTGTATTTCACCGGACAATGTCCAGTGAAGGAAGCGCCATATAACACGAACCCGGTTTTGGTTAATCTTCAGCAACTATGAGAAAAACTTTCTTGAGGAAAATAAAAGAAATAACTGCATATCATAGTAATTTAGGTAAAAAAAGTATGTTCATTTTTTTTATAGGAAAAATCTGACCTTATTGACAATTAGTTCAATTCAAATTTATTCAAATTGTCAATTGTGCCGATTCAAATTGTCTGATATCAAAGTCCAACACTAATTTAGCTAACTGCTCCCTAACTGTCCCAACCTCTTAATTAATCTCTTTTGAAAACTGTTATCAGATTTGTTACATTACGTACTTCTCTTGACAAATAAAAAACAAAGTTTGACAAATACCCCCCAAGTTAGGAAACGACAGGTTGAGAGCAACCAGTAAAGCATTTTAAATTTTTAGAAGTATGTTAAATTTTTTATAACAGGTTAAAAGTATGTTTAATTATGTTTAATTCTTTATAGCACTTTAGAGAGAATTTTCCAATTAAAAACTTAAAACAAGTTTAATGCATTTTTCATTTTGAATATTCATGCAAGAAAATTTTGAACTTTAAATTAAAATTTTTCTCATATTTGGTTAAAATGTTCAATTTGCATTTTTTTTTTTCAAATATTTTCGAAAAAAAATTTAATTTTTTTTTTCTTTTTAATGGTAATTATAAACTTTTCTCTTAATTTTTTTTTTATTTTTTGAATTGCTTATAATTTTAAGGTTATTATAAAAAAAAAATATTAACATACTTAAGAAGAGAGAACGCAAATTGTTCTTTACCCAAATATTTAATAGGTGAATTTTATTAAAAAAAATAATAAACAAAAAGAAAAATAAAATTTTCTCATTTACCTTCAATTTTCTACCTTTTAAAGATTGAAATAAATACCGGTAATAATTATAATTTTTACCACTAATAGCGGTATAATGTTTTCTTACTAACAGTTTCAGATTTTGTTGTTGTTGTTGTTGCTTTTATTATTTTTATCTTATTATCATTAAGACTTTTTAACTTGTAATAAGATATCGGGGACTCCAAAGAAGAAAAAAAAAGTTGAATGACTTTTTTGAATATCACGGAAACCGAAAAAAATTTTTTTTTTTTTTTGTTAATTTTTTATAAAATTTTAAAAGCAAAATAACAGCGCTTATTTATTTCTGCTTTCCTTAAATTTAAAATTCACTTTGTGTAATGGCAAAAAATGAATATCACATATGTGTACAAATATGAATGCATAAACATGTATAAGGTTCACCAACACGGAATTCAAAAATATACAAAATTTCAATTGTTTGGAAAATTTTTATTATGACATACAACTGTTTATAAAAACATAATGACATATGTCAAAATTTTTCATATCATTTTCTAAGAATGTCAATTTTGATAATCTTCATAAGTATGTTTTTGGATTTTTCATTTAATTATATAATCTACTATTTGAATAATAAATTGACTGACACTAATTCTAATATGACTTTAGAGAACTTACCAGACTTAGCAAAGAAGAAAACTGATAAGAGTAGGAGAGTACCAAACCAATGAACGAAAGGAAATTTCCTTGGAGAAGGAAAATTTTACTTTAAATTTTTTTAAAAACAAATTAAGAAGGTGTGAATGTTACTGTCATCTTAGAGCTCTTCAAATTCTGCAGTATTTTGTGTAAACTTTTTATACTCTCTGAAAAATTATTTGACCGGAATTCCTTGTCAAAAAAAAAATATGACACCCTATTGAATAGTCTCTTTATTACTACAATATAAAAAACAAAAATTTATTATGTATGCATAGTTACATGAGCATTTATGTAACAAAATTATAATGCGAGAAAAACAAAAAATGTACAAAATAACTGTTAAGAGCGCGAAAAAAAGACACTAAATTATGTTTTAATTTGATGATAACATGATACCGGTGTCTTCGTCTCTTAAAGTTTGACAAGAATTAAAAAAAACATTTTTTTCTTTTGCAAAAATTTCTGATAGTTTAACCATTTTAAGAACTTATAAAACAAAAAACAAAATAAAAACAAAAAAAACTCTGGGAACAAAAAATAGAAAAATGAAAAACAAAAAATAAAATTCTTTCACGATATTTTTTCTTAAAGATAAAAAAAAACAAATATTTTTGTTTTTCTGTTTAATTTTACAAAAATTATGAAGAAATTATAAAGAAATTTTTTTTTGTTTAAGAAATCCCGCAGGGATTCTTAAAGGTACGACGATTGCATGCCACAGAATTTTAGAATTTTTCAATGTGACTTTTTTTTTCTATTTTTTTTTCTCTCTATTTCTCTTTACCTCATTATGACTATACAAGCTACTTATATACTGGGAATGCCATTAACAAGATTTACAAAAAAAAAATTTTCACCTACGTGAACACTATGACAACAACAAATCTGTCAAATTATCTTTATTTATGAAACAGAATTGAATTTATTATGAAATGACTATTAATTGCTCATGTTTGCCTACATTAAAATAAATGGAGCTTGATGGAGTGCTGAAGTAAAAAAACTTCAAAAATATTCTTTAATTGATTATTAGTCCACGTCAAATTTAAATCTATATTCTTACAAATTATTACAAATTGTTATAAAATTTGCACTAGTTAGGAAAAGCTTTGATTTATAGGAGAAGTATTTGAATTTATTAGATGGGTAGTTAACGAAACGAGTACTTTAGACAAAATTCTTGGCACTTTAGTTGTTCGCTACCTGATTACTATTTACTATTCTAATTGCCAATTTGTTTAAAGACATAGGTGTATACGGCAAGAAAAATTGATAAAGATGCAAATTTGTTCGATTACCATTCATTTGAAAGAGTCCGGGAAAAATCGAAAATTTTCTTAATTTAATGCAAGGAGATTTGGTTCGCGAAACCAAAGATCCAAAATACAAATTTTCATGAAATTTCTATGGACACATCTGGCATCTCCGTTCATCTTCTTTTAAATAATTCGAATCTCTCTTTTATACTTAAAAATTCATTCCAACTTTTTTCCTCGTTTGTTTTATCTCATTTTTTTTTTAAATTTTTAATGCAAAAAAATAAACAAACGGTTATGTTTTTTTTTCGTTCATCTTCTTAAATCGTAACGATTATGCAAGTTAGTATCACCACCTGTTCTTCTTCGTATTTTTTGTACAACGTGATTTCAAGGTAAAATAATTGTTATACATAATATAATGTATATACGTATATACTTATATGTTTATAAAATTTAAATTCATATAATAATAGAGCGTTTGTATTCAAAGAATGTAACACTTTTGACAAGAATTAATGTCATTTCATGTAATAATTACTATATCGTACATACCGCATTACTGAGCTTAACACGCATAATTAGAAAATACTTGCATAAATTATGCGAACAGATAGGTATAATGAGTATATCAATTCAAACAAAAAATTTTTTATTGTTATATTGTTAAGGTCATAAACTTGAAAAAAAAAAAATATATAGAGGAATGTACTCTTAAAATGATAGGTTCTCAAGATGATTTGAAAATGCTTAGAATTAATTAAAACTTTCTTAGTTTCTATACAAGAATAGTTGTTATTCATTATTATAATTTATTGCTTATTTATATAAAATGTTTTAAATTTTCACATCACCTACAAATTTTCTTGTACATTCATTTTGGAAATTTTGTAATTTTGTTAAATTAGAATTTTAGAGCATTCAAGACAATATATTATTATTTCTCATTGTTAAAATAATTAAAATTCAAAGGTTAATTGTCCGTAATTGTAATAATATTTTTTATAATGAATAAATTTATTATATAGTATAACTAATCTTAATTATCACGAATATGAATTCGTAAAAAGCATGAATATTTTTGAAAAGTATAATGAAAAAGAAAGCGTTAAAATTAAAATAATGTTTTTATCTTATTCAAAAATAAACTTACCTACATAATGTACGTATAGTTCTACGTCTACCTAAATATTTTGCCGAATTTTCTGTACACTATAGTTCAGCCTCTGCACTTCTAAATTTTTGATTCTTATCAAAAAATATCCAGGTTATGAACCACTACTAGCATTCATACCCAATTCACAGTACAGTTTCTGTTAATTTTCAGAAAACTTCCTCTGACACATAGAAAATTGTTATACACATACTTACGTTATATTGAACTCATATGACTTATTCACCTTAATAATAGTGAATAGAATTTGTAATATGGGCAATAAAATTGGTAAGTATCTAAATATTTAAAATAGAAAGATCCTGGTCAAAATAATTAATATTCCAAAGCTTAAAATTTTTATTATTAATTATAATAAAGGTAATAAATAATAATTAAATCCAATCAAGATATTGAATTTATTAAAAAATTCTTCACTATAAATCTTAACTTAAATCCCATAACTTAACAAAAAAATTACCAAATCTTCAACTTCTATACACACTTTCATAATCTAATAAGTTTCTTTTAATCTTTGATTTCGAAATCTTAACTATAATTTTTTTTATTTTAAAATTTAAATTATTAAATGAAAAATAGATAGAAAAAATTCACATCATTAGAAGTTCATTAAAGTCACAATGAAGCAAACTCGAAACTCTCTACTTAATTTTTCTCTATATATAAAATCTATTGGTACTATGTATAATATGTGTATGGGTAGATATTTACTGTTGTGTTTTAATACTTTGTTTTATATGCCATTTTGAATTACGCGGTCATTCTAAAAATTAATACGCGTTTTTATTAATTTTGGATTTTTTTTTACGAAATTTTGACATTTGTACACATTATGATTAAAGAATAAAAAAGATTAATTACCATGATTTATTAAAATCAAATTCTCTTTTTTTTTTTTGCTCTTTTCTTTTTGGAAAATCATTAAATTGCCATAATTTATAACCTAAAGGTTGACTTGAATGATTATAGCAAACCTCTACTCTCTTTCTCTCTTTCTAGAATAATTAAATATGCATGTGTTTGTATATGTATATATGCGTGTAAGTGGTTATGTGAAAATATAAAAAGTGCCTGCCTGCCTATCCTAAATAAGTAACTTTAAATTTATAAATTGCTTTATAATAAGAACCCCATATAAACTCCTCATTAGAAATCAAAAAAAAAAAACTTTTATACTTAATTTCCATAAAATTTTTTAAATTTTGTAAAATATAGAGAAAAAATTTAAAAATATGAAAATATTTATCTAGGTTAAAAATTAATATACTCTTGTACATACATACATATGCAAAAGATATAGGGGAAACCCTAATTAACATAAATTTTTTCTTCTTTTTTAACGTTATCAGAAAAGTTCAACTCTAAATACCTCAAAAATATTAATAACTATAAATGAGAATATTAACTGCATATAACCCTGCATGTAACATGCATTTTACATATAATATATAGAATAAGTAATTGACAAGATGGCATTATGCTCACTGTGGATAAATTTACTTATATGTAAAAAAAAGGTGCTAATTTGCATCTTATGTAAATTTTGACTCATCTACATAAATTTTGAAACTTTTTAAAAAAAAATTTGATTGTTATCTTCAATATCTTTGCCTATGCACTTATTAAGGTCAGGAAAAAGAAACATACATAATATTATTTTTGGCTACTGTTACATTTTACTTGCGTCTGCGAGTACACTCTACATTTAAGTTCTTTTAAATTGATTGCATTTGTTTAAATAAAAATATCAAAATAGAACAAAAATATTTAAATATTGACAACATTGACAACACTGACAAGTATGCCACAAAGTATGTAAATAAGTGAAAATAAATTGTATACTTCATTCGGATAAACTATGCTTGCTAAAAGAATTCAAAAATGAAAGTAAAGTTGTTATATAGCGTATTGTTTTATATTCTACCAACGTTTCGCCTATATACTATTTTGTATCGTGTTAGCTAAAGTGATTGAAAAATCTTAGCATCATCAAAAGGTATACTGTAGTCTCTCATGATCCGCCTAGAAGATGTTGGCTTTGAAAACGATTTAACCTGTTGCCATGTACATTTGCAGAAATGAATACAAAACTGGCCACAAAATCAAACTGGCAGAAAAAGTCACTGCATGTTAATCCAAATAACTCGGGCAGTTTTGTAGTCAATTTGCGGTATGTTTAATACAAGAGGAGGGGAGATACATCAAAAATTGAAATAAGTTGACAGGAATGGCATTTGGGCGACTTTAGAAGATCTCACTCGTATACAGTTGCGTTTTATTGGTCGGTTCTATACTAAATCGAACTAAAGCGTCATCGAAATAAGAAAATAGAAGTGGATTGATCCACAGCAGACGACGTAATGAAACTCGCAGCGCAAAAGAGGTCCCTAGCAAAACCACGATTAATATGGAGGAAATCACTCACAAACGAACTGACGCTACCTGAAAATCAGCAAAAACAAATTTTTTTTGAATCTCGAATTGTTCGAAATCTCTGCGGAATAGAGGGAATTTTCAAAGCTACACAATGTATACATAGTATTTTTTCATGCACTTTATATTAACTTTGTACAAAATTGTGCCAAAATAAGTTTGCCATTAATTTTTAAGTTTAAGATTCTTTTATAATGACCTAAAATATAATTTTATAAATATTTTTTATTTTAAATATGACGTCACAATAATATTTTTTTCAAAAATCATAAACATATTTATAAAACCTTATTGTATAGAAGTTCTATAAAATTCACACCTCCTAATGAAAACTTCTCACATCAGTATTAAAATCATACAATTGAAAGATTTCTCAGTTCTTAATTAGGAGGAAAAAAATTTTATCTAAATAAAATTTTATATAATTTTTAACACTTCTATATAAAGAAACAGTAAAGAAAAAAAATCAATGCAACATATTCCATTTATACCTGTACAAAAATAGACAAATGTTGTTTGACAAGTAATAAAAGTATACAGCTCAAATATTCTTAAAATTACGTCTTTGATAATAATTTTTAATTAATTATTTTAATTGAATTTCTTTAAAATTATACAAAAAAATGGCGCATTATACATACATATATACAATTTTGTTTTATTGAATTCATTTTTCTAAAACAAACCTAATTCACCGAAAACAAGCTAAACGAAATTTATTGAACATTGTTATCTCCAAATTTTAAATAAATAAATTAATTCAAGATTGTGAATTAAACAAATTTAAGTGAAATTTAATATATGTATATATATGTGCGTATATGATGAGGTGAGACTAAACGATTGCATGCATGCATGTTTTCTCTCATTTCAAACAGTTCAACAGAATATTTTTCCTTGTTTTAATAAGAGTACTGTCAAAAATTGCAAACTATTTTTGTAAAACATATGTTGACATGTACATATATGCATGAATATTGCTGTCAAATATTTAAGATAATTAATAATTATACAAATTTTAACCAAAAATTAAAATATTTTATCACAATATATGCTACTGTTCAATAATTTCAAAATAAGTGTTATAAATTTTAAATTTATAAGGAAATGTGCTTGTTTCTATAAAAAATTTCATGACACTTTATACAAAGTGAAATTTTCATTTTTCAATCAGAAATTTGTGCTGCACTATTTTTCCAAATCAGTTACGATAAAACAAAAGAATTCTAAATTCAGGGTTTTTTCTTTTCCATTCCAATTCCAATTGTTTTTTTTTTTTATTATCATTCACGGAAAGCTTCATATTTTCTTTATCTATTCAACTTTTACTTGCATTAAATTTATGCTATTGTTTTTTCGTATATTTTTCGTAGCTCTAAATTTTCTATACTAGCTTATCGTATATGTACCTTAAATATTGTGAATTTATTATTTTGTAATGAATATTGTTGAAAAACCGAAATGTAAAACTAGAAAACTTGTTTAAAACTTGATGATGAGAATTTTTTTCTTCTTTTTATATTTTGTTTATGTTCGTTTATAGTTTTTCACCAGATGTTATTTCTTTAGTAAGAATACGATCTTAATATAATCTTAATAAATATTATATATGTAATTCAAATATAATTTGTTGTGGAACCATGAAATTAAATGGAAAATTAGTCAGTCATCAGATTGCATCTTGACATAAAAGTCTTGAGTTGTACAACATCAAAATAATTTTTATCAGATTTTTTTTTGAATGAATAGAATAAGTAGATTGTTTTCGTCTCGTATAAATTTTCTTCTGAAATAAAATTTGCATTATTCCATTGCATTCGAGTATATAAAATTGAGCAGCTGAAATGATAAAAATTTTTTCTCATTTTCCTCCTCATTTTTCACGCTACACATAAATTTTATATTTCCCTTTTGTTCCTTTTGGTGCAAAAATGCAAAAATTTGCATATAATTTGTGTGTCTGCATATAAAAATCTCGTTTCATTTCAATGCAATTTAATTTTTTTTTTTTTGTTTTTGCGGAGATAAGACAAGGAAAAACAAGAAAGATCTTATAGTGTGTATTCATTTATTCAAGTGATAAATTTATTAAAGCAATTAGTGTTTTAATTTTTTAATAATAAGTGAATAGATTTTTGTCACGAGATCAAAATAAAAAAAAAAAAAAATTATATTTTTTGTGTTTGTGTGTAATTCACATTTTTTGTGTAAATCATTTAATGTCATTCATGAAAGTTTTAAATAAAAAACACGACAAAATTTCTTGCACTAAAATGTCAATTAATTAACTGTAACCAGCATTTTGCACTAAAGTAATTGAAATAGAATAATTCCTTAAAAATCTGAAACAATTTTTAAAACTTAATTAAACGTTTTGTAGCACCTATTCAGTCATCTTTCCGCACTCCATACAATAAGAAAATTATTATAAACGCACTAAATTTCGCGTGTGTAGTTAAATAAATGTTAAGGAATTATAGAGAAACTATTTCTGGCCTGTTTTCTTGGTGATCGAACACAAAGAACTTGTATGAAACATTAAATTGAAAATTTTATTAGAATGCGATCGGGCATGCCACTATGATTAGTAAATCTATGATCATAGTAAATATAGTTAATTAAAAAAATTTCAAAATATTTTAACACACACACGCAGACACATAGTATTTTTATAGAATTCAAATCATATTTTAAGTTTGATCAATTTTTAATTTACCATTTCTTAAAATTTATTAATTTGTTTTGAATATATTTTACTATTACTAAATGCAATTATAATTTTTATAAATTCATATATTTATGTAACACAATGAATTGTGAATCATTCACGATATTGAAGATTTCTGTTGTAACTACCAGTGTTTTATTAAATTGTCATAATTATTATATTACTGCACAAATAAAAAACATCATTACTTTTAAAATAAAATTAATTGTTCTTAACAAAAAAAAAAAAAATTTCCAAATATTTACAAATAAAATTTTAAACTTTAAATATAATTTTAAATACCTTCTACTTTTTTCCTTTATATACATACAATACATACATATATGGAAAATTTAATACCTGACCGCACACAGTTAAAATTTTCAATTAAATATGTATTTAGTTAACGACTCCTTTATTGACAACTTCTGGAATGTTTTAAATCATATTTTTTAAAATTTATTTAACATTGTATTAGGAATAGTATTTTAAAATTATGGACCTACATATTATTATATGTTTACTATTTACAGTAGAACTCGATTAAGTTTGATTCACATACTACAATAATTTTAGCAAGATTAAGTGAACTTATTCAAATAGACGAAACATTTTAATTATATCTTTTGAATCAGGAAGTTGTGAAGTATTTCAAAAAAAAAAAAAATTTGGAAGCTAGAATCTTTAAGGTATAATCTGTATAGAAGTAAAACTGTTGAAAATATTTTTAAATGGGGTTTCTACTGTATAATTTTTTTACACCATAATCAAAATAAGTTTTATTCAATTCTTTGTCTATAAGAACTGGAAATATACACGTATAAAGTGTCTATATACTATTTAAATTGGTATGAAATATTAAGACAATGTTTAAAAAAAAACCCATACCTTGTAGATTTTACAACATTTTATTGCATATACATACAATTGTATACATAGTACAAGTTACGATGAGCTCAAATGCACATTAATATTCGTTAAAATAATCTATTGAATTTGCGTTAACAAACTGTTTTCTTTTTGCACAATTAAACTCAACAAATTACCGCTACTGCAGTATATATTACTGTACATCATACATATATGTATGTATATATTTTATTTGTTTGTCTAAAATTTGCATTATGCAATACAGAAAAAGAAATGCTTCTTTTTATCTGAAAGGTATATTAATCGTGGAATATAATGGATTTTTCTGTTTTTTTTTTCTATTATTGCTATTATTGCTCAGTATAACAGCAAGATTTCATCATAAAACTTATTTTATTTAAATGTTCTTTATTATACATATGTATACTTTACTTCATCTTCATCTTCTTCTTTATATTATCGTATTATATTTAAATATCTTCGATAAAAAATAAAAAGATTCTTAAAAATTTTTAGATATAGATACCTTTAGATTAGACCTTAAGGCATTCTCTCATATTTTCTTTACACTTTTTCATATAAATAAATATTTTTTTTTTCCTTTGCGTCTGTCTTAATTCTAGAATTTCGCATGCGGTTTATTCTTTATGTACATATAGATATGTTTGTGTGCTATCAGCATGAATGATGTTCGGATTGAGAAAAAACTCTTTGAAATTTTTATATTTTTTCGTTGTAATATCGAAGTTGTTGAATTTATGTAGTTTTTAATTTAAATATGACTTTTTCTGACTTAAAAGTTTCTACATAATATGTCTGCAATTTTATACACACAGTATTAGTTTTCTAACTTTATTTTCTATATGTGCTTGTCAAGTGCAACATACTTATCTGTTATATGTACATATAGAAGAGCTACATAGTATTTTTAATATATAAGTCCAAATGAAAAAAAAATTAACAGAGGAAGTTCAAAAATAAATAAAAAAAATGTAATTTTAAAAAATAAATCATGTTTTTTTTTTTTTTGGTTTAATGGATGAAAGGCGCGAATCTAAAGACTTCTTCATTTATTAAATTCGCATTTTTCTTCATATTCTACATAAAATTTAACAAGTTGTGACGATACATTGTTGAATTGTAAGGCACAAAATATCTTTTTTTAATGAACATGTAAATTGCGTTCTGAATTTTGATCTAGTATTATTTTATTATAATATACAGTGGAACCTCTATAACTCGAAGTCGCGAACGGGAACCCTGAAACAGTTCGAATTATGGAAATTTCGAGTTGAAGAGAGAAAAAAATCAGGTTCCAATGTTCAAGGGAACTCATATGGCTTCGAGGTAAAGAGATTTTCGAGTTGTAGAGGTTCGAGTTGTACAGGGTCCACTGTACTTGAAAAATTTAACGCTGACCTTGTAAAAGTTAAAGTATATTTTTAAATCTTGATTATATTAAGTCATATTTGGATTTGAAATTGAAGTTCATGCAGTTTCAGTGAAATATTAACTTTTCAAAAAAAAGTGTTTGACATTATTTTTGATATCTATTTGATAACCCTTAAGATAAATGTAGATAAAAATTCATTCAGAAAATCTATCTAGAAGAAATCTTTTTCTAATTTCTCAGAAAATAAAATTCCTAATTCCTTCAAAATTTTAAAATGACATTTTTTTGACAATTTATTTTATCAAAATCGCAGCAAACAAAATTCCGGCACTGCAAGTATGTAATTCAATCAAATTTCTCTTAAATCAACATTGCATACACTCTCCTCATATAAATATTGTGATTTTGATGTCACATTTTTAATTGTATTCAATATGAAGTTTCTGATGAGGTTAATAGGTTTCAATAGATTCATTTACTTTATCTTTACTTTGAAGATGCAAATTCCTGTTCATCCGCCAGAAATCCGATTTGACACATTATTTCTGAATATTTTCATCAAAAAGTAACAATTTGCCCCGGAGTGTATGTCGCATAAACGCAATTTGTGTCGTTTTACTGACGACTACTTTAATTACTAATCTCATCATTGCGGAATGCAAAAATAGTATAGGCTTTAAGGAAAATGTGCTATATACTTTATAAACAATTGATTTAATCTTGAGTTTATTAATTTCAAAAAAAAAATTCTTCCTGAATTTTATAAATTAATTTAAATTAACTATATACAATTCAACTTATATTATAAAAACAATAAGAGTATCTAATATCAAAATTCAATCAAATTTCATACTTACCCATTATAGATACTTCTTCACATAACAGTAATTTAATTTTGTACTCGTATTCTATTAAAAATTTATTTTAATTTTTTCTTTATATTTATATAAGATTGTATGCGAAAGTTAAAAAATAAATAAAATATAAATTGAAGTAATTTAATGTATAAAAAGCGAACAATAAAATCACGTATTTTTGATAAATTCTGATTGAATACCATAGATATATATATACAATATACAATATTATAATACTAAGAACAGTTACAATTAATTCTATTCTCTTTTCAACAATTTCTTATTTTATATACAAATCAATTTACTTAGCATCATCAATAATTCAGATAAATCTTTAATAATCATATACGAGTACATACTTATTTATATAAGAAGCATTATTAAATTAAACCGAACCTAATCTTAAGAAATTTAAATTTTAAAAATCTTGACTTATTTGAATTAAGTTCTCACTCACAAATAAAGTAGCTATGCTATAACACAAATTTTCCTTAACAATATTCTTATCTTTTTTATTATTATAAAAAATAAATTTCATTAAGTATTTACAATATTAAAATCCAATTAAAACTACTGCAACTCTTTATAAATACAAACTGTGCTATATAGAAAATAAAGCATTTAAGCTCAGATTAAACTAAAATTATGTTATCTTCATCTTTAAAAAAAAAAAATTTAATATTGTTTAAAACAAAGAGAAATTTATACATAAGAAAACAATAAAAACATTGTTTAGTTTTAATTTTTATCCGCCAACATTAATGCTTGCGATAACATCTTTAGTTTTATATCAGAGGCGTATTATTGTAGAGAAATCGAGAAGTTGTTAAGTGAGCTTCCTTCACTATATGAAAATGCAGTGGTGGCAATCCAAACATAGCCTCCATTCCTCATCTATTTGCACCAGCTTCCACTATACGAAGATTTTGTTGTAAAAGGCTGGGCGTAGCCACACGTCCCCGCCCCACAGCGCAGTTATTATATCATCCACTATAATGAACCAAAGAGAAAGCAAAAGAACCGCGCCGTACAGGATCCCTTTTGTTACGAAGATAAAGAGTATATCGTCAGCTATGATGGATATTGAATTATATTTACGAACATTGGTTTATTGCGCTCATTTTCAATTGTTAATTTTTTTGATAAATTCAAGCAAAAACTCGCTTCTTTTATTTATATCGATGCCTTCCCAATCGTTTTGGTTCCTATTATCAGTTGGAAGTTTCTCCTACAACAGAAGTGTACTATATTTCCTTCAGTTGTTCGTTTAAATTGCCACAGTCTCTCAGATGATAGAATTATACCTATTATAGTTAATTTTAGAAGAAATTCATAATTAAGTTTTTAATTCTTATGTAAATTAAATATTTGGTACCAATTGCGAATTCAACACAAACTCAATATCGGGTTGTTCACATTACATATTGAGTAAGATTATGTGGGAACAGATTTGAAATTCGGTAATATTTTATACACATTTTAGTTTTGTCATATAAAAATTAATAAAATATTTTACTGGAATTCGCCAAAAAGGGAAGCAAGTAAGGAGTCAGAAAATATAACTACGTTATATAACACCCAAAAAATGACTAATTAAAAAATATTAATTACTAAATATTATTTCAAAAATTAATATTTTTATTAAAATTTTAAAATTAAAAAAATTAAATACAATAAAAATGGGAAGAGAAATTTTATTTTTTTTATTTTGTATATGTGTACGCATTGTGTAACTAATTGTTGGTGTTGCCATACAAAAATCACAAATGAAATTCCTTTGTTCACTTAATTTATACTTTCTTTTGTTTCTACTCAAAATGCCATTTAATTTTCAAATTAATCAATTTAAAACAATAGGTTTGTTTTTATTTACTTTTGTATTTATTGTAATTATTGTCTAATTACTTAAATAAAAAAAAAACATTTTTCCGAGTCTCAAATAATGTTTGTAAATGAATTTTTTTTTTACTAATATTTGACTAAATTGTCAACGAAGCAAATGAAATACTTACAATCATACATGTAGGAAATAAGTTTGGTAAATAACTAGATACACAATAATTGTAAATTTTAAATTTGTTACGTATTGGTCACGATTTGATTCACATTCTAGTAAATTTCAAAGTAAGTTTAAAGATAAAAAAATATTATTGAAAGAAAAGAGTAAATAAAACTCTTTGTCTCTTTATAATTTTTTACATACATACGTGCATATTCATTGATAGTTATTGTGATTGTAATTGAATCCAAATTTTTGGAAAAGTTATTTGACATCTGATACTTTTTATTTTTGATTTTTATTTACAAATATACTTACATACATACATATCTGTCTTCTTTTCACTCTTTTGTTTACAATTTCCATTTTATTTCCTTAATATACAACGAAAATCTCTAACATTGTATTCAACGAAATGTTTAAGATTAGTTGTAAGAATAACGTCGCCCCGAAGTTATATTGTCGTGTCTTACAAAATAATGAAAATAGAACTAAATTTTCTAAAATTAAGCCGAAGAAGACAATCAAATGTAAGTAATGGGAAACAATTACTTATATTTAATTGCCTTGTCATTAGACATTCAATAGAAATGATTTGTCAAATTAAACTACTGAATTTGAGCAATACTCATCATACAATAAAAAATTTGAAGTTAAACAGAAACTAGAAAACTTACGGTACAATATTGCATCATAATCGGGACTAGGATAGATTAGGAATACGATAATGAATCATGATCCAAGCAAATTATTCATTTTGTCCTATTATGAGTTGAAAATAACTTCTTTGCACCCGGAACTCTAACTAAGAAATAAACTAAGAAATCTAATCATCTTAATATTTATAAAATTTACATAAAAATATTAAAATCGAAAAATCGTGAAAGCAAAAGCAGTTACTCTTCAAAGCAACCCTTTTATTTTTACATACATATGTATGTATGTATGTAATTACCAGTTTTATTTACAATTTTAACAATATTAGATCAAAAGCAAAAATTGTACTTGAATTCAAAATAATTATTTGGTCATGGTTTCTTTAATTTGGGTCAACGGTAGTAGTTACTCTTTACTTAAATTTCTTTTGATATTTTTTTTATTAGTCCCAACTTTATTACTAATTTAAAAAGTTGGTAGAGTAAATACACAAAAAAAAAAAACATTTTTACAAAATTATTCTAAAGTTTAATTTAATTTGAATAAAGATTCAATTACACACTTTAATTAAGCATATCTAAAAAAAAATTTTTAAATTATTTATTCAAATAAAAATGTTAGTATTTTCTTTTTTAACCATTTTACAGTAAAGTAGGTTAATAATGAAAAATTTTGAGATGGAAAGTTTTTATGGCAAAAACTCATATTGTTAATTTTCATCAAGATCACCAAATTTAATGCTAATGCTTTTTCTAGGTTGTTTTAGTACAAATATTGTTATAAATTCATACTAATTCTAAAATAAGAAGATTTAAGATGAAAAGTGAAATTTTCTTTAAAATAAAATTGTTAAGATTAAAAAATGATAATGCAGAGAAAATTAAGAGTAAAAGTAAATTTACATTTCTCAATTTGGAAAAATTATAATTAAAATACGCGAAATAACTATTAAGAAAATTTAATTATTTTCCATTAATAATCAATTAATGAGTCATTAAATGTTATAGTCATCGACATAGTATAGAAGTGACATTTTAAATCTTATAGCGGCATCTGTAAACCGAATTTATACTACATATACTATGAGAGTTTAAAAACATCTGATGTAGTCAGCACATAACCGATTGCAATGTGCATTGCATAGTTTTTAAAATTCTTTCAATTTTAAAGAAACTAGCAAGTTTTTAGTTAACATACCTAGAAAAGTGTATATTTGGCTTTTGGTAGAATTTCTTTTGGTAGCCATCCGAATCAATAATCAGGATTCAAATATCATATTTCAACAAATTCCATTGATTCGTTTCGCAGATATGGTAAAATATGTAAAATCGGCCCCCAAATCAGTTTCCGAGCCCTAATATTTCTAAAAACTTTGTAGATTCGTTGTTTTAACACCCTGAATTTAAATATTAAAATTTCAAGGAAATTAGATGAGTAAAAATCTAAAATTGACCCCCAAAAACGTCCAGTTTCCCAAAATCTGACATATATCTAAAATTGGTTAATCTGTGACATACACACAAAAAAAAAACTTAGTAATAATTACCAAAAACTGAGTATAAACTACTATTTTTCATGGTACTTTTGTGCTAACAAGTAAATTTGGTAAAAACGACAAATCTTTTACCAAATATTTTGGTAAAAGTCTTAAAATTTAAAATTGACACTTATACTAATAAAAATGGTAGGAATGACGAGCATTCATGGTAAAAGTGACAAAAACAAATGGTAATAATTACCAATATACTTTGGTAAAAATAAAAAATGGCATTGGTAAATTTTACAAGTACATATGGTAACAATAACAAATGAGAAGGGTAATTATTACCAATACGCTTTGGTAAAAATAAGAAATGGTACTAGTAAGTTTCACAAATATATATAGTAATAATAAAACTGGAAATTGTAATTATTACCAAACGTACAAGTAAAAGTGATATGGCAAGAATCGTCTTTTTATTTCAGTTTTCTTTTCATTTACCAATTCATTTAATATTAACTGAGATGATACTTATGGAATCTGAAATTACTTAAAAAAAA
This sequence comes from Condylostylus longicornis, assembly GCF_029603195.1. Classification (NCBI taxonomy): domain Eukaryota; kingdom Metazoa; phylum Arthropoda; class Insecta; order Diptera; family Dolichopodidae; genus Condylostylus; species Condylostylus longicornis. The sequence continues at coordinate 158,056 of NW_026577971.1, read as the reverse complement.
CTTGTTAATAAATTGTTTTTCTATTTTAAATTTTTATTTAGACATTTAATTCACTTCAATTTTTTTTAATGTTAATTATATAAAGTTAATATCAAAAGGAAACATTTTCGTGTTTAAAAATAACGTTTTAAATAAACTATACAAAAAAAAAAGTTTAGAAAATTTTAACAAAAATCATAGCAGATATTACATAATGCTAAAATATTATTTTTCAGTAATACTACTTTGATTTATTTCATCAATTAGAATATTAACTGATGAATGATTAGTGTTGTTACATATTCCATAAAAAAAATTGGCGACGAAGCTCCAAAATAAATTGGCTTGAATTGGAAATTTTAAATTAAAAATGTAAAAAATTTTAAAACATGTATCTACTGCTTTTGCTATGGAATACATTTTGTATCTTATTCCATCGAAGTAAACTAATATTGCCTCTGGATTAGAGATACAACCTTGAGCAAGCAGCAGAGGTTGAATAGAATCTTGAGATTGAATTTTTTCTTGAATTAAATCTTCAACGTTTTGAGCTGTCCTTCCTATAATTATGAAGGCATTTTGTGAGTCTCGAATGGTAAATTTTTTTTTCCCTTTATCCACAGTTGTCCACAGGGTCTGACAATATTATGCAGTAAATACATCGTTGTGAGAGTTATACCATCTAAAATAGAAATATTGTAAATATTTTGTTAATCAATTTAAAAAATTTGAATACTACGGTTTAAGGTGTAATTTATTGTATTAGAGTAAAGTTTAAATTTTATGTCATGTAATTAAATCTTACTTTCAGAAAAATTTTCGTAATTTTGCAGAACTTCGATTAGTTCCTTTGAATTTTCATCTTTTATTCTCTCTGTGAATATTTCTCTCATTTTCAAATGAAAACTTGAAATATCTTACAGTGCATTTTTTGCATTGGGAAACAAGTTTAAAAAATCAATATCAAACTGCAATATAAGAAATTATACAATCACATAACGTATCTAATAATAAATATTGTTATATATGATTCCTTACCAGTTTATATCCCAATGGATTTTTGTACTGTAACCATTCTTTCAAAATGTCATTAGTTGAGGTCATGGCGGATATTTGTGTCAACCTATAATTGCTAGTTTTTTTCCAGATTTCTTCAAGCTCTGTGTGAGTCAATGATGGACCTTTTAAAATTTTTAAATATTCATTTAAATATACATTTATAATCACTATTTTTATTTAAGTAATGGAAAGTTTTTAAATGACGCAAAAAAATTACTAAATTATCGAAATTCTTCCTACATTTAAAACATTCTATAGTAAACATTTTAAATACTTTAGATTACGTACAACACATTAAAATTTTTAAACTAAATCTGAGCACAAATATTAACACGGTTTTTTTTAAGTTAAATACAGTCCCTAAAATTATATTTAATTGATACCACCACCAAATATATTCAAACAATAACCTTACATTTATTTGTTGCCAAACTGTAATTTTCTTCTCAAATTTTATTTGTAGACTTATTGGTAAATAAATAAGGCAATTAATTTCACTTTGTTTTATTTTTTATAATTTTATTATAACTAAAAATTTTTTAATTTTATTGTAGTTAAAACTTTTATAATTAAGTTATAAAACACTTCTTTCTCTTTGACGAACGAACAACGAAATGACGTGATACAACAAGCCGTTACTTTACCAAAAATTATTAGGAATTTGTTTTGTAATACTTACCAAGCTTTTGTAAAATCTACTTAAAGACATGGTAAAACTTATAAAATTAGTGGAATTTACAAAAGCAAATATGGTAGAAATTATTTTGTAAGTAATTTTTACCAATTTCATTTGTAAATTTTACCAAAAGTTTTGTTCCTCTAATAAAAAAACATGGTAATATTTTACTAAATTACTTTGTGAAATTAACAAATTCGTTTGTATGTACGTTACCAATAATTTTTGTTGTTTATACTAAGAAATTTGTTTCATTTACCAAAAAAAATTTTATTTTTACCAATTTTTTTTGCATAATTTACTAAGCTAATCGTAAATTATAATTTTACCATGTTTTTTTTACTTTTTTACCAAATTTTTTTGTTAATATAACCAAAATTGTGGAAAAATTTGGTAAATTTGACAAAAAAATTGTAAATATTACCAAAAAATGATTGTACAGCGTTTTTTACCAAATACTTAGTAAAAATTACAATTATTTTTTTTTGAGTGTAGTCAAAACAAACTCAGGTATAAAATTTTATGAAAATCGGTTCAGTCGAACATGAGATGCACGCGTGACACACAGAGAGACAAACAGATCAGCAGACCAACGGGGCGACAGACCGACACCTCTCTATAAAGAGTTTATTTACGCTTCCTTACTATGGAGAAGTACGTTCCCACTGAAAATTCGAAATGTAAAATTTGTTATCATCACATCACCTCCCTTATTTTATGCAATGCGATCGGTAAAAATTGAAAATATTTTACTTTTTTCTCTAAATATTGGAAATTTATTCCGGACTTAATTTTATTAAGTCAAATAATTTATTAGTTTATTGTTTAAAGTTATTAAGGATGTGAAAATCATTATATACGTTTTCATCTTATGATCATACTTATACACATACAATATATCTTTCTCTCTTATAATTTTGATGTTTAAGATGAATTTTATTGAATGTACAAAATTTTTTAATCCAAGTAATTTTATATTTTTCTCGTCATCATTTTTACAATATGTAGACGTAAAGATTTCACAATTTTCATTACAAAGATTGTCAATTTTCATATGTGAATTTTCATATATGTACTACATACGTACTCGTATGCATGTAGAGGCACGTAGTTTTAAAAATTTCTCAACTCATTTTTCAATGTCTTTAACTGCATATTGTGTGGAAGATAAAATTTCAATGGAAAATCAAAATACACATATTTATATAATTAAAGAACAACTCGTATCTATAAAATTAGTGTACAGAAAGTAAAAATGAAAACTTTCAGTAATTTCTAATCTTTACTATTTTTTTTTTAAGGTACAACACACACTACTGAAAGGTTAATGGTTTTCAACAATTTTACATCGCTATTATACTCATAGTGTGTACCAGTTATTCCGAAAGTGGTCAATATAGACCCCTCGAATCCATGAAGATCTGCTGGGGGTCTACGAAAAAATACGAATTTAATTAAATAGGTGTACCTTGCTACTGTTAGAAATTTAAATCTATAAAAGAGAGTAGCAAGGGTCTACACGATAGAGGGTCTACGAAAGAAAAAACGTTTGAGAACCTGTAATGTATACCACTTCACAAAACAAACACACGTTCTATATTGACTCTTAAATTTTTTATGACTAATTGTATAATATTTTTTTTCTCAGCTTGTCAAATTCTTAATCACTTCTAGGAGTATTGCCAACTACAATAATTAGTATATTTCAATATTTTAATAATGTAACACTAAACATGAAAAATTGTAAATTTTATAAAAATTATAATACAGAACTCAAATGCATAAATAATTCCGTTTCGTATTCTATAAGAAATAAATTTAAAAAATTTAATACATGGAATTCTGCTAGCTAAGTTGTTAATAATAATAATCATTACACCACACCGCACATACATATTTTTCATGTAAAAGTGGGTGCGGTTTGAACTTCATTATATCATAATGAAAAAAAAGAAAAAAATATTAATAAAATTATAAATATGGGTTAGTAATTATTTATAAAATTTTCTAATAATTGGAAAATAAAAAAAAAATCTAATGTGATCAGCATAGTATAACCGACCGCAAGACGTATTGTCTAGTTTATAACGAAAGTGTTACACAAGATTATAAGGTGTTAGTAAGCTTTTAGTTAACATACTTAATTGTTAAAATTTGTAAGTTACCCATGTAGCAAACAGAACTCAATTACTAAATTTCAAAAAATTCCGTGATGTAGTTCTTTAAAAAATTGTTTAATCATGCCCTAGTTCGGCTTCCGTCCCTTAATATTTCCAAAAAATTTCTTCATTATCTTAAAACCTAGGAATTTATACGAGTATATTAAAAATTGATTCTCTCTATGTGCTCAAAAATGTAAATTTTGCCTATAGTAAAATTCCAAATGCTGACACCTGATTACTTACAAAAGTTAAATGGATTATCATTCTGTCAGACACTTATTAATTAATTTTGCATATAAAATTTCAAGAAAATCTGCTAAATAACTGAATTTACGTGTTCCTATAAGTGCGAATATGCGAAATTGGATGATATCACAAAACCGCCCGCCCTTATTGTATGCAATGCGGTGGTTGGTAAAAATATGAAAATTTAATTTCTCCAATAAAAAAAATGCACGCGATTGTATGCTATATATATATGTATATAATAACAATGTATAGTAAAACTTTTCTTAAAAAGAAAAACAAAATGTATAGAATTAATTATTATGAAGCAATGAACCTAATTGACTTCTCTTTCGAAAAAATATAAAAATTTACACTCCTATAATGTATAGTTTTATTAATATTTCTAATGCCTTAAAGACCTACATTTGAAAAACACAATTGTTTCAGGGAAACTAACTACATTTATCTACATAATATACATAATCTATACATACATGTGCACATTTTTACTTGCACTCAGAAAAATTATTGAGTATTTATTAAAATTAAGCAAATTTTCACATTCTTTATCCCTTAAACTTGAATTACTTACATATTATTTCTATATTTATCTATAGAGTAATAAAAAATAATTATAATATTGTCTACAAATAATAATAATTACTAACAATTTTAATTTTATTATCGTTTTTTTATGCACGCAAAGAATATCTTTAGAAAAATATTTTTTTCACCGCGCATATTATAAAAAAACCAATTCAAGAAAATTTAATTTCTTTAATCCTAATAGCAATCTTTGAATATAAAATATAAAAATATTCAAACTCTTAAAGCCTGTTTATTTACATACGTACATACATACATACATATTCTGTTCGTCAATTTTTTTTAACATACTGCCATAATTCTTCAAATTACAACGTGCAAGCCTATATGTATGCCTGTATGTTCATATATTGCTTTCCAGTCTATCTAATTTACGGATTGAATGTTATTTTCTCACAGGTTATGACGAGATTGATTATTAAAATGACCTATGAAGAAGTGAAGTTTTTTAGATGCATCTTAAAATACATAACATGTACGTATATGTATATAATATTATGTACATGGCTACAATAAAACGGGGAAAAAGGAAAATTAAAAAGTGAATAAAAATACAATCTACGTTATAAGCAAATATACCCAATGATTAAAGGAAAATCTTTATGTTAGCATAGATTTAATATACCTGTGATGATATATTGTGTTATATAATATTATAAATATGGGTACATGGTTATATTGTAGTGCAATATAAAATGTAATTAATAATTTTATATGTATGTATGGGCAGAATAATAAATTAAACGATCTTGTTGTATTTATGTATGTATGTATGTATAGAAATATCAATTAATTATGCTATGCAAAGTGAGATTCTTCGAATTTTTAATCTTGGTTCTTTTTTTTAAGTTTTCCACTAGTTATACGAGGCAACAAAAGCAATTAAGAAGTAATAAAAATTAAAAGTTGTAAAACATAAGTATGTATGTATTATTCATATCTGTATACACATAGTCATTGTGTATGTAACGTATACATTGTGATCTCAACAATTAATTAATAAAGTCGTAAGGCACACTTACAATATACGACAAAATCGAGGAATTAGTCTCAGTCTAATGAAAGTCGCACATATGGATTTGTAAAAACTGTTTGACTTTGTCTGACGGAAAAATAAAAGAATTTGCTCTATTCTCATCAGATTTACGATATTCGGTTTTTTTTATAGTAAAATGGCAACAATTTATCTTTTTGCGAAAATTTGGAATATAGCGAACAGGGGTAAGCTGATTTTTTATATTATCCATGAAATTCATTGGAACCTTGCGAAAAATTTAGATCAGTGACAAAGTGTAAACTTATATACACAACTGCATGTAGCATGTAGCCGGAACCGAATTTTCACGTTAGCTACCCTGGAGTAGTGGAAAGCGTTATAGTTATAGTGTTCTATAAATTAAATACTTATATATGTATTTGAATTAGTTTAATTTTCTTATACTTGCAAACCAGTGAAGTAAATTCAAAATTTTCCGAATACTCTAATTATAGAATAAATTATTAAATACCGAATTTCAAAGAAGATTTTTAGATTTTTAATAGATGTCAAAGTGAATTTAACTTTCTTACTTTTTAATTTTCTGTTGATATTGAAATACTTGATGCAAATTTACAATTAAAATCGAAATGCTGTGCGGTTGTGTATTAAAGCAAAATTTTAGAGAAGCGATCCGAAGTAATGTGCGGAAACTCTAAAATGGCCCGAGATGATAAATGATTTCGACATACCTGGTATAAATTGTTATACAGCTTGCAAATATATACATATGTATGTATGAACATATATAATTATAATTTATTAAAATTTATTATTAAGGGCAGTGCAATAACATAAAATTAAATATCTGACTGAAAAATCAAAATAACACAAGAATTTGATTAAAAATTTTTGTAAGTCATATTAAGTGACCTTAACGTTAAATTAAGTTTAAAATACTTACCATATTTATATTTGCTAATTAAATAATAAATTATTTTAGGTACTTTTCATAAACACAGTATGCATATTACGCGATATACAGTGTAAACCACGCAATATTTACATACATATGTATAATTTTTCGCAATATAATGAAATTACTAATAACATACTTTCATAATATATAGTAAATAAAGTTGGGTCAAACCAATGGTTTGTATTGTAGCACTTTTCCCTTTAACAAATGAAAATACTGCCTTTAATTAATATAGTCTATGTATATCTATGACACTATTAAAATTATTTTCATTCATGTACGAAACTATTTCTAGGATTGCATACATTAAGGATGAACGATTTATGCAGTCTGATGTAAAGCAAAAATAAATTTAAAGAAATGTTCACATGATGCTCGATTTTAAGGGTGAATTGTGTGAGTTTAAAAAAATAATTATATTTTTTAATGACAGGGAATTTATCGTTAGCTTTTTGCGTTTATAGAAATTTGAAAAAGCTTGCGGTTTCCCAAACATAAGGTGCCAAATATTCAAATTTTACAAATTTTGAGAGGAGATAACTTGAGAGGGGATGAATATGGGAAAAAATTTTCTTCTAACGAAATAAACTATTCATAAATATCTAAGAGCTGCTAAAAGTTCAGGGTCCTGTGACGTACGATATAGAAGAAAAACGGCATCAAAAATTTGGAAAAAACGAATTTTAGATAACGGTAAATTTCAACCGCCATTTTGTATTTTTAAAGTTCAGAAATGGTATATGCCGCGATAGAAGAAGCCAGCTACTATTTTTCTGCTTTTGCAAAATTTGAAAAATGTTTATGGCTTCATTGCAATAAATAGTTAAAAAATGCCGTTTTAAGGGTTTTAGGGGAATATAACATTTAGAGGGGGGGAGATAGGTGAAAATTTTGTTCTACGGAAAAGGGTTTCTAGTAAAGACCTATGTACGTATAAACTTTCAGCTTTCTATCTTCAAGGGTGTAGAAGTTTTGTAAACAGACACACGGACAGACGGACAGACGGGCGGACGGACAGAGTGACACTAATAAGCACTTTTTTTCAAAAATTTGTTAGAAAAGCGCTAAAAATATATTTCCTATTCGTCATGTTAGGTTTTTTCAGTACATATTGCGTTTCGTAGTTATTGTTACTGTTATATTATAATTATATGCACATTAAATTCTCTTTTATAACAAAAATTGATTATTTTCTAGAGATGCTCAATAAATATATTCAAGAGTATTCATAATGTTCCTTGATCTTGGATTTAAATATTTTCCATTTCCATAAATGAATAACCACCATTTCACATCTGCTAAAGCATATCCAACACATAGACATACTTGCTTTATTTAAAATAAAAATTTTGCAAATTTTTTTTTATTTCACAATCAAATTTGACATTTTGACAATGAAAATTACATTATGTCTACATTACAACAACCAATGTTAACGATCAAGTTTAAATATAAGTAATTTTTATTTTTCGAAATAAAAAAAAAAATAAAACTGACAATATACGAGTACTACACTTGCAACATGACAAACAAAACAGGTACATGAACTCTTGTATTCGAGTACTTAATTTTATTTTTTTTCTTTTTTTGTTAGTTGTTTTTGTTACTTAGAATACATACTAACTAGTTATGTTTGGTATTATTCAATTACATTAATGATTTAAAAAAAAAAAAACAAAAACAATTGATATTCTAAATATTCGCGAGAATTTTTTATTATTATTTTTGTTTTTCTTCCGTAAAAAAATTGAAAATAACAAAAAAAAAAAAATTTAATCTCAGAACTTAAGATTCACTTAATTTACTAGTATTTGTTAAATTTACTAAAAATGTAGAAAAAAGAAGAAAATTTTTCTTTTACTTTCTCAATAACCCTATCCATGATTTTGAAGAAACAACAAAACACACAAGTTGTCATACTTACATACATATATGGCCGTACATTATTGTATTTTCGAATGCAAATTTATAGACTGTATAGGCTATAGAGAATATTATCGTGGCTTTTATATTAATTTGGTATTTTCTTTCGCTGAAAATTTTCATCGAAAATTTACATACATATACATATGTACATACTTAGTTAGACATGAGTAGGTCTTAACATTTTAATATTTACTTTAAAAAATTTTAAAATAAGCAAACGTTGAGGATCAAAATAGAAAACCTCGCTTATGTTCTTCCTAAATAAAATTCGCAAGAAAAAAATATGCAATATGTAGTTGAAGAGATTTATGTAATGCTGTCTTGTCATTAAACATATACATACATAGCTATATATACATACAATATAATGGAGCAGAACAAAAGTAACGAACAAGAATTCTAAATCTAGAAAACCAAACGAAGGATTGTTGGTAAAAAATCGGCCCCGGAAATCAATTCATATTTTGCGAGAAATTTTGATGCGACAATAGATTTTTCATTTGGCATTTTTGATGGTAACAACTTTAATAAGGACGAAAATAATTTTCAAAAATTGTGCTTTTCTGAAACCATTTAAAACATGAAGGCTAATTCATATGAGATATACTTTTATTCGACGTAGTCTGGTTCTCGAAATAAAATAGTTTTCTTTCGAAAAAATTACAATTTAATTCGAAAAATAATTTTCCCCGTAGTTTTTTTTTTCCATTCTGCAGCACACAATATTGAAGATATTTGAAATTTAATAAGCCCTTTAATAAAATCACAAAAAGAAAACCAAAGCTCAATCATATATAAAACCTTAATGATGATTATTAATTAAATTTTTTAAATATTTTTACACAAGTTACATAAATATTTTACTAAATTATAAAATTATTTAAATTTTTCTTTTAGTTTTTCGAACATTAACCGGTGAACCAAACTATAGATCAGTAAATTTAACATGGGAAATTGAAATTCCTCATCTTAATATGACTGGTAATGAGCTACAAACAAATGAATCATTATTTCCAAAAACATTTCAAATATATTTTTGTGAGATTCAATCATTTGGTCCACATAGATGTCGTTCTAAAATTCTTGAATACAATCAAATTACAGATGACAAAAGTATATCTAATAGGTAAAAATATTTAAAATAATTTTTTCAAAAAAATTAATCAAACGTGAGTATCAAATTTTGTTTTTTAGTTCAATTAAATATTATTCCACTACAATAGATAATTTAAGAATGGCTACCAAATATAGTTTTCATATTAAACCGCAAATTAAAAGAAAAATTGCAAAAATTACTGGAAGAATGGGTAATATGGAGAATGAAGTTGAACCTGAATCTATATTTAATGGTCAAACAATTGTTGTACCAACAAAAGGGTGTAAGAATTTTTGTTTTGTTAAAATCATGTCATAAATATTAAATAAAATGTTTTTAAATTTAAAGTTTCTGCTGAAGCAACAAAATGTTTGCCACATGCATCAGAAATTGAAGTTGAAACTGGACCACATTTTGCTGGAAAAATTGTTGTTGATGGCAGTAATTGCGGTATTAAAGGTGATCCAAAATCTTCAAATGATAAATATATTATGAGAATTGATCATGAAAAGTGTGGTAGTCTTGTAAAACCAGAAACTAATACTGTTGAAACATTTATAACAGTACAAGAAAACTTGGGAATTTTTACACATAGCACGAGAAGGTAATTAATTAATTTTTTTTTTATTTAAAATATTTTCATAATAAATATTATTTGTTTTTATTTAGATTTGTTGTAGTATGTACATTTCAATCTGGTACGCAAACTGTTCGAGCTAGTTTTACAGTACCTGGAAAAGGTGGTGCTATATCATCCATTGAAGAAAATGATCCATTTGAACCTGATACAAGAAGTGCACGTAATCGAAAATTTAGATACGTTGATAAAAGTCATTTAATATTAAAAGAAAATTCGGCAATTAATAATTCAAGTAAAAATGAAATTCAAGAAAATCCAACCCACATAATTGACCCTGATGCTGAAAATTCTGTTGCTGAACTTATAAATTATGTACCAGATATAAATGAAGATGAATTAAAAATGAATTCAGAAGATATGTTGGGAGTTGAAAGTGAAAAAATTGAAAATATTTTTCAAGTAAATAATGCAATTAATCGGCAAGCTAAATTTGCTAGATTGATTCATGAAAATGCTCCTCAATCTATAGCTGATGATACAAGTAAGTATTATGATTTAAAATAATGAGATTTAATATAGCAAAAATTTTAATTTTAATACTTTTTTAATTTTATTACAAAGGAAACCGTACAACTAATTACACAACAGGAATATTAATTGCTGTGTCGTTGTCTGTGATAATGATCGGTGTTTTTGTGTTTGTTGTTAAACGAGAACTAAAAAGACAGTCTCAAATTTGTAAACGAAGGTCAACACCCAGAAAACCAGCAATTATAATTAAAAATCCATAGAACAATAAAAAAAAAAAACTAACAAAACCAAACAATTTGAAGTTGCTACAAAATGTGAAAGAGCAGTAATCTCAAAAATAAATAAGAATATACTGGAATTCGATTTTTTATTGCATAATATCTTCTTCCTTAAATTGATTTAAATTTATTTTAACATAATATTACAATTCTAACTTTAAAATAATTAAGAACATTATGTTTACTTGTCTTTTCGAAACATTGTTTTTTTAACTTTAATAGTTTCGATTTAAGGCAACTAAACATAAAATTTCCAAAAATAAGAGAAAAATGAAAAAGAAATTTTGTGTCTAACTTTTGCTTATCCATAATATTATAAATAAATATGTAAATTAGAATAAAATATTAAAAATTAGACAATAATTAGATATTCTTTATTTATTTATTAGAAAATTAATTTTTAAATGATGGCAAATTTTCCTTTGAAATATTTTTTAGAATATTTTAAAATTAAAACTTTTATGAAGTTATTATTTTTTTTTTAAATTCATTGTAAAAAATTCTAAATATTGATTTTATTCAAAATCTCTATTTAAATATTGCAATTAAAATGAAAATAAAATTAGTAAACGTTGTTTAGCTATAAGTTTAATTGTAAATTAAGCAATAAAACCTAAGAAAACAAAATAAATATAAAACAACGTGTATTTGATAATGAAGTTTTCTTTATATTCCAAATTTTTCCCTCATATACCCTCTTCTTAATTAATTTATTTTTATAAAATCAATTTTTTTAGTTTTTGCTTCATCTTTAATACCAAAAATTTTTATTTCTTTTTGAAGACTTTGCTCAGCTAAAAATAATTTCTTACATTTTTCAGCTAAAATCTTCAATCCATTATTAGCATGAATTTGCATAGGAGGATCTGATTCATTTGCCGCAATAAATTTTAATATTCTATATATTGGAAGCAAATACTCCTGAAAATCTGATAAATTATCCATTCCAGAAAGTAACTGAACCAAAACTAAAATTGAAGCCCTTCTTACAGGCAGATATTTGTCTGTTTGAAGAATCGATTCAATTAACTGTAAAAGCTGCAACGATAAATAAAATATATATATTTCATATATTAAGTGATCATTGTCTTTTTTGTTACTTAAAAAAAAATTGTTTTCTAACCTCTTGGAAAAAGTTGTGAACTTGATATGTTAGTAATTTGCATATTGTTGCTAAATTTGAAACACTGGACATTCGAAACTCATCCACTGGATGTCTGGATCCATCCAAAAAGCAATTAATCAATACATTTTTATATTTGTACGAAAGAGGGCCTAAAAAGTAATAAAAAGCTGAATATTTTTTTTTAAAAGAAACATGATGAAATACCTAAATCTTCTGTTACTTTTAATATAGCTTCACCAATTTTCAACCTATAATCATTTTCGTTATTATCACTTAAATATTCATCTGACAGAACATTTAAAACATCAGCTTCCAAAACATTTATAAGCGTTACAAAGAGTTTAACGCAATTCAAAAATACGTAAGACTCTTCTTCTTTTATGACATTGATCGCCATTGCCAAAATATTATGTTTATGATTTACAGTTTCCAAATCTTTTTGATTGATTAATTTAATCATCAAAGTTATTCCGTATACTTTTAAGTATGGTTGATTTTCTTCCATTAAATTCCTTGCGATTTCATAATCAGATTTTCCACAATATTTTGGTTTTCCATTGTTATTTGCTGAGGTACCTTCTAATATACTTAAAATATGTCCCAATTGAAACTTTAAATTATCGGAAGAGTGTGTTAGTAATCTCTGAATGATGGGCACAAAATGGTGAAACCTTGATAAATCTTCCATGTTTTCAATTACTTCTTGTAATATTGCAAGCAAAATTGACAATTTTTCTTCTGGAAAATAATTACTTTCTAAAGATTTTCTCAAGGATGATTTTATAAAATCCAATATCTCTATAGGATTTTCATTAAACTGTGAATGTAGCGGTTTAAATTCTACTAGGTCAGTCAAGAAAGATACGACAGCAAATTTAGTTCTGTACTTTTTCTCAACAAATATATTGAGTTCTTCTTCATTTTCTAGTAAAGTGGAAGAATCATTTGTTTCTTTAAAAATATGTTCTTCATCAAACAAACGCAAAGCTGATATAAATGAATTGTAGATTAAAATATTATTGTTAGATAATTTTAAAATTTGGGACAGACTAATAAAAATTTGATTTCTGTTATTCATATCAGAAGAACAGATTTGAAGATTCACTAGCTCTGAATTTGGTACTATATTTATTATAATCCTCTGGTGGAGTCTTTTATAATTATCTTCGAATTCCTCAAAAACTAATGATTTTAGAAAAGTTTTTAATTCATTTTTTTCACGATTCATCAAACATTGAACGACTAAATTTTTTATTAATTTTCCTTGTTTAAAATTATTTGGAATTTGATCGTAACACTGTATTAGTAATGGTAAATATGGTATAAGAATATCTGTTGGCATTGATTGAAATGATGATCCACAAAACAAAAAATTTAAAAATTTCAATAAGTTTTCAAATTCACCATTTTCAAATATAATTAATCCAGCAATTATATCTTCTGGGTCATACAGTTTCTTAAAAACAGCATCAATTTTTGCCAGAACGTTTTCCTAAGTAAATATAAAAAATTATTTCTCATATTTTTGTTCTATAATAGCATACCTTTGTTTTAATATTAAGTAAGTATAATTTTCTCAAACTTAAAACTCCAGCAGGTAAGTAAACATGTTGTAGTTTATTTTCAGAAGCTGATTGCAAAAAATTAAATATTTGATCTATTAAATTAAAATAAAATTCTTCAGGATGTCCTTTATGACTGACGATATTTGATATCACCTCGAAACATTTCCAATTTGGAGCTTTAATATTTGCCGTTGGAATGATAGCTTCTAAGAGAACTTTAAATCCCATTGGACTTTGCAATTTGGCTAGTAAATCCTCATGCAAAATTTTATGAACATTTTCTGTTAACTTTGGAATACTTTTTAATATTAATAAATTTTTGAAATAATTTACTTTACAAGATTGATCGTACAGATATTTTAAAAAATCTTTAGCATAATCTGCATTTTGGCACGAGTTACAATTCAAAATTGACACAGCGGCTGCCATTGACTCTAATTTTACCTGATCAAGTTTACTTCCTCCAAGTAAAAAATTAACCTTGTAAATTTCTTTTAAAAATCTTAAACAAATCAAAAGTCTATTCAAATGAAACTTGGTTTGCATTAAATCCATTTTAAATAATTGATGTTCTTGCATTTCTGGTATTATATTTGGACATATTCCATATTTTGATGCTTTCATAACCAAATCGGCAAACAAGTTTTGCTGCGACAAACATATTAGTTCGTCCTTATTAGAACTATTTAAATCTATTTGTAGATTAATAGTCAAAAGTATATGGAAAAGTAGTGTTGAATAGCTCCACGCTGGGTCTTCTGAACAAAAATCATCTAGGGTATAACTAATACTTTTTAAAGCTCGTGTTTCCAAAAGTGTATTATTTAATTTAATATACTTCTCAATAATATTTATATTGGACTTTAACCAATTCTCATCTGAAAGGTAATATTGTTCAATATACGATTATATATTTAAAAATTATTTTATGCAAACCTTGTTTAAGCCCTTCACTTTTACTTAAGTCTTCGATTATTGCAAAATATTTTTGTACGTTCTCCATTTCACTATTTTTATAATTATTAAATTAATACCTAAAAGTTGATTTCTAATTTTTTGTTATGCTAGTTCTACATGCTAAATGAAATAAAATTTATAAACAAAAATTTACGAAAGCACCGTATTTGACGTTTCAATATTCAAACAATGACATTTAGACATAATTTTGCGCCTGTTCAAAATATAGCTGTAAAAACAAAAAATAAATACATAAAAGATATGCAAACTATATTCTTCGAATGAACTAAACTTAT
Source organism: Condylostylus longicornis (assembly GCF_029603195.1). Lineage (NCBI taxonomy): Eukaryota > Metazoa > Arthropoda > Insecta > Diptera > Dolichopodidae > Condylostylus > Condylostylus longicornis. The sequence continues at coordinate 143,036 of NW_026577971.1, read as the reverse complement.
AAAAACTAATGTGACATACTAACAACCACAATTTGAGCATATTACGTATTTCAAAATTCAAAACTGTTTACATATTCTGTAATTAAAACCTGAAAATTAAACTAACAGCCTAATTGAGTAGCACTTTTTTTGAAATCATCGACTGAACCTCTCACTTTCAAAAATGAAGTGAATAAATTTTGAATACATTTTAGAAAAAAAGGAGATATGCAATACTGAATAATTCTTTTCATTTGAAAATTACTTTATCACTTACTGTAGTTACTCACTTTCTTCACACTTGCCGAGTAAAACAGCAAGATAGACGATCAGGTCTTTAATAACAAAAAATAAAACTTAACTGACTTTTCTCATATCTTGCGAACATAGCAATAAGATCTTTTTTAGCAATATTCTTTATTCTTGACTATTCAATTATGTCCTGTTTCTTTTGTTATTGGGATGAAATTTTTCAAGTTTAGCATGAAACTACAAAGCCCATTTTTCGACAAACGTCTAGCGACATCTTGTGGGAAAAAGAAACGACTAAATAACAAAACCTGCAAACACAAAAATTTGCTTGAACAAATTACATATTTACATATAGCATAATTATGTACATAAAAAAATGATTTTATTTCAGAAATGCATACAAAAATATAAGATTAACACGTTAGGATCGCACGTATACCGTTTACTTAAAAATTATTTTTTATAAATTCTTGCATTCATGCATTCAAATAGAGTAAAAACAAATCTATTATGAAAGTAACGGGTAAATTAAAAAATCATCTATGCGTCTATGAGGCACAATTCAGTTCATATTAATTATGTTCCGAATAGTGCATCTTAAACGCATGAATGCATTTTTAGTTTACCTAACGCATATACATAAATTACATTTATATGAATGCACATATGTACAAACATATATATTAATGTACGTATGTGTCTTTACTAATTGTATCTAGTATCAAAATAAATGCAAACTTTTTTCGTAGGTATATGTGAACCTACATTTCTTATAATGCTTAAAAATGAATAAATTTTAGATATTAATTATTAGATTCATTTTTCATAAAATCGTATACTACTGAAAAGTCTTTGTTTCCTAATCCTTGAGATTTTAGTGTTCTATAAATTTGATGAGCTAGGGCACCCATAGGAATCGGAGTATTTGAGGCTGTAGCAACTCCTGATGCTAATCCTAAATCTTTTGTTATCAAATCTGTTGAAAAACCACCCGAATATCCGAAATTCGCTGGTGCTGTCTTTACAATTCCAGGAACTGGATTATACATTTCAGAACTCCAGCAACGGCCAGTTGATGAATTAATAATATCAGCAAATGTTTGAGCATCTAAACCTAATCGTATTGCCAAATTCATTGCTTCTGAAACACCAATCATTGATATAGCTAACATCATATTATTTGCTAGTTTTGCAGCTTGACCCATACCATAACTGCCACAGTGTGTAATGCGTTTACCCATACCTTCTAAAACTGGTTTTACTGCATTATATTCATCAACTGTACCGCCAACCATAAATGTTAATGTGGCTTGTTCAGCACCAGGAACTCCACCAGAAACTGGTGCATCAACGAAACGTGCTCCTTTTGCTTTCACAATTTTTTGAATAGATTTAACAACATTTGGATCTATTGTGCTTGAATCAATAAATAAAGCATTCTTGTTGATATCTTTTTTCATTAATTCTTCAAATGTATTATAAACGATATCATTGTTTGGTAACATTGTTATAACATAATCCATTTTTGCAATTTCCGATAAATCTGCAATTTTTGCACCCTTGGCTCTAACTGCTTCGCAAGCTGGTTTTGAAACATCGTAAACATGCAATTTATGACCCTAGTTGATAGAAAAAATTGTGTTAATATACATATAAAAGTGATCGTAAGTTTTTGTAAATTATGTACAGTGAAATTTCTATTCCGTTATACTACGTAGAATTTGTAAAATCACTCATTTTTTTATGCACGAGATCTCTACATTACGATAAAAATTTTTTGAGATTTTGATTGTTCATTCTATATAGTTTTATATTGTATTTTAGGATTTTTAAAGACGGTTGTAATATTTTATTTAATAAGTAGATTTATCAAATCACTGGAAATGTTTTAATACGTATTTTTTACCTAAAAACCCAAATAACATAATTATCTACATAATATGTACATATTAACGCATAATTTACGATACTACTACATAATATATGTACATAGATAATTTTTACGATATCCTACATCTAATTACTAATATTAAATTCTTTGGTAAGAACACTAACATTTTATTGCAGTATGCATTATAATTTTACGTATTTTTGCAAATATCTACATAGATATGGAAAACTACAATTTACATCATTATTGAAAGTGATAGTACATTTTCTTAAAAAAAAACATCAAACCTACCTGTAGGCTAAAAATATTATATATATATATATATGCATACATAAATACATACGCTTGAAGAAAAAAATTTATCTATATAGGTATATACAATTTATATTAATTTGACATTGAAAATGAATTCTTCACATTTATAAGCTTTGCCGATTGAAATAGAAAGTTTGACGTCATAATTTTTTTAAAATAATATTGTATGTATACCTGTTTACACATATTTATATATTATTATAGTTTATCATCGCTTAACCCCTATAATTTACCTCCTATAATGTATATAACGATGTCTATAATCATCGGCATCATCCCGAAACTGATTACACTCGTTTATACATAATTTATTTTTCAAATATAAATAATATTACTCTATTATACACATAAGTAGATATGTTTGTGGGTAAAATGTAAAAACAATTTAATTAAAATGAACTATTCGCTCAGTAACACAATTATGATAGATAATAAAATGCAATTTATTATTCCGCATATATACCTACCTATACAATAAAATAAAACGTAAGAATGGTCTGATTATGCTATCAAATCTATAATTGAAGTAGAATAAATTAAGTTCATACTATATAAAGTTATCCTTATAAAATAGAAATATCCATATAGTACATAAACATAAATAGTAGACACGTTGCTAAAGCGAAATAAACCTGCACAAATAAATTATGTAACAATAGATATATATGTACATATATATCATATGTATGTATGTATTTACATACTCTAAGAGAAGAGAACCTAAATATTATTTAGCTTAATTAAATTTAATTTTTACTTTATGAACTCAATATTTCTCATTAAATATTGAAAACATAAAAATATTCTATATAGCATCAATATAATATAGGGCTTCACTTTCACAAACATATGCGTTCATTTATGTATTTAGTATCTTTTCAAAAGTAAAATCAAAATATGTACATATGTATGTATACATTATATAGAAATATTTAACATGGAGACAATTACATATATTAATGGATATGTGCGCACATAAAATATTTACCGAGTTATTTATTTTATTGTTAAACACTTCTGATTTAATTGTATGCATTGCTCAAAGATTTTTTTTTGTATAACAAACCTAACTAAAAAATATTTATTTGAAACTTAATTAAACTTTTGTATTATTCATATGTATATATGTATGTAAGTACGTATGCAAATATGTTTAATATGGTGACAATTTTTTATTTCTATTTCTTCATTATTATAGCTATAAAATAACAATATTATACAAGTGTTTATGGTATATACATACACGTTTATATACCAACTTACCTTTTTCATTAAATTTGTAGCCATGTGACCCCCCATATTACCAAGTCCAATAAAACCAATATTTTTATTATCAGCGGCTGTTGCTAAACATCTCATAAAATTTCCTTCTATGGTTTTAACAATATTTTTTATATTTTTTGAAGAAGCTATTACTCTTAAAGCCATAATTATTTTATGTGTAATTTAATTATTTCTTTATTAAATTTTAATTAATTAATTTTATTTAATTGATTATAATATGAAAATGATAATTTTAACAATGGTAAAAAAAATAAAAAAAATTAAAATCCTTTTATTATTTAATAAAATTCAATTTTTCTAAATAAAATGCTATAAAACATGCGCACTAGTGTGGTTAACTGGTGGAGTTTCTAAAGAGAACTGAGAATTTACAAAAGAAAAAAGCTTTTTTTTAGATCCCAAACGTAATAAGCATTCCAATTTACCATGGTTCTTGAAAATAAAAACAATTCTCATCATATATAAATCTTAAGAATGCATACAATTTTATTTTGTCTCTTATATTGACATACGTTAGAAGCTTGTATATAATTATATTATGTACATACACATATTTACTCTCATATTTTTAATTTTTTTTGTAAAGTTTAATAAACAGAACTAAAATATGTTTTTTTTACTAATATAGTAAAAAATATAGTATTTTAGTATCATATGTATATATACATACTTATGTATATATCACATTTTTTAAATACGACCGTAATGCATATTTGAGGGGGTGTGTAATCTTATTTATTGTAGGTAATAAAAATTTTAATATTATTTAATTGTTAATAAGCACTTACATATAATTTTATGATTATAATTCTTATAATAGTAAAAAAATGTAAATATCACTGACTAAATAAAGTAAAGAAAAATAACATTAATAACACATTTTTACGTAATTTTAATCACATAATTCTATTTTGCTTTTAATGTAAGTACATCTAATAGAAAAGCAATAGGTTATCTAACAAAATTGCATTGCTTATCAAAAAACTAAATGTACTAAATGCATACTTGTTTTTCCTTATCGAATTTGCAATGACACTATTCCTATAGTAAAAGTGAAGTTTAAAGTGAAACGGTATAAAAGCTGATAAATGAGAGTACATTAACATTTTATGAGCGAAGAATTCTTAAAGCAAAAGTAAATACCCGTGAAATTAAAGAAATAAACTTATTTTTTATGGTATTACTGTATTTGTGTAACATAATTTTTGGTTAATAAAATTTTCTGTTAACAATTTCCGTTATAATGATTTGAATCATTATGTTAATTTAAAGAACACACATACGTACTTGCTTATAATAGCATATAGCTAGTCAAACCATTAGTTTGTCAATTAACAAATTTCATTCCAGTAAAAGTTTAGAAATTGATTTTATAATTTCATATATTATGTAATAAACTTAAGTCCAAATAATGAAGGCGTTCTTATTTCGCTAATCTTGAATTATGATATAAATTTGCATAAATTTAGGAGAAATTGAAAGTATAATTTTAAAAATGTATGTATATTATGTACTTTAATTGCTAGAATAAAAATTTAATACTAATACCAGAATACTAAGTAGTGAAAGATAATGGTATTATATTTTTGGATAATTTTGTAGGGGGAAGAACACGTAAAAACAGATAGATAAATTGGGCGAAAAGGAGAGAGAAAATATCAATTAATGTACTTTTTGTAATTTTTCATAAATATTTTTCAATTTTACAAAATAAACTAATGTTTTTTTAAAGGAGCAAAAGCCTGAATCTTCTAAAGTCACAATATTGTAAATTTAAGTCAGAATAAAAATTTAGTAGTCAGTTTTGTAACTTGCGAAGCCTAAAAAACTTCTAGTGAGAAATGGTAATAAAAATGTTAGAAACTTTTACCTATCGAATTTTTTTATATCAAGAGGGTTTTATGCGAGTGCTTACTGTATTCACTTTTGTAAGTACAAAACTGCTCAGTGTAAGAATATAAGTACAGAAATGAATACACTATAATTGTACACTATATCAAAAAATTTAGTGAAATGAAATTTGTGTTCAATTTTAATCCCTCGCTGTATTACTATATATTTGTATTAAATTAAATTGAATAAAAAAAAGCATTTTTTGTTTTACATTTGTATGTATTATGAATTTTGTATATCAATTTCAAAAATTATTAGCCGTTATAAATTAAAAAAAATTATCTTAAATCCACAATATCATTTATTTCAAATTTCAATTTAAGTGACCACCTCTTAAAGCTAATACTAAATGAAGAACGGAACCACCTTGCACTTTATAATCAGCCGCTGTTTTATCATCATTCCTGAAATATAAAATTAATTAAAGTTAAAAATACAGAAATGGAAATCTGACTTAATCTCATATTAACACTCTGTGTCTTTTGGATTACCTAGTTGTTTTAAAATAATGAATTTTATAATTATTTAGATAGATATACATTATTTTTGTAAATAATTCTAAAAATGCATGAAGAAGACGTGTAGATTTAATTTCACTTCAGAACAAAATCAGGTTTACAATGTACAATACAATCTTATAAACATAAAGCACAAATTTTTTCAAATTAATATGTGAATTTCCAAATATGAAATAAGTATGTAAGTTGTAAAATAAATACTGTTAAAAATCATACCAATCAATGTTACAATAAAACTGTATTATAGGTATACATAATGAAATTAAAAATTTTCTAATAAGGTGCCTTTTAAAGGTGGTTTCCTCAAAAGAAAACACAAAAAAATTGGTTATTTTTTAGGCTTTTTGTTAAAATGTTGTCAATAGGTTATACAAAATGCAATTTAACTAAAATGTACGTTTTTTCACGTCAAGAACAAAGTTATTCACCAAATAGTTCAAACAAGTGGACACATTACGTTTGTATGTATATCAGAAATTTGAGTTCTAAGGTTAAATACAATGAATCATATTCAAGTTGACTCACATCTGCTTTCCAGAGAAAATTAAACGCTGCTGTTGTGGTGGAATGCCTTCTTTTTCTTCAACTCTTTCTTTAATTCTATCAACTTTGTCTGTAGGTTCAATGTCAATTTCGATCTCTTTACCAGTTAAAGTCTAAAAATAAATATTTAATTTTCTGCATATTCATTTTAAAAAATATTTAAACTTACTTTAACTTTAATTAACATTTTGAGTATATTTAAATATATAAGAACTAACAAAAGTTATTTTATATTAATAAAAAATGTATTTAAATCGGATTTCCCAAGACCGCTTTACTTGTAAAAATGCAACTTTTGTATCAGCTGGATCAAAGATGATGTCTTTCAAATTAGTAAACCGGTCTGTCATTTGTCAATAAACAAAATTCAATACATATTACTTTTTGATTGGAAGGCACTAACGCAATAGATTTGAGCCACCTTTAGGGAGAAATAAGAAGTTTGCTATAAAGTAACCCTAAAAAATGTTGAGAAATATAAAATATTAATAAATGTTGAAAAATACAATTTTCAAATAAATTTGAATATTGCCAAGCAAAAAATGCGAAATTTTTATTCACAAACATAAATATTTCTATTGCAATAACATCATTCGAAAATTAAATATTGAATTTCACTTTTGTGGATTCGCAACGAAACTATTTACATATTAATCACAGATAAAATTTGGTAATGACATAATATGAACACTGTATTTAAAATATTATGTATTTCTTTTAACAAACTGTTAAATATTAAAATAAAACATAAAAAAAAATTATGTTTATTTCATTATCTTTGTGCAATATTTCACAAAAATTAAAGATTAATAAATTCGTCATAATCACAGTTAAGTATTAAATCGTCATTCCTGCATTTCTGTGTTTTTATAACTGTGGCAATGATTTAAAAAATTGAATATGATACTGGCAACAATTTTGTTTAATTTAAATGCCAAAAATCAACAAGAAGAAATACAGAATACAGAAATACATAAAACATCAACCAGCACATGGGATTATTTTAGAAATCTGATTTTATTTTAGATTTAGTTATTAAAAGACTTACCAAAGCATATTTTAATAAAATATGTCAAACAATAGTAATACTGCTTCTGTATCAACTAATAAAAACTCTATTTCTTCGCAGAATACTACGAATGGACGTCTTTCATCTTTCGGAGTACCGAGAGACTTAACTTTAGGTAAGATGAATATTTTAAAGTTAAAATTATTAGAAAAATTATTTTAATTTTAGGTGGTCTACCTAGTCTGCGAGGATCTAGGGGCGGCATAAGCAAAAAAGTGTATGCTCCAAATCTTAATGTAACCAGAAATAAAAATGTTAATGTCAAGACCTCTAAAGATACAACACGTAATAATTTTAAACGTAACGATAATCAAAAGTCCAACAGAGGGGCACGCAGAGATGGAAATTTAATGCAAACCTCAAGCATATTTTCTGAAGGTATAGCATCCACTTTAAATAAACGTAGTTCGGAGTCATATTCACGACGAAATGATGATGTTCAACTTACCAAGCCTACTATTTCAAAAAATCATTCAAAAGTTGACGCAAAAGCGGAATCTATTAATTTGAAAGCTCTTCTTGGCGAGTCCGATGATAATGACGGTCCTGAAGAGTCTTTTGATAAAATTGATATAAAATATAAACCGGTTAAATTTAACAAAGAAAGTGATATCTTAGCTAGGAATTTTGATGATGTCAATTTAGATGACATTCATGCACGCCAAATTGAAAAAGAATTTTTTGATTCCAATGATAAAAAAATAGTTTTAATCCAATTCCCAGACGTTTTACCTTGTGAATGTGACGAGAATAACATTTCAACAGGTGTTGATAAAGGAAACGAAACAAAAAACAATGAAGCAAAAGGTGGAAATTTAATGGATAGCTTAGAAGAAGGTCAAATTGGAAAGCTAGTTCGTTTTAAGTCTGGTAAATGCAAATTAATATTAGGTAAAACTAATTACAATGTAAATATAGGACTCGAGACTGGTTTTTTACAAGAATTAACATCAATAAGCACAAATGTAAAAGAACGTAGTGGTAACATTATCAATTTAGGTTTGATTAATTCAAAAATGATTATATCTCCTGATTGGGATTATCTAGTAAGCCATAATTCATAGCGAAATATAATTAATATCAATAAAATTAATTTAGAATTTACAATTAAAAGAAAATTAAATTTTTAGTTGCACTATTTTTTTTTTTATTATTTATATTTAGTTTAAATAAAACCTTCATTTGATAGTAAGTTATTTAGGAGATAATAGATATGTTACAAAATGCACGAGTTAGTCTGAACATATTGCCTAACAAAGAACTAAGAAAAAACTTACATTTGTATATATATTAGGACAAATATAGAATCTAAGTACAATAAAACAGTGTGTTATTGGTGTTTATACATATTGTACACAATGGTCGTCAAAAAAAGTAAAGAATAACATAAATTGTACAAAAATATATTGTTTTTTTTTTTAATTTTGAAGATTGTTCAAGGATATTAATAAATTTTTAAAAAAATAAAAGTGCAATTTGTAAAGGTCTATTCTCGTGTAAATGCTTCTAAAATTGAATGTTTGTATTAATTTCTAATTGAGAGTGTGATACAATTGTATGTTACGGAAAAATATACGGATATAATAAACAACAATGTAATTAAATTACTTAAGTTATTTTATTTATTATTTTTTTTTACCTTAATTAGTTGCTTGTGGTCACCACTGAAATTTCCTGCAATGTTTAAAGAAATCAATTCAAACAGCTTTAGTCGAAATTTTTTATTCTTCTTAATTTTTCGACGTCATAAAAATGCCTAAAATATGTTTTAATTTTTAATTGCTGGGCCAGATGGAATATATTACTAAATATGATTTTAGAAAATTATAGGGTATTGCCAAAACTTATTTTAATATATGTATACATTTTAAAATAATATTGTTTGTTGCTGTTGGTTAAAATTTACATTGTATATCAAAGTCCTTCATATTTTTCAGCCTTATTTCCCTTCTCCTTCATTTCAAAAAATTGTGAATTATTCTCAGTATACATTGTATTGTATATTGATCACCCCTCTATAATTATAATTTATGATTGAATGGGAAAAAGCCAAACATTTTGAAACTCAAGATAAAAAATCATTAAATTTAACATTTAAATTATATTGAAAAATATTAACCAAATATAAAGTAAAGCAGTTTCACAGATAGTTAATTTCGACTTATTTATAAGTTTTTATTTTATACTTTATTACAAGTTTGAAAAAGTTTTTACGAATATGTAAGCTAAAAAAATCTAAACATGGAACAAGTAACAAATTGATTAAAAGCAATAATTTAATAGTTAGAATAAGAAAAATATTTTATAATAATAAATGATAAAAACTAGAAATATAATTTGTAAAATTAATTTTTCAAATTCACCATGTTTTGTTCTCCAGATATTTTAAACATAATAAGTGCAAAAATATAAAGTATTATTTTATATTTTAAAATTACTAAAAATCAGAAAAATTAAAAATTTTAAATAATAATGCAATTTCAGTTGACTATTAATTTATGTACAAAACATTGTACATATTTCCTTCACTTTTCTTCCTATTTTTAGAATCTATTTCTAAGTTTACTATTGCGAAAATATTAATTAATTAAGCTTTCTATAATCAAATAAAAAAAACTGTATACATTACAAAATAAGATTTGTGTATAGTATAAGAAATACACATGTATACCTTTTTAACTACATAAACTATTCCAAGATATTGAAATAAAAATTATATTTATGAAATGATTGAAAAAACGGCGTCAAAAATGAAAATGTAAGTAAAAATGCAAGTTAAATAAATAAAAAAACCTTTCAAAATAAAATTTTTAAAAAATTAAGTTGTGAATGAAAATTAAAATTTTATTTACTCAATTCAACATAAAATGTGTATTAAAAAAAAAAATAGATATAGCGAATTAATCCTAGCAAAAATACGGAGAATAACCAAAATAAAATAGTTCACTTTTACAACTTAAAAGAAAAATTTTCAAAAAAAAAAGTAACCTTTTTTAGCTCTAAAATAAATGAGTGAAAGTTTTCATTTAAAATAAAACACGTTTATTTATATTATCTATTTGTTTTTTCTAATATAATATAATGTAATATAATTTGTGCCAGAAAATATTTGACAACATAAAAACCAAAATTTTGTTAATGTCTTCTTTAAAAATTCTCAACCCTAGAAAAAAAAATTTTTTGGGCGGAAAAAGCTTATAAAATAATGAACTATTTAATAATTAAAATCGATGCCAGGACCATATTGAATCCAATGACTTTTTATTTTTTTTTATATCAACTTATAAAAGAGTAAATTGGTAGAGTTTCTGTTGCACTAAGAGAATTAAAACACTATTGTAGTTTACTAATAAATAAAGTGCTTTTTTAAGAAATTCATTAGAGAAAAATAAAAAGTGATTGGTGCAATAGGGTCCTAAAAATATTATGTATTGCAATACAAAATGTTTTACAAATCAATAATATTTACGTATGATATTTTTTTATGTTACATAATTATTTTGTGGTACTATTATATGTTATACATTTTTTTTTTCTATAAAAGATTTTAGGAATGCTTAATATAACTTTAATTAAAATATATACGAAATAGTATTTAAGTTTAGCAACAATTTTTATTTCAAAACTTTTAATAATTATAAAAGAAGAAAAAAATTAAACCAAAGTAAAATATTGAAGAAAAAAAAAACGAAAACGCATTAATGAAACACTTTTCATAATATAAAAATAAAAGAAAGCAGTCATAATAATCAAAATTTAGTAAATACATTTTTTTTTGTAGAAAAAAAATTATTTTAATATAACAAAAGTAAAATTTGTAACTTTATCTAAAAGCTGTAATTTTTTATGTGTTTAATATTTTCATGTTATCTATGTATTGTGATTTTCTTAAAACATATAAAAATATGAGTTGTAATTGTGTTTGAATGTATGTACAATTTTAATTATTTGAACAGATGAAGAATGTGTAATGGATTTTCAATGTAAAATTTTTGTATAATCTTTTATTCTCTTAATATAAAAGAAAAATAATTGATTAATCCTGATTTAAACAATAATTTTGGTAGCCAGTTTTTGATAGTTTCTACACCGAACACAATCTATAGGAAAGCTATACTGAAATTATATTTGTAATGTAACAAAATAATAATGAATGTTTCATATTTTTTAAATCTAAAAATTAAACTCATCAAGATAATGAAATAAAATAAGAATAAAAAAACTAAAAAGTTTTCCAATTTCAATCTCATTCGCAAACAAAAATAATGATACATTTTAAGGTATTTTAGAATTTTAAAAGTACAATAAAAACAAAATTATATTAAAATTTCTCATATATACATTGCTCATTTGAAAATTTAATTTATGATCTATAAAAATATTTTTATAATATATTAACAAATATAAATACATATTTTTCCTTACATTATTTTTTTTTTTATTTGTAAACCATGAATTACATTTTTTGTTTTATATATTAAGTTTAGATATTATTGTAAGTGTATAAAAAATATTTTTTGTAAATTTTTAATGATATGATTTAAACAAAAAAAAAAAAACTCAAAATAATAAAGCCAATACAAGAAAATAAAATATAATTTTCAACTCAGAAACAATTTTATGTTATTCACTTTGTTATGTCGATGACATTCTGTTAAATTTATCGATTCTACAGAAATTAATTAGAAAAATATGGAAAAACTTTAACAATTTAAAATTTTGAGAACGATTTTTAAAGCAAATCGAATAAATATGTTTAGAGTATGTAATTAAGTCTTCTTATATTTGTAATGCAATTTGCAAATTAAGTGTGATTTAAAACTCCACGAACTTTGAAAAGGATTGATAAAAGTCAATAAGTTTTAAAAAAAAAAAATATGATTATTCTTAATCAGAATATCATCGAAATTACAAGAAATATTTTTCTTACATTTTTCAACATTATAATCTAAAGATTTTTTTTTTAATATTTAAGAAAACTAATATACATTTAATGAAATCAATTAAAACATAATTTGCGTGATAATTTGGAACTAGGTTTTTTTTTCATAATATATTATTATTTTCTTCTTTTTATAACAATAAGTCTTATTTACATTATTAATAATTTTTAATTCAATTTCTTTTTATTGTTTTCTGAATGAGGTTAGTTATTGTGTTTTTTCTTAATAATACTAATTTGTTTGATATTTAAATATATGTATATATATTTTTTTTATGTATTTATTATTTTATTATTTTCATTTTTTAGTTTAACTTGGTTTATTTAATTTATATAAATAACAACATTCCAATATATGTTTTTTTATTTTTGTTTTTTTTTTATGAGTTTTTACTACATATTTTTGTATATTTCTATAAAATTCTCCTTTCCCTATTTTTTTAATATGATTTCATAAATCAATTTCAGTCCATAAAAATTAGAAATAAAAGTAATAATTTAGTTTTCACATGTTATTTTTAAATATACATAAGTATAAGCAAATTAAAAATTATTTTAAATACAAATATAATTATTAATTTAAATATGTTGTATATACTTTAAGAAATAGTAAAAATAATTATATAAGTTTAATACATTTTGAATTTTATTTAAAGAAATTAAAATAAAATATCATTATGAATTACGATCTGAAAGAAATATTTAAAATATGTGTACATACAAAGTTATTATATTTCCAAAATAAGTTGATTCAATTAATAAATTTGTTTCATTGTTTTAGGTACTTAATTCCATTTTTTACATACATTGAATCGTAATTCATAATATTTATTGTGAATAAAAATATTTCTTTTCACGAATTATAATCTTAGAACAAAATTCTGCTTTATACATATTGAATTATAAATGTATAAGACGTCTTTTAATACAAAAAATACTTTTCAGAAAGCAATATTAATAAAAAAATTTTCTTATAAAAAAAAAATTTGTTGAGCATATAAGTTATAGACTATGCGTGTTATACCGTATAGTCTCTGAAGTCATATTTCAATGATAAATTATTTTGTCAAGAATTATAGTGTTTTCTAAATAACTTTATGTGTAGCTAATTTCTTTTAAATCTTAACACAAAACTTTTAAAAGAAAAGTACAAATGCGATAACACAACCAACAATCTTATTTGCCAGTTTTTTTTTTTTTTTATAAAAATTGGAAAGAAATAAATAATTTTTTACTATTTTATACTTTATGTAATTTAAATATACATATAAAAAGTTAAAAATTTAATATGAGCGATACCAGTTTTATATAAAATGCAGTTTAATTTATTAAATTTGTATTTGTACATATCTTAGCAAAATTGTTTTTAAAAACAATTATCAATAATTTATCATTAAAATTTAAATTTAAAAAATTATGTGGAAAATAGAATAAAATATTTAATACTTTTCTTCTCTCTTAAAATTTTTATATACTCTTACATGAATAACTTTACTCAATCTATTTATTTTCTAAGAAAATAGATTTGTTCTCCTTTTTAAAGAACCAAATTTACGTTCTGCTTCTACTAACATTTTCTCATTTCTTATAACTTCAAATGGTATAGTTTTTGACATTCGATCGATTTCCTCTTGATCTGATGGAAAATCTTCAAAACTCATATTACTAAATCCAGATTTTGAATTTTGTATAGTATTTGATTGAAAGTATCCTCCTATGCCAACATTTCCACCGTTTTTCTTATCATAACCATCGCTAATCGTTGTATCGTCTTCAACCAAATAAGAATGCTTATTTTTCGATTTTATTCCGCTATTACTTAAACTACTGGATTTCTCAGAACCAACTTTTTTGTAATGATTCGATTTCACTTTTTGTGTTAATTTAGCTGGAAGTGTTCTAACACTTGATTTTTCTTTATCCTTCTTATGATGATGTTTATTTAATGACGAGTGTATTATTGTTGATGATGAAGATTGTGTCGATGGGGTTGGAGATTTTATAACAACTGGTTCTTCGTCGTCGTTTGTATTAAAATCTGAAATTGTGTCATGAGATATTGTTAAATATTCATTATCTGGTATAGGTAAAAATTCTAATTGATTTTTCAATGCAATATTAGAGTAATTGATATAAGAAGTGCTCGCTGAAGATTGTGCTAATGTAGTGTTTGTTAACGCAGGTTGTTTTGGTGCATTAAATTTTTTATTAGTGGTTGAAAAAGAAGAAGGTAAATTGTTGGAGACAGGCATTGAGGAATGTGACGACACGAACTGTTGTTGCTTTAATGGCAGAATTGGTGGTGGCGGCATTTGAATTGTTGATAAAGTAGCTTGTAATGGTGGTGGAGGATCTGGAGTTTTGTTAATTATTATCGAGTGATTAACTGTAACTAATTGAATAGGTTCCACCAATTGTGATTCTATAGATGTACTTCCATGCCGCAAATTTTTTTTGTGAAGACTGTTGTTACTAAGATTTTCTGTTTGCCGCGAATTGTTTGAATATTGTACCGGTGTTGGTAATGAATTTGCAGCTTTTGCTGCTGCTGCTGCCAGTACTTGCGGGAATGGTTCTGATCCGAATAAATCACATTCGGCACTAGCCGATTGTTCAATGTTTGTATTTGGTATTGTGGACACTAATGAAGAAGATGGTGTTAAATTGTCTATTATGGGGAATTTGGGAAATTTATTCACAGAATTTTTACGTTCAGTTATATTAGCAGATTTTGACAAAGACGTCAAATTTTGATTTAGAGACTGATTGAAATTTGAAGTTACTGTTACAACTCCAAAATCTGAATGACTTTGAATTTGTTTTGGAACATTTTGTACCGGGGTTTGTTGTTGCGGTTTTTGAAGATTCTCTTTTTTGATGGGCGTTATTCCTTCAATAAAAGGTTGAGATACATATCTCGAATTTGTTTTTCCAGAGATTTCAATATGAGACTCGAATGGATTAAAGATAGGTTCATTAAATTCATCTAAAATAGTACTTCCCGACGTATTAACATTTTCTTCCGGCTTTTGAGCTTGTTGATGTGGTTTTGATAGCAAATATGTTGAAAACGTATTATGCGCTTCTTTAATTTCTTCGTCGCATTTTTTTGGTGTTGATGTCCATATAGGATCTTCTTGCTTTTCGTTAATATTCAAAACTTTTTTTGATCGTTTTTTTGGCTGACCAATAGGCATTTTAAATGGCGCCATTGCAAAAACATCTATTTCTTCCGATTTTGCATTATTTTTATCTTGAAGCTCTTGTAATATTGACTCTGAAGCCGGACTATCCTCAGACTTATTCTCTTTAAAATCACTATCTGCAGAGCTGTAGTCCAACTCGTCATCCAACAGCAATGGTTTATCGCCGAATTTGTGCAAAAAGTCATTTGAAGACGGGCTCAGTTGATTTTCCTCTAAAAGTTCATTTTTAGTAAGTTCATTCATTCGATCACGTTTTTTCATACGAACTTTAACAACTACTCGACTGACATCATCCTCATGCGTTGTTACACTTTCACATTCCGCATGGTATGCCGATGAATTACAAGTTTTGACACTTTCACTTATACAATCATCCGCTACAGTTTGCTTTGGAAAACGATTTGCTGAATTCATATTATTTTCATCAAAAAAATCATCATCTTCAGCACGTAAATCACTTGCAGAACCAATAGAGTCATCATCACCGTCTCCATCACCACTTGTCTGTTTTTCTCCACCTGATTTTTTCTTAGTGGATGCATTTACTTGCATATCATTCTCATCATTTTTTGCCACTTCAGATGTTGATATCTTTGATGATTTTCTTCTTTCGTTACTTAGTTTTATTTCCTTGCGGGTCGACTTAAGTTTTTTAACAATAGGTACTTTAATATGAGTTTTATCAACTTTGTGATAAGCAGCTTGTTGAATTTTATGGATTTTTTCTGGAATGTTACTTGTTACTATATGTTTTAAATACGCTGTTTTACTGTTATAATCTTCATTAAAAAATTCAGAGTCTGAATCATCTGAAGTTGGATTATCATTACTACGTAATTTTTCATATTTATTTCGATCTTCAATTGGGATCTTAACAAAATTGCCACCAGCTGTTGTACCAACCATTGTACTGTTACTTTCTGTATCTTGGTCGGACTTTAGGTTAATGATCAATGATGTCTTATCTTCAGTATTTTCGCTAGTAATAATTGTTTCCAAAGTAGGTGATAAAATCCATTTATTTGCATTTATTGAAGAAGTTGCAATGGCAGTTGTTGTTGTTAAAGGTAACGCGGCTGATGTAGAGGATATCAATTGTGTTCCATTAAATGATGATATTAAAGAATTATTGACAGTCAGCACGTTAACAACTGTTGAAGAAGGGCCTGAGACTGATGATCGTGAGTTGTGATGGTGGGCGTGTGGTGGGTGATGATAGATGGTATGAGCTGAAATAAGACGTAGGGCTTTTATGCAGTATATAGTAATGTTTGTTTTTTTTTTTTTAAGTTTTTAATTAACTAATAACTACGATTATTTTATATCTATCAAAATAATGTTTTTGTTGTTTTATTATTTTTGTTTTGGACTTGTACAAAGTCATTCATAAAATGAATTACATACATGATTGCTACATAAAACTGTAAGATGCAAAAAGAAAAAAAGGAACGCGCATTTATATCAGATAATTTTTTACAATAATTCGATAAATATTTCGAAAAACGTAAACAAAAATAATTTAAGCTATTTGTTTGTATATAATAATTTCAATAGAATGGTAACTAGAAGACTGCAAATTTCTCGGCTTATATTTGGTATTTATGACCAATATAATGAAAAATTACAGAAAAGGTCAATACAGTTTGAGACAAATTGCAAAAATGACATTTATTTTGAAAACATATTGACTTCATCGTTTTATTAAGGTAAGTTTTGGTAATTTAATTAAAAAGAAAATAATCTATTATGAAAAGAATGAATAACCGCGACCGCTACATAATTTTTGTATATTTTTATATTAAATACTTAAAATATTAAATTATTATAATTACAATTATTATAAACTATAATTAGATTTTTATTTGTTGTATAATGATGTGTGAATACGGTAATTTCAGTTGCAAATAAAAACATGAATATTTTTTTATAACATTATACTTGATAAAAGCAAAATGTAAAAATCTACAAGCTTTCAGTTTTTAAAAAAAACTTGTTGGGTCTTGATTGAATCTGTAGGTACAATTGCAATTTAACATAACTAATTATTTAAAAATTAGATAAAACTTTAAATTGGTAGTGATTTTTAAAATTCTTTGATAAACCATTGATTGGAATAACAAAACTTTTTAAAGAAAATCAAAGTTTAATAAACTTTAAGCGGGCAAGCAAGTATAAACGTTAATAATTTTTTGCATATTTTTTTATGCTGCATGTAATAAATTAAATTTAATAACGCTTAAAAATTATTTTGTTTGTTTTAAACTAATGAAAATCATATTTTTCTTTTCAAATTTGCAACTTTTCGAGACAAAAAAAAAAAAAAACAAAAAAAGCCAAATCTTCAATCAATGCTATTCTTTAGGCTAAAATTTTAAATGGCAATTTAATACCATAACCTAATAGCAACCATTGAAATTAGAAAAAAAAATCAATAAATTAATTAAAGCAATAAAACATCCCATTATGTAACTAAATTAGATTAAAAAATTTTATGAATTAAGGAAATAATTTAAAATGTTTAAATAAATATTGTCATTTTTTATTTATTTTTTTTTAAATAATATGAATAATAGATTGAAAATGAATTTTTAATTTAATCATAAAATATTTATTGCAATTTCTTTCAAAATATATGTATATATATATTTATTTTTTTCAATAATATTTTTTTTTATTATCAACTGGAAATATATTATAATATATTTTAATGAATTTTTGATTTTAAATAATCTAGCTTTTCCAAGTTTTGTTTTTTGTTTTTATTTACTTTTATTTTAATGGTATAGTGTTTAATATTTTAATTTTATCTAATTTAGTTTGTTCTTTTTCACCAATAGAACTAGTATTTTGTTCAGTTTTAATTTTATTTACTTGCTTGTTTTTCGTTTTTTTTTTTTTATTTTATATCACTTTTGTATTAAATTAATAATAGAGTTTTATTGTGATAAGAATTTAGTGCGATAAATTGTAATTTATATTTTAAATTTAAAGTAATTAAAGTAATAATTTACTTTGCAAAAAATTTAAGAAAAACATTGTTCGGGTAATGCCAAAAAATACATATTTTTAATGTGAAGGGAATGTCTTAATGTTTTACTATAAGTTACATATAATCGAAATTTGTTTATTGAATTTTATATTATTGTTAAATGTTTTATTATTTTAATAAATTTAGTTTGTTCTTTTATTTTTCTATGATTTTTATTTTTGATTTTGGGTTTACACATTTTGTACACTTATTTCCCTGCTTTATTTCTGTATTTTATAGCACATCAAATTTTTCAAGAAATAATTTTGTTTTTTTTTTAAAGTAGAAAAAACAATTTGAAATACGTAATTATTTTTTCTTTATTCTATAACTATAATATATACGTTATATAATAATTTTTTAGGAAAAAAAAAACAAATTTTATTTGTAGTTTATAATTTTTTTGTCATTATACTATCTATATTTTTACAAGTATTCTTAACAATATTTCGGTCAAATCTCAAACTAAAAATTTAAACTAATGAAATTAATCGCAAACTAATGAAAGTGATCGCAAATACGAGTAGTATGAAATGAACGAAGAATAAAATAATCTAAAATTGTCTAAATTTATTTTCCAAAAAAAAAAAATTTTAAATTAAAAAGAAAAAATAAATGAAACAACGAAGTCAATTTCCTTTTCTCAATTCGCAAAAAAATAATTAAAATATTATAAAAAATTTAAAATTTTATCAGAGTACTTTAACATGGTATATAATAAGTTATTGATATATTTTCCTATAAAAAGTTATTCATTACAGATTATGGAATACTATTGCTAAATTTCTATTTCTATCGTTATATTGCAATAATTAGGGGTTAAGTAATCCGAAATTCATTTATTTTAAATTAACACAAAATCAATAATAATTGTAAAACTTTCACTAACCTTAGATTTTTCAAAATACTAAATATATAATAAGAAGTATATTGGTGAATATTAATAAAAAATATAATTAATTTTAAAATGGAATTTGAAAATGACTTTATGATATACCATATTTACCATTATATTGCATAATATTTAATATTAAAACACTATTCGTTTGAACTTATCAAAAAATTAAATTTTTAAATGAATTTTAATAACAATTCTTTACGAAAAAAAAAAAAAATTACAAATTTTTTTTTTGCGGCCGAACCTATTTTATTTAAATATTCTATTTTAGTAACATAGTCATTTATATAATTTTTATATATATTGTCCTTTCACCCCTAAAAAATATATGAGCAAGTTAAAATTTTTTGTAAAATTCTCTAAAAAGAAAATTAAAAAAGAAAGTAATATAAATTAAACTAATAAATGCCAATAATATGAAAAATTTTTGTTAAATTTTATGAAAAATTTATACGACATAAAACCAGACAAAAACAAATGAAAAAAAAAATGATACCAAATAATGTAGTAAATTGTAGGGTTACATGATTTTGAAAATTTTTTTTTATAAAACTACAAAAATTATAAACAAGACATTTACAATTACAAAAACATAAAATATGTATAATTACAAAAAATAATTTTAAATATTTACACAAGCAAAAAACTATAAACGTTTTAAATACATACATACTTATAAAAAAAATAAAGAAAACTAAAAAACAGTTTTACATAATGAAAATATATTTAATTGAATGTAAATACATAATATGTACTATTTTTATTTTACAAAAAAAGAATTTTATAATTAACAAATAAATTCTACAATTTGTTAAACAATATTTTGACTAAAAAAGAAAATAGTAAATCATTGTATACAAAGTAGCAAAATAAAATAATAATAACGAAAGTATAAAAAATGAAACAATTAATAGAATATTCGTTAGTTTTCTAAAAATTTACAAATTAAAATTATTATAATTATTTTTAAAAAACTATTGAATTTAATTAAGTATACAAACTTTTAATTAAGTATACAATATTTCAAATTAATAATTTCTATTTATTACTTATTTATACATATGTATAATGTGGGTAAAATTTGTTCGTAAATAGATATATGAGTACGTAAAAAAAAAAGAATCTTTAGAAACCAATAATATAACTTTTTATGTAATTTTTTTTCACATCATCAGCCCAGCGAAAAGAACTTCAATTAAAAAAAAAATATACTAAAAAAATAACAAGTTATCAGAAAAAAAAAAACTGATTTCAAATAAAATTTATTATTTTGAATATAATTTTCAATTTATTAAAATTCGAATAACTCATATTAATTAAATTCTTTCAATTTAACATTTTTAAACTTATTGTTTATTTTGTTCAAATTAGCATTTATCTTTTATTTGTAACTAATACATACATAGCTGCGTATTTCTTTTATTCATAAATCAAAAAGTCTTTTTTATCTGTTTACTTCTTCGTCACAGGAAAGTTCAAAAATATTTTATGAAATAATTTAAAAAAAAAAATATCCTATCATAGTAATTTTTCAATAAAAAGCTGAAAAATTAAATTGTCAATTTGATTGCATAATTCGAAATTAATTAAAATATTGGTCTTGCTTTTTATTATTGCTTGTCAAAACGTTCATTCCGGAACAAATTGCAAATCACGTAAAAGCAATATTGAAATGGTATTTACCAAAATACAACTCTAACGTCAATCTGATTGATTTTACAGTATAATTTAAATTGCTGAATAAGCCTTTTTGCATCAACATACTTTACTCTATTTGTTATACCAATTATTTTAAATATTTAATACGTACTTAAGAAAAATATATGTACATTATATAAATATGCCATGCGCTCAAAGCTGAAGTATTATGTTCATTAATATAAATTAAAAATGAAAATTCAAATACTTTGAAAATGTATTAGTACTTAATTTGAAAAAAATCAATCACTCCAATAAAATTTCATGAACATGCTATTTCAATTATGAACGCACGCAGATCATATAATATGGTATATTTATTATCAACTTTGGCATGAAATTAGAAGCGAAACTGTTATGTGAAAAATTTTTAACGAATTTTCATTTAAATTCGAATTCTTCAATTTCAATATACCATAACCATATAAATAATTATTTCGATTAAAATTGTGGTTACGTAAGAGACATAGATTTTTATATTCAGGTATTAAACTTAAACATTTAACAAAATAATAAAATCTATGAATACATGTAGTATGTTCAACATATTCAAAATTTCTTTGAACAATATACTTGTTTTATACATTTTCAATATAACATATCAACTCTTTGGTATGTCCAAGTAAAATCGTTTTTCGATGTCAAAGTCAACCTATATATTTAATATACATTTTTTATATATAAATCATATTGTTATACGTATAATAAGTAAATGTATAAAATAAATTTAGTTTTACAAACTCATACTAATATGTACATTATTTATTGTATTACAAATTTACATTTTACCATAGCACTGTAGTACCTATTTGTTTTTAAAAGATTGTATTGCAGAAACATTTTCTAATAACAAATTTCAATATTAAGCAGGGGAATAACAAGAGTTTTGCTTTTAAATTTTTAATCATTTTTAAACATAATCTTTAATTAATTTTTCATAATATAGACCAAAATTTTTTTTGTAATTACAACAAATTATCTCGTTACATACTGATCTAAATTTAGTATTCATACAAAAATTTCCTTAGGTATCATTTTCTTTTCAAATTTTTTCTGTCTGGTTTTAAAAAATTATTTTTCTTATACAATTTCAATACTATTATTAAAACTTGTTTGTAAATTAACATGTATTTTAGATAATATATGAGAAAAATTGAGAAAGGAATTTTAAATATTAAGAGAATTTTTAATCTAAGAAGAAATTTATTTAATTTAAATGATAAAAATATGCGCTTCTTGAAAAAGTAATTTATGAAATTACTTTTTTTTAATATTCCCAGCGCAAAAATAGCATATTATTAAAAGGTTCAGTGTAAGCAGTCTGCTATATTACCAATATTTTTTATTAACTGTTTTAATTAATTTATATAATAAAAAAATTTGAAACTATATATTATAATGAAGTATCCTAATTTTTGAATAGAAATCTCTTTTGCCAATTTTGAATAAAAATTACAACTTATGCAGTTCTAGATGTAATTCCTTATGGAATAAAATATAAAAATAATTTTAGTTCGCTTTAATTTTTAATATTGATTTTGTATTTTATACTATTTGCAATTCAGATAATATTCAAATTAATATTAATCATTTAAGCATCATAAAAGAAATTCAATAAATTTAAAAAAAAAAATGATTTAATAATAAATTCAAATAAAAAAATTTCGTGATAATCGGTATAAAGATTATGTGTAGTTTAATAAATTTTAATTCCAAAATCATTTATTGAAAAGAAATGTATTGAATACAACACATGTAAACAGGTTGGTAATGCTGGAAAAGTAAACTAATTCGTGTCCCATTCAATTTTATTATTTTGAAATATATAATTATTAAAATTAGTATTTTTTATAATTCAAAATATATAATTTTGATGTTGCACAAATAAAAAAATAGCTTTTTTGCTGAATATTTTAAGATTTGTATAAAATTAGAAAATAAAACCAAACCAGTTTTAAAAAAGAATTAACAAGAAACAGATTCATACGCGTGTTTAAACCTAAGTCAATAATTTCAAAAACGTAGTAAAAAAAATGTGTAATTTTATACATATTTTCTAATTATCGTACTTTTACGTAATGTTCCTTAAATATTCAAATCGCAACTAAATTGCACTCATTTATTAATTTTAAATCTCTTCTATTTTATAACCTTACATACTTTTTTATATTTTTATTTTATAATATTGATTATAATAGTATATTTTATGGGTTTTTTAGTATAATTTTAGTTGAATTTTTTTATATACTTTATTATTTATATCACTAGTAAGAATAAATGACAACAATAAAATCTATGCTTTACCTCCAGTTTTTCTAAGTGCAGCAGCTTTTTCCCTTAGGCCTGGCGGTAAGCTAAAAGGGGCTGAGCCAAATGGATCCTCCGGTATCTGAGGTTGTTGTTGTTGATTGGACGAGTGAGAATTGGTTCCGGAAGATGCAGCCGCTGCTCCAGAAGAAGTTGAATGTTGTTGATTTGTCACTTGGTGAAGTGATTGCTGTTGATTTTGTGATAAAATATTTGTTCCTGCACTTATATTATTCTCAGTTGGAGTTAAGGTTGATGTTGTTGAAGTTGATTTTGCGGTAATACCTAATATAGTTATATATTTAAATATTGAACTTAGATAAAAAAGATAATCAAGTTAGGTCATTTTATTTACTTCCTTGACTTCCCCTTTGACGTATTTTATCGAATTCGGCATCAAAAATATGATCCTCTGTCATTTGATCAAACGGTTGTTCTTCAAATGGATTCCAAGCATCGACACGCCCTTCTAATGATCCTGATCCAGCAGAATCGGTAACTCCACAGCGATTATTATTGTTGACAGAATTAACATTGTTCTGCACTGAACTTATACCTGACATCAAAGCTCCAGATGCAGCTTGGCTTAGACTAGCGGTATAAGGGTTTTCATTAATGTTAGGTTGAAAACTGGACAGTTCTGTGTTTGATACAGATGATGGCATTGACTGTGCTTGCAGTAATGAATTTTGATGCTGTTGTTCTTGAGTGAAAATTGAATTATTTGAAGCACTGTTACTATTCCCACCTGGTGGACTGGTTGGCGATTCTGTATTCCCCATGCGAGACTTCACAGATTGATCATATGGAGCCAAAAATTGCGATGTTTCATTTGCAAATGTCCTAAAATAATGGCAATAGTGATTTTAAAATAATAACAATAATTAAAAAGTGCAAAAATATTTTTAACTTACTTATTAAATGCAGATGTATCACTAACGTTTCTTCTATGCCCACCTTTTGGTGCACCTAACAGGGTTTTGGTGGGGGTGCCGGCTAAACCTGCTCCTAAAGGCATTATTACGTCATGCTGTAATGGAAGTGATTGCGGTTGATGATCTTGATGTAATAGTTCGGATGACTCGCTTGGTTTGTTAGCAGCTTCCCTAAATGGATCGGGATAAGTTGATTGAAATAAATTATCCAAATTCGATCTTGATGAAGGGGTTTGTTGTTGTTGGGGAGCAGAAGTAATATTTCCGCTTCCAGATAAAACATTTGTCTGCTGTTGATTTATTGCAGGCTGCGATTGAGGCGTAGTGGGGAGTGCACCC
Organism: Condylostylus longicornis; assembly: GCF_029603195.1. NCBI lineage: Eukaryota > Metazoa > Arthropoda > Insecta > Diptera > Dolichopodidae > Condylostylus > Condylostylus longicornis. The sequence goes on along the minus strand of NW_026577971.1, from coordinate 117,939 downwards.
GATGGCGGTTGTTGTATAGCATGTGGTGCAGTTATATTGGGAAATGTAGCTTGAAATTGTTCAACAACTGGTTGAGGCTGGGGAGAAGCTATAGTGTTCCGTGGTGAAGGCGATGGCGGAAGACCTAAAGAAAGTGGATGCTGACCCACAATTGCTGATGAACCTTTAGGTCTTTGCCGTGGCGCTACGCTCGTACCGGATTCTAATATAGGAGTATTTTGGGGTTTTGGCTTCGTAGAGGAAGCTGTTAATCGTTTCAGTTCGGATTCAAATGGCGGTACAGGTAGTTGTTCTAATATTGGTGATGGTGATTTCTGGAATTAAGTATTGTTTTTATTTAAAAAATCAATCCAGTTTCAAATTAATTAAATTTTAAACTATTTCATAAATAAATTATTTAGTTTCAAAAGGGGTTGAACAAATATTTTTGAAATAATTTATATAGAATGATGCAGAAAAGTTATAAATTTTTTGATTTTATTCCAAAAATAATTAGTTTTCTAAAATCTTAAAAAAATTAATACACATACGTGCAAATTTTGAACAGGGTTATCTTTTCCATTTAATTTGAATGCTATTTCACAAACTTGAAATATATTTGGTCGTTTATCCATATCAGGTTCTAGCATATACTTAATAAGTTGATGCATTCCTTTTGAATATTTTGAATTGTCTGGTATTGAAAATGTACCATTCTGTATTGCCAATGTGCTTTCACCAAATGGTAAAGTAAAAAAGCATAATTTATATAGCATACAACCTAATGCCCATATATCGCCTTTAATTGTTATATTTTTACCACTATATAAATCTATCATTTCTGGAGCTCTATATGACAATGTTGTATATTTTTTTATTTCTTCTTCAACAGCCGTTGCGCCATGTGTATTGGGATTCAATATTTTACCAGTAGCTGAACCAAAATCACACAGCACAAAATTACCAGCATCATTTTGTAAAATATTTTCTATTTTTAAATCACGATGAATAATGGGCGTTTGACAATAATGCAGACGTGAAACAGCCTCAGCGATATCACAGAATATTGATAAAACCTCTTGTTCGGTAAATCCCGTTGAAAGTCTAAATAAATATAAAAGTATAATTTCAGTTTTTTGTAAATTGTTCAATAAAAATATATTTTTATAATAAAAAAATGCATTTATAAAATATTTAATTTGTCAAACTATTAGTATAAGAATTTTTTTTTAATATTAACACAAGAATAAATTATTTACCTTGCATTCATCATGGCCAGCATGTGATTTTTACAATATGGCATTAATAGTAGAACTTCATAGACGCCATTACCAGTATGTGTTATACTTGAATCAACATAGCCAATTATATTCTTGTGACCACTTAAATTACTCTAAAAATAAAAGTAATAAAAATAATTAATTAGATTCATCAATTTTCAATATTTATAAAATTAAATAAAGAGTTTTAAGAACAGTAAAAGTTAAGGAATTTATAAGAGTCTAAACTCTTAACTCTTACAAGTGCGAACACATTTTTTAGCCAAAATTAATTATGTTAATATTCCATGTATTATTTTCTAATTATTATATAAGTTCTCAAATTTTTATATAAGTTCTACAAGTTTCTTGAAGAAACATTAAAACTCTAGAGAGAAAGATCAAACTTTTTTTTTTATAAAAATTCAATTAGAACAAAAACCTTTTTTTTTTGTTTACTTACAGCTATTTGAATTTCTCTTTTGGCAACATTCAAATCATGTTCATTATTAACGTACATGCGTTTTAAAGCGTAGCGTACATTTCCAGAATTTGCCTTCGCCAAAAAGACCATAGCAAATCCACCTGAAAGAAAAACATAATTTTGAACAAAAATAGAAAAAAAAATTAAAATAATAAAAGCTCTTCAATTTAGAGTGTTATTATTTTCAAGATATTCGAAATCGAATTTTATATTTTAATAGTTTAACAAATCTTATGATTTATATACTTTTTTTTATTGGTATTTTAAAAAAGCATTTTCCATATTATTTGGCATAAAACCACAATATAATTTTTCGATACATTCTGTAGCCACGTGAGTAAATTTTAACAAAGTTAATTTGTAAATATGTAGATATGTACAACTTCAATGTCAAATTAAATATTGAATTGTTAATAAAATAGATTTCAAATACCTTACCGTAGTAAGTACATAATATATAAATTCAGTGGTAAAATTCAAAAAAATTTATAAGCGGTTCGCTTTGAAGAGTGTTAATCATAGACCTAATATCATATCGCTACTTGAATGTTAGTGTTTTATAATTTGATATATATTTTGAGTTCTATGTCGTTAATAAAAGTTTTGATGTCGCTTTCAAATTGTATTCGAAATCTATTTACGTCAAAAGTTTATGCAAAATCGCATTTCCAGCTGAAAACATTTTTCAACTGGAATGTGTTTTCACTTTTACTGTGTATCGAAAAATATATTTTTCCAATCTGATACTAATGACATTGTAGAAAGTTTTTGTTATACAATATGGAGCTTGAACCTTCGTATAGTAAAAATGTCTTATTTTAATTTGAAACTGAAGAATATATCTGCTTAACTAACAAATCTTTTATATTACTTTAATGATTTTAATAAAAACATTTAAAATAAGATTAAAAATTTCAAAACTCAAGTGATTTAGGAAGCGATTCTAGCTATAGTCCGAGTCGACTGAATTTCACCACTTCCTTTATATACATATGTATATATATGTACATGTATCATGTATAATTAGTCATATATTGCGTGTATGTACAAAAACAACATTAAATATTTGCTTTTTTTTTTATTTTGAAATATTCAAGGTGAATATCCTTAATTATTTTTAAAATCTATATAGTTTATCGATTTTAAAAGTGGAGACACATTTTTTTTTGGATGGTCATGGCAGTCCAAAATATAAAGTAAAAAGGGAAAATCAATCAAATAACTTTGAATTTAATTAGTAAGTTGATAAAGAAAAATTTTTCTTTGTGATTTTGTGAAAACATTCACATAATGTAAATGAACAATGAAATAAATACAATTAAAAAAATCAATACTTTTATCATGTATCTTTCGTTAATGAACCGTCATTTATTTTCATTTAAAGTAAATTTTAAATTTTCAATAATCTAATTAATTTATCTCTTATGCAAAACATGTTCATAAATTTGACTTATGTTTATTAGGAATTTTATAATTATAGTGTTATTAATTAATAATTAATCTGTTTTAATTAAATTTATTTCAAACCTTTGAATTATTATCTAAATTTTCAATTTTGTTATACATTTATAATAAACATTTATAATTTAAAATCATTATATTGGCATTGGTATAATATTAAAACAAAAGCAGACTGGAAGTCAGTCAATTCTCTAAACATTTTTAAACTTTTAAATGCATCCGAAAATATTGATATGAAGTATGTATATAGGAAAAATATACCAATTGAATTAAAATCAAAAATATCTAATCAATTATAAAAATTAAAAAAAAAAAAATTTAATGCTGACAGACAGGTAACTCTACTCTCTTGAAATTTAATAGTATGTTTCTAATACTCTGTGAGTATATAATGATTAATTAATATGAATATTTTCTCACATTTGCTCTATGTGGCTAAACACATAATTAAACAATGTCTTTTACATTTCATTACTAATATCATATTGATATCAAATAATAATGAATTTGAGTCGATAAGATAAAATCAAGAGAAAACAATGCAAAATAATTTTCTAAAAAAAATTAATTTTTTAATAATAAAAGTGGGTTCAATGAGCTAGTTTTTTAATTAAAACTTAATTTTGTAAGTTCAAATTTGAAAAGCAAAATTTAGAAATAACTAGGTCATAAGCATTATCTTTGTATTTTTACTATGAAATCTGATTTTCTTGAATGAAAGTACATAAAAATATTTTTATCAAATTAATTTTAAAATTTTCTGAAAAGTCAAATATTAATTACACGTAAATATGTAGAAATAAATTTTAATTTAAGAAAAAAGAAATAATTTAAATGCAATTTTTAGAAACTTTAACAATTTTTTTATTTATTCTTATGGCATTATTTCATAACTTTACGTGTAAATATCGATCCATTTATAGACAAATTTTAGAATATGTTATAAACTTCCATACTGCACATATTTTAATTTAACGCAAATTGTATAAAATGTTCTTTACAAGCTTTATTCTAAAGCTTTTTAAGATAAATATTTTTATCTGCATATTAGCATTAAAGTAGCACATATCGAAAATAAGTAAGAAAATTGCATATATTAAAGTAGTTAAAATTTAAAGAATTTTAAAATGCAAACCTTTTTTTAAAATTCAATTTTAAAATAATTTTTTTTTTCAGTTAATGCATAGTCTCCTCAACATGTAAATTATTAAAAAGTGGCTTTATAGCGTCAAGCGCAAATAGTGTGTAATAATATGAACACTTAACAACATCCAACCAAAAATAATATAGAATTTCTTAAACTCTTATACAATTCAAGTGCAACAAAAAAATTTTTTGTTTTTCACTTACTTCTACGGAGAACAGAAGAAAAAAAAACTCTCCAGAGTATTTCTGATTTCAAATTTTTTCCTCTTTTCAACATCATTTTTTTGGCTATCATTCGTTGGCCTATAAATTCTAATCAAAAGTTTGGGTGTATTAACTATGAAGAATAATTTGAATGCAAATTGCAATTGAACAAAATTCATCTGTTTCAATACTACTGGTTCGATTCTCAACAAAAGTGACCATCAAAATTAATTGAAATTACGGTGAGAAAGAAATTTCTATAAGCAAAATTAATTTTCTACAAGCAAAGAATAAAATTTTCTCTTAGTTTCCTTTATAACCTGCGTTTTTAACAAAACGTTACAATGACATTTTATTTTACTAATGTTCGAATCTTAACGAAATGGTATAAATGTAATATTAATCTGTACCTTTTTCAGAATTACATCATGTAAGTATGTGAAATATTTGAAAAAAACTTAATAGAAAATAAAATCTCAAGTATTTTTGATAATATATTTTTATGTAAGTACTTATATGTATTAAGAAAATAATAAAATAAAGAGACCTTAACGTTTATGTGCCACATATTTTCATACATTTTTTTTTTCTTGCACCTTAAATATTTAATGATAACGACACATAGACAACATAACGTGTTAAATGAAGTGTTTTAACGTACAACGATAAATTATAAGAAAAAAAAAAAACAAAATATTTTATTTACGTCAGTAGAAATGTTTAAATTTCAATTAAATATATTTCTTATCTTTATTAAATTGTCATTGTATACAAGTCACAAGCAACATAAATAAATTATGAGACATACATGCGTACATACACGTACGTGCATGAACCGTATTTCTTTTAATATACTTAAATATTTGAAGTAGTCCAGCTTTTAATATTTCGATATTGCAATCTTGAGGAATTTAAATAAGGTTATCGTTATTTAAAAGTCTTAATTTATTATGAAAATAAAACTTTTGTTCCTTGAATGTTATCAATACAATTTTGGAAATGCATTTCTTAAATAATTTTTTTTCTAATGAAAAGTCCTTTGGTGGCCTTCTAAAGAAAACTAATCTTAAGCTTTATTTGCGATTGCAGCTTTGATCCTCATTTCTTGGAAGTAACATGATTCCATGCCTTACAAAATTTTATAAAATGACTAAATTTTTATTAAATTCATTCAGAAAATTTTCTCGATAAAACTTTAAAAATAAACTATAAATTTTCATGACCCAATTATTTACAAATACTTTTCAGAGATGACATTTCGACAATATATCGAATATAAACTATTTTAAAGATTTAACAAAAAAAATTTTTTGATTGTATGTACTCAATATTATAAATAATAGTATAAAATGTATGTACATGTGCTAAAATACTCATTACGACTTCCAATTTTTAATTCTACTTAACCTATAAAAAAATTCATCAACAAAAATTGAATTGTAATAGTATAATTTTATGAAACTTACACGTGTATATTTCACTTTGTTAATAATAGCTAATATTTCACGTTTAATAAGTTTGAAATTAAAAATTTTCTTTTTATTAAGTTGTAAAAAGAAGATGTCACATTTCTTGCAAATTCAAAAAATTCCAAAATAAAACATTCATAAATAATTTTTTTTTTTAATAAATCCGGATAAAATGTCTACAAAAAGAAATGTTTACCTAATACTCATTACTATTAACAATTATGTACTAAGAAAACATTTATCATCAGGTCTTCAGTTTGACCGTTCTTTAGTTTAGGATTGTTTCTTATTTTCAAAAATAAAACAAATGAGTTATCAAAACCAAATTTCTCTTAAAATATCATTTGTGTAGAAAGGCGTGTATGAAGAAGTTTGCAAATAATTTTGTACTCTTATTATCCAAAAATTTGCATCTTATTCGTGTTTATTTTATTAAATAAATTAATTTTATTGTAAAGTGTTATAAGTTATAAGTTCTCAAATATATCGACTATTCAGAGTTGTGAGTGAAAACTCGATTTTAAAAATTAGTTTCGTAATCGATTTTAAAAAATGTATCGAAAATATAGATTTTTTGTTATTTCGAAATAACAAAAAATCATATTTTCGATACATTTAGCAGTAAAATTTTCTCTGTGAACGCAAAAAGTTTGCGTGTTTCCCACATCATGGCAAATTGCAATTTTTTTTTTCTCTTTATAATGAATAAGAACTTTTAAGTAGAGTACTAAAATAAAACATACATACATAGTTGCGGAAAATTATTAGAACATAAAAATAAGAGATAAAAAAGTACTTCCTTTTAACTTATTTGTTCATTTAATTGTATATACATATTACATTTAAAATATATTTATATATTTTTATATGTATCTAATATATATATATGTATAATATTCTCAGTTGAACTTTTAATTTTACATAAGTGTATCAAATTCACCTGTGATTTTTAGTCCAAAGGTCAATAAATCAATAATTAAAATTATATTATGCAGGCATTTGAAACTTAATGGTATTTTCTTGTGTATAGACTGGCGCATCTTAAGAAAATGGAAAAAAATGTAAAAAAAATTAAAAGATTTGAAAAAAAAATAAGGTTTTGCAAAAAATGTTTGCTTTTGTCAAAATTTGTAAATTGTTTAAAAAAATTTTGTAATACACAAGATAATTAGGTACGCATATTCATATTTGCTTAAGTTATGTAGGATAATTACTAAGTATTTTAGTCAAAATTTGATCTGATAAAATCTATATTCTTCATTAATATGCGTGCAAATATGATGCAAAATATGCCATAATCATTTTATATTGATGATTCATAATGATAAAAAAACATCAAGATTTCATATGAGTACTTTAAGCAAAAAAATTAATTTATCACTATTGTTATTAAGATTATTTTTATCACTGTTTAAATAATTCGTCATACCTTTAATAGTTAACTATTGTCAAAATGAGTTATGAGTTATTGTCAAAATGAAAAGCAAACTTAATTGTGGGTATTAAAGAATTTTTTTTTTAAATTAGTAAATAAATTACAAAGAATTTTTCTAAAAATCTGAGTTTTTCAAATATAAGTTTGATAATATTTAAATAATAATTGACATGATTTTGTTTCCTCGTCATGGTATTCAACAAGAATATAATTGATTTTAATAGAATATACCTCAATTTTGATTATACAAAATTTGTATTTTCTTAGATTATTTAAATAGGAAAAAAAGTAGTTTGATTGATTTTCAACTGCTTCTATTAAGAGTTGTTCGTCTAAAAAATTTGCAGTTAGATACTTAAATTTTAGTCTAGATTTCGAAAAATCTGATCATTTGTGCTAATTCAGTATTTGTGTTCTTTAAGCAATTTATTAACCAAATAAAAATTTTAAATTTACCAACGAATTATAAAATTCAAAAAAACAAAAACGATAATCATATTTCATTACCAATTTCGTATATTATACCAACATTAAACCCACACCAAATATAGCTATGAATATGTACATCCATTTCATTGTCAAATATTTAATAAGTTTATCAATCATTAATCAAATAAAAATCATCATAATTAAGATGTAATTGAATATTTTTTCAATATTAATTGAAAACTTTAGGGAAGTGCTGTGTATCCGTCTAATAAAAATATCAAATAATTTTTATTTTACATAATGTATATGCCATATTACTGTAAGTACACGTACAATTACTTTTACTTATATTGAAAACTTTTCGTATTATTTTATAGAAATTCTCCTATTTCTTCTCCTATATTTTATAGAAATATTATGTTGAAAAAATACAGGTGTATAAAAAAAAAGAATTGTAAAAAGAACTCCATTTTGTTTATAAAAATGAAAGTTTCTATATAATAAAAATATACCTTTACAATTTGTTTTTTTTTTAATATAATGAAGAAAACAAATAAGAAAATAAAAAGACTGTAATATCTAAAAGTATTGAAAAAACTTTAAGTAGAACAACTCTATCAATTTATAACTTCTATGTAGGCATACACTTACGTTTATATGTATGCAAACATATCGATATACCTATACATTACAGGCATTGCTGAGGGAAATATAAACTGCAAAGTCATTGAGAATAACTATAAATAAAAAATTAACAATTAAATATGCTTTTACTACAAACCGTTATAACCACAAATGTAGAGGTAATTTCTACATATAATTTTTAAAGGAGTAAAATACAAACATTTACATACATATTATGTATATTATATAAGTACATACTTAATATGTATATATATATTATGTATGTACATATGTACCTTCAGTAATGTGTTTTTCTTTTTCTATATACAAAAGAAAAATAAGAAGAGTAAAGCTTTCATTCATATCAAAAGTCTATCAAAAACAAAAAAAAAATGGAAACTTTGATTTTTTACCTCTTATTATAGGATATGAATATAATTTCTTCAATTTTTATAGTACATATTAGAAAACTATTAAAATAGACCAAACTAAAATACGGGAAAACATAAAATACGTTAAGAATTAGATATTAATAAGTACACGTATATTTCAAATACAATATTGTAATAATACATAAGATTGCTTAATTACCATTGCCTTATTTTAATTTTCAATGCTACCAAAATAAAAAACGAAATATTGAAATCATTATACCGTTTAGTTTTAGAGTAAACATAGAAAACACAAAAAAATCTTAATTAAAAGAAAAGAACAAAAAACAAAATTTGAAAGGAAAGTTGGAGTACAGTGAATATTAAACTGATAAAAATAGGTACGTGCATAAATATAATACCCATATTTAACAAAAGAAAAACGAAGTGGTTTTTTTTTGCTATGAATAACTTGAATTAAAAATACTTTACTCCAATTCAGTCCATTTTCGCTATTATACAAAAAGTTCTATTATATTCAAAATGTCAATGCAAAAAATAATGTACTTTAGGAAGAGAAGGATTTATGTTCCATTAAATTTTACTACACTTAATTTTATTAATCACTTTCGGGAGTAAAAATCTGAAACTGAATTTGCTTGTAACAACATACAAAATTTTACGCTTATCAGTCATATGAGAATACTTGTAAGAAATATAAGTATGAAACAATTCTATTATTCAAGTGTAACAATTCTATTATTAAGGACTGACTATGAGAGCAAGTACATAAACTTATTTTACTACTATATGAGAGTATTTTTTTTAAAGAAAGCACTCTGTCTTCTAATCAACTTATATTGTTTTATTAAAATTTATCTATAGACTCCTTGGCATAAGTAAATTAATTTCCTGTCTCCTTATCTAAAATATGCTAAACTACTACGACTGATACAATTAATAAAGTTAATTGAATTAATAAGCAAAATAGGTTTTAATTATTCGAAATTTACTGGATTTTCCACATTTTCTTGATTTGATTTTGTAAAATTTAATATCTTTTATTAAATTTTACAAAATCATTTCGAATAATAAACTTAAAAATGCAATTTTTGTCTTCATACAAAATAGTAAAAGCACCACTAAATTTCGGAGTATTTACCAGGATTCTCAAAAAATTAAATGCATATTTTTAAACCGTTCAAAATTTCTGTATTTCCTTTTCATGAATGATAATTAAATGCACTTTAAATTTTGTGAACTATATAGGTATACGTATTAAAAAGAAGACGAACGATATTAACAGTCAAATAGAAAAAATTTTGTTGGCAATTTGCTTTCACGCACTTAGTAAAAATAACATGGAAAGCATAAAAAATTAATTTTATACAAAATAAGTTAAAAAAATTAATAGGTTAAAATAGAAATAAGCATCTTTTAAGATATTTGCTACTTTTAAAAAACCTTTTCTATGACTCTCTATTTAAATTTTTACAAAATTTATTCATTTATTTTAGTATCAACATGACTACTATACTAGGTAGGTAGCTAGATACTATCTGGAAAGAAATGTGTAGGGACTTAAAATGATTGGCATAGTTCAACCTTTAATTTCCCAAAAAGCAAAATAACAGACTTCATTACCCACAAGATAATATAATAGTTAGTTCTTACCCCGAATTTGAATTTTATTCATACTAGACTTATTTAAGTAATCTTACAAAAAATTTGTTTTAAAAACAACACATTTGCTGCCTAATATCATTAAATTTTCTGTTGAATGACTGACTTTAAAATTTTAATATTTCCAACTTTGAAAAAGATTGCGTTCTTTATAGAGAAAATTTGCCGGTGTTTATGTAACTTTTAATTTCACAAATAGTTTCAATTTCAATAGTATGTATCTACCTACATACATAAATACGAAAGTATATAATAAAATATATTATTTGAAGCTTAGAAAAATGTAAATGAACTTAATTATTTCATATTTGATTTATAATTAAATCAAGAATAACTTACCTTCAGCCAAAATATCTTCAACTGTGACGGATACACGTCCAACAATGAATACTTTTCCAACATAACTATTTGTTTCTTTGGTAGATCCGCTTATTCCACTATTATCTAATTTTTCATTTTTCTCTAATTTCGAAAATAGTTTCTTCATTATGTATTATTATTAATTTGTAAATATGTGTGTTCCTTTCAGATTTAAGAACCTTGTTTTCAATCGAAATGAAAACATAGATTATATTATTAAAGCCTTAGTAGTTTCTCATTAAAAATTAATTATTTCAATTTTGGTTACCTACTAAAAAATAATTATTATTTTACTATTCTACAATAGTTTTAAATTAAAAAAAAAATTTACATATTTATTTATTTTACGGTTAAATTTTCACAACAGTAAAGATTAAAGTTTTATCAATTGTTAATCGGTATACAAGTATACATACCCACTTATCCTTGAAAAGGATTTAGAATGGTATGAGAACCTAAAAATAGATTTAGTAAAGTTAAATATTTATAGTTTTTGAAAATAAATATTGTTTGGTGAAAGTGTTGAAAACAAGCAGATAATATTGAATTTTAAGCGTAATACCCTTTCTAATTTTAATAAAACTAAATAATAAGTAGATAAGTGGGTATACGAGTATATTTATATTTTGTTTAAAAAATTGTAATTAATAATAATCGAAAAAATCAATTTCGGACTTATATGAAATATCTAACCGTAATTTATAAAAACTAATAATGAAGTTTTCCAAATGAAATTAGGAAAATCGATACGAAAAATAAACACAACCTATTCTATAAATATTTGAGAGCATAATATAATTTTGTCAGCTGTCTTTGAAATTTGGTTTGGCAATTTACATTACGCTTAAAAAAAAATTTTAACCATGACAAAACAAAAAGTTTTCAATTAATTCTAATTAGGAAAACATTTAAATATCACAAGTGCCTCAAGGTTGAAAAAAAAATCCATCTTGCATATTTGTAATTTTAAATTTGCGTTTATTAAATTCAAAAAAAAAATTATATTTCGCACTTGCTTTTTTTTGCAAATTTTTACTTTCCTTTGAAAAAAATCAATTCATATTTTAAACCAATCAATCAAACAATACAGAGCAAAATGGCAATTTTTTTAACTATTAAATCTAATTTTTTCAATTGTTTATAAGAAAATCACTTTTTATCAATAAAATATTTTGCGACTTACGTGTTCGCAAAAAAAATTGACCAAAAACAACTTCAATATAATTTTTTTACGTACATATAAATATGTACGTATAAAATATATTGCAAGAAGGAAACACCAATTACTTTAAAAAAAAATTTATTTACATTTTACTTTATTTTAATGTCTTAGAATTAATATTAATTACTCTGTACCATTTAAATTTTTAAAACAATTAATGTTTTTTTTTTATTACAGAAGAGAAATTTTTTAACTTGTACAGGAACAAGAGTTAACTAGAACGTAAGTACTATTTGAAATGTCAATTTAGTAAATGCAAGTAAAAGTAAATGTCGATATGACATTTTTAAGACAACTTTAGACAAAATGCCAAAAATATTCTTTGATCTTGACGATAAAAGGTTTTTGTTTGGTATTTCCTTGCTTTTTATTTTAGATGGCTACAAAATTGTCTATTTGCAACATTGATTTGGAAAAAACGTTTTGAAACCCCAATTTGAATTTATTTGTATTTTAAATTCAATTTATTTATTTATTAACTGCATTAATTTGGTTTTAAATTTATTATTAATATAGTATATTAAAGTATTATTTGCTATTTCTGCTGTATTATTTATTTTATAAGATATCAAAGAACGTTATCTTATCAATTCATCTCATCAACTATAAGGGTGAATATAAACATAAAGAAAGACAGATTTTCTTTCAAAATTTACAGCTAAAATTTAATTAGAGGAATTTGAAATTTTTTTTGAATAACGAAGAAAAATTATTATATTTCTTTAATTTAATTTTTTTCAATGTATTTAAAAATGAAAAACATATCAGATTTTGACATATCAAATAATATTTTTGTTAAAAATATTATAATATTTTTTAACATTAATTTATGTATCTAAGTGATCGAAGACAAATTCCATTAATTTCGTAAAGTTAATGTATAGCCTATGTGTATTTTGTGCATTACAATGACGATGTTCATTACTATACCAAGCTGTTTTAAACTATTTAAAGTGCATACTGCTTTAAACTATTTTTTATTTTGGTGTCATGTATTAATATTTAAATGAATTGATAGTTAATATTAATTGACATAAATTTCTTATGTTATATCGTACTATTTTCAATATTTTTAAAATTATTTTAAAATTTTTCATTTTGGTTTATTTTACATTTGTCGTAATAGGATATTTTACCAAAATGCGGAATATCTACGAAATATGTTCGTTGAGTAATTTTTCGATTAAATAAAATTTGTTGGAGCTTGAATAAATTTATATAAAATTTTTGACAAACGTCAAACAAATGAATGTTATTTTTAACAAGTTTATGGTGATTGTCAAAATGTGTACTTTCTCTATTATATTTTAAACTTTCATTAATAAAAAGAATTTCATTTACACTTTGACGTTTTATACAATTTCGACAGCAGCATCTTTGATCTATAACTGGCAATACTACAGATTAATGAAGCCGTTGAAGAATTATATGATTGACAATAGTTTTGTAGATCTGTGTTATACTGTAACAAAATGACAATTCTAAAAATAAGGATTTCCTTTTTGTTGAAATTTGACAATTTTCTTTTTCCTCGTGTGTTGAACGTGTGAAGACGTATTAAAATTAATATAAAATGTCGTAAGTTTAATTTTTGGTTTTAATATAAATTCGTTATTAAAAATAAATTAATAAAGCAATTCCAAACCATCAATATAATAGTTTCACCATACATATATTTGAATGGAATGAATTGCAAAATTAAATAAGCTTTGGAACTTTATACATGATTTTTATCTACAATCTGCAAATAAAAATAAAAATCCAAAAATAACATTTCAATATTTTAACATGTAATTTTATTACAATTAAATATTAATTACAGGTCAAAGGTTTCCCGTGACACCTTATATGAAGCGGTTAACGCAGTTTTAGATTTTTCAGCAAAAAAGAAACGTGGATTTTTGGAGACAGTTGAACTACAAATTGGATTAAAGAATTATGATCCACAAAAGGATAAACGTTTTTCTGGAACTGTTAAGTACGTAGTGTATAAATGATTTTTTCTTAAAACCTACTTGTAATCTGAATCGATTAAAAGAGATTTAGATTTTGCATTTAGGTAGCCAATTTATATTTTGGCGGACCTTTACTCAGGGTCTTTAAATCAAATTGAGTAGGAAACTTCGTTAAATAACGAGGTATCCGTAAGGGTAGGAATTTTTACAATAAAGAAATTAAAGCAAGTTCTCGCACTTGTAAAAACAAACAAGTGTGGGGGTAAGTTAAGCATAAAAGAAAAAGATAGTACTTTAGAAGAATAGTGCCTTTTTTTATTTTTCTTTGGGTTCTTCCTATTAGTAAAGTTTTTTATTTACAGACTAAAGCATATTCCTAGACCAAAAATGAAAGTTTGTGTTTTGGGTGATCAACAACATTGCGATGAAGCTAAAGCGAATGATGTTCCTTGCATGGATGCCGAAGCTTTGAAAAAATTGAATAAAAACAAAAAACTTGTTAAAAAGTTGGCTAAATCATATGATGCATTTTTAGCTTCTGAATCATTGATTAAACAGATTCCAAGATTATTGGGGCCAGGATTAAATAAAGCTGGAAAGTTTCCAGGTCTTTTATCCCATCAAGAATCTATGGTTGCTAAAATTGATGAAGTTAAAGCAACAATAAAATTCCAAATGAAAAAAGTTTTGTGCTTGTCCGTGGCTGTTGGTCATATTACAATGAAACCTGACGAATTAGTTCAAAATATTCATTTATCAATCAACTTTTTAGTTTCATTGTTGAAAAAGCATTGGCAAAATGTTCGTTCATTGCATATTAAATCAACAATGGGTCCACCACAACGACTTTATTAGAGACAGATCTGTATTTGTGAACTTATAATTCAATAAAAATTGAATATCCAATAAAAATTGTTTCATTTAATTAACATGATAACAACAAAAATACAAAAACATTTTTTGCCTTCAATAAGTTCCTAGTACTCTTTTAGTTATTTTAAATTTATTCAAAACCATCGTATTATCGTACTCTATACTGTGCCCCTTCGTGAAAAGTATATGTATTAAATTTGGTATGGAGTTTGTAACCACTTGAAAGGGTCGTTTCCAGTATGGGCATGTATATGTATCAGTGCATGTATATATTGCCATATGCTCGATTCACAATAATTCAAAAAAGAATAATGCAGTCGGCACCAAACTTTTAAGAGTTTTTTCTTTCGTTCCATTAACGGACCCTACTATAATTGGATTAATTCGGACAACGGGCTCGGGTAGCTGCCATAAAACTCTAATAGCAAATTTTAAATATTTGGAAAAATGAAAAAGGAAGATTCATGAGACTTGGTAGTTGTGTGTCCAATTATATGTAGGTCACATACCCCTAATTTAGTGGAATGATTTGATAGGTATCTGCCATACAACTCCAAAAGAGCAAATTTCAAAAATTTGGAAAAATTATGAAGTTAGATTTATAAAATTTAAAAAAGGAGGATAAACTTGACTTGGCGGCTTTCGATCTTTTTGACCTACTGGTTGATCATCCGCAAACGATATTTATCTAAAATGTACTCTCTTTATAAAATTTAAATAATATAAAAGAGAGTACATACATATAAGAGCAAGAGGAGAAGGCAACCAGCTCAGATTACAATAGGAATATAGCCGACAGTTTCACAATATCTGGGGGCAATCATATAAATATGCAATTGGAAATACGATTGACCAATAATATTTATTAAAAGACTACTTTTGTATATGTACATGAAAAACTGTGAAAAACGAATACAGTATTTTGAAAAATGAAATGAGCAAGTGTATACATATTATGCAACTTATTATATTATAATTTCTTAAATTGATGTCGCTGTAATCGACTTGAGGAAATAAATATTTGACATATATTTTTGACGTTAAAATAAAATATTGACATTTCTTTTTGAATCTGCCATATTTTCGGAGGCACATGTTTATTTATAAATTGGATATCTATTGAAAATCAAATATTTAAGTCGTTTTAAAACACATAAAAATGTCTGATTTGTAAGTTTGATTAATATTAAAAAAAAAAAAATAAAAGTACTAAATTATTAAATATTTTAGATATGCTGTTCCAAATAAACTGCCCGGTAAACAAGTTTCAATTCTTGCACATCGGAAAAAAAGAATCCTCCATGAAAAAGGAGCGATAAACCAAAAGCGTCTAAATAGGATTCGTGCCTTTAAAAAAAAGAAACGCAATTTTCGTCGTGCGGAGTCTTTTATTATGTCTCAAATTAAAGCTGAAAAAACTTCTAAAAGAATGAAACAAGTGATAATACGAAAAAATGTTTTAAAGGAGGAAAAGACAAACGAAAAACTATTGCTTGTTGTAAGACATTCTGGTAAATATATACATGATGAAACTACAAACAAAGTACTTGCAACATTAAGATTAACCAAGAGGCATCATACAGTTTTATTGAAGAATACACAAGAAAACCAAGTATTGCTTAAACTAGTTGAGCCATTTGTAATTTTCGGCTATCCAAATATTTCTACACTTCGAGAATTGATTTTTAAAAAAGGGTTTGCCATAATTGACAATAAAAAATCTCCGATTCAATCTAACATTGTTATAGAACAAAATTTAGGAAAGCATGGTATTATATGTTTAGAAGATATTATACATGAATTATTTACAGTAGGGGAAAAATTTGATGTTGTCAATAGCTTTTTGTGCCCTTTTCTGGTAAATATACGAAGCCAAAGACGGAATGTTTGCAAAATTATTTAAAATAAATTTTTAATTTTAGTTGGGTTCACCTAGAGATGGTTTCAAGAAAAAAGTCACCGTCAGCTTTTCTCGAGGAGGTGAATATGGAAATAGAAAAGAATTAGTTAATGATTTCGTGGCAAGGTGTTTGTAAAAAATGTTAAATGGCATATTGATTTAAATACAAATTTTACTACAAATATACATATATTTTTTAAAGAATTTTATGATTTCGTTTTTCATATTTCTTTAAGCTTAAAGAATTTCGGTGAAATTTATTAGGGCAATCTTGCAAGTTGAATCATATAGTATGAATATATTTACTTCATTCTTTTTCGAATGATAATTATAATATTAAAGGAATTCGTTTTACATTAGTGACAATAGAAATCATTTTTACTTTTTCATTTGTACTTCTATTTGACTGTCATACACGAAAAAAAATAATGTTTAAAGATTGCAGCGCCACTCTTTTTAGAGTACTAAACGAGTGTAGTTAGACTGTAAAAAAATCAAGATAAAAATAAAATTGCTTTGAGAATTTACTTTAAAAGCAAGCAAGTTGTATTTAGAATAATGCATGGTAATAGTAAATTTACCGTGTAGTAATTTTTCAACATTACAAAGACGCTCAAAATTCGTTTTTTCTAGTTTATTGTTTTAAATTCTAATTTCTAGTTCAAGCAGTTTGCATACGAAAACAACTAAAGTAAACAATAAATAAATAAAGTGAGTAAACAATCAATTTTAATCTGTATAATATAAATATGAATATGTATTTACAATTAAAATAATTTCAAACATTTAAATTATTTTCATAACATAACAAAATATACGGATAGTGTAGAATTTATTAGAAGTTGCTGTGTATTTAAATCTGTTTTGGTATATATAATTCTTCTAATCGTTATCATAAATTTCAATACGCATTATTATCACTTATCAAGCAATGATCTATTAATTGTATACATACACATATTTGCTTTTAGATTAATATATTCCAAGGTCATGTGATATTAAAAATTAAGTTCATAAAAATTTGAAAAATTAGAAATTGGTAGTAAATATTTTCCAGCTGTAAGATTATGTACATATGTACATATGTAGATATGTGTTAATTTATAAAATTATATTGAGAGACAAACTTTCTTGAATTCGAAATTAACAGGCATTAAAAATTAAATGTAATTCCCCGTTTTCAATCATTTTCTCTTTGCTATCAATCATTTCAATTTATTTTTATTGCTATTTTTAAAGCTATTACTATTCTCGATATGAGATTGACGAAACTTTGAGCTATACCTAGATAATGAATTGCAATTATTGTGTCAATATGTGGGTAGATATATAGGTTGGATATTGTAAGTTGGTAGGTGTTACCTTAATTTTCAACTTTTATTTACTATTCGGTATGAGATTCACATATTCAGTATGAAACGAACGAGATTCTGGGTCACGTCAGGATGTAGAAGCTAAATAATTGAAAAAATGCACCTATATTTTAAAATATAGGTAGATAAGAACTTCATCTTGGAAATATTTCATGTAAATTTCTCAAAATTCGATTCTCATGTTCGAAATTAATGAAATTTTGTAAAAACCTTTGTATTTCGAAAACCATTAATATCTTTGACACCGTATTTCAGAAAAAAATTAATTGTAAGCACTATGAATGGTAGGTACCTACTAATTTATTATCGTAGTTCTTACAAGGTTGTTTTATCTGTGTACCTATTTATACACATACGTATAAACTTTTTTTTAGTTGAGTCAAATAACTTAGTGCTGGTACATAATTAATGTAACGTTGTAGACTTTTTTTTGGGAGATTAATTTTAATGATCATTCTTTAAAAAAAATCAATAGACATAATAATGAACGCTAAGTAATGAAGCACCGTTATCAGTAACATTTTTCACATTGTCTGCTAACGTAGTGATTATTCATGTTGGTAAAAAATTTTAATGTTTCGCGATTTCCCTACAAGCCAGACACAACAAATCTTTTATTAATTTATTATTTTATTTAATTCACTTAGATACTCCATAATATATGTGTTTATATAAATATAAATACATTCCCAATAATGGAATACTTGAATGTGTATGATTGTAATGTATTTTTGTATGTATTATGTATCAAGTAATTAATTGTTGTGTTCTCAACATTAATTTTTTTTGAAATTTTGTAAATTGTTTCAGTTGTTAACTAGAGTTCTCCTTCAAAAGATTAAAAAAAAAAACTTTTAGTTTAAAAAATAAAAAAGAATATTAAATATTTTTCTCTTAATGAAAACGTACATAAATTTAAAATTTTAAATAATTATAACAAGGAGAAGGTACCTACAAAATACTGTTATAAAAATGTCGAAAACTACAATTTTATGCAAAGATGGAGGGTTTGCTACACAATTGTCGGTGCATGTTGGGGAAAGAATTGATGGTAATCCATTATGGAGCGCTCGTTTCAATGCAACCGATCCTGATGCTGTTGTAAAAACTCATTTAGATTTTTTAAAAGGTTAATTAATTGAATTTACAAATACAATATAATTTTTATACACAATATAATTTTTAAAATCTAAAACATTATTTTAAATTTAATGTAGCTGGAGCTGATATTATTTTAACAAATACTTATCAAGCTAGCGTTGAAGGTTACATGAAATATTTAGGAGTGACCAGAGATCAAAGTATCGATCTTATCAAAAAAACTGTCCAACTTGCTCATAAAGCGAGAGAAACATTCTTAAAAGAAAACAGTGATAACAATAGAGTTAAGGGTAAAAGAAAAATCAGTAAAATTATCAAGACTTACATATTTTTTTAATTCTTATAAATAATATTTTATAGAAAACATGTAAAAACCGGTTTAAATCTTATCATTCTTTATTACTATTTGCTTTTAGCACCACTTATAGTAGCATCTATAGGGCCTTATGGTGCACATTTGCATGATGGATCTGAATACACTGGTAGCTATGCGGATTTTATAACATCAGAAGATCTTCGCAATTGGCATCGTATTCGAATCGATGCAGTTTTGGCAGCTGGAGTAGATGCTTTAGCAATTGAAACTATTCCTTGTCAAGTATTGACTTAAGATTCTTACTAATACTTACGTAGATGCTAATTTGCTTTTTTTTTTTTAATAAAGGTAGAAGCTGAGTCCATTATTGATTTGCTGTGCGATGAGTATCCAAATGTAAAATTCTGGATCAGTCTTCAGTGCAAGGTGGTATGATATAATAAAAAATTTTTATGTTTTAACCAAAACATTCATAGCTTCATTGGCATGGAAAATGAAAAAATTTACTAATTTGGCTGGTATTGTAATTTATGTTTACCAAACCATGAATTATGTCATTTACAAAAATATTTTTCTAATTATATTTAAATATTTAACATTTTAGAAACAATTTTAGAATATTCAAAATTAGTTTATAAACACAATGGAGGTTTGTTGATGTTATTGAAGAGGTGATATGGTATCTTACCATTCTTGTCAATATTTTTTCATAGCAAATTCATATTTGTATTTTCTAATTCTATTCTCCAATTTTTTTTTTATTCTTTTATATAACATTAATGGCAGAGTAAATGCCGTTATTGCAATTAATTTTACAAATAAGATTAGAATTCATCTTTAAGTATAAATTATCTTAAACTTTAAAAAGTAATTAGTCGACCGTTAATTTAAAAAATGGTTTAAAAATTTATGGCAATGCGTCTTCATAAACCCAAATATTATTCTAATGATTAAACTGTAAAAAAAATAATAATTTAGAAGTACATAACCAATAATTTGTTATCAATATACATTGAAATCAAAGGCTACATCTTAGCAAAACGAATTGTATTTCTAAACAATATATGCAGGGATTTTCATTTTTTTATCCATTTAATCCGAATCCATTAAATCAGCGAAAAGGTTTCATTTAAGGAAATTTTAACAGCATGGAGATTTACACAACATGATTTTAGGTCGTTAGTTTTTAAATCAATGAATCTGATGGCCATATAAGTATGTATGCATGTTAAACTACTAAAATGTCTTTGGCAATTTGTTTATGCATTAATATTTATTGTTTTATATATTAAAAAAATCAGCAAGTCTATATTGTATATAGATAATGAAAATTAATTGTATACATACGACATTTGAGCACGATATCAAGAATGAAGGCATGAAACTATAAGTTGAACAATATTATTTCGTTATACATATAAATATCCAAATTTAATTTGGTTTAATTTTTGATATTTTATATATTTTCGATAAAAAAGATTTTCAAACAACTTACATTTTTTTCTACTCTTCTATTTTCTCCTGTTTCTACCGGAAATACCAAATTTTCATTGCAATTATGAAAGGATGGAAGTACAATAGCCCATGGAGAAGTTTTTAAAGATGTTTGTTTAACCCTTTGGGATAAAATGGAAAAACGGCAAGTTGTGCAAAATTGCTTAGCACTTGGTGTTAACTGTTTAAATCCACAAGTAAGGAAATTCAAAATAAAAAATATAAATACTAAATTAATTCTTACTAAACACTGCTTTTAGTTTGTGACTCCACTGTTTGAATCACTAAATGGCGATATTGATGATGAACATAAAATACCCTTAGTAGTTTATCCAAATAGTGGAGAAATTTATGATGTAAAAAACGGTTGGACTGGTAAAGAAAATTGTGTTACGTTAGAAAAATATGTACCAACCTGGATAAATTTGGGCGCAAAAATAATTGGCGGATGTTGTCGCACTTATGCCAGAGATGTGTATAAAATAAAAGAATGTATTAAAAACTTAGAAAAATAATTCAAAAACTATAACTTGTTATTTATGTATAAGCAACAATAATTATATTTTTGCGATAGTTTTTTTTAATTTTTGTAATTTTATATATAAATAAATAATTTTCATGTTTTGATAAAAAGAAATATAGTCGACAATATTTAAAAAACTATTTAAATAACTATTTTGTGCGAAATGTGAACGCATATACCTATGGGACAGTCAAGTCCTTAATTAAGTATGTATTCTTTCCCATATAATAAATCTGAAAGCTCCATTTCAAGAGAAAGAATGGAATTTTAATTCAGTTGTGTTATTAAAAAGTAGTTTCCTTTTCATCAAAAATTCTTTTTTTTCATCAAAAATTGCTGTTCAAATTTTTGCAACCGTAGCCGAAAATTTTAGTACAAATAATAAAAATTTACGCTTTAACAAAAAAACAGTGTATTTAGGTTAAAGAAAATACAGTTGAAGAAAAATAGACAAAAACAATTTATATCAAAAATTTAATTATTTTATAGGTATGTATATAAAATAGTTTGAAGAATTTAATGAAGAGCAAGAAAGTTTTAAAACAAATATCATCAAACAGAAAATAAGTACAACCATTGTTGAAAGAAGTTAACAATCAAAATTTATTAACAGCTATGCTAAACGAGCACAATTTTTATGTGTGAACGCTGAATGAAATAATCATTTTTGCACTTTTCGAAATTCTATGACAACTCTAATTAGAATGACAGCTGATATTGTGGCAGATATTTAGCACGAAAATTTAATATTGCAGTGCTTCTGCGTAACAAAACCAAGGTAAAAAAAAATATTCAATTGTGTACTCTATACTTTATTGAATGTTAAGTGAACATTTGTTAAAATAAGTTCATTAAAAATTCTTTTAATTTTTTGCGTTTGTAAAATTTAAAAATATTATTTTTCAAGTTGGAGAGAATTATTGAAATGTCCACTAACATGGCGTCAATGTTAAATGAAGAGGAGGAAAGTCTTCGTGAATGTGAATCTTATATTGCATCGCATAGTATTCAAAGAATATTGAAAGATTCAATTGTTGCTTTATGTGTAAGTCGTCCTGAAAACCCAATTGCATTTTTGAGACAGCATTATCAAAAGCTAGAAAAAGAGCAAGTCAAATCTGACTCAACTAAACAAATAACTAGCCCAGATGATTATGACGATTTAAGTCCAATGCCTCAACAAACTGCACCATCCGTTCGTCGGAGAGGTGGAATATCAGCAGAGCCAGTAACAGAAGAAGATGCGACTAGCTATGTCAAAAAAGTTGTTCCAAAAGATTATAAAACAATGGCTGCATTGCAAAAGGCAATAGCAAAAAATGTTTTATTTTCTCATTTAGATGAAAGTGAACATTCAGATATATTCGACGCAATGTTTCCAGTGAACTGTTTAAGTGGGGAATTCATTATTCGTCAAGGTGATGAAGGGGATAATTTTTATGTAATAGATCAAGGTGAAGTAGAAGTCTTCGTTAATTCAGAATTAGTAACAACTATTGGTGAAGCTGGTAGCTTTGGTGAATTAGCTCTTATTTATGGGACACCAAGAGCAGCAACAGTAAAAGCTAAAACAGATGTCAAATTATGGGGAATAGATCGTGATTCATATCGACGTATTCTTATGGGATCAACAATTAGAAAACGCAAACTTTATGAAGAATTTCTATCACGAGTTTCAATATTGGAAAGTCTCGACAGGTGGGAAAGGTTAACTGTAGCGGATGCTTTGGAGCCTTGCAGTTTTGAGGATGGAGAAACAATTGTGAAACAGGGTGAACCAGGTGACGATTTTTATATTATTGTTGAAGGATGTGCTGTTGTCTTACAAAGGATAGGGGACCATGAAAATGAACCAGCAGACGAAGTTGGACGTCTTGGTCCCGGTGATTATTTTGGTGAAATAGCACTATTGTTATATAGACCGAGAGCAGCAACAGTTGTTGCAAGGGGATCACTAAAATGTGTCAAATTGGACCGATCAAGATTCGAACGTGTTCTTGGTCCATGTGCAGATATTTTAAAGCGCAACATTACACAGTACAACAGTTTCGTATCTTTATCCGTTTAGAAGTAATTAAAAAATTGTATTTTTTATTACATTGTTTTATTTCATTTATTTATTTAGTTCTTAAAAATTATTCTAATATATAAATATTTGTGTATAAAATATAGTATACAAAATGAAAGTGAATATACATATATGTTTAATCCCAAAATGTATTTTCGTTTTTTTTTTAGCATTTCTCCGGAATTTTACATATGTGTTATTTTCGAACTTAATATGTTTTTTAATTAAAAAAAGTTTGATTTATTAAAATAAACTAAAATATGTAATATTATAACAAATATATAGTTTGCAAAAGCTCACTATTTAAGAGAAGTAAATTCCGAAATTTATAATGTACAATCATAATAATGAATGTGATCTATGTATACTTAATTTTAGTTTAAATTAGTTATAAAATTGCTAAAAAAGCGATATGATTTTTTAAATCCATTTGAATTTTGATATGAAGTCTACTGCAATTAAAGTTTTCCCCAAAGAATTTTCCTGTCCTAGCATCCAATATATTGCTCGCTATTTTAAAATTCTTTATCTTTTGGTACTATTGCTCTTTATACATTTCCGCTTATTTAATATTTAAAGAAATATTTACAATACCATTTAAATAATAATAATTGTCTATTGAGTTTATCCTTTTTGAATCAACATTAGCGCTAAGGCAGTTTTGTCAGATTTTTAATACAAACTATAGAAAAGAGGGAATTATTTTTTTGAAAACATGAGGAATATACTTTCAGCAACTGACAAAAATATGTTTTTGGGTTCTGATCGCCAATCATATGTTGAATATGAAAAAATCTTCGCCAAACTTTTCGATCCGTTTGTCTATTTTTTATCAGTTATTACTTTTATTTAACAGTTTTTAAAAATTTCAGATATCTATACATATATGTTATTTATAAAAACATGGTATTTCATATGTAGGTAAGTACATCATGCATACACATCTTAATAATGATATCAGTGCTACAAATACGAGACCATTCAACACTCTTATTTCATAAATTCAATTTTTCTAAGCAGAGTCGCAATTCAAAATTGATTTTAGATCATTATTCACGAAAGCACGTTTTGTGAATTTATTATTCCGAAATGGCATTCTAACTTTTGAATATGTTGAAGAAAAATTTATTTTATATCTAAATAAAAACACCTTGCAGATGCCAATTTACATCCGTTCATATATTATTTAAGTATGTATGAATATTCCGTGTATTACGAACATACTCAAGAAAATCTGATTTTCGTTTTATCTTTGATGGTGGTGTGTGAAACGAAACTAAAGGACATTTTCCTTCAATTAATTCAAAAAATTCAGCTAAGGTTTAATTTTTTATTACGAAGTTTTAAATTCAACAATGCAAAAAACATGGACGTATTAAAAATAATTTACAACTATTGATTACATGGGTGTATCAATTCAATTTTTATAATCCTAATATATAAATGGAATTAAATTTTTCAAAAATAATTATAAATAAATACAATCTAATAGAACTAATTTCAATTTTAATTTTCATGTATATAGATCTATATATTTATATTTTTTTTAATGTTATTTAATTTTTTTTTCACTAAATTATTACTCCTTTTTTTGATCAGTGCAACAATAATCCATATAATCTAGATTTTTAGCTTTTTTCAAAATTTCTGGTGTTGGAGGTCTTTCAATATCAACAGTTTCTGCTATTTCTAAATGTTCCCAAACTGGAATATGGGGTAATGATGAATCAAGAATTGGTGCTTGGAATACTTTTCCATCTATATCAAGTTTAAAATGCTTGCCCAATAAGGGTTCAGTTAGCGGCTTTCCAAAATTTTTGTTAAATGGAAAAGATTTTTGTGTTGACGTTGCAGCAATATTTTCCATTTTTATATCTTTTTGCGTTAATTTCTCTAATTGATCATCATATTTTCCCGATAAAACTTTTAAAGTTGTAGAACTAGCAACCCTCTTTATATCTGGTGGTATTCGAAAATTACCTTCTTCATTAATTATTGGCTGTGTAGATAGGATTTTGTTTAAGTTAAACCAGCCGCCTAATGTACCTAAATATCGACCACCAAGCGTCCACAAGCGACACGAATAATCGTGGCTTCCACTAAAATGATTTATTCGTGTATAAAAATATTTAAAATTTATTAGGTTTTGGAAAGATACAAATATTTCTTCTACTTTGTTTAAAAGTTAAAACATATTTAAAAAATATTTTTCAAATTCAAAATTAAATAAACTCACCTAACTAATATTTTAGTTTTTTCAATGTATTCAATTGATGTAATTGAACATGTATGTGCTTTATAAGAATTCAATAGTATAGGTTCCGGCTGATTTCGTATAATTCTTTTAGCACGTCCAAGCACTCGATCTTCACGCATAAAAATAAATTGTAAACGTAAGAGAGGCATACATATTTTTTTATGCTCTGCTTTCGGTACACTATAAAATATAAAATAAAATTAAAAAATTTTGAAATTTTTCTCTTCAAAAAATAGAAATGTAAAACAAGTTAGGAATTAACGTAGTCAAAAAGTATCGACTGCAAAAAATTAAACAAAAAAATTATGTTAAGTATGGAGATACGGGTCCTTTAATAATACCAAGGGGGTATGATTTTTATTAGGAAAGGAAAATAATAAGTATTTTTTAATATCTTTTAGATTGGAACTAATTCCGAATTAAAGTTTAATATTTTCCTTATAAAATTTAATATACATGATTTTCTCTTGAAATTATTCGCACCAACCAGAATTTAAAGTGGAATCTAATTCAAACTAGTTAACTTATTAACCAGTTACTAACTATTGCGTGGGAAGCGTTTTCTCTTATAGTTAAGTCTGAAGTTTATAGTTTAAGTCCAAATAGCCAAAATGATACTATAACGAATATTTTTTTATGAAGAGGAATTTTAAAATAACGAATTTAAAAAAAGTTCTTCTAACCTGTACTGACATAACGGTAATAAATATATAATTTGAAAGTTATTCAAATTCTTAAATAAACTTTCATTATCACGACTTTAAAGGCGCCCTTATATGTGCGGAGAGAAAGTGGAATACAATTTTCTATCGTATGTAAGGATGTAGAAATATTCAACTCAAATATTTTTTTTAAATTATTTTAAGAAAAACCTTCTCATCTTTACCTGTAATCATTGTTTCTCTTATGTTAGAATGACTAACTGAAAACATGTTAATTACTTAAAGAATTATTTTGCAATGACGATTTTATTGGTCTATTTATCTAAACTAATTGTAGAAAATATGTGTGGAACATAATTTTACACATATAATCTACTCTTATAAATTTCTTTTCACAAAAATCTGCAATTTACCCTTTACTGCACCATTATTTTGAGTATTTTGAGTAAAATTACCCTTTACTCAATATACTAAAAATAAAAGTTTGCATTTCTCAGAGTTTACTTGTTGCCATTTGTAAGATAAAACTAAAATTTATTTATTTATGTTTTTTTTTTTCTAGCAAAATATCCAAAAGTCCCACAAAAACTTAAAAGTAAAAAATTATAATTTGCGGGGATATTACAAAATCAAATTTGTCTCTTCTGTCTTTTGTTATTAAAAAAAAAAAAAAATTAAAATCGATAAATTGTCGTGACTTTAATATTTTATAACTTTGTTTAATATTTTTTTTTTCTGTTTTAATAATAATGAAAACATTATCTGCTCTTAAATCCCTTATTTCCCATAATTTTTTTTTCCTTTAACTGTGCATACCGTTACACAATTTATTTTTATCATGCTACTCAAAATAAATTTACTTTAACATTATTTTCATTGTAATTTTTTATAATAATATAAAGGAAAACATTTGTTATATTTTGTAGAAAATAAGTTTAAATGAAAAAAAAAACAAATTGTATATTAATTTATCCCATTTAATTATAGGATACATTAAATTTTATATATATATCGCTCATTTGCTGTATAGCGACATAAGTAAAAAAAATGGGACTTATGAATATACAGAGACAGGTTCTCACCTTTTTAATTTTATGCAAAAATGTCAATTTTATAGCTTAATAATTATCGCTTATAATAAATTATAAAATTATACTAGAACCAGAAGAACATATTATATTAACTCAAAAAAACTTTAAGCTATAGGCTGAATCTTCCATTTTTCTGAAGTAATATTAAAAATATTGTTAATTGTTAAAAAATTTATTATAAAATTCGAAAAAAATTACAACACTATTATGTGAAGACTTCCTCTTTCTTATGTAAGCTAATTTTTAATCGACATACTCGTAACACCTGTCTCAATTATATATCGTCGCATTTTTTGAGAATTCGGATTTCATAGATGAATTAAATCAGAATAATATAATCTTTGTTGTGGCAAAAAATCATGCAAATCCAGAATATAGTTTATAAATCCAGAAATTAAAGAGAGCAATCTCATTGCACTAATTGATTTAGTTTTACAATTTTACGATTTTTTCAAATTGACTTTACTCAAAACACAGTTTCCTGGCTTAATGCTTTCGCTTTTTAACCGACGATATATTAATTACATATACATACAATTAATTCAGCTATTGCATATATGTAAACTAAAATTTATTACTGTTTGTTATAAACGTTAATAAAATTTTTTAATGCTGATTGAATTTTTTTTGTTTTATTCATAAAGCTATATTATATAAGAATTAAGAGAACATAATGGAAAATTTTTTATTTTAGAAATAATAAGATATATTTGTATGAAAAATAATATATGTACGTATTATTAACATAATTGTATACTACATTACAAAGTCAATATAACATAAACCTAATTATTTATACATGTATACATATATCAGTAATTATATATATGCAATTATTTATATACATATAACTATATATGTATATGTACATAAATTCGCAGAACAAAGGATTCAATGAGCTTTTTTAAGTTTAATCAATTAATTTTACGCTCTTACGCACTTATGAACATTAAAATATATAGCTATTTGAAAAGAATAGAGATTTCCGTATAGATTTTTTTTTTATTGAAATTATTTTTAGTAATTTTTTTTTATAAACTCATAAAACATAAATTGAAGTCTACAGAATTTTATAAAAACATGAACCTTATTTTATTTCTGGATTTTCCTATTAAAACTGAACGAACGCAGGAGTTTAAAATTTTTTCTTTTTCATAATTGTTGCTATTAATACCAGAAACACGTCAATAAATTTCATAATATTGCAATGCATCCTTTTATACTTAACAACTAGGTGAAATGTAAGAAGTATATGAAACAAAAACAATGAAATATATAATAAAACTTTAAATAACACTATTAAAATAGAGCCGAGGCATAAATACAAAAATAAAAATTAATAAACTTTTATCGGCAGTTCAAAGTTCTTAATTTCTTAATTAATTATAATTATTCATGTGGTGAAAATTTCAACACGCCAGTATAATAAATCAGTTTTTCTTAATATGTCATCACTTGTATAATGAATGCCCTCATAATTAACTTGCCTCATAAAATAAATTTTTGCAAAATGGAATAAAATAAAAAGAAGTAATGATATTTTTAAAAGAAAATAAATTTGAGTTTGAAATACAATAAAGTGATTCAAAAAAGGAAAATAAAACAGGGTGGTTTGCATAAAATTACAAAAAATTCTAGGAATAATTCCTTGAACAATTTCCATAGCAAATATTATAGGTCCTTTTTTAATTAAAATTTTATACATAACGCATATAATTGCAATATATTTAGAATTTACATGTATACATATTAATTTTAATTTTAACTACATATTCTGGATAGTGCTGAAAAAATATCTATACTATACAGCTTAGTAGATATGAAAAATTATTGAACTAAATAAGTGATACAAGCAAGATGTACATAAGCATATTAATCAATTTCATATAATACACTCTCCGTTTTTTTAAGGCTATCTATTTAAATGAATTTGTAATGAATTTAATTAAAAATTTTTAAAAAACTTAATGATTATCTATAAAATTTACACACCAGTAATTTTCAATTAGCCAGGTTTTGATGTAACCAAAAGCTGTTCCAGTGAACAAAAATTGTTCTTTTCGATCTGTTTTCATACACATCACATAATCATTTGTCTTATGTATAGCATTATATTCTTTTATATATCCGCCTAATTGATGACTTGAATATACTTGAATGTATCCATTTTTCAGTGCAACCAAAATACTTCCTTTAAAAAAACATTAAAGTTCATTAAAGTAACATTAAAGTTCGAAGGATTTTTATGAATTAATAAATCTCTACCATAATCTTTTCTTTGTGGTCGTGTACATAAAATTATGATACTTTGAACAGATATTTGAAGTTGAATTGTTTCATCATCTTTTAATATATTTTGGTCTAATATCATTGTTGGATTTGATAGAACTTCACTCAATTTTTCTTTTTTCTGGTATTCAGATCTCTTTTTCAAAAATATTGAAGCTTTAGTGAAATTATTATAATTATTATCAGCTGAATAGGTTTTTCGTCCTGTTTCTATAAAATCTACTGATCCATTTAATGAAACTTGCGTGTTATACGAAATAGATTTTTTTTTTAAAAGAGCTGCTTTAATAGCCATTTTTGGTTTCTCATGTTTTTCGTTCTTTTTCTTTCTAATGTTTTTGTCGAAAGTAATCTAAATTTCAATTGGTTTCAATGATTTTAGTTTTCATTTAGAAAAAATTTGTCCTACTTACTTGGACAAATTCGGTTGGTTTTCCCAACAAATATTTACGGTATGGGTGTCTGTTATGGATTCTCCATAATATTATCTCTCCAGAACACGCTCCAGTTACCAGAATTTCACCAGGCTTATATGCTGCTGCTGATACACTTCCATTATGTAATTGAGACCATGATTTTGGTTCTACTAAACATTCTTCCCCTTCAACATCACTAAACTCAGTTATGATATGATTTCGATCACTTACCAAAATCCTAAAACGGTT
Organism: Condylostylus longicornis; assembly: GCF_029603195.1. Taxonomy (NCBI): domain Eukaryota; kingdom Metazoa; phylum Arthropoda; class Insecta; order Diptera; family Dolichopodidae; genus Condylostylus; species Condylostylus longicornis. The sequence continues at coordinate 87,246 of NW_026577971.1, read as the reverse complement.
ATTCACAACTTATTTGGAACAAGAAATAGAAAAAATTTCATATTTTTGGGAGTAAGAAAAAAAGTAAAAAAATATATTTTGTGAAGTCTAAAGTAATACTAAATACTTAAATAAGTACATACATATGTAAATACATATATATTAACATAGAAATACATACATAGACAAAAACATCGAATTACCTGTCGGGGATCCAAATTACAGATATAACATCAAAACCGTTTTCAATGCACATATTCCTTATGCAAACCCCAATTGTATAATTCCAAATTTTTAAAGAACCATTTTTTGCACCAGTTAACAAGAATTTTTCCAAAGGACACCCAAAACAAGCTGCTGTTATAGGAATATCTATAACATTACCATATTGTTTAATGGAATGGCATTTTTTTAAAATAAGATCAGGTGTTCCTTTCCATAAATTCCAAACAATAATGTTACTATCAAAGCCACATGTAACGATATTTTTAAACAATTTATTATATAGCACAACAGAAACAAATCCAGCGTGACTACTGCCATCCGTCGTTAAATTGAATTTAAGTTCAGGGTAGCATTTTAAAGTTATTATTTTTCTGCCGGCAATAAGTAATTTACGTTCACTGCTATTGTAGGCATATGCCAGAGTTGACTCTGATCCAGTTATATGTATGAGATTCACAAAAGTATGCAATAAATTTTGATCTATTAAATGCCAAACTTTTATAATTTTTTCAACATCAATAGAATATATTTTTTTTTCTTTTGATTGTATAAATATAAAACATATTCCAGCATGGTGACCTGATAAAGTAGCTGCGGCTTTTTCAGGAAGAAAAATATCCCACAAACGTAAAAAGGTATCTGGCCCTCCAGTTGCTAAAATTCGACTATTTTCATCTAAAGCAAATGATGTAACCCCCTTCAAATAAATTATTATGAACTTAAGGTTACAATATATTTATGTACATTCAAAACTACAAAACGAATAATTTACCAGAGGAGTTTTAAATAATAATTTCGAGTCTCGATTATCAATAGCAACAACTCCCCCACTTGACGAAGTCATTTCAGTTTTATGAATTTCAGCTGCAACATAATAAGTTTCGAACTTCTGCGTGTAAAAGACTTTTTGAATATTTTCTAAAAAAACTTTTTTGTATTCTTTCACTTTAATTAAAGTAAATCTGCCCTGGAAAAAGGAAAAACATCTTGTTTTTGAATAGCTATTTACATACATAAACATCATAAATATTTGCGACTAATTAAAAATTCTACTTTTAAAATTTCAGCCCAAGTAAATTCTATTATTATTGTTCCTGCTCTAGTTTGAAATAGATCTCTTGAACGGGTAGAAAAAATAAGCACATTGACATTACCGCCTAAGTCGCCCATTATTAAACGTGAATAGTGGTCACCATTAGGAAAAAATGCATAATACATTGTACAAATCGCCCACGGAATATTTCGTATTACCATACATAAATTAAAATTAGTAGCAATAATATCATAAAATCGTAATTCTCTTTCTGTTGAACTAATGCAGATTACGTCAATATCAGCTAAAGCTACAACATCTAGTACCCATGTTGGGGTATTTTTGAGATAATCTAAATAAGTTCATATCGTATTTAAAAAATTTAAATAAAAATTTTAATATGATGTTTAATTTAAAATGAAGAAAATTACATACGACTCTTTGATACACCTGTCTTATTTACTTCTAAATCAGCAGACCAAAAATTTATTTGACCATCCTTACTTGCCGTAACGCATGCTCCTCCCGCTTTCGTCTCATTTCCCTTATTATGTGAAAATACAAGTACATATTTCTGTTATTTTACTAGTTCTGTTATATTATTATAAAATATTATGTACACGCTTATAGATATTATGTGGGACCTACCTCATCTGATATGTGATCTAACGTCCTTATGCAAATAACGGGAGTCTTGTGTTCTGAATTTTTTATAGTAGGCTCGGAGAAGAAAGAAACTGTTTCTCTCTGAACGGAAGAATCTTCTTGTTGAAATAAATAAATCAAAAAATCGCAAAACTCATTCCATGTTATCGAATTTTGTCGTGACTGAATAATTTTCTGATACAGAACCGTGTACTCTTCTTCAGTTAATATAAAACCCATTTCACAAAATAAATCATAAAGCTGGCCATAAGAAACAGTTTTTTCTGGCTGGTTTTTTATGTGGTTCTTAATTTTTTCAATTTGTTCATAAGAAAACCGCTCATGAATTCTAATCTCATTTTGCAATTCGGAACAATCCAATTTAAACATAATTATCAAAATAAAAAATTTCTTGTGTTGTGCTTTCTATTTACATGCGAAAATAGCTTAGATGCTATTTTTTAATTTCTATGAATTTAAAAAATTGTTTAAGTTGTTCCAATTTCTTTAATTTTTAAAAGAAACTTTAAAAAATTATATTAAATAAGTTTAGGCTACTTAATTAAATAATTTTTTATATACAATTTAAAAAAGCTAAATGTGTGTGTATAGTGTTGGCAATTACCAGCTCAATTAGTTAATCGATCAAGTGGAATAGTTATCTTCAAGATAAATTTTTTAGATTTATAGCAAGACCAGAATTTTTTTCATTTAAAATGTGTACTCCAAAGTTTTTTTGTTTAACTTTGTAGCAGTAAATTTAGGCCTACATATCATTATCTAAAAAAGTTGAATCTCAGAAAGTTACCAATTAATTCTGTAATAAAATTGTAAAAACTATTTTCCATTTTGAACTTGTTTTAAATCGCAGAACTATTCCATGTTAAAATTAGGCTTTTAAAATATAAAAACAAATACATAACCGATAAGGATAATGTAAAGTTATTTTACCATAATTGATTGATTTAATCTATTTTTAATTAAATTTAAAGCATTTTGCGATATTAGGTATAAATATTTATTAATAATTTTCTAACAAGTGCATATCATAGAATTAAAAAAAAATATTGTTAACATATAAATTTTAACACCAAATTTTTTAAACCAAAAATACATTAATATACATATTAACTCAAAACAGTGTTCAGTAATATACAGGCATCGTATAATTGTGCAGCAGTATGAACAAATCTTGATTTTTTTGTTGATAAACATTCAAATGTTCGAGCAGCTAATGTAGTAAGAGAACTCAATTTTATTTCTTCTGGCGTTTCTTGTGTAATCTGAACGCCTGCCGTATCTGTTTTCTTAAAAATGAATAAAAAGATTAGCAAAATGATAAGAACATCTTCTTATAAATCAAAATAATTTACCCATTAATTACATAATCAAGTTTATTAATCATAAAAGTAATAAACTCTTCCAACACTTACTAAATTATCTAGATAGTTTAATAACTGTGGTCCAATAGATGCTACTTGACAAAATATTGATGATGAATCTGATGCAAATAAATTCAAACGTCGACCAGCTATTTCTAATAATAATGGTCCAATTGATTCTTTATCTGCTATATCTTGCAAAAGTTCTTCAGCATAAACATCCCAACCGTGCGCATAAATTTCCACAACCTACATTTAAAGCAATATAAATTAATTAGCCGAAATCCGTGAATGTTTGTTTACCTGATGTTTTTTAATAACACTTTTATCAAGATCCCACATTTCTGCTAATTCCTCTATCCTTTTCATGAACTCGACGTGTTCTAAAATATACAAACGCTCTAGGTCTTCTCTAATTAAATCCATTGAGGCTGAAACTGCTTGACATAAAAATTCGTCCCTTTGTTTTTGTAACACAAAATCGGCTTTGGTAAGAGAATAATTGAGCTCTTGATTGATTTCAGCAAAGAAAGTTTGATTTGCTATCGGATCAAATAAAAAAGTCATAGGTTTCTGAACTTTCAGTGAAAAGAAAGAAATTAAATGTAAAACTTTACATAATTCGATATGTAACAATAATATTTCAAGAATGGCATGATTCTTTTGTAAAGCTAAAAACGTTAAAGGAATTTGGTCGTCTTGTAAAATTTCTTCAAATTTTAATTCACGTTTGTCATGGTACAGTGACTTCTGAAAATTTTCTAAGAACTCTAAACAAAGGTCTAAGAAATGTGTAACATTTTGCATTGACATCCCTATTTCTTGCTGGCAAAGTTTCTCTTTGGGCAATTTACCTACTTTGTGGATAAGTTTTTTAGTAGCTTCTAGGGGGATTTTCAAATGTGCATTCCAAATCATACAACACAGGCCATGTTTTAATGCAAAATCTTCTTCTTTGAAAGTTTTCAAGCATTTTAATCCTGCCTCAAGGTACTCCAATTGGGGTAAATTTTTACTCCAATAAGACATATACTCCCAGCTTAGATGACATAAAAGAATACCAGATTCTAAACTAAACGGAAAATGTTGTCTTAGTATATTTAAATTAGTAATGACCAAATCTTTTTCAGTTTCTTTAGATTGTAGTTCTTCTTCATTAATATTTTCCGGATGATTCTTTTCAGCTACATTTGAATCTCCTTTAAATTCTTTGGTTTCCAATATATGTTTAGGACTAATTCCTGAATTCGCCAACCATTTCGCAGTTAATTCAGACACGGTCCCTTTTCCATTACACAAAATTGCTTTAAGACTACAATCTGGCTTTGTATACGGAATAGTTGGCATTATCCGCTCATTACTTATTACAGGTACACTATACAAGAAAGTTAGTATATTTACATATATATGCAACCAAAATTTAGGAATAATGGAAAGTTTGAAATATTCTTTTCACTTTACCTTAAAATAGCTCCCAGAATTGATATATCATCTAATTTACCAATTAGTAATGTCCATTGAGCCGCTTCTTGCGATACTTGCTCCCAAAGCTCCTCCCCTTCTTCGTCATAATCACCCTAAATTTGATATTTAGTTGTAATTTTTAAATAGTAATTAAGACTCTAAATAATTTACCTCATAAACTTTTTCATTTTTCTGTATGGCAAATGATATGTTTCTGCAAACCATAGCCGCTAGTAAACCCCTTGCAGCACTTGGACTTTCAAGTAGAACTTCCCTTACATTTTGCCACCAGGGACTAATTAAATTGTATTCATATTTGATAACAGGTTCAGCTTTATCACAGATAATTTGTATTGCTATGCCTAGACGCGCCATGTCTTCAATTATTTCTTCACTATAACATAAAAAAATTAAATTTTTCAGAAAAAATTAATTTATTATCGCATTTAACTACCATTTTAAGTAATTGAAGGGCCTTTCGAGCCAATAATGTAAAACTAAATTTAAAAGATCTTCGTTTGGAATTAATGTATCTTGAATACTTTGAATATAACAGTTTAAATCTTGACCTTGCTCAAGAAATTTAGAAAACAAATCAGCACCAATAAAACCATAAAACTCTCTCTTTTTAGGATTTAAACAAACTTGTGGCGTATCGACTAAAAAAATATTCAAAAATTCAAGAAAATCACCAGATCCTTGCATTTCTTCAAACTTAACTTTGCAGTTATTTGAGTAATTTGACTTATTTTTCTGACCTAAGTCAAGTAAAGTTTGTATTACTTCCAAATCAACCTCATTTAAAATTAATTTTGAATAATTTGTCTTAGCACTCTCTTCATCGTTGTGGGGATGAAAGCTTTTAATTTTTAAATAAAATTCTGCTAATTGTTCATAACTTTTTAAAAGAGTCGCCATTGATTTACAACTTATCGAAACGGAACGCTTTCTTTTCAATGTGTTTCCGTTATTATTCTCCACCGAATCATTTTCTACATCTGTTGTGGTACAAGATTTTTCTAACGTTTTAACTGCTACAAGCAATACTTCAGCTCTAAGTTTTTTACTTTTTGTTAATATGTCTAAACATTGAGCGCGAAGCTCATCAGTTTGCAGATTTCCGCAGAGTGCTTCGATCTCGGAAATCACATCATCTTCATTTCCATCTGCTCTCAAAAAAACTTTCAATCTGCGTAATAAGTGTATATCTTTTGCAGTTTTTGAATTTCCTTCACTTAAAGCACAATGAAACGGTATTGAAAAACTTTTTAAAGTTTCGTCGGAAGGATCAATAAACACACATTTACAATCATTAATCTTTGATTTTACACCACTATTAATGGCCATTAAGCTGTGTGTATTATAAGAAAGCTGTCCGTTTTTACTAATGGTAAACGCAGCCACTCTTGGACCGTTTTGCAAAGCCCATATTTCTAAGCAAGACATACTAGGTACGTATATAATTAGAAAAAGTGCTCTTCTCTTACTAGATTTATCAGAATTTTTTAGAGATTTTTCTTTAACTCGTAAGAACCCACATTGGGCATCTCTATATCCCTTCCAAATTCTAAGAGCAACGCCACGATTTAGGTCAATTAATATTACTCTGTGTAAATTATCAGCTACAACTGCAATTTCATTGCCAGGAGCCAACCAAATATTAATTCCTTCCCTTTGAATATCACAAATTCCGAAACGGCAATGCATTGGTTCGCCGGGTTGATTTGATAATTCATTTTCATTGGATCGTTTTGAATTATTCTGGGCAGCTGAACTCTTAAATATCCAACTTGGAATAGCGGAGATAACTTTTGTAGCAACAGCTTTGGCAACATCTCCAAAGTCTGGAGTTACGTATCCTTCCTTAGCATAGAAAAATCCGGTGTATGGTTTGACTCCTATGCCAACTACAAGCGAGTTTTGTGTCGGAGCACTTCTACATTTAGCGTAAAAACCTTTTTCCAGACTTTGTTCTAAATAATGATCAAAAGCACAAGATTCTTGTGATCCAACGACTACAGCATCATTAATTAAACCACCCGCCTTCAGTCTATACTCCCATTTACGACAAGGAACAGTTTCAGGAATTTGTAAATTATTCATTTTTGATGATATTAAAACTATTTGTTTCATATTTTTTAAAATGTTAAACAATTGAACACCTTGTAATATGCAAACACATGATAAATATCCAACATGTAATTCATCTAAGAATCTACCATCCGACTGAGCTTTCAAAAATAGAACATTTTCTGTATGCCATCTTTGTGAAAATATTTGGATTCCGGAATCTATATAAAACTGTACTAATCCAGACGACAAACCAACTGCAATACAAGTCCAATCAGCCCTATTATTTGAACTGTTAGAGATTGGTAGACATATAATTGAAGTAATTATTTCGTTCTCATTTTCTAATTCCCCTTTGTAACTTATAATGTATCTAGGTAATTTGTAATTTAAATGACTGTCTTGCAATGTCATAAAAACTAGTTTGCAGCCATGTGCAAAAACTATAGTTTCTAATGTTGGGGAAACTGAATAAACCACAGATTTTAACCAATTCTCATCTAAAATTACAATTGAAAATTATTAAAATGTAAACAAATGTTACCAAAATAAACATTTAACATTTATGCACATATGTATGCATACCATGAGAAAAACCAAAAAGTTCCTGCACCTCTTTCAACCCAATGATGTTGGCGAATATCTTTACTTCACAGGACATTGTTTATCAAAATAAAATAAAAGTATTGTATTTTTTTCTTGAATTATACTGCATCAATAATTCATATACATGAATATATATTTAGGTAATGAAATCTTTTTGATAAAGTAAAAAATCAAAAATATTGGATTGTTTTTATTTTACAAGAGCAAGTTACGATACGATAAAAGTAATTATTAAAAGAAATAAAGACTAGTACTGACATTAGCGATATTGCCAGTTGGAAAAAAATTTCTTTTATTCCAAGATGACAGTTATGTGCAAAATGTCAATTTTACCGATTATGGGAGCACATATTTATGTAGTAGAGTAAAAATAGAGTAAAATATAGTAAAGTAATTAAAGATTTTGTGATTAAAAATTGAAAAAGCTAATAAAGTTAATAAATTTAAAAGTAATGAATTTTATAAAATTTTTTTTTGCATTACAATTTTAAAGCAATTTTTTTAATTAAAGAAAACATTATATTTTTTTTTCAAATTTAATTTTTAAATTTTTAGGGTAAAAGATGCATAACGGTACTAAATATATATTTTACCGAGTACTCATTTTAGCCAGGTATACTTGTGTGTGCCACTATATGTATGTAAATGAGTAATACATAGGCAAATTCAAATTTTTGCCTTTGCGAAAATTTCTTTCTTCCGCTTTTTTAATTTACTATTCCTTTTAACATGAATATCCTCTTGTCTGTTTGTAAATAGCTATAATTTCAAAACAAAGTAATTAGTTAAGTAAGTAAAGCCTCGCATTTAGAATATGTAATTCGAATTTGAGTTACATATATGTATGTAATTTCGAATTCGAATTAAGGGAATTTGCAAGACTCACTGCTTTTATCATTTTGTAAGACTTTTCTTACCAAAAGCTTATAAACGTTTTGCAATGTAATTTTAATATTTTCATAACTAGCTGGTTGGTGAAAGAAAATATGTACATATTTAAATTTTTCCACGTGCAAGTTTATTGAGAACTCTACGTGTTTTTCAACCCATACCTAAACATTATTGCCTTCTTTATAGGATAAAGTGATGCATAATCAAATTTTTTAAAATTATATTAAAATGAAAAAAAAAATAACTATCTTAATCAATGATAATGTTAAAATTGCACATTTAATCACGTAAAATTTTTAACTCTTGTTCTTTAACGTAAAATCAAAAAATACTAATTTAATAACACCATTTACGTGGTTTAACAACAATTTCGAAAAAAAATACGTTTTTTAACACCCGTAGCCTGCATTAGCAATATATAATTTTAATTAGTGAATGAGATTTTGAAATAATTTAAATTTTTTTGTTTCTGTTAATTGAAGTTCGAAAACAAACAAAATGAGTATTTTTTGCTTAATAGGCAAATTAAATTCTTTTGAAAATTTTTATGATATCTACATATATGAAATAAAACCATACAGTATTTAGTTTAATATTTAGGTTCAAAATGAAATGTAATAACATCACAATATTAATATTTAGTATTTTAATTTTAGTTAATTTGATTAACACTGAAAAAACATGTAAATGTGAAAATAATAAAGCCGAAACAGATGATAAACCGAATGATGATGAATATGAGCGCCGAATTAAAAATGAAATTACAAAAGATTATAATGAAAATGTTGATGAAAATGATGATGAAAATGATGAAAGGAATAATACAGAAAATGATAGTGAAAACTGTTCTGAGTTAGAAAATTGTAAGAAAAAAAAACGTAAAGCTGGATTATATAAAAATCGTCGACGTCAAAAGCAAGTTTTAGATATGATTCCTTTCTATCGAATTCCCGCCATTATATTTAATGCATTTAAAAAGTCTATTTCGTTTGATCGTGAAACTCGTGAAATTAAAGATTTTGAAATATCAAATTTTGCTAAGGAATTATCTAAAGCTATAAGAAAACGTCATTTAAGTGGTTTCGTCGGTGGTTTAGGATTACACGCTGCCGATTTTGCAGATCATTTGGTTGATATATCTAAAGATGTCATTGGGGAACATCAAAGAGCAGTTAGATCTAATGATGAATTTAATGTATTTGGAAAATTATCAGATCGTATAAGATTACGTAGTGCTGGATTACTAAGTATTCAAAAGGACGATATGCAACCTGAAGATATAGAATTACCATTTGAAAATTTAGGTTCAACTGTACGTAATTTGGTTGATCTATTACCATCTGAAGATTCAAAATATTATTATTATAAACATTATAAACCGGTAGCTAATGTAAGTAATTTTTATATTAAATTATTTTACTATATGGTTAATATTTATTATTTTGTAATTGTTGTTCCAAAGGGTTGAACTTCTTATATAATAATTGACCGATATAATGTGAAATATTCTTATTATTTTTAAATAATATCTATTTCTTTTTAGGAAATCAAAAAGAAACTTAACTCTACTAAAGTTAGATCTCTACTGAAAAATGCATTCACCTCTGATATATTTTCGATAAATAGAGATCCAAAACGAAGATCAACTAAAGTTCGTTTCCAAAGATTTAAACCGCAGGAATAACAAGAAGTTTATAAGTCAATTTAAAGGAGATTTAATTACCAAATTTTGTGTACTTTTAATATAACGAAGAAAAAAAATTTAACTAATGTCTGTGCATTTTATCATATAATTATCATTTATTTTACGCATTTAAAATTTCTTTAAAACGAAATCCATCTCAAATAAAATTTGTAAAACACCTTCTATTTTTTGTTATTTTCACATTATCATTAGTCATCATAAGTATATTGTGTCAAAAGTTAGTTCAAGTTCGTTATTTATGTTGCTCATTTCAACATTGCACTTGTTAATTCAAAATATATAAGTATTTGGTAAAGCAGATGTGAAGATGCATATATCAACTTTTTCAACCTTGACCTGATGGATAAGAAAAGAAAAAAGAAAAACAAAAATATTTTTTTTTCTTACCTTTTCGCATACATTTTAAAATTTTCAAAGGCAATTTCGAAATTCAATTAATCAAAACAGTAGGATTTTACAATTTATCTTCATGTTCATTATTGGTAATACTTATTCCAATATAACGCATATGGGACAAGTTAACGCTTAAATTTTTGGATCGTTCTGCATTATTTATGATTTCTTTAAACTGCACATTATTTTAAAAAATTTGTCTACCATCCGACTGTCTTTCTTTAGTCACTGTCTTTCATTACACTTTCCAAATTTTAAAGTTTCATGTATCATAAATATAATTATGTCTATCCAATTACTGTACGAATTAACAATATTATGATAAACAAAAAGAAAATGTTGAGCTTATGTTTATAATCCTACACTTTTTATTAAATGTAAATACTACTACAATAAGAACTATTTTAACAAACAAAAACAAATGTATATACATACATAATAATATAAATCTTACGTTATTATGTTGCTTATACATATGTTGTATATCCGACTCAAATCAAAAAATCAATAGTAATAAATGCATTTTAATCACTTAAAATTAAAGTCGGAGAGTATTGTTTTTTTCAAACGTGATAAAATTCACGATAAATCTGATTCTACTCCGCTATCAATAAAATCTTTTAAAAGAATGCTGCATTTAAGTGGAATTACACGACAAAAATTTGAAAATGGATGTAAACCACTTGGTATTGTAACTTCTACTTTATTTGCACGTTGAGAGTATATCACAGCACTAGCAACTTCTTTTGGATCCAATAAACCCAAAATTGATGGAAATTTCACTTTTGGTTTCTTACATAATCCCGTATTAGTCATATACGGGCAAATTGTTGTAAAGTTAATCTACAAAAAATATTTTGGGGCATTTTATATATATGTACTCGTACATACATTTATGATACTCTGAAATTATACCTTTCCTTTAAGAGGACCTTCTCTTATTTCTTCACTTAAAGCTTCCATCATACCACGCACTGCAAATTTGGTTGCACAGTATGGCACTAAATTTGATAGTCCAACCAAACCGGCCAATGATGACATACTTACTAAATGACCGCGTCCAGCTTGAATAAAATGTGGAAAAAATGCTTCGACCGTCCAAAAATGAGATAAAATATTTATTTCAAATACTTTTCGAATTTCTTTTTCAGTATGTTGGTTTATTGGATGTGATGGCATTATACCAGCATTATTAATCAAAATTGTTACATAGCCTACTTCATTTTTAATCTTATCAGCTAATTGTAACACAGCATCACGATTTGTAACATCACAACTGCAATTATTTGTATAAATATGAAATATATATAAATAGTTTTAATTTGTTTCAATATTTTATATATTATAGGCATTTTTATAAAAAAAAATAATAGACATAAATACATGTAAAAATAAGCAGATCCTTTACGAATTGAATTTACTTTATCAACTGTTTCTTTATTTGATTTCTCATTGATATCAATACATATTACTTTACTTCCGAGTTCAGCATATTGCAAAGCTAATTCTCGTCCAATTCCATGTCCAGTGCCTGTGATCTGTAGATTAATATATTTCTCATTAAATTATAAATTATGTTTCAAATTATCTAACAAATACTTACTAAAACAATATCCTTACTAACATCCTTGAGATCAATGGGCAATAATTTTTGAATTGTCCATATTAATAATTCATGGAAGACTCTTATGAATAAAATTCCAAAATCGAATGTATCTTTTGTTATTTTTACTAGTTTTTTCGATATGTTATCGTTTTCTGGTCTGCGAAATAAAATTATTGAAAAAAAAATTTATTTTAATATTTTTTAATGTTATTTATAACAGTAATAAGCATTTAATAATTATACAAGTAAATTTCTCACTTCTTTGTTTGCAATGACTTTGACCGTGAATGAATTTTTCATTACATGCAAAAATGTTTAGTACTGTGGTTATAAACAAACATTTAATTGTTGTGTAATTGAATTTACCGGTAAGAAAAAAAAATTAATGTTACCTCAAGAATTTAATTTTTAATTACAATTCTATTAAAAATGATTTATTTGAATATATTTACGCGTTGTAGTTTCAGTGATATGAACATATTATTTACTAAGTTTCATTGCAGTTATTGCAAAAAATTATACAACTATAGGCAAATTTTAATGAAACAGTCGCCCTATCACTCCATTAATTTATACGAAATTTTACTACTCTTGTGTTTTTTGAGTTATCTCTGCGAAGATCAGACTAACGGACGGACGAACGGACAGCCAGACATCTATCATCAGACATCTCTATCTCAGACGTCATTTCTTAGCATTATAAACGGAGTGGCAAATGTATGGGTATAAAATAAGTTGCATGTATTTACGCAATCAGAGACTTTAGTTGAATAAATACCTACATAAGTGAAATTTTACATTTAAGTGAAATGAATTTATATTTTATTTTTCTGATATTTTAAATGAATAATTGAAATGTGTCGTCAAATTTAGTGCTCTGCTTCTTCACGGAACTATGCAAACAACTTTTCGGATTCGAGAATTCGGATGATATAAATATATGTACATATGTATGTGCAAATTTAAATTTTTCTATTTGACTTCATTTACTTTTTGAGCCCTAAAATTTAAAATAATTATTAAAGGTTTCTGTTCTATTTAAAATATTTTCATGATTTTTGTAATTACACATTAGTTGGTTGGCTTAAAGTCATTTATGTACACATATTTGTATATTGATTACATACATAACACATTATTCTTATATACACGTCTATACCAAAACCGATTAAATTAGAATTTTTAGTTTTGTCGGAATTGAATTCAAAGATTTAAGAACCATTCCACTAAAAGTCAAATTTGTAAAATTTGAATTTTGCACAAATTTTTAGTTGCCTTTTTTGCTTTTAAATGAAAATTTTTCTAAAAATATATTTTGGTAGATTTTTTAAAAAGGAAGAGTTTCCTAATTATAAAAAAATAACTTAATTTTTTTTAGCTAAATTGACTTAGCCAGTTTTCTCATTTAAATACAGATATACAAATATTTATTTACCAATTAATATATTTAGAATTTAAAAAAAAAGAATTTCTCACTTTATGTTGATTTTGTTAAGTTTTTAAATATGAAAATATTTGCACTTTTTATTTTTGAACTCGCAGTTTTAAAGCGAATTTTATTCATTATGATGAGATTAAATTTTAAAAATAAATTAATAAAAGTTTATACATTTGTACATGTTTGTATAATGCGTTTGAATTGCAAATGTATAATTTTTAATTGATTCTTTTAAAAACGCTATATTATTAAGGCTTAAATTTTATAATTTTTATTGTTTTATTATACTCATTTGATGTGACACATTGTGCGGTTTGAGCATCTGAAAAAATTTTAAACTTGCAGTTATACATGCATTAGGCGAATGTTTGTAATTAAGTTGCAATACAATACGATATAAGTATAGTTACAAGAATACGGTTGGGTTATAAAGCGTATATGTAGGTTCAGATTATTAACTTTATATTTTCGTTATATGGATGTATGCGCAGTATACAAACTTCTATTGAAAAGAAAAATAATAAGCAACTGCAATACAATTATTTTTATATATGTATAAGTTGAATTCTACCGAAAAATTATATAGATAGTTTATTATTAATCCAATTATAAAACAATTTATAGTTTTAAATTAACAAAGGGGTTAAAGATTTCAATTCATTTTCTTTTAAGTTCAGTTATATGTTAAAGTAGAATGAAATTTATGTGCAACTGCTTTTCTAAAAGACTATATAATTATATATTAATTACTATTTAATTGCATGGCACAAAAATATTTATTATTTAATTAAATATCTTGAGTTATTGTCCAGAAATGGTTTGCTTTGCTCTCCCTTATAAATAAATAGCTTAAACCTTTTTTTCACATGAATTTGAGTTCATTGAACATATTTCAAATTTATATGCACACATAAAGTATGTAAAACTAAAATACAACAAAATTATACTCATACTCGTATATAAAATTAAAATGGTTTTGTATTTAATTTAAAGTTCAAACTCTTAAACTTTTAAGCATTTAAGATTTTAATTATTTTTAGAATACAAAAGAAAATTTGTTTTTCATTTTAAAGAAAATCATCCTTTTATTATCTATGTATATCATCTATATATAAATGAATATATACAATATAATTTTTATTCAATAACACATACTACAGGTTCTATGACTCACTTAAAATCGATTAATTTATTATAGAAAATCAACGGCAAACAGAACTTCGGATTGCATATATATATACATATGTACGTGTATTGTGTACATATTTATTATACAATTTGCAAATACACTTATGCGATATTTAAATATTTTTATGCATTTTAAAATGTCTTAAAGTCTAAAAATAGTTAAGTATGGTTTTATTAAAATTTTATAAGGTCTGGGTCAATTTTTTACGTGTTAATTATGCCTATATATGTAGGTACACTAACGTGAAAAAAATTTGTTTTTTTTTTTTCGTTGTTTTTATAAGGAAGCAAAAATTTCAACCTTTCGAAAGTTTTTAGTACTTTGTAGACATAATACATAAACATAAATATGTACCTATATATATATTAAATAATTTTTTTTGAATTTTTATTTATTACAAATGTGCTATATTATTATTGGTATATTATTACAAATGAAATAGTTGTGTGTACAATATCTAAGTAATATTTTGCCAAACTTTTAGTCACTATGTATATATGTATGTAAACCTTACCTAACCTAAGTCAACTTTTCATAAAATAAAGAATTTAGAACGTTCAAAATTTCCGAATCCAAATTTATAAAAAAAAAATTATCTGATTTAGCAAAATTTGAATTTTCGCGTTATTTAATTTTAAAATCGCAAACGTTTCAAATCATTATTAAATCGCTATCTAATAATTAATTTTTTTTTCGATTAAATCGAATGAATTAGGTTTGTATGTTTGGTTAATTTTATTTTAAGCTTTTATATGAATTCCTTTTAGAGTCATTAAATTATTAAAATATTAAGGCATTAATTTATTAAGTATACTAATTTTTTTTAATTTCTGCAATCTTTTTTATATAGTTTTAAAATAATTTTAAATTATTGTTTTGATTTAATACATTTACAGAATATTATAGGACGTAACCAACTCCTTTTTTAAGGTAAATAAAATTTTATTTATCGCTACTCTGTAGAACGTATCAGCCGCGAGAAGAACGAAACTTTACTATATGAAAATAAACTATTGATATCATTTGAACATAATTAACACAGTTTCAAAATTTCGGATTAACATATATTGCGATTAAGAAATATTTTTATACTTATTGATTGATGAAATCCATGAATATTGATAGTTAATTTCAAGATTAATGTTTTTAAAATTTTATTATCTATTATACTCATTGTACCGTACAATAAATTATGTCTTGAGGCATAGCCAAAAAAATTTTATACATTTATATTTCATTTATTTTTTTAAGTTTATAATAAATTATTGGAAAATTCTGTTCAATACGATTTTAAAATTTTTTTTTTAATTTTGTTTTTTTTTTTTCAATATCGGGTAATAGAGTAATAATGCAAAAAAAAACACAAATCTTATTAAATTCGCGACAACTATACCAACAATAAAAAAAAACTTTATTTACCTTACTTTTTATAATATTATGTTAATATAATTAACTAGTTTTCGTGCTTTGATTTTTAATTTTGACTTCTTTTTAAAATTTTTATTTTTTCTTTAAACTAAGGTCGCGTTTTGGAATTTTTTTAATACATATAGATATTATATATTACGATATTTTTAATTTATTCGTTTCATATTAATATTCTGTTAAAAAAAAGAAATAAAAACAAAAAATTAAATTATCAATTAAAATAATCGTTCATTCATTTTAAATTTATATAAAAAAATTTTGTTTTTTTTTTTTAAGAATATTGAAAGAGAAATTGTAATTTCAATTACAATTTCAATAATAATAATTGAAATACTTACGTAAATTCTTTTAAGAAATTTAAGAAAAAAATCTAATTTATGTTAATTATTTTATATTTATCTTTAAATCTAAAAATAATACTAGGATATTTTATATAATTAAACTATTCTTATTACAATAATTTTTTGTCAATAAATCAATGAACAATATTATTTAATTTAATATAAATACTTCCACTTTACATAATTAATATGAAATCCTTTAAATTGACATACAAACATATTATTATTACACTTATAACTTAAACATATTTTAATTTGTTATAGACTAAGTACTGCACATGCATAATCATATTATAAAATTTACATACCTTTTATTCATATTATTCTCTTGTTCCACTTGTGTCATATTATGCTATTGGAAAAAAACAAACTGCGGAATTGATTGCTGTATTATATTATGCAAAATAATTGCACTTTTTACATGAAAATTCAAAGTTCAAAAAATTTTAAATAAATAATTTTGATTCCGATTCTTTTTTCTTTTTAAACAATTTTTACTTAAAAATGTTTTACTATTAAATAATATTCGAAATATTTAAAAAAAAAAATTACAATAAGAAAACCGGAAAATAAATCGCATCCAATAATAATACTGCAATAACCTACAAAAATAGTGGTCTACCACCAATTTATTTAACTAACACATACATATAAAAATTAATTTTCTTTTTAAAAAAAATTCCATATATCTATACGATAACTAACTATTTGTTTATATTATACCCCCTCAGTATGTGTATATGCATTCAATGGAAATGAATTTTCACTTTCTATTTCATTTTCCGGATAATACTCATATTCATATGTGTATGTATGTATGTATTTGAAAATTTTGTTTTTTATTCAAACGAATCTTGTAAACAGACTATATAAATTACGAATTTTTTATTTTATAATAATATTTAGCTTCTATATAATAAAGTAGTAAGTATGCTTTATGAGCAAAGAAAAACTAGAAAATCAAGTAATAGAAAAAAGACTTATTAAAGAGTTATTTAATAAAAAACGAAAAAAAAAAAACTGTAAAAAAAATGCAACTAATTCCCTAACAAAAGTAATTCAAAAATAGGAAGAGGCAAAATACTATTTGTAAAGTAGCGTGTGCTAGATTACAAGTACATTATTATTTTGATGTAGGTATTAAAAACAAGCTTTTTTTAATTCAATTATGTATAAATAGTATGATAAGCAAAACAAAATTATGCAGTTTTTGCAAAAGTATTTAATTACAAAATATTCATCAAATACAAATATGAATTTATTCCAATAATTTGAAAAAATATTAATTTTTGTTGTATTAATGCAATAAGAATGTATTCTGCTAATAGCATTTAACAATAAAGAATATTTTATTATTATGTTTTCCTAGAATTAATACGTATTCAAAGAAATTTATTGAAAAAAAAAATAAAAGCAAAAAATCTATATTATAATAAATACTAAACTTAATAAAATTATCTATGATCTTCCATTATAGACTTTACTAAAGGCAAAATCTGTTTCCTTGATGCTTTAACATTATTTTGACGGAAAAAAACACCATTCAAAAATTTACAATTTTCGTATTCTTCTACATTTAAATTTGGTTCTTTACAATTTCTTATACCATTTACAATATTTTCAAATAATTCTCTATTATTGATATTTATAATACCTAAATCTCTTTCAACAGAACCTTCAACAATTTTCATTCCCATTAGAACAATTATGGAACAATTCTGAGATTCTGAGAATTCTTTTACATAATTTTCAGCATTATCCATTTTAATATACTCTTGTACTAATATAGGATAGCCAGGAATTGCAATTTTAAATGTTTTCGCTTGATTCAATACCAATTTCATGTCTTTAAAAAGTATTTGATATGCATTCAGGCCATCGATAGCTGCACGAGCTTTAACTAAACTTTCAAATATATCTTGTTTATGTTCAGAAGTTATAGAAAATATTTTTTCAATTTTTTCGCTAACATCAAGGTCTAATTGTCTAGCTTTATCCGCTTCTTTAGAAAAATTTACAGTATCTAAAACAATTGGACCATAAAGTAATTTCAAAACTTCTTTATATTCTTCTGGATTAT
The DNA here is from genome assembly GCF_029603195.1 of Condylostylus longicornis. NCBI lineage: Eukaryota > Metazoa > Arthropoda > Insecta > Diptera > Dolichopodidae > Condylostylus > Condylostylus longicornis. Next base: position 68,771 of record NW_026577971.1, on the reverse strand, counting down.
GTGATTTTAATATTAAATCCGCTATTAAAGATGAACAGGAACCAACTAAATCAATTTTTGTATCACAATCATTTCTTAAATTGCAATTTGAATCAAATTGATGATGATCTATTACTTGAATTACTGAATCACGATACGGTGAAAAATGATGGTCAACTAGAACAATATCGTTGGATTGCAAAAATCTTTCATCAATATCATCCATAAAACAAATATTGTCGCTATTAATTTCATGTTGTTTAAAATAATAAACAACTTCAGATTTTATTGGAAAATTACTTCGTGAAACATTTAAAATTGGTATAAACGCATTATATGTTTTTTTATGAAAAATTTTATTTTTACTGTAGTAATAAAAATATGCTAAAGATATTGCGCAAACTGCTGAGTCTAAATCACAACTTTCATTCCCCAATATATAACAAATATTTGTAATAGTTTTCGTTTTAAAACATTCCTTTAAAAAGTTATTCATTATGTAAGACGAATTCCTGGATTATTTTTAAATAAAGTTTTTTTTAAGAAGATCAAGTTGATTCGGCTCCTTTTTCGATAATTGAATTTTTTGAGTTATTTTAATAATTTAATAATATCACGAACTATTTATGTGTATAGATTCACCGCAATGGAAAAATAAATTAAGAATAAAAAGGTAAATAAATAATGTACAAAATGAATCAACAACAAATAGAATTTAATGTTCTATATGTCAAAATTGTCAGATTATTTGATGTCAAAACAAAAAAAGTTCTTCCTAAAGTAAACTGTTATACACCAATATGACATAATTAAACTATCACACCTGTGTGGTCAAAGAAAAGTTAAAGTTCAAAAACATTAACCGTTTTATTTCGATAATGCCGGTATGAACAAAGAATGAAAACAGGAAACATGAAGAAAGGACAACATCAACATTTAATATTAAATATTTTAGTTATTTGGTTATATTGAACACAAAAATTTGTGCATTAAATCCTATATGTGCCAAGTAGATCCCTTCTTGCTCTTACTCTTACTGTTTAAATCTATTAATTATGGAATGGTTTAATATATTATACATATATGCAATCCAAAATTTTTTAAAATTTAATAAGATTTACCAAAAATAAATTCTTATGTATTTTAGAAAACCTAGCTTTGTATATAAAGAACACCCTAATTTTATTTAACATATTAAGCATCATTTATTTAAATATTTATTTGTCTTATTTTACGTACGATATTAAATTTTCTTTAAATAGAATAAGTTACAAAAAGAATTTACAATAAGCATATTTTATTGGAATAAATTATAAAATACAAGTACTGTATTTTAAAATTCAATTATTCTGTATTTAAAAGTTCAAAATTTATACACTTTGGCTCATTTCGAACTGTTATATTCATGGTTTTACAAAAAAAATATTCATGATAATCGTTAGATAATTTTTAATACAAAAAAAAAATCGAAATTTTATTTATTAATTAAAAAAATTTCACAAAGTATTAAAAATGTGGTAATTATAAAAAAAAAATTATTTCAAAATTGTAAAACAATTTTTTGTTTACTTCTATTTTAAGTCACAAATATTCCGGCAATCCGTTATACTATCCGAATTAAGGAAAATCTTTAAGGCAACTGAACGTTTAGTATAAAAGATTTTTAAATTTTTATAACAACAAAAACAAAAAGCTTTGCTCTATTAAAAAATTACGTTTTTATTTTTAAGCAAGTTCTGCACTGCTAATCATTGATTTATAGTTTTGCTATTCTTCTTTTTCCTATTTTTATATACAATTAAATGTAACCATATAAATTTAAAAATTTTTATTTTAATTTTTTAAATATTAAAAAGCTTTTTAGTTTATTTACCTTTATGATATATTCGGGCTTGATATACAAAAGGGAAAAGATATAAGAATAACACCCTTACAAATAAAATTTTTAAATTTAGAAGTTCAAGCATTTGATAACACAAAAATACTGACTAATAATGAAGCTAGTAAAATATGACTTCACTAAACTTTTTGGAAAAAGGAAACGAAAAATTCATATATACTTTGATATTTAACGGACTTAAACCAGAATTCTAAACTTAACTTTAAATCTACAATTCAATTTAATGAAGTGTTTAAATATTTTGTTTAATTTTTAGAATTTATGTACCTTAATGGGTTGATTTGCTTCGATAGAAATAAAACAAATATTTACAGATATTACCAGCTATAACTTTATATAATTTGTTAACAGCGTTCTTTTTCATCAAATTGCATCAGAATTCCGCAAATATGTATGTGTAAATAAACATAATAAGACAGTAAGTATTAGTTTCATTAATTGATATAGTAGTTAAAAATTAATTTTTTTTCTGCAAATAAATTAAAATGTTTATTTTTAGTAAACAAAATAATTCTAGTATACATATTTACTTACCTAAAGTTTAAATATATCTAATGGAAAGTTTAATTTTACAATTTTGCTTTGCAAATATAAATTTGATTTTAACATCAACTAATTGTACTTCAAACAATTAAAATTAACGGACTAAATACCCGTTTTATTACAAGTGCATTTCAAGGGCTTATATCAATCTACAATATGTACATTTTCCTAAGATGTTACAAAGTTCTAATTTAAAGTTCTAAAAGTTTGTAAAAAAATGTGTTTGGTAAAAGGGGGATTAACCCATGATGTCATTTGAAATTGTTTTTTTATAATATTGCTTCAAAATTTAAAGATTTCAAATTAGTATTGTTATGACATCGATCACGGCGCTGTCACCTTTTAATTAAATGAACTCATTTCAGAACTAAAAATTTTACACTAATGTCACAAATGTTGGAAAAAATGTTCTATAAGTTGAAGAAATAAAGTTAAAAATTGATCTTATTCCAGTACGATCAATCATCAAAAACGTTCTTGCTTAAAGCATTTAAGATTGTTGTTCAAAATATTCACACAGTAACACTAAAATTGATGCCCTTATGATCGGTTTTAGAACTCAAGTAAAAAAAATCAATACCTAACGATTTTCAATCGGGCCTTAATATATAAAATATATCAGATTCAATTTGGACCTTAACTGTTAAACTTTTTACATCAAGGTTCAAAATATTTTCAAATTATAAATTGGAAACATAAAATTAAAAAAAAAACAGCTGATCGCTTTTTAAAAATTTGACAGTAAGTCTTATGATAATCGGATAATTTTTTATTTTTTTCAGCAGACTTAATTTGATGTTAGATTTCGCTTACAGATCAGATTTTCACTTGCTTCAGATTTAATCTAAAATTTAGTATAATTATAAGAGTAAGTCTAAATATAAGAGTATGCATCATCTATATACATTAATTACTATAATATGTGCCATTATATAAGGTATAAAATTCACCATCTGAGTTTTTAAATTAAATTTAAGCAGAATTAAAAATTTAATTAACCTTTAAGAAGTAAAATATGTAGATGTGTATATACGTAATTATTAAGAGTGAATGAACAGACACAATGTGAGTGAACCACGGCTGATAGAAATATGTCAAGAAGTGAACACAACACAATATTTTGTTTGTATTAAATTCCTACAATTTATACAAAATTTTTGTTAAAATGTATAACACATACGTCAAATTGCAGCCAAACTACCAATTTGAAAACATATTAAATTTTCTGAACTAATAGCGACAGCGACTTTATAAAAACAAAGAAACAGAAAAAAAAGAGTTAAGTTACCATCAATCAATAAACTTAATGTATCCAGAATTTTATAATACTGACACAAAATGTTGCTAATGTTGATGATTCATAGATAAAATTGACAATATATGGTGATGCTGCTACCTTTAATTTGCTAGGCTCAATACTTATGGTTTTACAAGAATTTGATTGTGTAGTGAGTAAATAAAAATAATAAAAGTTATTTTTTTATTAGATTATAAACTACAAAAAAATATTTGAATACATTCGAATTTTGAAAAAATTAAGTTTTAATTTTAAAATTTAATAAGTGCATTGAAATATTTTCTAATTAAAAGCCAGTAATTATTTTTGGGCGAAGCTATATACCTACTTAGATAAAATCTGTGATAAAAAAGATGTATGTAATAAAAAAAAAATCATTTCAAGTGAACTGAAGTAAAGGCGAGCAAAGAGCATAAAGAAAAGCAATTCAATTATAAAATTCTATCGAAACTGAGAATAATTATTTAAAGAAATGTCATAATTTTAAAATTATTTTGATAAAATACGCATTATTTATATTTTATTGGAAATACAATTTTAATAGATAAAAAAAAAAAAATTTTAAATGTAAGAATAATTTGGTTTTTTTTATCAGCAAAGAGAATCGCATGAATTATTTTTGTCCAGGTACTTTTATTTTTATTTTTTCTGTTTTTATATTTATATATAATATGTAATGTATATACTTATAACGTAAAAATATATACATATATATGTACATACAACTAACTATATATGCATGATATAAATATAAATAAAATTGATGAATGTTTTGTAGTGTATTGGATTCGATTGTATGTATTTATGAAGGTTTGTGATACAAAGCATTTTTTATGATTACGATAGATTGTACGATAACACCTACACTCTCCATATCATACATGTTAAAATGTTTAATATGAAAAGCATATTAGTAATTTATATTGTTCAATATAAGACATGAAGAGGGCCACAAAACAACAATTGCAATTAAAAATTTATTTTTATCAATAGTTTTTAGATTTCTTAACTATTAATTTTTTTCGTTGTTGCTTGCTACTTATTATTTATTTATTTAATGAGGTTATAAAATATTTAAGATTCATAAATGATATCATTTAGAAGAAAAATTTAGTAATTTTAGTGGAAACAAATATTATTTCCTCTCTTCTCTCTCTATTCTCAATATTTTTTTTTTATCGAAACAAAATAATTAAATGTAAAGGTATTTATTTTTTCTTTTGTTTTCATATTATTTTTAAAATTAGAGTTTCTGTAAGTTTTCATTCTGTAATGGAGGATATATGTATGCACCTTATGTGTGATTACAAATTCGTGTAGGTAATCCATATAAAATTTATTGATATAAATGTAGGTAGGTAAATATATCGAATATATGTTTTTGTTTTTATTATAAATACATATATATTTATATAGATATAAGCACCAATTAGTTTTTATAAAAAGGGTTAATATTTGATATGTTTTACGATAATATATGTAAATCTTTTTATTAAATATTAATTCTAATTTTAAATCATAGACATGTTGAAAATAATTGATTTTTGAAAATAGAATGAATTTACATATGTTTGTATATTTCTATATAATATCGACATAAAAGATAATTGGGTATACACATATTTTAAGAACAATAAAAAAAAAGATATAAAAAACTCGATAAAAAATAATACACTTACATAAATGTATATATTTATATGTAAGTATGTACACAAAACGACTTATAAAATTAATTTCTAAAATTGTGTAGGTAGGCAGTTTTTGTTCCTGTTCTCTCTGTTATCATGTCAGTTCAATGCAAAATGAAAAATTTTCCAAATACAATTATTTGTTTTGTTGCACAATTCGATAAAAATTAAATATGAATGATTTACAAATAAAACAAAAAAATGAAAAATTTTATTGAAATATTCTTATCAAAATTAATATAAATTGATAGGTAGGTAGGCAGGTATTTTTTTTTTTTTAATAAATTTTAATACAAGGCAAAACTTTTATGGGGAGTATTTGAGAACACTATTGAGAAAATATTGATAAGGTCAAGTAAATTTTATTTAATCATATGTCGTAATATTAGCTAATATAAACATAAACTATTTTAATAACCAGTCATACATACATACATAGATACATATAAATATAACGAAATAATTTCTATATAATATGTAAGTATGGGAATGTGTGATTAGTTGAGAATATTTTTGAGTCATCAAAATGAATATATAAACACAAAAAGAAAAAATAAAAAAAAAAATAAAATTTAATATTAATATTAATAGTCTCTAATCTTAATTTAGTTTTTGAATTATTTTTTTGGAAAATAAAAAAAAGTCATTGCACATAAAAAATGATAATAGATAGTAGATTTTTTATATTACAATTTGATAAACTAATACTAAGGCAATTATGGTAGGTTAATGTGAAGTTACTTGTTAATTAACGTAAAATTATAAGCTAACCAACAAAATTCTAAAGTTCAATGATACGTAAAAAATATCTACTTTGTACGATAAGCATTCTTTGCTTATTTTTGTTTTTTGCTTTTTGTTTTTTTTTGTAATTTTTTATTTAATAATTTTTTTACAAAAAAAATAATTCGTTCAAATAATTATTTATAACTTGTTGTAGTTTTAATGTATATTTTATGAATGTTTCGTAAATGTTTCAAAATAATAAAAGAGTTTTTTTTTAATTCCATTTTTTTAGTGTTGTATATTCATTGTAATGGATAATAAAACCACTAACATGTGTAATATGCCAAATCACTTCTTTCAAGTTTGCCGGTTGTGTTTATTGGTCATTGACTGTGATATTGACAAAATCTATATATTTCAATCTCAGCCAGAGCAACATATAGACTTATGGGAAGCAAAAATAAGAACTCAAACGGCAATTAATAATGAAACAGCCAAAGAAACAGGATCGAAAACAAATATTTTTTCGAATTTACAAACAAATAACGATTGCGCAAGCGCTTTTGAAAAGTTTGTTTCAAATAAACGTAATTTTCAATGCCCAATCAAACGAGAATCATCAATTAATTCTGATGAAGAGGAAAATTATTGTGAAGAGGATATAACAATTCCATATTTAATTAAAATTTTTCTAGAAATTGAGGTAAGACATTAAAAAAAGAAATGAATTCTAAAAAATAACAATTTAAAAAAAAAAATTTTAATCAAATTTTCAAGATATCACCAAATGATGGACTCCCCCCCGTTATTTGTAAAAGCTGTTACAATCAATTATTTTCATTTGAAAAATTCCGAAAGACAGCTAAAGAAGCTGAACGAACTCTAAAAGATTTTATAAATTTTACTTCCAAACTTTCTGGGACACCTACAGTAAGTTGAAGCATAATTTTCAGCAATAAAATTTGAATCATTTTAAAGTATACTCAAAAATATAAATAATTTTTTTTTTTATATATTGCAGGAAATTGCAGAAACTTCAACTAATACATTCAATGAATTATTGAGTCATTCTTCGCGGCAGGAAGTTTTAGAAGAAATGGCTGCAACAGCATTAACAGAATTAGGGAATTCCTCAAACAGAATAAGCAAAATTGTAAACAATGCAAATTTATCAGCAAATCCTCATGAAGGAAAAATTGAATCTTCGAATTATTATGTTAGTCCAATAGAACATATGAAACAAATTCAACAAAATTCTTGTGCTTCACAAGTTGTCAATAATAAAATTGTAGCATCTACTGATACATATCCCGTAGAAAGAAATTCTGAGTTGGAAAGTGCAGCAGTATTAATGGATATAAGCCGACAAGCAATACTATCAGCACAAAAACCAATAAATGTCCAATTACAAAGTTCTCCACAAAGAACTCAACAAGAGCAAACTCATCACAACCCAGATCAAATTAATGAAATAAAGGTTAAATTGGAAAAGTATGATTGCAATCATGAGTTACTATTACAAACTCAGTTACTTAATCAAAACAAGTTTAGTGATGACGATGAATTTCTTAATCAGCCAAGAACAGCATTAACTCCCGAAAATTATCCATCTGTTAGCAAAATGGAAGATGATGCTAAAGACCCAGACAACAGCAATTCATCGAATGATAGCTCTGATCCTGGTCGACTACAGATGGATGTAAGTTTTAATGATCGTGGTAGTGAAAATTTTTGCGAACAAGGAACTAACAGTGGCATGCAGGAGTTTTCTGAAGAAACTAATTCTGCAAATTCAAATGATACGCCTGCTGATCCAGCCACAACTCAGTTGTGGAGAGCTCTTACGACAGGTAAAATTACGAATAATAAAAAAAAGGGAATTTCATCACATTTTATAAAATTACCAGATGGCAACAAAACCGGTGAAACGCTACTTAAGAAAATGATGGACTGTGGGCATGTTTTTGGAATCAATATACCAGGTTTCAATATGAACGATGATCTTAATCAACCGCTCCCACTTTTAAAGGTAAAATAAGTGATAAAAATCGGTCGTACATAAATATGAAAAAGTTTATTAAAATTATGTTACTATAAAATTATTTCTTAAAGGATGGAAAATCTAAAAAATCTGGAAGGCGAAAACAGGCTTGTCCCAGTAAAAATGAGTTGTCAGTTACGAAAGAAAAAGATTTAAAAGACGATTCCGAAGCAAAAACAAATTATGATTTTAAAGCCATGAGTATTACATCGGAATTAGTAACAAAAAATAAAGTAAAATATTTATACTGATAAAATATTTGTTCATATTAATATTTTGAATTATTTTAGCAATCTAGAGCTTGTTTGCCGGCTAATGCATGTTCAGCAAAAGATATGACTTGCGCTAACTGCGGAACACTTACTACTACAATTTGGAGAAGAAATATTCGAGGTGAAATGGTTTGTAATGCGTGTGGTTTATATTATAAACTACATGGTGTTGACAGACCCCATTCAATGAGACGAGATACGATTCATACTAGAAGAAGACGTCCAAAGGGAAGCAGTAAAAACTCAAAAATAAGTAATAATAAATATCTTAATTACAATAAGGACGACTAATCTAAAAAAACGAAAAATTACTAACAAACTTTATATAATTATAGAAAATAAAAGCAATGTTGATATTAAATATGATACAAATGAAACGATGATTCAAAATAATTCAAATTTTCAATCATTAAGAAATCATAATTTGTTATTGGCTTTAAGAGGGGTAGCTGGGGATCGTTCATATTCTTTGCCTGTAAGTTTTACTTATATAAATAAATTCATTTAGTTAAATTTTTTATCTATAAAAAAATTAATACATATTTTAATTTTCAGGATGCTTCACTTGTATTTTCAGCGGCAGCTTCACAAAACTTAGAAAAAAAGACAGAATTAAATTCTCTTAACAGTAATATATTTGATGATGAAAAAAATAACAATGCAAATGATTTAAGTATTTTGCCTTTAAATTTAGTAGCAAGCAATTCAAATACAAATGGTACCTCGTCTACTTAGGATTTTATTTTTAGTTTTAACATTAAAATCAATAATTTCCTTATTTACAAACATAAAAACCAGATAATATATTTTCGCACTTTCGCTTATGAAAATCGAAACATAAAAATAAAAGGAATCCATTGGCGCTTTTTATACCTCATCAAATTTTTAAAAAAATTTCGTTTTAATTCAGAACTTTGAATTAGAAAATTAAAAGTAGTTACTTTTTTTTTTTTAAATATCAAACAAAAAATATATATATACCAAATTTGAAAGCGAAAAATAGTTAGATAAGGCGATAAAAATTATAGAATCACCGTCTCACTTAATTTATATTTGTGTATAAAGTACCAATTTACATAAATAAATACAGAATAAATTATGTTAACATAACATTTTATAGTTACAGTAGGAAATGATTGAATACGTTATAACATCAAACATATTAGATATATTCTTAATAAATTTCGAAATGAAGTAATTCAAATTTCGTATAAAAAAGAAACATATATTAGCACGATCTTTTTCATGAACTTTTTATTAAAAAAATTCGGATTTTTTTTTGTTACAAATCAATTACATTTGTCAAGTTTCGAATAAAAGGTAGCATAATACCTAATTAAAAAAAATTGTTGATCAATTAAATAAACAAAATTTCAATCGAAGTCTAAAGGGAATAAATCTATTTTTAAAATCATTTTCTTTGAATAATATTAACTTAGCATGATTTGCATGCAGATTCATATAATAAGATGTGTATGATAAGATATATATTATATAAATATATATTTATAAATTATTATATATTTAAAATGTATAAATATGTATAAATAATAATATATTTGCGGCAAAAAACTTTAAATTTTACTAAATTGTAAAACTGTCGATCGGTTCAGTATTTTTAATCTTAAATTGTTAAAAAAAAATGCAACTTGTTTCATTATCATTTAACAAAATTGTATTCGTTTAAATTTTTTCTAGTTATCCAAATATTCACTGATCAATTGGTTTTATAATATAGTAAAAATTTTTAGTAACGGTATATAATTTATTTAAATATATAAGTACAATATTAATATATATATAAATGTATAAATAGTTAAGGAAGAAAACAAGAAAACTCGAAAACATAGAATTATAAAATATATAAACTTACTAACATATTTTTAAGAAGTTTTGAAAATACTCTTTGCACTTTTTATTATAAGTTAAACAAAAAAAAATTAAACAAAAAAAAAAATATTTGATTCTCTCGCCCTTATCTCTTCTCTTTATAATTTTTTTTGTACATTTTAATATTTTTAATTATTTTTAATTATAATTTTCAATTTTAAAAGAAATCATCTATTGATCTAGATTTTAGTAATTTATTGAAAGTTGTAGAAATAAAACAAAAAAATTGCTAATCAAATTAAAAGGAAAAAACAAAAAGACCCGATAAAGTTCAAAAAGTGTATACTTTGGCGAGGGTACATGAAGCTACATGAATTTTTAAGATTTTTTAGGATTTTCCTACCGTCCAACTAATATGCCTAATAAGATAGACCGTGAAAAGAAAACTAAAAATGATATATAAAAAATATATATGTAATAATAAGAAAATATTAAACTGAAAATGAAATGAATTTAAAAAAAAAAATATCAAAAAAAGTAATAGAATAATATTGATGAAAATCAAAATGAAAAAAAAAAAACCCTTCCAACCCAAAAAACAAAAAGTTACAAGATTATGAACCGCGCTATTCACTTGAGCTAAAAAAAAAAAATAAAAAAAAAATATTAATATAGTAGCAATATTTATTCAAAAAATTAATTTCAATGGGCACACATTATAACTCTCTTTCAAAAAGCTCTAATAATTGCTATCACAAAAAAAAAAAAAAATATTTAAATGTAAGAAAAATCTAAATATTCTAAGAAAAACAAAAAAAAAATATACAATAATTGAATGAAGAAAAAAATAATAATTGTGTCACTGATAAAAATTCTGTTTTTTAAATTCATACTTGAAATTTAATATGTGGATTTTCGATAATTCCAGATGTGCACTAGAAATTCTAACTTAAATTTTAAAAACATGTTTTTTGTTTTTTTGTGCACCATTTCAGATTTTCAATTTCTTACATTCTTTATGTAGTTCTTTTTTCAAACTTAAAATATTTTTATAGCATTAAAAAAAATTCCTTTAAAAATGCTTTAGAACCTTAATTGTAAACTGATTTTCGAACATGCTACATTTGAAGATTTTTTAATAAGTTAGAACTGAATTTTCGAAAATATCATATTTTATATTAAAATCTAAACTAATTTTAATAAAACGTTTTTCATAAACAGATTCCTTTTTTTCCAATAATTTTTTCTTAAATTTTATTCATTAACCATGACATTTATATTATTGTAATTCGCAATTAGCTCAAAAATTAAAGAAAGCGAAATTTTTTTACAATATTTTCAATTTTTAATAAATTTTTTTTTTCATTTTCTCATTTTTAATCTCGAAAAAAATAATAAAAAAAAAAACGTTTACTCTACTTGTAAATTTTTTTTTATTTATAAAATTAAAAATAATATAAAATAAAAACATATTTAGGTTAGCTCACCGTATTTATTACTAAAAAAAAAAAAAACAAAAAAATTAAATTAAAAAAAAGCAAATTAATATTATATAAAATGAAAAAAAAAAAATATTTTTATACGTTATGTGTTAATATTAAAACTCAAAAGCTACAAAAATGAAAAAAATAAAAATTTTTTTGCCAAAATCAATTAGGTTTTCAAATTTATAAAATAGGGCATTTTCTTTCAAAGAGAATTTCTTATTTGTATAACAAGAAAAATATTAATAATGAAAATGAAAAATAATTGTAAATTTCTATTTGTAAAAACATGAAGATATTAAATTAAAAGAAAAAATTAATATATCGCTTTAAAATATCATATTTAAAAAAAAAGAAAAAAACAAAACCCTGTATTTATCGCTTTACAAGTGATATTATTAATATTGTAAAAAATAATAAAAAAAAAAAATAATTGTGATGGGCAGCAGTAGTTTTAATAGTTTATATGTGTATTTATTATTATTATTATTATTATATTTTTGTGTTCTTATTAACTTTTTCACTCAAAACTCATATAACACTTTTTCAGTATTAATTATTTATTTTTGATTTTTTTTTTTCTAAAAAAAAAACTCAACTAAATGTTTATTTTAATTTTAAATTTTTTTAATTATTTTGTTCTGAAAATTTTAAATATAAAACATATGTCTCAATTCTTGTGCCTTTTATACATTTAAAAATATAAAAAAAAAAATATAAAAATTATAATAAATGTAAAAAAAAAGAGAAAATTAAGAATTATAATAAAAATATTAATTGAACAGTTTAATGTGCACGCCGCAAATTTTGTACATTGTAAATTTTAAATATTGAAAACAAAGAAAAAAAAAATGAAATGAAATAAAAATTAATAAAATGGAATATTTTTTTAGAACTCAATTTCTATGTCCTTATTATATATTTAATTGAATATCAAAAATTCATTTAAATTATTTCTATTCATACAATTTTTTTTTTTAATTTTATTCGTTTTTCTTATTTTTTATATTGTTTTATCACAATACTATCAAATATAATGTAAAAGTTATTATTAAAATTCAAAAAACTCCGTTTTTAAAATGTTCAGTGAGCTTCAAAAATTATTTTATTTCAATAAAATTTAATTATATTCTATATTTTGTAAAATATATAAAATAGGACATAGAAAGAAAAAAACTCATTGTTTAATGACAAAAATACTATAAAAATGTTCAAACTAAAAAAAAAAATATTTAAAAAATTTTCATGAAAAATCTTAAACTTTGAAAATCTAGTTAGTATCTTTTAAAATATTTAAAATAGCTTTAAAAAAAATGTTTAAAACAGAAAAAAATTAAACCCCAAACATTTTAATCAAATGTAATTATAAATTTTATTTTTTGTCCAGTTTGCTTAATTTTTTTGTTTTCAATTCTTTTTTAAAAAACCAAATTTTCCACCAATATTCTGTTAGTAGCATCACTTGAGGTGATTGAGGTGGGTAGAATTTCAAATTTCCAAATTGATTTTCTTCAGAAAAACTTAAAAATTTTTCAATAATTGCCATAATTGGTCAAGTGAAGTTACTGGCAGAATATTGTTGATTATATATCCATAAATTAAAAATATGTCAATTAGTATCTATATAATACTTATCATTATTTCTATTTATTAAATTGATTTTGAAAATATAAAAACCATTATACAAACTGAGATAAAAAGAATTTTATGTCATTCTTACTTTTTAATTTAATTTTTAATCATTTTAACAATATACATATATTTATTATACTCAAAATAAGTCATATTGGCCTATTTATTTTATTATAAATTTCAAGTTATTTTAAAGAAAAAATAAAAAAAAATACGATATAATTTTACTACTATTAAAGTAAAAGAAAAATAAATTGAAAAATTATCATATTTTGTAAGCATTTATCTGAATTGTGCGAAAACGTGCACTAAAGATTTATACTATGAGAAGAATGAAATTTTATAATTTTCGAAAAATACTAAAACCAAATTTTAATTAAACTTTAAACATATTAAAAAATAAGTAATATTTTAATAATAAAAAGTTAATTTTTATTTATAAATGTAAATAAGAATTAAAGTTTTACTGTATACTGATTTTGAAATTTTGTTCAAACTTAATTTCAATTTCTTTCAGTGTATTGATCAAGAATTATAAAATTTATTTTCTCTCAGTGTATACATTTTGAATATATTTTAAATGTCATTGACTAATATTTTTTTTCTATTTCGGTAAATTGTAAATTAAAGAATAAGCCTATAGAACTGGCATAAAATATCTTTTGTTATTAGTTTTGAATTAAATAATTTTCAATAATTGCATTTAAGTAATGAGCATTATATTATAAAAATCTAAAAAATTGAGCTTTGATAAAATAAATTTCTAATTATTGTAATTTAATTGTAAATGAAAAAAAAAAAAAAAATAGATTTCTGTTTTGACTTTTTTAAGATAGAAAGGTCTCCTGAAATTTGGAACAAAATAAATAAAACTGTTTGAAAATTTCTTTAAGTTTATTTTCAAATTTTAAAAATAAACTTAAAGAAATTTGTTTCAAAATTTCAAATAACAAAATCTTCTTATAATTTTAAATTCTGTAAACTGTTCATGTAATTTTTTTTTTTTATTATTTATTAGGTTTTTATCTTTTTGATTCTTTGCTGTAATCATTCTAATAATTCTCTTGCATTTAGACAAATGTAAGGAATTCATTTATTTAAAAATTATTTTTTTTTTCTTTAAATCTTGGGCTTGCTTTAAAATTGAATTTTGAATAAAAACGCAAAAAATATTTATATAAAATAAAAAGAAAAACTACAAATCTGAAATTAAACTTAATTTTTTTTTTAATATTAAAATCATAAGAAAACAAGAGCAAATTAAATTATAAACGTGAAAACACACAATATATATATTTTATATAAAAAAAAAAGAAAAAACAGTACCTGCATAATTACTTAAATTTTTAATTTGATTTTTTTTTTTATTTTTAAAATATTTGCTGAACCCATATAATATATACTTATATATAAAAATGTAACTATATTTCATAACAAATAATTAATATTAAAAAAAAAAAAAAAAAAACAAAATTATTAATTAAAATAATTAATAAATTTTGTTTTAGGATTTCTTATTTTTAATATTACAATAGTTATTTATACGGATTATATTGTAAAAAAAAAAAAAAATTATAAATTAATAATAATTAATATTTGATAATTTTAATCATTTTAAATTCAAACTTGTGTAATTAATATTTTTTTTTTATTTAAATTAAATTAGGACATCTTTACACTGAAGCTGAAAAAAAAAATTTAAAAATATATATATTTGCAAAATATGTACATAATATATAAAATGCCTGTATATATTTATAAAAAAATAAATTAAAAAAAAAAAAACATTATTCTTGAATAGAATTTCCTTTGATACTCATAAAAAATTGAAATTTTTTTTTTTTTTTATTAAAAAACTGCAGTTTGATGTATAGGTAGATAAAAACAAAAAATTATAAAATATTTTAAAAAAAAAATAAACTATTATGCCTTTTAAAGTGATAATTTGAACCGAATGTAATAAAGTATTGAATATAAAAAATAATTAAAAAAAAGAAAAAAACAAAAAGAAAATATTTTATCAGTAATTTTATACTGCAGAACATGACGTATTTATTGAAAATTAAAATTAAAAAAAAAGAAATGAAAATCATAAAACATAAACTACAAAAAAATTAATAAATTAATAAATATAAATAATTAAATAAAATATGTATACACACTATTGTATTATGTAAAAAGAAGAAAAAAAAAAAAAACAACTTTGTTTCAAAAAGTTATTTTTTGCTTTATAAGAAGGTAGTCAACAATATGTACGTAAAAATATTATTATAATTAATATATATACCTACATATATATATATATATAATCAAGCAATTCAAAAAAAACATTTTTTAATTGAAAAATATTTTAATATTTTTAAGCAATTAAAAAAAAAAAAAACAGAAAAAAATTTATGAAATATTTTTTGTGGTTAAAAAAATCATTTTTGTGGTTAACATTGTGGTCCTGTCATTATTGTTTTTATCATTCATTCTTTTGTGTTGTATTTTTTTGTGTAAGTATAGAAAAAAATTTGACTATGATACAGTTGCTTCTCGTTCACTAATTTTTTCTTTAGTATTTGGTAGTTTTTGATTGTGATCTACTAAAATGCAAATCTAACATCAATTTAAATGATTCAGTTAATTGTAATTGTTATTGCTGAATAAATTAAATTGACGTTACATTTATATTTTGATAGATGAATCAATAATGGCCATTAAAATTTTAATTAAAAGATCGTCAAAAAAAAATTTTAATTTCAAAACAAAATTAGAAAGATAATGAAAAATAAGAAAAAAAAACATAATATGAACATTAAAAATCATCACCTATAATTTTAAAATTTTCTTGTTATCTTTTAATATTTCACACTATTTTAAATTATCCCTAATACGTTCCCATTGGATCAATAATTTTTTTACTTTTTTTTTTTGATCAATTAATCAAAAAATTTGCAAAAATTTCTAAAAAGTTAAAAAATAAAAGTGGTTGATGCAATAGGGACCTAGTGTTTAAAATTGCAATAAAACTTCAAATTATGCTTAACAATTCAGCAATAAAAAATTTTGTAAGCTGAATTGTGTTTCAATACCGTATTAATGCTATTTTCATTTTAAGTAAGATCTACTACATTTTATAAAAAATCCACAAAAAATATTACATACATAACTACATACATATATATATATGTATTTTTCTTTTTAACTCAAATCAGAATTAGTTTCTTTATTTGGATTGCTATAAAAACACAAAAAAATAAAAATGTACTTAAAAATATATATAGATATATGTATTAAATATTAAAGTATATTAATATTTCTTTTTTAAACTCATTTAAACTAAAAACAAAAAAAAAAAAAATTCACCACACTTAAATTCAGCTTTAGTTGACAATAAAGAAAAATATATGAGAACTAAAAAAAAAAAAAATAAAATTAGTGTAAAAATTAGCTTTAAAAAGTTGTTGTCTACCCCACTCGTTCTCTCTCTCTCTCTCTGTCTTTCTGTATTTCCTTCTCATCTCTTTCTTTCAATCTATTTTTTTTTTATACTTTTTACTTTTTTTATTAAGTTCTCACAAATTTTTTTAATTGAAACGTTAACCAGTATATTATTATAAGCTTATAAATTTAAGTTTACAAAACGTGAAAAAAGAAATGTATATATATATATTGTATATATATATATGTTTATATATAATTATATTAAAGTATTATGAAATTTGCTTAACACTCTTGTTCCCCCAGAAATATTGTAAAATTAAAATCAAAAACTTAACATAAAAAAAAAACAAAAAAAAAAAAACTAAGAAAAAAAATATGAAAAAAAAAAATACTGAAACAAGAAAATTAAAATATATTGCTTCATATTATTTATTAATCCAAAATTTAAATTATGTATTACACTGTCTCTTAAAAAGTATTTATTTAAAATAAAAATTATTTTACATATAAAAAAAAAAAAAACACTGAAAAAAGTTTTTCATTTTTTTTTATTTTCCTTTTTTTTAATAAAAAATTAACATTATATAAGAAATATTGTAATTTGCATACAATTCAGGCTTATGACTTGTTTAATGTGTGTTTATACTGGAATTTTGTAATATCAAGGATTCGACTTTAAAGTATTCTACCATTTAATCTCCTCTCAAAAAAAAAAAAAAGCAATTACTCAATTTAAAATTTTAAAAACTTTAAGGAACTAAGATATTGGAGAAATTTTTCCGTAACATCCCTATCTCTACCAAATTATTGTTCGCAAAGCTCGATTGTTCTAGCTTTGCGAACAATAATTGAATTTATTTCAATAAAACAATATTGAATCTATTTCAAATAAAAATGAAATATTGCTCGGTTCGGGTTCAAAGCAACTTAAAATTTGATTAGCTGGTTATTTACTTTATAGTAAGTTTATTTCCCTATTCAAGAACATGAATTTTAACTGCAACTATTGACATTATAATTGCTTCGAAAATCAAAGAATTTTACAATTGCAAATGCACTTGGGTTACTTTCAAAATAAACCATCCAATTGATAAAATTTCTTGGAATTATTGAATATCTGAGCATATCTAATATTACGTGCATTTTAATAAATAGAAAATCATTTTATAATTTACATGCATAATATATATACACATATTTTCAACAGTCTTTATTTTATTTATAAATTTTATAACTAACAATTTTCTAAAATTCAACCATATTTCCTCATTTTATATACAAATATTTTATGTTTTTTTTTTGCTTTTTTCATTTTCAAATTAATATATAAACTTTTTTTCTTAATTTTTTTTTTACATCATAATAATTCACTAAATTAAAAACTTATTTTTTGAAATTTTAATTATATCATTTATCAGTAGAATGTTCATCATAATTACTTAAGTTACTGTCGCTTTGAGCATTTTTCCTTGTAAGATAACTTTTATGTATTGGCGATCCCAAATAATCACTACGAGATTCATACACTGGTGTATAATATATTGATGGGCGACTGCATATTGAACTTTTTGAGGAAATATTTTGTAAATTTTCTTCGTCATCAATTAAACTACTTTCACCTTCTTGACTTCCAGCATTCATACATGATTTCATATACACCTCAAAATCTAAAATTTTTAAAAATATTTTAGGCATATATAGTAAATAATTAAGAGCATATAATATAATAAATATTATGTAATTAAAGATATATTTAACAAGAGTTTTTTTTACGTGGACACTCGATAGAATTTATATCTAAGAAAATAAAAGTAAAAAAGTTGATTCATAATTCAATTTGTGATCACATCAACGACCAAATATAATCATATCAAATATAAAATGTTATTAAATATATGTGGGAACTAATTTTAAATTGTTCTAATTACGTTATTAAGTATATAAAATTTTAACAAAGTAAAAGTCAGAATGAAAATTAGGTACTACACTTAAAGTTAAAATTTAAGATTTAAGTTAAACAAAATTAAAATAGATTTTAAAATTGATTAATTAAAAATTTTTAAATTTATTAAAAATTGAAATTAAAATTATGGAACTAAATTTTTCATTTTATTGGACAAAAATTAAATTAAAACGAAAATAGTAAATGAAAGTGCTTAAAATTATAAAAACAAGCGTAAAAAAAATAATTAACTCAAGTATTATGAAATAAATTAATTAAATGAAATAAAACAATTATTTAAGTCCCACATATATCTACGAACACAAAATTTAAATTTTAAAAATTGATTGGTAACTTACCAACATCTAAATACTCATCACATCTTCCCCTACAATTTTCAAAATAAAATGTTGGTAGATTTTCTAGAACTTTATTTAGTGTTTGTTGCTGATATCTATAACTTTCTCGCAAACGCAATATATGATGAGAACTGAATTTCCGTATTTTATTTCTTTGAAATATATAGTTTTCCTGAACCCAATTCAATTGACCAGTGGTATATTCTCTAACTCTTTTAATCTAAAAATTTAGGATAATTATAAAAGATATTCCATTGCTACAAATGCACATAGCACAAACCTGATCATAATATTGCCCTCTTATAAATACCAAATGGTGTTGTCCTATATTTTTTATTTCCTTGATATTTTTTGTTTGTGTATTATATTGGCTGTGTATCCACTCAACTTGTTGATTACAATTTTCTCTAATTTTACACACCTATTTATTAATTAAAGATATTTAAATGTTCTATTTTTTTAATTAATTAAAATATATGTACTTGTTGTTTATAATTTTCCTTTAATTTTTCCAACTGTTGACTTTTATAATGTTCTATATTGTCTAAAAGGGAATAAACCTGTTTCCCTTTGGGTAACTCTGGATCTGAATCCTCAGCTTTTTTAGGATAACAATACCTTGAAAGATATCAAATAAAATATCAAATAAACTGATAAAATATTTTTGTATTTTATAGTATACTTATAAACTATTTTCTTAATAGCATGAGCTAGGATAGTTATAAAAAGGAAACCGAAAGCCGATACGAATCCAGTAATAATACTCCAGATTTTGACTTCATAAAACCATATTGGATTGATAAATAATCTGAAATTTTTTTTAAAAAGAAACTCTTATTATCCTCATATATATATCACCCAGCAATTAGTTAAATATTAATAAAATACCTTATGTAAGCTGAAGAGTTTCCCATTATATTCTCAGCAAAACATGTATAAAGGCCGCTATCATTTCTATATATATTACTAATGCTAAGTTTTCCTGGTTCTATTAATTTGATGTGTGTATTTCCAATTTGCAATTTATTGTAAATGTTATATTCATCAAACTGTAGAATTTCATTTGTAGGAGTACGCCAACTTATTTTAGGTTCTGGACTACCAAAAAATTGACACTCAAAAGAAGTATTTGAATCTAAGAAATGCATTGTACTCTCTGAATATCGCAAAACCACTGGTTTAATGCATGACATATTTTTTAGTACGGCCAACATATTTCCTGATTGATTTCTTGATTCTGAAAATGTTTCTCCTTCATTACAGGTAGACATTTTTATTTGCCACATTGTTTTGCTCTCATGTTCTTTGGAACCCTCAATAGACAAATTTAATTGATTTGTCCAATTCAGTATCCAGTACATATGGCAATCACAAACAAAATTATTATTTATCATGTTAAATTCCTTCATATTTTGTAAATCCATTAAAGTATTTGGAAGGTATTTTATTTTATTGTTGCTAATATCAATTTTTTCTATGAATTTAAGATTTCCAATTTGTGATGGGATGTGTTCTAAAGCGTTATGTGAAATATTCAACTGTAAAAGATTTTCACAATTCTTATATAAGGTGTCGGGCATCGTGATAAGATTTCTATTATTAGTGATTTTTAATATTTTTAGGTTTTTCAATACAGATGTATTAATTTCATTATGTTTCTCAGATATAAAATTGCCGATATAGTTCAAGTTTGTATTCTCAATAAACAAAGATTGCATATTATATTGATGCCGGAACAATCCATTTGGAATAATTATAACATTATTTTCACTTATATCTAGCTTTTCTAATAGTTTCAAGTTAGTAAATAATTCTGAAGGTATTAAAGAAATTTTGTTGCCACGCAAATTTAGTGATTTTAAATTATATAAATTATCAAAGGAATTCTCTTCAATCACATA
Source organism: Condylostylus longicornis (assembly GCF_029603195.1). Taxonomy (NCBI): domain Eukaryota; kingdom Metazoa; phylum Arthropoda; class Insecta; order Diptera; family Dolichopodidae; genus Condylostylus; species Condylostylus longicornis. Next base: position 47,748 of record NW_026577971.1, on the reverse strand, counting down.
TATTTCATTGTAAGAAATATCTAATTTTTGTAAATGTTCAAATTTATTAAAAGAATTTATTTCCACTTTTTCAATCTTATTATTATTTAAAATTAGAGTTTGTAAACTTATATGTGCTAGTATATTATCATTATTATTATTAAATGTTTTTATAAAATTAGATGATAAATTTAAACATTTAAGATCTCTCAGTTCGTATAAAAGTTTATAAGGAACATTATATATTTTATTCCCTGCAATATTCAGTTCTTCCAAGACTTTAAAATTCATAAACATATTGATATCTGATATGTTATATATATCATTATTAGAAATGTGTAAAACCTTTAGATTTCTTGATAGCTTATGCGTTAATGTTTCATTATTTATATTGAATGTTTGTATGTTGTTATTATCTAAATATAATTCTTGCAAATTATTTAAATCATATAAATTTATGTTCTTAATCAGATTTTGATTTAGTTTCAATGTTTTAAGCATATGATTATCTTTGAAAATTTCAAAATCAATATTTTCGATGATATTACCGCTGAAATCTAAAACTTCAATATGATGTAAAGCCGTCCCATGTTTTTTGAGTAGTCTTCCTAAAATTACGTCATTGACTTCGCTTTTTATCCAGCTCAATTGTTCTATATTATCAATGAGGCTACTTTCTAACCGAACATATGATACTTTTTCACAAAATAATTCAAAGTATTGGGCGTCATTGTTCAGATCTTTTGGCGATCTTTTTACTATGTTCACTTTACAATTTTCATTTAATTGACTTCCTATTGCTGCGATAAAAATGTGAAGTAATACGAATACTACTTTTTCCATTTGATTTTTCATTATTATCTGTATTTTTGCTAGTAAAAACAATAAACAGATATCTACCAATAGAAAAATGAAACAAATTAAAACCATATATCATTAGCTAAATGTTATTGTTACGATTAGATTAGGCTACAGATATAATTTTTATGTTAATAGACAGGTAATATAATTAATAATGTGTGCTAATTATTTGTGATTGTTCCTTCACATCAAGTAATTTATCAAACTTCTCGACATTTACTTTAAGATAATTTGATAAGTATAGGTCTTGGAAGACTCGCTGTGTAGATATAATGAAAAAAAATTGCACTTAATAGTAATTAAAATTCTAAAACGAGGCTATTTATTTTAAAACCTTTTTTTTAACTTATGAACTAAAACAATTAAAAAGAAATATGGCTCTATGTTAGTAAAGTTAATATATATGTGCAAACCTCTAACTACTACAAATAATCCATAACTACGTTCATCAATTATTTGAATTGATTTTTTTTTGTAGTTTCTCTTTTCACGAAAAATTTTTAAGAATCGAATTTATGTATATAGTTAGGTACCAAATTTTATGCAAAATATTTAATGTAGACAACATTGAAAAAGTTAATTTTGTACAATTTATGCATAAAAAATTTTATAAACTGGTATTTTTTTAATCTATATTTAGGTAAGGTACGTAGGTGCATATTTTGTCTTAATTACATAAATATTCTTGTTTTTGAAAAAAAAAACCTTTGTTGAAAAATTAATTATTAAGATACCTATGTACGTCATACAAATTTTATTTTCTTTAATTAAACATTTTATTACAAGAGTTTTTTTTAAATTTAAAATTTTGCAAAATAATTTTCTAATTCGAATTTTCAATGAAAATTAAGGCCATTGTGCAAAGTAGCAAAAACAGTTAAAAAAATTTTTTCACAATAAACAAATAGAACCTTGAAAAATAATTTGCCTACTTTTTTACATTTACTCACCTGTTATTTGTTATTTACAGCGAAGGATTTTGTTAATCATAAGTTTTTGTAACCAAATTTTTATCATTTGTTCTGAAATTGTTACTAATTTGCCATATTATTAAAAATTACGATGAAAAATTGAGATTTCTTGGCTTCGTTGCTGCAGGAGTACTTTTAGTTTCAATTTGTCAAATATCGTGTCATTAAAATTGAGTCGACGCAATACATATGAATGTTGCGTACACTTTATATAAGTTTTTTCAAAGTTTTGCAACAGACAGCTGTAATTAACATGCTTGCTCACATCATTATTTGTTATGATTTGTATCAATGTTTCTCAATCTGATGGTCGCTAATTTTGATTGAATATTCGTATCAATATTTTGACGGAATTTTTAATATTAATCTGAAAAACTTATTCAAAACATTGTCGTTTATGCACTCTTATGAATTTGACACTTCAGATGCTAGTGCATTCAATACTGGATAAGTAAGTTTTGAAGTTAAAAATTCTTCTTTTGGATTTAGGATTTAGCGAACTTACTGAGAATTATAAAAAACTGAAAACTAAAAGTCACATTTCAAATAACTTGTACTTCCAATTTGACAACTTAATTATTTTTAACTTTTTTTCGTCTTTAATGAATACTTGAATTTGTATAACTTTTCAAATCTGTCAATCTTTGCTGTTCTAAATGCTTCTTTTTATTGTTGAAATTTTAATTAAAGTTCAATAAGTATAAAACTGTTAGTTAACGATATCTAAATAAACGTTATCTATATATATATTATGTAAACACATGTATATATAAAAATTTATAAAGGAAGATTTTATTGGATTGAGAAGCAAAGAGCGGAGGAAAATCTTCGCTTTTTTTCGAAAAAAGCGGAAAATTACTTTTTGCTAGACAGACGAGAGTAAATTAAGAAAATGAATGGAATGGTAGTGTGCACGCAGCCATGTACCATATTTTTTTTAATTTGAGATTCTTTTAACCCTAGATGCCTAATAAAGGGTTAGGTAAAGAAGATATGTATTTATTTGCATATTTAAAGGCCAGTAAAAAATTCTTCATTGTATGAAAAATAATCCTTGAAATCACATACAATCTTATTACACGTTGTAGTTTTTTGATATGTATGTATTTTATAATTGTAACGTACCTATCATCTATTTTAACTTGATGGAAATGTGATAACATTGTTTATTTTAAAGCTTTTTCGGGATTAGCTTCCTATAAACCAATATTTAAGTAATTATTTTTTAATGAAACACAAGTTTTTTTTTTCTAATAATTTATTTTAAATTCAAGACTTTGTAGGGATTTCTGCATTTATTTGAAAAAGCCCAAATTGAAATCGAACGACTCTTAATATAGGTACATATGTGTATGTATTAATTATCTATGTATGTATATATAAAAATGTAAACCAAGCATAATCCATTGGTTAAAAATAATAATCCTTTTGTTATATTTCCCGACTTTTTCTTTAAAATTATAAATTTTAGAATTCTCAAAGCCTTTTCTAACCAAATAAAAATTTTAAAATACGTCTATACTTGAAATTTTGAAATAAAACAGCTGAACCCAACTAAATAAAAACCTCAAGTTTAAATACAAAATTGAAATTTCGTACATATGTATATTATTCGGAGGTTCCGTTTGTTGTTTGGGAAAGTTAATTGAAAAATAAAATAATAAAAATATGTAGCAGAAAATTAAAATGGGAACTTTGCTGCTGGTATTGAATATAGCTTAACATCCTTTCTATTTCTAAATGCTATCATCAAAAACAATGGGATTTTGAGATACTAGCAAAATTTTTCTACTTTAATCTCAAAATATATTAAAATTTTTATATTTTACATGTAAATTTGTTTTTGTGTCATGTTTGAAAAAGAATTTTATTGGGATTTACTTTAAAATATAAAAATTTCACCATTGTCTTATCTTTAGATTACAAACTGAAAGGATTTAAGCCTTTTTTTCATTTTACCTATTAAAAACACCACTGAAGGACTGCCAAAATGACCCGTAAACTGCAATAATCAGTTGCCGCAAACAGGTAACATGGTGACAAGCAGCTTCCAAGCCAAAGAATCACTGGAAAACTTCATACTTAAACTGCTTTGCAATAAAACTGGAAACGTAATTTTAATAAAATAGACGCGACGAAAAACAAAAAAAAAAAACCTAAAACTTTAACAATCGGCAAATACTGGTATGTAATAAGATGAATTTACGCTATACATTTACTGCTGCATTTATATTAAAGAACTGCAAAAATTAATATTTTAATAGAAAACTGCTTCTAGTCTCGAACTATAAATAAAAATTACGATTTTTGATTTTTTGTACTTTAAAGAGTTGGTAAAAGTTTCTGGAGAATAAAGAACATACCAAAATAATCAAATATAAGAAGTGTTGCCATTAAATTTCTTAATTTTTTTTTTAAAACTATATAAATCTGGTTGCAGCTTTTTTCTTTTTTTTTTGACACCACAATAAAGCTAACTCAGCATTCTCAGCCATTTCAGAATTCTTTGATTAAAACCCAAATCGAAAATTAACGAGCAGCTTTCTTTCTATACATGATCTTTTACTATCATAAATTCTGCATAATATTCACAAAAACTGCACACGAATCCAATATTTCTGGATCGTAAACGGCTTTAATGATGGGATGCTCTATAAGATAAATATTAACTATTATTAAAGAAATCTTAAATTTAAATAAAAAATAAATCAAAAAATATCAGAAAACTTTTTTAAACATTTTTTCAAAAGGAATTCTAAAAGGGAAATACTTGAATAGAAATTGAAGACATTATTTTTCTAATTAAGATTTAAATTAAATTTATTATTAAAAAATGTAGATTGAATTTAGTTTTAAGTTGAGAAATATGTAGATAACATATTTAAGAATCATTGCTTTTTTCTACGAATATTGTTATAAACTCATACTATATGATATAAAATACATGTTTAAAACTTCAATTTTTAAATTTATATTAAGTGTAATATTTTTAAGTTGAAGTTTAGTTTTAAGAACATTTCGAGTTTACAATTTTTTTTTGAATTTAAAATTTTAAACTTTCGTTTTAATTGAAAATGCTTTTAGAAAGGTTTTAACCATAGAACATTTTTGTCTGTGTTAAAAATTTAATTTGAAATGCAACTTTTTGACACGATTTATGAATAGGAAGCATTTATCATTATACATTATTATTTAATTTTTCTTAATTTAATTTAGTTTTTTTTAAGTTATTTTATCAATATATTTTATACTGATTATTATAATTGCAGTAGTCTTATAATAAAAAAAAATTGTTTAATGTGTGGTAAAAGACGATTTCTTTTTTTTTTTTAGTCTTGGTAGGGTACCTATTTTACTTCCTTTAAATTTTTAGGGCAATATGTATCTGAAATATAATTAAAATATTAAAAACATCTGAAATATTTAAATTTTATAATTACCTGACACGTTATGCTTTTTAACTCCTGCTGCGCCTGGGGCTTCTTGATTCACTTCTTCTGTTACGACTTCCGCTTCGGCTTCTGTTTTTATCAGCACTTCTTGAACGAGAGAATTTACCTCTTCGTCTCGGCGACACACTATCTGGAGTTCGCGACCTAGAATAGGAGCGGCGCCTATATCTTGGCGAACGAGAGCGTCTTCTGTTATCACGACCACGTCGACCACCTCCTCTTCTGCTTGGTGAAGTTGGACGACCATATCTAGCCATTTGAACGCGAAGCTCTCTTCCATCAACTACTCTACCATCCATTGCTTCAAGTGCATCTTCGGCGTCTCTTTTATCAAAAAATCTAATAATATTTTGTTACGAAATGTGAACGCCATTTTAACTTTAATCAATTAAATTACCTTACGAAAGCAAAACCTCTACTTTCTCTTGTGAACCGATCTCTAGGAATATATATATCACCAACTTCTCCACATCTTTCAAAAACACGCCTTAAATCTTCTGGTGTTGTACGATACGTTAAATTATCCACCTTTTCGTCAAGAAAATTTATAGCCGCCATATTTGACATCATAAATTAAATAATTACCTTTAAAGACACCATGCCGTCTATACGAGGAGGAGGTCGATTACCGCGACTCATTTTCAAAGTTTTATGTACTTTTAAAATATATTAGGTGAATTTACTCGTTTTAATTCTTTTTTACTTTATTTTTATTAAGCGCAATAAATTCGACGTTCACTATTTAAGAATGACGAAAGTGAAAGGCCGACAACACAAATTCAAAACAGAGTTACCACTACGCAGCAACAAAAATATTTAATCGAATGCCTCGTTAAGTATCATAAATTATTTGAATCAGTGATAGCAAATTCGCCTAGTTTGGTAAGTTTTCATTACGTTTTACATTTCTCTTACGTTGTCGTCGCTGATACCTTTTAAGCAGTTTGACGTTAATGTGCGCATTCGGTATTCAAAAAAATGTTGTAGCTTAGACCATACTCTGTACATATTTCCATTTAAGGATGTGTATAAAAGTGTATTCAACCCTATTATGAATTTCGTTCGTAGCCCTGAAATTTGGAAAATTACGAATTTCATATCGTCAATTCCGAATTACTGAAATTCAGCTCTGAATATTCGTAATCTTTAATTATATTGATAAAAATAACCCTCAAAAGTCTACGAAAGAAATAATCACACGAAACAAGCAGTTAAAAGAGAGTAGTTGTTTTAAATTTCATATTTGCTACAAATTTTTTTTTCTACTTTTCAAAAATATTCAAAAACTAAAAAAACTTTAAAACTGCGCTTTTGCAGAATTTATTTTCGTATAAACATTGTTTACTAAAATAGCAAAAAAAAAATAAATAATCACTTGACAATTGAAATAAAATACTGGTTTTGTAACTCCCGAAATATGGTGCTGTCAATGCTCATTCATAATCTCTACAAAAGGAATTTGTGATGAATCAAAAATCTACGTCGCAGCTAAGTTCGTAACTCATTATTTTCGACAGATTTAACACACCTAAGAGTTTTGTGAAAATTTGTAACAAACCATTGCTTAAATAATGCGCTGAAAACGTAAACTTTACCATCAAGTAACATCTTTGTATCAAGTAACATTCCAAAAAGTTTAGTAAAAGCTCTTGACATTGTACACTTTTCCTATACGCGTTTTATACGTAGTGGATACGTAAAATAAAAGTAAATTGGGTATCGAAAAAATCGAGCGCGCTTTTCTTATACATGTCATATAAATGTTGCCAGAAATAATCAATTATATAAACTAGCATATATTTTCAGCAATAAAGCATGTACATAATATTATACAATTTGTATTCGAAAATGTATCAAAAGCTTTAGCATTTTTTTTTACAATATAAAAGTGTTGAAAGCTCTGAGGCGGTACTACAATCGTATTAATACCGTACTTAAACTTACTATAGAGCGCATTTAGGAAAATTTTACGTCGTAAGCGCATTATTGAAGTCACGATAAAGAAATAAGTCATCGTGTAAACATAGGTACTGGTAACCATGATTCTTCGTAAGATTCAAGGATGTCTACAAACATCTATAATTGATGTAAATTTTGTATTAGTACAAAAGAGTAATGAATAGTTTTTATATGTATATAAGCACAACAGTACAAATTTGAATACTTATATACATACATATGTATGTATATAATATAATATGTAATACGATACACTCAATAGTATTTATAAGGTGTATTTTTCCAAAGCAATCTAACCGACTCACGTGGTCCATTTTTAACTTGATTTTTGGTACATACAGCCATCTGTAAATATTCTATCGGGCATATAAAATGAACAATAATGAATAATATTACTTTAACCTTAAACTTAGGAATTTGTATTTGAAGCTTCTTTTTCTTTAATTTTCATATCTTGCAATGTCATTGCTCTATAATATTTAATTCCATGTCTAATTCTCATATGCTGATATAAACCTTCATAGAGATTAAAAGCTTGTCCACACAATTTGCAAATTTCATCTCTCTTTCCAGAGTGAATCTTTTTATGAGCTATTAAAGCTTTTTGTCTTGGGAAGCTAGCTGGACATTGATCGCATAAAAATGGCCTTTCATTTGTATGGCAAACCATGTGCTTTTTCAGAAAGTAGGATCCATAAAAACTTTTGTCGCATTGCACGCAATGATAAGTTTTTCCCACAGAATGATGCCTCTTAAAATGAATTTGCAATTTATTTTTATGCGAATATTGTTTATTACACTCAGAACACGAAAATGTTGTATTAGAATGTTTAGCTTGATGATACTTTAATCCCTTTTGGCTTGCATATCTTTTATTGCAATTTTCCACTTTGCAAATATAAGGGAGCTCTTTTGTATGATAATGCCTATTATGCGCCATCAAACCTTCTGAAGTGGTGAACGATTTTTCGCATTCACTACAAGGAAACAACTTCCTATTAGGATTATGAGCGATTTCATAATGAGATTCCAAGGTATTTTTACGAGCGAATTTTCTTCCACATTGTTCACATATAAGACCGTCGCTTGCTTTTAAATCAGTAATGTCTACATTTTTGATTAAATTACATTTATCATTGAACTCTTCAGAACAGCTTAGGCTCTGACGCTCCTCTTTTTTTACTTTCGAACGTTTTTTGCTAAATTTACGAATTTTCAATTGGTCTTTGCTTTCAAGTTTTTCAAATTGTTGCGTAAAATTCTTTTTTAAATTGGTCTTAATACCGCTATTACTATCTGAGATTTCATTGTTTTCATCAGAGTTAGTGCCTAAAAATTGTTCGATGAAGAAATTGAAACACAATACATGTGGGTAGGTACTTACCCCAAAAAAAATATAATATAAATACCTGGTAAATGGTAACCTTGAGATCCTTTTGCAAATAAATATGAACTGAAGTGATCCTTTATTATATGTTTTAAGTATTTTTCATTACCGTATTCAAAATATGTTCCACATAAAGTGCATCGAACATTGATTGTTCCTTTACTACACACATAATAAGCTTCACCACATTTATAGCCCTGTTCTTCTTTAGAATTATTTTGTTTTTCGTATAGTTCAACATAATTTTCGTTGTCATTTAGTGAATTCGACAACATACATTCTGAAACTGCCATTATAATCATATAGGATTAATTATAAGCAATTAAAAACATAAACAAAATATTTTAAGCAAATTTATCAATCAATTTGTTTACAGTTTACAAATTACATACATACATACACAGTTTGGCCAACTATAATACCTTTGGAAAATTCTTCAAAAATCAAATACATATTTGTTCTGTTCAATAGCTAAATATAATTACTTTAGCTTAATGTGCGTGTTTACACGTTTACTTATTTTTTGAATTCTAAAAATATATATTCAAATTTAAAATTAGTACAAAAATTGTTATTTTTGACAAATAAATCGTCGTTTTTCAAGGAAAACTTATAGTTTAATGAATAGCTTACTGTCTATTTCAAAGATGTATGTATAAAGAAATTTCCATTACGAATTATAATGTTATGTATAATGATGGCAATTGACACAGATACAAATTTTGATTGGTGCAGATGATCGACGATACTTAAAGCGTTCAACTTAAAGTATCGGTTTCCAGTTATTAAAATTTCGATATATTTTATTTAAGCACAAAAATTAAAAATTAACTCATTTAAATTTTGATTAAATTTTGATGGCTCAGCTGACTCTTTATTTCGTTCGTTTGCGAAGCTGAAATATCTTTTTGAACGATTATGTTTAAGTTCGCAACTCTAATTTAGAGCTTCATTAGTCGTCTGTTTTAGTAACTGTATTAGTTATTATAAAACCAACAATTATATAATCATTAAAGATTGACATACATTTCATTCCCCCTGGGCAACAAGCTTTATTGGCAGGGAGAATGGAACGTATGTCAACTATTGATGCAGAAGTGTTCGTGCAATCACAGGTAAAAGTTCTAATCTTCGTGATATCTGGTGGAGTTTATATATTTTAAACAATAGCCGCATAGTCGCATTAAAATATTCAGTGTTTTGTTTTTGTTACGTATACTGTTTTTGAAACCGGTTAGCAAAAATCATACCCCATATGTTGATTAAATTTAAGAAATAAAAAATTATAAATAAATATTTCAAAACCAAAATAATTAAACAAGGTACCTACAAGTCTATGCCATTTTCCACCAAAAAAAAAATAGTTCAGTTTAATGAAATAGTTATCTGTAATAGTTTAACCAACATCAAAAAAATGGCTTTGTTAGTTAATTAGTTATTTAACGAAAAACCAGTTTGAAAGTAGAAATTTTAATATTTACTTTTCAGGAAACGAACTTCTTCCACGAAGACGGTTGCACAGCAATGATAATTTAAAAATTTTTTCGGGAATTATATGAACCATGTTCAAACGATTCGCTAATCATGTTACTATTATCAAGTGCCTTAAGTACTAAGCGCTAGGCACTTGAGCATTGCATAAATTATTTCAGAGGATTGTACTAAAAAATAGTAGCAGTAGTACATTATGAATTTTTCAAACTACATTTAAATTAACAATTAGTTTTTATTAAATAAAAGTAATTTAACGTTTAAAACTCTTTTTGCACATAAACTTAAAAATAACAACATTTCATTTACATTTAGGTATAATTAAAATTTTAAAATTAAGATTTGATCACGTTTCTACATTCCTATCGAGTATTTTTAAATCGATTAGATGTATTTAAATTTTGATTTTTAAGTCCCGTTGATAAAACGTTTCTCTTAATAAATGCCCCACATTGCGAGTTACAAACTTCATCTTTTAATATGTCTTCCAAACTCCATTCTCTCTGCAATTCATTACAGTCCGTTATTCGAAGGGAAGCGCATTGAGGCTTTAAAAATTTAAAAATATTTCAGAAAATTAAATTTTACAAAAATAAAATTTATTACAGAAAAACATATGATTTAAAACTTACTCCTTGAAGTGTGCATACGCAACTTGTGCATGGTGATGGTAGAGCAGAGTCTCCAACATTTATTTTTCTTCCGCCGATTTCGCATCCGTCTTGGGATTCTCTCCATGCAGATAAATCAATTTGATGCATTGACTGACAAGGTACTCTAGGATTCCTAAAATTTGTGTTAATATTCAAAGTTTTATACATACAAATGTATCTACATTGATGATATAAAGGTAATAGTTACTTACAAAAAGTTGCTTGGAAGATCGAAAGCTGCCCTTTGCATATCACCTTGTATTTCAAGATTTTCACAAACAATTTTAGCTAACGTTGTTTTTCTTATCTCAGCTAATTGTGTTTCACTGAATTTTATTCCTGGTATATTGTTTTCATACCAATAACGATCGCATTTCCGCAGTTGTCTAAATTGTAAACCAATTATACATGCCAAAGTTGGGCCAACTAATCCACCTTGCAATGGCCTTTCTGTCATAGCTCCGGGGAATAAATCAATGTCATCAACAGATTCATATATAGTTTTGAATCTAGCAATAACTTCAGTTGGAATTTCGCGGCTTAGATCTTGCCATGTCTTAGCTCTTTTTAAATTGCAGAGTTGTCTGTAGTTGTTATAAGATGGTATACCATGATCTCTACCTGCAAGATCAATGAGTGTCAAAGTAATTTTTTAAAATTCTCAAAAGATTTTATACCTCTTTGAATATTAAGTGAAATGAGATCTACTCCAGAGAATGGAATTTTTCTATCTTCAAATAAATGATTCGTTACTTCACCAGTAATAAACTGGTCTAAACTCTCCATTGGTGTTGCAACTAAACCTCTTCCTATTTCGTCAATTATCCCTGGCTGTGTAAAAATTAAAGTGTAATTGAATTAGTATTTTTACCAAGATTTTATAAATAACGTCTACATACAACAAGCAATACATCCATTTTGAAAAATCCATCTCTAAGTAACAATGGAGGTTCAACTGGTTGATGATTTGCATTCAGTCTAGGTATATGAGGTCTCAACAGCGAATGACCAATTCTAAATGCAGCAGCGGCAAATTCATTAAATATAATTGGTGCACAAGTAGGATCATATTCATCAAAGTAACCATGATCTAATAATTTCAATCCGTACAAATTTACTGCATTCCAACTAAGGATACGAGGCAAGAATTCGTTGTACGTAATATGCTGATTTTGAGCAATGACAATTTTTCTAGCGTTTTCGTACAATTGTTCGCTGTTCCAATGTGGATTAACTCCTCTTAGTCCTTCAACAATTCGGTTATGTTCACGCAAAAATATTGTATGTATTGTTGTAAGTCCTGGCTGCTCGGAAGCTCTATCGTCTCCACCAATAAAACATTGAGCTGATTTGCATTCTGGATGGTGTGGACTTTGTGGAAGTAACTCTTTTCCTCTTACAGGATGTATTGTAGAATTTAATCTTCCTGAAAATCCTTTTAATTTTGTTGCAATACAATTATTTTGCCCATAAATTTGAGATCCATCTAAAATATGAGTATTTTGATTTATTTGATCTCTTGGACCAAGACCTTGTTGGCCAGGAAGCGATCGCATAAATGGAAAACACAGCTGTTCTCCACTTGTTATATTAAATTCTGGATAATAGTGGTCTCCTGCTGGAATTGGGAATGGATTACATTCAGGATGAACCTTTTTTGGGGAATCGCATTTTCTACAACTTGGTATTGACTCATGAAAACCTCGATGAGTTGGTGTTAATGTGAGGTCATGATCTAAAAATTGAGCGTATTGCATTACCATTAAGGAATATCTGCCATGCAAATTTGAAATGTCTGGATGAATTAATGTTGATATTGTTCTAGGATTTGGAAGTGGTAAACCAGACGTCGAAAGCGAACGTGGTTTCGATACACCATCATCATACTGCGGCGGTAAAAGTCTTAAAAATGGGGATAAAAATTGTCCCCATTCTGGATTCTTTTCATTATTACAACGGCCACTCAGTGTTCTGAAAGGACTATTTGGATTACATTGAGCTTGAAAATCATTGCAATAACCATCATTTTCCTGAATATAATTTGTAGAGGGAGATATAAATGATGATATATCGATTACTTGGAGCAAATCAGAAAACTGATTTTGATCGAAATTTTTTCCTTGTTGTTTTGTTTGACGTTTACGTCTTCTTCTTCTTTCATTTAAAGATTGTAAAATTTCATTTGTAGCGTATTCGTACATTAGAGATACGTTAGCCATTCTTAAAGCGTCAGTATTAGCCTTGTTAAATGCGGCTGCAACACCTTCCGGAGATTTAGGATCAAGTCCACCATCTTAAGCAAAAATAATAAATAAAGGTTTGATATTTATAAAAGCTAGAAAATTAGATTTTTTTTTGTGTTTATAGTTGAAAAAACTATTTACTTTCAAGCCAAGAATTATATTCAAATTTTTTTCTTTCCAACAATTTTTCTTCCATTCTCTTTACAGCCTTTTGGATTAGGTCTGTGGGTACATTATCTAGTTGAGAATTTCGTTTCGGTTGAGGAACTTCAATATGTATTGTGGATATTTTAGAGATTTCTTTTCTTTCTGAATCCCATGGTTCAATATCTAATAATTCAAACTGTTTACAAGATAATGGAAAATTCCTATAATCAAAAGGAAAATAATTCCATGTAATAAAAAACAATTAAAGTTATTTAGCATTACTTACAAATAATCATCTTCTTTTAAAAATAAATTTTTTCTTGAAATATACATCTTATCTTTCCCATTATTACATAATAAACTTGATAGCGTAAATTTCCTTATACTTTTTAGTTGATCTTTTGTAAGAGATGATGGAAATATATCATCTTCGTACCAATATCGATCACTTATTCTAAGACTAGAGTATTGTATAGCTGATATACAACTTGCTGTTGGGCCCAATAACGAACCAGGCAAAGGAGTTTCCATTAATGCACCTACAACTAAATCAATATGGCTCGCATTTCTAAAATAAAAGCAAATTGGTTAAAAGAACGTATATGTATGGTTATGTAATTGTACTAAATTTTATGTGTATATTTTTTTCGTGTTTATTCAAAATAAAATAAATATTTTATACTTATAAAGCTTTTTCAGTAATTCCAAGTTATTAGGCGAAATAGTTCCAATATCTTTTAAATCTTCATAACTAAATATTTTATTATTTTTATCCTGATCAGAAATTCTGCATAATTTTAAATATGATGAATAAGATGACACATTATTGTTTCTTTCAATCTCTATTAATTGAGAAAGATTTGGAATTTTGTTTTTTTCGAAAATTTCATGATTAAAAATTCTGGTCGATGCTGATTGATTTAAAATAACGTTTATATTATCTGATGATGTCTACATTTAAAAAAAATAAATAAATAAATTTATAAACGAGAGATTACTAAATTTAAAAAGTACATTATTATTTAATCTGGTTCCAAAATATAAAAATGTAATTAATGCAAATTCAAGAAATGTCCCAGGTCGGTTTGAGCTCGAATATTTATATTCTTCTAATGTCCTATAAAAGAAAATTATACGATTATATTTATGAATAAAATATGAAAACACAAAATGAAAAAAAAAAATTTACCTCAAATCGTCAAACGGATTTATATGTGCTCCCATTATAAATGGAATGTATTCATTAAATGTAATGTGTTGAATTTCGGCTATAACTATTTTTCGTGCTTCTCTAAAAATTTTTTCACTTGACCATGTTGGATTTAATCTATGTAATTCGTCTGCTAAAGTATTATGCTCTTTAACAAATATTTTATGTAATTTTCCAACAATTCCTTGTATGTCACACATTCTACAAAATGATTCTGTAATTTTACCATCTGGTGATTTCAAATCGGTTGATTGTTCATTATGCTGAGTATCATAACCATATATATTTGATGCATCTAAATAACTTGTTGCTTCATTTATATTACCTAAAATATCATAAATAATTTAGTAAATATTTTATATTTCATTTGACTATTTCAAAAAAATACGTGATAAATCGCCTGCTATATCAAAAGCAACCAAAATAGCCCAACCAGGTGCCAATGAAGTTATAAAAGGATCAGCAGTTTTATTTTCAATTCTTTCCGATAAAAATCTTTCAATTACCTCAGGTGGTTTTACATCAAAATTTTGAAATTCTTGAAAAAAGAAATAAAAAATTGAAAACATCATATTAAAATATTCTTTAAATATAATAAGTTTAAAATTACGTAAAAGAATATTAATTCATTTAAGAGTTAAGAATTAAAGATTATGAATTGTAGCTATTCGTATTAAATTGTGTATTCTCATACGATTTTATTGCAATTTTGAAACCAAGGATATAATTTTAATTAAAATTTTCACATTCTTACCGGGTTCTGATTTAATCAATCGGAGGAAATTATCTTCATTTGAACCCCATTTCGGATAAAATATATTGTTACAGTGTCCTGATAATGTTCTATACATATTTGTTTTGCATATTCTTGAATTTTCTTCTTCAGTGTTCAAAAAAAAATTTTCTTTTACATTGCCTTCGTGTATATTTTTTATTGAGCTCAATATATCGATATTTTTTTCCATTGTTTTACACTTTACTAAGCTTTCAAACCTGTAAAGAGTATAAAGAATAAAATTAATAATTTAAAAATTAAATATTTATATAGTTGAATATGGGTTTGTACAAACTATGGAGTTCTTATGTAATTTTTTGGCTTTTTAATTCGATTACATAAAATAATAATGATGCTCATAAAAAGTTTTTAGTGTGTTATACTGCAAAGTTGGATGCTTTTTTTATACCCTGCACTTCGTGAAGGGTATATTAACTTTGGTATGGAGTTTGTAACTACTTGAAAGAGTCATCTGCGGTATGGACATATATATATATTCTTGCTCAGCGTAAAATTCTGCGTCGATTTAGACATGTCCGTCCGTCCGTCCGTCCGATCGCACGATAACTCAAAAACGAATAATGCAATCGACACCAAACTTTCATAAGTTTTTTCTTTTGTGCCAAGGACGAACCCTATTGTTATTGGACTAAGTCGGACAACGGGTTCGGGTAGCTGCCATACAACTCCAAGAGTTTATTTTAAATATTTCACAAACTAATAAAGCTATAAATATAAAATTTTGTATACATGTGTCCAATTATATTCTACACATGCTCTAAAAATTATAATGGGATAGCTGCACCGGTTCGGGTGGCTGCCATACAACTCCAACAGTAAATTTTTTATATTCGGCAAAATAATAAAGTCAGATTCATGAAACTTGGCAGTCATGTGTCCAATTATAGGTCAAATATATTTCCGAAGTTTCGAAGGAATTGCTTGACAGGTTCGGGTACCTGCCATACAACTCCATAAGCTAATTTTAAATATTTGGAAAAATAATAAAGTCAGATTAATGAAACTTGGCAGTTGTGTGTCCGATTATAGATCAGATATATTTGTGAAGTTTTAGTGGAATTGATAGACAGGTTCGGGTACTTGCCATACAACCCCAAAAGCTTATTTTAAATATTTGGAAAAATAATAAAGTCAAATTCATGAGACTTGGCAGTCGTGTGTCCAATTATGGGTCAGACATATTTCTAAAGTTTTGGTGCGATTGCTTGACAGGTTCGAGTAGCTCCCATACAAGTCTAAAAGCTTATTCTTAATATTTGGAAAAATAATAAAGTCAGATTCATGAAACTTGGCAGTCATGTGTCCAATTATGGGTCAGACATATTTCTGAAGTTGTGGTGGAATTGCTTAACAGGTTCGAGTAGATCCCACACAAGTCTAAAAGCTTATTCTTAATATTTGGAAAAATAATAAAGTCAGATTCATGAAACTTGGCAGTTGTGTGTCCGATTATAGATCAGATATATTTGTGAAGTTTTGATGTAATTGCTTGACAGGTTTAGGTACTTACCATACAACTCCAAAAGCTAATTTTAAATATTTTGAAAAATTATAAGGTCAGATTGATGAAACTTGGCAGTCGGATGTCCAATTATAGGTCAGATATGTCCGTGAAGTTTCTATAGAATGATCTCACAGGTTCGAGTAATTGCTACACAATAACGAAAGGTGCAGGGTATAATTCAATCGGTTTATACCGACTGAAACGTTTTTACTTGTTTATAATATAACTTTTCAAGTGAAACATCAAGCGCATAACGGTACATATGTATAAAGAAAGTTATACTGCTCTTAACTGAATTAAATAAAATTCAATAATTCATTTTTAATTAAATAATTTTTGAATATAAATTTTTAGATATGAATTTATGGTGAAAATAAGTTTATCATTCAATTAAATTTATTTAAAATTTTTTTAAAACTTATATCAATCTGTTTTTTCTCTCAATATAATTTTGTTCACAAACATAAGTACATAGAATTCACAATACACAGTAGTCAAATTCTTACTGGCAAAAATTCTTACTGTCAAAATTTTTTTACTGTCTACAAAACTAATTCACAATCTACTATTAGTAGTATATGCAATGTCAATGAAAAATCAAATTTAACTTTTATAATACCCATAACAAAATTTTTTTAAACAAGAAGAAAAAAAAAAATTCAGTAGCTAATTTTATTTTGTATATTTAATTGATTTTTTTGTTTATGATTATAGCAATTTAAAAAATAAAAATTTCAATAGATACATTAATTAATATATGTATACATAATTTAGCTACTTTTTTCACATTAAATTATTCACGTTTTTATAATTTTTTTTCATTAATTTTTATTGTTAAATTATCTTTATATTGAATTGAATGCACGAATATTTTTAAATTTAAAGTATCATATAATAATAAGTAAAAAAAAAATCAATACATAATCTTATATATGTAAATGTACACTTATACAGACTGTTTTGTGATCACTCGATTATTTTTTTAAATTATAATTGAAGACAAAAATTCTGAAGAAGGGTATAGGACATACCCTTTTTTAGAACTTATATTGCATTTGTTCGATTACATAAATAGTATTTTATTTAAAATTTATCAATGTCCATAATCTGTAGATAAGAGTCATTTTTAATTGTATTAATTTTTATATTCATGAAGTTGTACATTGCCATTTTGCTTTCGAATAATATATATATATATAAAACATAAACCTATGTATATAATATATTTTATATATATACAGATATATATATATATATATGTATATATATGTATATATATAGACACATAAGATACAAAAAAAAATTATAAAAAAAATATCAGAGATTGCACTTCTTTAAATGTGATATATCTATTGACGTGTAAAATTATATTGTGAATCAAACTTTGGCATATGTATGCAACATAGGAATTTAAATATATGTACATCATATGTATATTTAAGTGTCGAATCATATATGTATGCATAATTATATACTAATAAAGGTATATACGAATTATAAAAGAAAATTTTTTAGTAATTATGCGATTATTAATTTCATATTAATTTAAATTGTAATCATTATCAATAGTTTTGCATTTATTTAAAAAGAAATATAAAAATAAACCAATAAATCGTGGTAATTTTATTTAAATCGAAAAATTAAACTGATGAATTTTTATTATTTTCTTTTTTCTTAAGATTGCCGATATGTTAATCATAGTTTGAACAAATTTTTATTTCATACTTTTATTATTGTGAATTTATTATTTAACTAAACAAGTGGTAATGATGATCGTCAAGATAATTTCTTGAAAGAAGAAAGAAATAAATAAATAAAACCGGAAAATATTTATCGGATAATTTTATGTATGTATGTAAGTATGTTTATATATATACATATATATATATATGTAATGTATATTATATACCAAATATTTTATTATATTGCATAAATTTTCTTACATGCACTTTCATGATATCGCACATAATATGTACACATATGTGTACATAAATTAAAAAAAATTTTATTTGTAAAACGTGTAAACATTTAAAATATTTTTTAATGTTAATTAAATAATATTATATCACAGATAAGTGCAAAATTTAAAAAATTTATAGCTAAGTATAATAATATTATATATATAAATGAAATGTGGTATCACCGTATTGTGATCAAATATCAATATGGATGAAAAAACCACCACATTTTATTTACATTTGTTCATCTACTTAATATTTATATAATATGTAAGAGATTTTGTATATAATTTGTAAACTACCGCATTTATATGTACACTTGAATTATAAAAATATTATTTGTTATAATATATAATAAAGTTTACCTACATTTATTTAATCTATTTGTCAATCGATTTTATTGTTTATATTATTATACAAATGGATAGATGACGTTTTAATAGCCATCATCTATATGTGTATATGAGATAACATTTAAAATTTTTCAATTTTCTTAAAATTATTTAATAAAATATTTAAGACATTTTATTATGAGAATTAGAGTTGCCACACTGAACATTTTTATTTTGGTATTTTTTTTAAAAAGGATTGTATTATGCTATATATATTTATATGTAATATGCACATACATATACAAGTTATAGTTTTGTCTCGCATATAAATTATACCCGTGGGCCATGTCAAAGTGTACTGAAAAATATTATAATATATGCATGTTACAATGATTTTGAAGATCCGTCTGTAGGAAATTAACAAATCAGGAAGGAATGCAAATTTTTTATTACATTTCGCTACATTTTTAATACTTTGATCAAAATTTAGAAAAAATGCATGCATATTATTTAGGTACTTTGTCTTGTGAGTGTGTTTGTTTTGTTAACCAAAAATTATTACTTAATTTTAACAAACCTATATATATGTAGACGTTGTCAAAAAATAACTCAGTTACCGCAGGCTTACTATTTTTAAGTTATTTTGCTTAAATTTGACTAAGTAATTTTTAAACAATTTTAAAAATATGTTCTAATTTCCAATTCTTTCAAACAATTTTAAAAATATGTTCTAATTTCCAATTATAACATCTTATTTTTTTTTGTTTTGTCATTAAAAATATCATTTCATTATTATTATAGAATGAACAATATGATTTGATCATACATTTCAAAGATTTTGTTTAACAAATTTATCGTGAGTAAAATTCAATAAAATTTAAATTAATTGCAAATTCCATACTCCTACATTGTTTTTTCTTTTCAATGATAAATTTTAATTTTAAATAATATGGCAAAAGTAAATATATATATATGAACATATACATACATTATATTTATATTTAATATATTATAATGGAAATTTTTTTTGTTATAATGATTGAAATCAATGTTGAAGTTTATGATGACACAAATGTATCGATATTTTGTCAAATTTTTTGAATTACACTATTGGGTTCAATTTTACTTGCGTGCATCTCGACCAATCAGGTGGGATATTTTGCATATATATACAAAAGATGCGAAACAATTGTAAAACAAAATAATAGAAAATTTTGGTAATAATTTAAAAATGCTGATCGAGCGTTAAATTCGAGACTTATTCAATAACTAAAATTTATAATACTGAATAAATAAAATTGACGTTCTAGATCTGAAATTCGACATATACTAAATACATTTATTGTAGATTTAGTAGCATATATAATTTGCAATATTAACTTTATTAATAAAACATAAAATAATAAATCACAATTTTTACATATCCATACAAACACATACACACAAACGTATAAAAGATATAAAATAGAGTTTTGAATATTATTATATACCAGGATGATTTGATTTTTTTTTTTTATTTTCTTCGCATAAATATTTATGAATTTTTTTTTCATTTTTCAAATTTCCGCTTTCTATTTATAATATGTATACTTAAAAGTACTATAATTAATTTAACCATAAGCATGTTATTTTGAACTCAATTTTGTATATAAAATGAATTAATTTTATAATGTAGCTACTTTGTTATATTCGGGTCTTACTATAACTGTTATATTATATAATTTTTATATAGAAAATTTTAAATGAAATTCATATAGATATTTGATAGTTTTAATAATGGCAAATTTTAGGTGTATAAATATAATAATATATAATAAAAGTGTTAAAATTAAAAGTATACTAAAATAATTTTTGGGTACTTTATGTGCTCCATATTATAATTAAAATTATAAGTGTATGCTATTTTTTGGTTATATGAAACCATTTATTATTAATTGTGTAATACACATGGGTCAGGTCAACTTATTTATATATAAAACGATAAAATTTTTATTTAATATTTAATAAATTATTTAAATTTTTTATTTCTATTAAACATATTATAATATTTAGTAGTCCATGCTAATTATAATCTATATTATGTAATACAAAAATTTATATTAGTGTATCAAATTAATTTTCAATTCATAAATCATAATTTATGTAACAATATATTAGGCAAATTATATAAAATATTATAAGAACAATGATTCTGAAATTGAAACAAATTCATATAAAGAAAGTATAAATAAAGAAAGCGAAATTGAATAAAAAATATTATTAATGGATTTTATTCCCGCAATGTAGAACGAAATGAAAATGTAAATTAAAAATTTAAACTTCAATATTTTTTATTATATTTATTGAAATATCAAAGAAATTCATATTTTTATACTCTTCTTCGAGGAATCAAAGTGTATAGCAAAATTTGGTTAAAATGTGGCTAAACCTACAAAACAGGAAAGAATTAATTGTCCGCACTTAAAATATTAAAATGTAAAATTAAGTAATTCGAAAACCATTTAAATTAAGAATATCAATTTCATTCTCATCTGAGTATTCATCTGCGATACCTTTGTTTATGTATAGTGAATGTTATACTTTTTCGAAAAAAACGAACATAACTTTTAAATATTTAAAGTTCTTATGTATGTACGTACAGGAATACTTCGATTATCGCTATCTTTTTTAACGCTGCTTCGTTATAGCACTTTTTTGAAAAGCAAAAAAATTATTATAATTCCGGGAATTTCTAAATCTGAAATTTTTTATTTACATAATTGTTCATTCTAACACTTATCACTACTATATGGTTAATTATAGACCTCAATAGTATAATTAATGATTAAATAAGTAAATGAGATATGTTGTTATAGGCAAATCGAAAACAGTGAATGATGATTCCAAGTGTCTTCCAGTCTAGGATTGGCTGTATCACTTTGAAAGATTTTGCCATATGAAACAAGGAGTAATGAATACCTTGTAACCACATTGAGCTCTTAAAAGAGAGGAGAACATTATCTAAGCAATCAAGGTTAGACACATTTAAAAAGAATAAAAAATTAAACATGAATTCACCTATATTTTGTGAAATATATATCAATATATTTTTTTATTATTGAAATTCTTTTGTTATATTAAATTCTAATTTAATAACAACAAATTAATTATCTAAAAATTTTCTAATTTTTGAATAAAGTCCAAATGAAATTAAAGTGTTTTCTTTTAAATAAAAATGTACATATATGACTTTTTTATTTTTTACTTCAAAATACCATAAAGCAGGTTGATTATTAACGTAACCTAATATTTTAGTGTCCAAAGCACCTGCTTTTCTGTTAACACCCAATTTTCAGAAACGCATCAAGAGGTATGCCTGTATATATTTATTTACTTAATAAATTATGTAAATGTGATCTTAAATATTGGTCAGTAAAATACGTAAATAAATTTAAGTATCTTATTTTTATATAAAAAATAATAATTTTTTTTAATTGGAATGAAACATTAACATAAACTATAAATTATTTGCAGTTCATTTATAACACAAGTACAATATGTAATTTACTCCATTAATATTCTGTATTCATACATTTTTTACACATAATAAAACACTTAATAAAAATGTGATGTGTATACCATATTATTTATGTATATATGTATTCATTGAGCACATACATAAGTATAGATTGTCTGCGCATAATGAATTACTTAAAGTTTATTATCAAAGGCATATTTACATTTAATTATTATTATTCTTAAGCATGCTACTGTTATATAAGTAATATTTACGAAGTAACTATAGTTTTTTATTTAAAAACTATCAACTAGATTTTATTATTTTGAAACCAGATCTTTTTTAATAAAAAATAACGGATAGAGTATATTTAAAATAAGGGTGATTTTTAAGTTTAGTACTTTGTTTTTTAAATTTATAACAAAAAACCAAAAAAAAAAATTGGTTATATCCATTGGTAATTCATAATTGAACCGATAAATCAATATTGTCGTCATTTACTTTTTAAATTGAGGCCCGATTGTCTATCTCGCTATTTTACTCGAAAAGTGAGAAGAAAAAGGGTAACTATCATATACTTGTATAATGTAATTTTTGAGTGAGAAGAATTAATATAGAAATTAATATAGAAATATTTAGTCGATAATTTAAGAAAAAAATGCAACAACCCAATTAAAACAATGAGTAATCTTATTGGAAAAGTGAAACATCCATTAGAAAATACTGAGAAATCTGATTTGAAAGTGAGTAAAAAGGCGAGAAACACGATCGGGCTGTTAATTTCATGTGAATTTGCAGCGTTCATAATTTTGTGTCATTTTTTCGAAAAAATTCTATTTAAAAAATACAAATTCAGTATTGTTCTTAGAAGTTACAATCGATTGTGAATGATAAATATAAACAAGTGATTTGATTGAATAAAAGAAACTAATTTAGAGGCCTTAAATTGTCTATGAACTCGGTAATAAATTGACAGGTTCAAAACTTTGATTATTTAATTTTTTTTTTTGCTAAATGATTGAAGAATATATTTTAATAAACAGTGCTCTGTCACCAGTTTTTTCAATAATGATTTGACATTGACAACTGATCACATGTGAAGCTTCAAAAATAAGAACACAAAATAGGTGGATAATAGAAAATCACCCATTTATTTTTTATTAATAATCTTGTTAAAATTAAAAAAATTTTTTTTTTGTTTTCCCTCCGAAAATGGAAAATTTTACTCGATTTTTTTTTTTATTGTGTATTAAAGTTTTTATAAAGTTAGTGAACTTGAACTTTAATACGAATCCTGATACTATATGTATACATAAACATATACAGATATAAGAAAATATGGGACAGGTTTTTAATATGAGTTGAAAGTCAATACTTAAAAATAAAAACAAGATTTATTAAAATATATTGCGAATAATAATAAAAAATGAGAACAATTCATCATGATGGTTTTTATAAACTAAAAAATTCTTTATAAAAAATTTTTACAGCATAAGGATTTCTTAAAATTTACAATATTAAATTACCTACTTTTATTCTTTTGCAGTTTTTTTTTTAAAGCTCTTGGCGGAAAATTCTACAAAAAAAAACAGCAGCACCCAATCACATGATTATTTCACGTTTCCACTCATAACCTAAATTTAGAATTAAATTTACGTACATATACATACATACATATACCTATATATTATTTACTGATTTTTTTCTTCTTCTTCTTGGAATTCCCTTGAATTAAAATTCTTAAAAATTATTATTTATTATAAGCCTGACTTAACAATCGTTCACAGATAAGAGATAATTTCCAAATGTAAACATACAAACATCATCTATCAAAGATCATGAATAACAATCAGAGAAAAAGCAAAAAACACACACACAAAAACAAAATATATTTTTATTCTTCATAACTTCATTGCAATGATTCATTAAATCTTCTTTAAATAACTGCAAAAAAAAAAATAAATAAATAAAAATAATAATAATCGCGCGAAATAAAAATAA
Organism: Condylostylus longicornis; assembly: GCF_029603195.1. Classification (NCBI taxonomy): domain Eukaryota; kingdom Metazoa; phylum Arthropoda; class Insecta; order Diptera; family Dolichopodidae; genus Condylostylus; species Condylostylus longicornis. Next base: position 23,308 of record NW_026577971.1, on the reverse strand, counting down.
AATAACAAAAAAAAAAAAACAAAAACAAAATAAAGCTTTGGAGGCGCTTAATGATTATAATATGATGGCATGAATAGATTAGCACTTATTAAACCATGTTTAAAGTAGTAAAAATAAATTTATCGGGTTGTATAGAAATTATTTTTTTTCGCGTATAATACTATATTTATTTTTGGTTTTAATCCAATCGCATAAACTATTATAATATGTCATATACTTGAACATATATACATACATATATACATACTTATATGTTATTTGATTTTATCTTGGAGTCTAACGACAGATAGCTGTTTGCATAATTATTTATTTTATAAAAATATATGTACTTTATTATAATTTTTTTTATATTACAATTAATTTTATGTGTCTGAAATTGCTACTCGTTAAAATCAATTATTTTTTTTTTTGGGTGTATATTTATTGCACTCATACAATTTAAATTGAAATTTTATATTTCCCTTTATATAAGCGTCTTTTAATGAAACCTTTCATATGTGGGTTACTTGTGTATGTATATGCGTTTGTTTTTTTAGCTTTAAATTTTAAAGAATTTTTAATTTCATTCATTTAACCTTCATTAATTCAACATGATTTCAATAACTTTCTGTAACATTTTTTTTTTTTAAATTGCCTATATTAGAGCTACTATACTCGTACCAATAATATGTGACGTACATATATACAAAAGCAGGTTGACTCTTAATAAATTTGTTTCCGGACATTTATTCATAAATTTTATTTTAATTCTTTTATTTTTTTTATTCATACATTTGTATGTACATAATGTATAAATAAAAACAAAAGTCTTCATTTAATATGTTTTTGTTTTTTGTTTGTTTCTGATCAAAGAATTTTGAAATTTAAAGATTTTAAAATTACAATTTTTTTTAATATTATTTGACAAAAAAAAAATAATAATTTAATGAAATTATAACGGAAATTAATTTTTACTAATTCAATGGGTTTTCCATAATATTATTGTACTGGTTTTAATAATTATCAAAATATAGTCTGATAAAATCAATAGATTTGTTGAAAATTAAAATTAATTGCTAATTTAAAAATTATTTATTGGATATACATATATGCACATACATGTATTAACATATTATAAAGACGAGACTTTAGCATAAAAAAACAAAGATGAAATTAAAAAAAAAAAAAACAAAAAAAATTTTCAAGTCTACATAACATATATAGTTTGCAAGAAATGTCACAAAAGTATTAATATTTGAAAAATATTTAAATTAATAAAATATTTTCGCTTATAACAAAATAAAAAAAAAAAAGGAAATATTTAACATGAAACTTAAAAAAATTTCAGGTACATATTGAAAATTTTTAGCTGTTTAAAAAAAAAAACTACAATTAAATGTTCTAATTTTTTCATCTGTCAAATCATTTTTATTAAATTTCGTTTCAGTAACGTCAAAGTGTTCATTATCCCTCAAAATTATATTGAATTCAAAATTTTATAAAGTTGCATACCACACTACTTACACCTACACCTTATTTTAAAGTATTGTAGGCCGACTTAAATTGTGTCTATGTCTTTTTCAATCAAATCAACTTTTTGTAATTAATGTAAGCTCTACTATTTAAATACAAAATTTGTTTATGTTATAGACTAGACTATTCTTATAGATTAGGTCATTTTTAGACCTGGGTCCTTCATATGTAATTCGATTTTCGTGAAACGATTTTCTGCAATTTGCAGAAATGGAAAGGGTACATACTATACAAATTACCAAATATGAAAATTGTTTCATGAAATTCGAATTACATAGTAAGGCCTATGGTCACTGCAGTCATAAAGACTTGTAAGACTAGGATATAGGCCTGCTAGACCTATAATCCTCACTAAATTACAGATTCGTCAAAGCGCCACCGTCCACAAACCCGACTGTGCCTTCTACTGGCCGATGCTTCATAAAAACATCTTTCCTCAGGGCAAAATATACAAACGATCCCTAGATTGTTCCAATTTGTGCAAGTGATAACCCAAACTAAATACATAATATGTGAATAAAGGAGTTGTATAAGCCGTTATGTAAAATGTCAAATTAAACAATAATATCTTACTGTAGCTCGAAATTAAGCTTAAAAAAAATAAAACTTTTTTTGTTTACAAAAATATTATTAAGAATTCTATACTTATAATACATATGTACATAAACATATGTATGTACAATAAACGTCTAGTTCTAAGAATAATTTATAAAAACAAAAACTTTAATTCTTGTACATTTTTCGTGTTTATTTATTTTCAAATTCTTCAAATTTTATTTCTTTATTATTTTAATTAAATATAAAAATACTTTGGAATTGGAAAAAATAATACAAAAACTTCTTAAATTTAATCGCGAATTTAAATTCAAAATGAATTTAATTAAAAACAAATATTAAATTTTAGTATATCCGCTTTCATTTCTCTATTTAATTTTATCTTAAAAAGCAATATTATGAAGCCTTTGGAAAATAACAAATTCGTCGTCGACAAATTTAAGTATGGATATGGTAGGTATGGCGTTTATCTGTGACTGACCTGCGAAATATTTGCAGAAGAATTTTTTTTTCATTTTTTTTTCGTTTCTGTCTTTTAAATAAAAAGGAATTCGCGTAGTTTTTTTTTTTTCCAACATTTTATTTAAATTTTTTCAACTTATACGTTTTATTTATTTTTGAGATTTTTTAAAAATGAAAGTATTTTTTTTTGTTTTTTTTTTGCCATCACATTAATATATAATTTTATTTGCAATAAAATGAGAAAGACAGAAAGCTCCTATAAAGCGTTCATAATATTGAAAGCATGTAAGTGTAAAAATATGCTTTTGATGAAAAATTTTTTAAGAATATTACATAAGTGTAAATAATGTAAAATAAATTAAAGCACTAATAAAAATATATTTTGACATTACATGCTTTCCTTATTGAAATTTCTTGTTCTCAATTACACAGATTATATGGAAAGTTTTTTGTTAATGTTTAACGAAAAAAATGATGTGAAGACGATAAGATCAAAATTGCAGTAATGATGTTATTGATACATAATCCATCGAACACAATCCATTACATTAACTACTACACACTGATTGTACTGCAATTTTGTAGTCACAGTGATGTAATCACTATAATAATGAAGACAATATAATAAAATAGTGTGACATAAAATTGTTTGTTTCTTGTGTTGTTCAATACTTTATTCTGAGGTGCTTTTTTCCGTCATTGGACAAAAAGGGAAAAAAATTTTTGACTGCAGAAGATTATTCTCAAATTTAATTTTGAAAACAAAAATGAATCAAGTTAATTTTCAATTGTAAATGTAATTACATTTTAATTTACGATATTACATTTTAATTCTTCATTAACTGCAATATTTTGGACAATTGTTTCAGTAGCAAAAAGAAAAAAAATATCAATTAAATTTTAAATAATTTTTCTTTTATTCACACGTGTATTTATCGTATATATATACATACATATGTATATGTATGCAATTTTCAATTTTAGATTAATGAAATTTAATAACCACGACATGATCTTGTATAAAATTGTGATTTTTTTATTAATAAAAAAAAAGTAATAAATATTTTATACTTATTCAAAATTAATATTATAAAAATGGATAAACTAACCTAATGGGAAGAAGAGGTTTTTTTTTTTATTAATTCGTTTTCTATTTTATTATTTTCTTGATAAAATTCAATTAAATATGACCTTGTTGAAATCGACGCGACGCGACTTATATATACCTGTCAAATAATTTTTTTTTCGCATTTTTGTACTTTATTAAATTTTGTTTTTGTTTTTTTTTTATTATTTTTGTTATACATAAGTATATGAACATTGTGGAATAAGTAATGAAAAGAATTTTTTATCGTAAAATTGAAGAAAATATTGACTTCTTTGATTTCTAAAGAAAAACATACTTTTAATTTTTTTTTGTTTTCTTGTTTAATAGTCATAAGACAATGTGATTTTTTTAAAAGCTGTATAAAATGCGAAATGATATATAGGAGAAAAAATCAGAGCAAATTAAATTGTTTTTGTTATAACATTGAATATTCTTTTAATAATCGTTAAAAAATTATGCTTATCTACATTTGTACTCGTATATAGTGAAACATTGAGTAGAAATACAGCATCGTGCTAGATAAGGTGATGAGAAAAACATTAATGTATCCTCATGAATCGCCTAGAACAAGGATTCCCATGCTCAAAATTAACCAGACAAAAACAAAGTCACTGCGCATCAATGGAGAAGTAGAAGTCACCATCAAAAGAAAATAGAAAAGGATTGAACATTAACTCCAAAGAGCGCCGTACACAATAACGAATGGGCGATGCGATAGAACACACAAAAGAAATGAGCAAATACCACAGTTAACCTGTAGGAGGTTAGTCGCAAAGGTAACTGACACAAACTGGAAAAATTAGGGCAGAAATAAAAAATATTGACGTATATTAGAGTTCGATGAAGGGGCTCTATGTTATTTTGTTGAAGCTCTATGCTCCCAAAGAGAGTGAAGTATTTTTAAAATCTTCAGTAAGTTTGAAATTTCTGCTTCTAAAATACAATTTTCTAAAACATTTTAATTTTACAAATACAACAAGTTCGACTTTATACTGTACTTATTAATTGAAAGATTTAAAAATTATATTTATTTAGTTATGTTAATTTTTTTACTATAATTTTGCTAAAAAAATTACACAGTAAATTAAATATTGAAGTAAAGAAAAAAATTTCTTAAAATTTAAAATTATAAAAGAAAAAAATTAATTTGAATGTACATTTTTTATTTTTTATTTTTTTTTTCAAAATTTATAGAGCCACCATATCCGTATATGTATGTAGGTATATGATAATTGTATGTAAATTTAAGTTTTGGTTAATAAAAATATTTAAATATTTCCAATTTTCTATTTGCTTTTTTCTTTTTCTTCAAATAATAAACTGGTAATTTTAGAGGCAACATGTAGTTTAGAGTACGCTTATCGACTTAAAAAAAAATTTATTAAATGATATTTGGAAAATTGTACAATATTTTATATTTATGCATGTACATAACACGTTCTATATATGAAATTTTCATATATGCACATATGTATCCTGTAGAGTTTAGAAAGATTAAAATGCAAATTTTATGCATGAAAAGTATATAGGGTTTGTTCAATTTATACAAGAAAAAACAAAATTTCTTTAATATTTTTTTTTCTCAAATTTTTTTCTTGTTCTGCTGTAATGCAAATTTATTTCTAAATATAAAAGATTTTCATTTTATATGGTATGTAACCTGTCACGTCTAAGTATAGCATGCAAATTTTTGTGAGTTTCCAAGCAATCTTGATTCTATTTTTTTTTTTTGTGCCAGGTTGTGTACCAAATTTGTCAAATGTTAGTAAAGAAAAATATTTTTAGATGGTTAATTAAATGTTTAATTTCCAATATACTTTTTTTGTATTATATTACATATATTTATATACATTTGTAATTCATGTACATTCTTGTTATAAATATAACCGGTTGTGTAAGATTTCTTCAATTTTTTGTATTATGATGTTATAGTTTTTTTGGTACATTCTTTTGGTACATTTCGTAAACACTTACTTATAGAAAAAATAAATTTTTTCTTTAAGATAACCAAATTATTATACGAACTAAAAAGCCTCCTAATTAGGTATTTTTTTTCTTCAAATATTTTACATTTTATTATGTGCATAATTATTATTATTCATATAATGTACTTATATGTACCTATGTATATAGTCGCAGCACGTTATTATTTTAATAAATGAAACTTTTCTAATTGAAATCTATGAAATTAATTCAATTATGAACGAGGGGTAAAAATATTTGCACATTAATTGAAATTAAAATATTACATCTGTAAATAAAAAATGTCTACTTTACAATCATTTGAATTATTTGATAATAAGAATACTGTTCATCAGACTTACTGTTTTCAAGTAATATCTACCTTGATAGGAAATTTTTGAGAAAATGAAATGAAAATTTAGGGCCTGATTGTCTATCTCGCTATTTTACTCGGAAAGTGAGAAAAAAGTGAGTAACTATCATATAATTGTATAATGTAATTTTTGAGTGAGAAGAATATAGAAATTAATATAGAAATATTTAGTCGATAATTTAAGAAAAAATGCAAAAATCCAATTAAAACAATGAGTAATCTTATTGGAAAAGTGAAACATTCATTAAAAAATACTGAGAATTCGGATTTAAAAGTTAATAAAAAAGCGAGATACACGATCAGGTTGTTAATATCAAAGATGTTTTTGTATGCTAAAATTTCTAAGAGAGAGTAGTTGTTTCCAAGCGTTCATCTTTTTTATTTATTTTTTTATGTTATAACCGGAACTCGATTTTAGAAAATCTTTACGATTTTTCCTAAAAATTTTCTCAAAAAATTAGTGTTAAATAAGTTAATTAAACAGTGTATTTAATTAAATTAGTATACTAATTATTACACTTTAATTTACAAAAATTAGAACTTTTAAGTGTTTTTTTTTTCAATGATAATTAAAGTTTTTGTTTTAATTTTCTTAATTTTAATTTGAATTTTAAACATCCGGTTTTAAGATTCATCAAAAATTCTATTTTTCTAACCACCTAACATCCTGATTAAACAAGAAATATGAGAAAATTTTTTTAATTGAAAAAATAATAAAATCCAAAAACAAACATAGTCATATTTGAACCATTTGATTATCATATCTTAAATAATTTGTCAAAAATGAATCATAAGTCACAATTAAGTACAAATTGAATTGTTTTAAATCAAAATATTATATTTTCTTTTTAATTTATCAAATTTTCAGAATCAAAATATGTAAATTATTTAATTAAATTAAAAAAAATATTTTCTGTATGAGTAAATTCTTAATTATTTGTGAAAACGAGGAAAGATGATCAATTGAAAAAACACATGGCTTTCGGGTAATATTTGTAAAGTGTTAATTTTCTTTAAAGGGTTAATTAAATTTCAAAAATTTATAAATGATCCGTTCAAAATTTAATATCTCTATAGGTATTGCATTCTTATGTAGATATTGATTTAAAAAAAGTATAATAATTGGTAAGCATACATTTTTTAATCACGGGTATACATACATACCTTTTTTAAATATTAGGTCACGATTTTTTATTAGCTGACGTAAATTATTTAAATATTTGTATTGTTGAAAAAATTTTTAAAAAATTTTACTAGATAATTAAATTATTATAGATAATTTAAGGTATATAACACGCGGTTAAGGATTGTCATTATTTTTGTGTATAATATTCTTCTTTTATATATACATACATTATTTACAATTACATAGTTTGACATGTAAACTCAAAATTTACCTTGAATATATATTTTTAGCTAGTAGTTAATCGAATTAAGTGTCAAATGTGCAATGGTAAAATGTCAAATGTGATTAAAAATATCGAATTCTTAAATATTTCGATATTTATTTTTGTGCGATGAGTAAATTTTTCAATATCAATTAATTTCGCATTTTTTAATAAATATTTTTATAAATTTTTTAATAATTGAATGTAATTTTTTTTTTTAATTTATTATACAACACATGCCATCAATATCTATCAATCCATAATATTTTTATTCTATTGGACTAAAATTTTTGCATATTACTTTACCACAGAATGATAAGCAATTCAATTTGTTTTTTTAATTTTAAAAAATAAGTAGCAAAAAAATATACATACATACACATGTATATGACATTTATGTAAATATTTGTAGATATTTTTTAATGCGGTTACAATAAATTATTTTTGGTAAATATTACAAGTCAGTCATTATTCATTATATTCCGATAATCATTTATCTTTCCCTTGTGCGGTTGCATTTTACATAATAGAATATTTTCTTCATGCATATTCAAATGTTTTTATTCTGCTTAAGTGATGACTAGTATATTTTTTTTTTTTGAAATGGAAAGTTATTTTTACTTAATAATAAAGGTTAAATTCATATTTTAAGTAAATTTTGATTAAAAAATTATTGTGTTTTTTTTTCAGTTTCTTCGTAAATTTTAATTCTTAGATAGGGAAGGCATTTTTAGAAAATTCATAGTGCTAATTATTAATTATTAGAATTTTTTTTACAACTAAGCAAAAAAATTATGATAAGTTAAATTTTTTATAAATATGATAGTATAATTATTATTATTAAACACTCAATATCAAGTTTTTTATTTAAATTTAAATTAGTTTGAGGTTTAATTGCAGATACCGTAAGAGCAATTGAAAATTGATTGGTCTGAAATGTGAAATATGACAATTTTGAAACTAAATAAACTAAATGATACATACAGACATCAAGCATATATTTTCTATAATAACTGTTATACGATGTATTCCATATTAACAGTACATAATCTACTTATGCTCCTATACCCACAACACCCACATTTAATTATAAACCTTAATTAATTAAAACATAATACTTATCCGTCTTTATATTCATTCAATATCTTCATTAATATTCTAAAAATGAGAAAAAATTATAGCTTTAATAATGTGCTAATAAAGTATAAGAATTTGAAAAATTAAAAAATTTATTATTTCACTTTTATTTTAGCTATAATTGTATGCAAATGATGAGGATTTGATGATTTTTAACAATTAAATTTATTTTATTTCTCACAAAATTAATTAATGACATCTATGTATGTACATATAAACACAACTACATTACAATTATATACTAAATTAAATCCGACGAAATTTTATGATATTTTTTCATTCTTCTTTTTTGTTTGTAAGATAATAAAATCTTAAATTTTTTCTTTTAATTATTTAAGAAAGTATGAAATAATAAATACTTTCCAAATTTTCTTTAAATTTTAAACAAAAAAGTAACAAAAATAAGAAAAAAACCTGACATATTGTTGACATGACATGACATTTTTGTAACAATTAAAAAAACAAGAATTACTAATTAGTAAATTAGCATTTTAAAATTTTAAAAACTTGCAGATTATACTTGTATTTTTTTTTTTTGTATATATGGAGTTTATTTACCTATATAAGTAATTAAAAACCACTTTAATTTTAACGAAAACAAAATAATACTTATTCTGTGAATCTTGTCACTTGATTGCATTCTAGTGATATTATATTATGATGTATGAGTACACATACATAGGCATGTTTCTTGAATAACTTAATTATTTTGGACAGAACTTTATGTTCTCAAAATATTTAACTCTTTTCTATGTATAAATGAAAAATATTGAATAAATAAGTTAAAATGTTCCAGTAGAGTTCAGCTGACTGAATAATACACTATCTGTGTTGTGACAATCTGATTATAAAATCCAAATTTAGTGCCAAGCTGAACAAAATATTTAAGACAGGTAGTTTATATACCGCCGAATCGCACAATTTACTCTTAGCAAGATGTTCAAATCTACAGACAACATCTTCAAGTTGTTATATACTTCAACCCAAGGTTATATTAGTCGTAGGATTTAATAAAAATGTACAAAAAATGTACATATATACAAAAGACCTAATATAACATTGAATGATTCAAAAATTTTAAGCCTATACAAAATAAATACATACATACATCTTTAAAATTCTAAAAACGTTTTTCCATATCATTTTAAATTCAATTCAAGTAAAATATATGAATTTGTTTTATTGACAAACTTATTTGAATTCAATGTGTTTATACATAAATAAAACCATAGAAAAATATAATAATAATAGAAGAGATGATAGCATAATTTTTCTAAGTATTTGAATGGATAAGTAAATTTTTTTTGTGTGCCAAATGAGAAGAAAGAAAAAAGTTAATGACAGGTATACAGAAATACATAAAATTTTACGCAAATTTTTTTTAGCAAACTAAAAGTAAAAGTGTTATTTTCAATAACACAAGAACGCGGGCCCACCTCTCACTTTTTGTTCTATAATAAAACACATTTTCAATTGAGATTGAATATGGGCTAAATTTGGACATGTAACTGAGTATAAGACCGTCAATTATCTCAATGTTGAAAACATACAAGCATATGTGTAATTTTCGTGTATTAATCGGCAATTAAAATTGCATTAGTGTAATGAAATCTAATTGTTATGAGAAACTTAACATATAAGATTATTAGGGTACATACATCAGTGATGCATATACATACATACGTCAATCAACATTTATTTTGAAACAAAATAAAAATTGATTGACGCATGTATTTTTTTTTCCCTACCTTGGCAATAAAACTTAAAAATTTTTGAAATTTTGAAATAAAACTTTAAAATTTTTGAAATTTTGCACGACCCCATCCATACCTTGGCAAAAAATTTAAAATTTTTTGAAATTTTGCACGACCCCATACCTTGGCAAAAAATTTAAAATTTTTTGAAATTTTGCACGACCCCCTACCTTGGCAAAAAATTTAAAATTTTTTTGAAATTTTGCACGACCCCCTACCTTGGCAAAAAATTTAAATTTTTTTGAAATTTTGCACGACCCCCTACCTTGGCAAAAAATTTAAAATTTTTTGAAATTTTGCACGACCCCCTACCTGGTCAAAAATTTAAAATTTTTTGAAATTTTGCACAACCCCCTACCTTGTCAAAAATTTAAAATTTTTTGAAATTTTGCACGACCCCCTACCTTGGCAAAAAACTTAAAATTTTTTGAAATTTTGCACGACCCCCTACCTTGTCAAAAAATTTAAAATTTTTTGAAATTTTGCACGACCCCCTACCTTGGCAAAAAATTTAAAATTTTTTGAAATTTTGCACGATCCCCTACCTTGGCAAAAAATTTAAAATTTTTTGAAATTTTGCACGACCCCCTACCTTGTCAAAAATTTAAAATTTTTTGAAATTTTGCACGACCCCCTACCTTGCCAAAAATTTAAAATTTTTTGAAATTTTGCACGACCCCCTACCTTGGCAAAAAATTTAAAATTTTTTGAAATTTTGCACGACCCCCTACCTTGGCAAAAAATTTAAAATTTTTTGAAATTTTGCACGACCCCCTACCTTGGCAAAATTTAAAATTTTTTGAAATTTTGCACGACCCCCTACCTTGGCAAAAAATTTAAAATTTTTTGAAATTTTGCACGACCCCCTACCTTGGCAAAAAATTTAAAATTTTTTGAAATTTTGCACGACCCCCTACCTTGGCAAAAAATTTAAAATTTTTTGAAATTTTGCACGACCCCCTACCTTGTCAAAAAATTTAAAATTTTTGGAAATTTTGCACGACCCCCTACCTTGTCAAAAAATTTAAAATTTTTTGAAATTTTGCACGACCCCCTACCTTGTCAAAAATTTAAAATTTTTTGAAATTTTGCACGACCCCCTACCTTGTCAAAAAATTTAAAATTTTTGGAAATTTTGCACGACCCCCTACCTTGGCAAAAAATTTAAAATTTTTTGAAATTTTTGCACGACCCCCTACCTTGCCAAAAATTTAAAATTTTTTGAAATTTTGCACGACCCCCTACCTTGGCAAAAAATTTAAAATTTTTTGAAATTTTTCACGACCCCCTACCTTGTCAAAAATTTAAAATTTTTTGAAATTTTGCACGACCCCCTACCTTGTCAAAAATTTAAAATTTTTTGAAATTTTGCACGACCCCCTACCTTGTCAAAAATTTAAAATTTTTTGAAATTTTGCACGACCCCCTACCTTGTCAAAAAATTTAAAATTTTTGGAAATTTTGCACGACCCCCTACCTTGTCAAAAAATTTAAAATTTTTTGAAATTTTGCACGACCCCCTACCTTGTCAAAAATTTAAAATTTTTTGAAATTTTGCACGACCCCCTACCTTGTCAAAAAATTTAAAATTTTTGGAAATTTTGCACGACCCCCTACCTGGGCAAAAAATTTAAAATTTTTTGAAATTTTTGCACGACCCCCTACCTTGCCAAAAATTTAAAATTTTTTGAAATTTTGCACGACCCCCTACCTTGGCAAAAAATTTAAAATTTTTTGAAATTTTGCACGACCCCCTACCTTGGCAAAAAATTTAAAAATTTTTGAAATTTTGCACGACCCCCTACCTTGTCAAAAAATTTAAAATTTTTTGAAATTTTGCACGACCCCCTACCTTGTCAAAAAATTTAAAATTTTTTGAAATTTTGCACGACCCCCTACCTTCTCAAAAAATTTAAAATTTTTTGAAATTTTGCACGACCCCCTACCTTGGCAAAAAATTTAAAATTTTTTGAAATTTTGCACGACCCCCTACCTTGTCAAAAAATTTAAAATTTTTTTGAAATTTTGCACGACCCCCTACCTTGGCAAAAAATTTAAAATTTTTTGAAATTTTGCACGACCCCCTACCTTGTCAAAAAATTTCAAATTTTTTGAAATTTTGCACGACCCCCTACCTTGTCAAAAAATTTAAAATTTTTTGAAATTTTGCACGACCCCCTACCTTGTCAAAAAATTTAAAATTTTTGGAAATTTTGCACGACCCCCTACCTGGGCAAAAAATTTAAAATTTTTTGAAATTTTTGCACGACCCCCTACCTTGCCAAAAATTTAAAATTTTTTGAAATTTTGCACGACCCCCTACCTTGTCAAAAAATTTAAAATTTTTTGAAATTTTGCACGACCCCCTACCTTGGCAAAAAATTTAAAATTTTTTGAAATTTTGCACGACCCCCTACCTTGTCAAAAATTTAAAATTTTTTGAAATTTTGCACGACCCCCTACCTTGGCAAAAAATTTAAAATTTTTTGAAATTTTGCACGACCCCCTACCTTGTCAAAAAATTTAAAATTTTTGGAAATTTTGCACGACCCCCTACCTGGGCAAAAAATTTAAAATTTTTTGAAATTTTTGCACGACCCCCTACCTTGCCAAAAATTTAAAATTTTTTGAAATTTTGCACGACCCCCTATCTTGGCAAAAAATTTAAAATTTTTTGAAATTTTGCACGACCCCCTACCTTGGCAAAAAATTTAAAAATTTTTGAAATTTTGCACGACCCCCTACCTTGTCAAAAAATTTAAAATTTTTTGAAATTTTGCACGACCCCCTACCTTGTCAAAAAATTTAAAATTTTTTGAAATTTTGCACGACCCCCTACCTTGGCAAAAAATTTAAAATTTTTTGAAATTTTGCACGACCCCCTACCTTGGCAAAAAATTTAAAATTTTTTGAAATTTTGCACGACCCCCTACCTTGTCAAAAAATTTAAAATTTTTTTGAAATTTTGCACGACCCCCTACCTTGGCAAAAAATTTAAAATTTTTTGAAATTTTGCACGACCCCCTACCTTGTCAAAAAATTTCAAATTTTTTGAAATTTTGCACGACCCCCTACCTTGTCAAAAAATTTAAAATTTTTTGAAATTTTGCACGACCCCCTACCTTGTCAAAAAATTTAAAATTTTTGGAAATTTTGCACGACCCCCTACCTGGGCAAAAAATTTAAAATTTTTTGAAATTTTTGCACGACCCCCTACCTTGCCAAAAATTTAAAATTTTTTGAAATTTTGCACGACCCCCTACCTTGTCAAAAAATTTAAAATTTTTTGAAATTTTGCACGACCCCCTACCTTGTCAAAAATTTAAAATTTTTTGAAATTTTGCACGACCCCCTACCTTGGCAAAAAATTTAAAATTTTTTGAAATTTTGCACGACCCCCTACCTTGGCAAAAAATTTAAAATTTTTTGAAATTTTGCACGACCCCCTACCTTGTCAAAAAATTTAAAATTTTTGGAAATTTTGCACGACCCCCTACCTTGTCAAAAAATTTAAAATTTTTTTGAAATTTTGCACGACCCCCTACCTTGGCAAAAAATTTAAAATTTTTTGAAATTTTGCACGACCCCCTACCTTGGCAAAAAATTTAAAATTTTTTGAAATTTTTGCACGACCCCCTACCTTGCCAAAAATTTAAAATTTTTTGAAATTTTGCACGACCCCCTACCTTGTCAAAAAATTTAAAATTTTTGGAAATTTTGCACGACCCCCTACCTGGGCAAAAAATTTAAAATTTTTTGAAATTTTTGCACGACCCCCTACCTTGGCAAAAAATTTAAAAATTTTTGAAATTTTGCACGACCCCCTACCTTGTCAAAAAATTTAAAATTTTTTGAAATTTTGCACGACCCCCTACCTTGGCAAAAAATTTAAAATTTTTTGAAATTTTTGCACGACCCCCTACCTTGCCAAAAATTTAAAAATTTTTGAAATTTTGCACGACCCCCTACCTTGTCAAAAAATTTAAAATTTTTTGAAATTTTGCACGACCCCCTACCTTGTCAAAAAATTTAAAATTTTTTGAAATTTTGCACGGCCCCCTACCTTGGCAAAAAATTTAAAATTTTTGAAATTTTGCACGACCCCCTACCTTGGCAAAAAATTTAAAATTTTTTGAAATTTTGCACGACCCCCTACCTTGTCAAAAAATTTAAAATTTTTTTGAAATTTTGCACGACCCCCTACCTTGTCAAAAAATTTCAAATTTTTTGAAATTTTGCACGACCCCCTACCTTGTCAAAAAATTTAAAATTTTTTGAAATTTTGCACGACCCCCTACCTTGTCAAAAAATTTAAAATTTTTGGAAATTTTGCACGACCCCCTTACCTTGGCAAAAAATTTAAAATTTTTTGAAATTTTGCACGACCCCCTACCTTGGCAAAAAATTTAAAATTTTTTGAAATTTTTGCACGACCCCCTACCTTGCCAAAAATTTAAAATTTTTTGAAATTTTGCACGACCCCCTACCTTGTCAAAAAATTTAAAATTTTTGGAAATTTTGCACGACCCCCTACCTGGGCAAAAAATTTAAAATTTATTGAAATTTTTGCACGACCCCCTACCTTGCCAAAAATTTAAAATTTTTTGAAATTTTGCACGACCCCCTACCTTGTCAAAAAATTTAAAATTTTTTGAAATTTTGCACGACCCCCTACCTTGGCAAAAAATTTAAAATTTTTTGAAATTTTGCACGACCCCCACCTTGTCAAAAATTTAAAATTTTTTGAAATTTTGCACGACCCCCTACCTTGTCAAAAAATTTAAAATTTTTTGAAATTTTGCACGACCCCCTACATTGGCAAAAAATTTAAAATTTTTTGAAATTTTGCACGACCCCCTACCTTGGCAAAAAATTTAAAATTTTTTGAAATTTTGCACGACCCCCTACCTTGTCAAAAATTTAAAATTTTTTGAAATTTTGCACGACCCCCTACCTTGTCAAAAAATTTAAAATTTTTGGAAATTTTGCACGACCCCCTACCTGGGCAAAAAATTTAAAATTTTTTGAAATTTTTGCACGACCCCCTACCTTGGCAAAAAATTTAAAATTTTTTGAAATTTTGCACGACCCCACCTTGTCAAAAATTTAAAATTTTTTGAAATTTTGCACGACCCCCTACCTTGGCAAAAAATTTAAAATTTTTTGAAATTTTGCACGACCCCCACCTTGTCAAAAATTTAAAATTTTTTGAAATTTTGCACGACCCCCTACCTGGGCAAAAAATTTAAAATTTTTTGAAATTTTTGCACGACCCCCTACCTTGCCAAAAATTTAAAATTTTTTGAAATTTTGCACGACCCCCTACCTTGTCAAAAAATTTAAAATTTTTTGAAATTTTGCACGACCCCCTACCTTGTCAAAAATTTAAAATTTTTTGAAATTTTGCACGACCCCCTACCTTGGCAAAAAATTTAAAATTTTTGGAAATTTTGCACGACCCCCTACCTTGGCAAAAAATTTAAAATTTTTTGAAATTTTGCACGACCCCCTACCTTGTCAAAAAATTTAAAATTTTTGGAAATTTTGCACGACCCCCTACCTTGTCAAAAAATTTAAAATTTTTTTGAAATTTTGCACGACCCCCTACCTTGGCAAAAAATTTAAAATTTTTTGAAATTTTGCACGACCCCCTACCTTGGCAAAAAATTTAAAATTTTTTGAAATTTTTGCACGACCCCCTACCTTGCCAAAAATTTAAAATTTTTTGAAATTTTGCACGACCCCCTACCTTGTCAAAAAATTTAAAATTTTTGGAAATTTTGCACGACCCCCTACCTGGGCAAAAAATTTAAAATTTTTTGAAATTTTTGCACGACCCCCCTACCTTGGCAAAAAATTTAAAAATTTTTGAAATTTTGCACGACCCCCTACCTTGTCAAAAAATTTAAAATTTTTTGAAATTTTGCACGACCCCCTACCTTGGCAAAAAATTTAAAATTTTTTGAAATTTTTGCACGACCCCCTACCTTGCCAAAAATTTAAAAATTTTTGAAATTTTGCACGACCCCCTACCTTGTCAAAAAATTTAAAATTTTTTGAAATTTTGCACGACCCCCTACCTTGTCAAAAAATTTAAAATTTTTTGAAATTTTGCACGACCCCCCTACCTTGGCAAAAAATTTAAAATTTTTTGAAATTTTGCACGACCCCCTACCTTGGCAAAAAATTTAAAATTTTTTGAAATTTTGCACGACCCCCTACCTTGTCAAAAAATTTAAAATTTTTTTGAAATTTTGCACGACCCCCTACCTTGTCAAAAAATTTCAAATTTTTTGAAATTTTGCACGACCCCCTACCTTGTCAAAAAATTTAAAATTTTTTGAAATTTTGCACGACCCCCTACCTTGTCAAAAAATTTAAAATTTTTGGAAATTTTGCACGACCCCCTTACCTTGGCAAAAAATTTAAAATTTTTTGAAATTTTGCACGACCCCCTACCTTGGCAAAAAATTTAAAATTTTTTGAAATTTTTGCACGACCCCCCTACCTTGCCAAAAATTTAAAATTTTTTGAAATTTTGCACGACCCCCTACCTTGTCAAAAAATTTAAAATTTTTGGAAATTTTGCACGACCCCCTACCTGGGCAAAAAATTTAAAATTTTTTGAAATTTTTGCACGACCCCCTACCTTGCCAAAAATTTAAAATTTTTTGAAATTTTGCACGACCCCCTACCTTGTCAAAAAATTTAAAATTTTTTGAAATTTTGCACGACCCCCTACCTTGGCAAAAAATTTAAAATTTTTTGAAATTTTGCACGACCCCACCTTGTCAAAAAATTTAAAATTTTTTGAAATTTTGCACGACCCCCTACCTTGTCAAAAAATTTAAAATTTTTTGAAATTTTGCACGACCCCCTACATTGGCAAAAAATTTAAAATTTTTTGAAATTTTGCACGACCCCCTACCTTGGCAAAAAATTTAAAATTTTTTGAAATTTTGCACGACCCCCTACCTTGGCAAAAAATTTAAAATTTTTTGAAATTTTGCACGACCCCCTACCTTGTCAAAAAATTTAAAATTTTTGGAAATTTTCCACGACCCCCTACCTTGTCAAAAAATTTAAAATTTTTTTGAAATTTTGCACGACCCCTACATTGGCAAAAAATTTAAAATTTTTTGAAATTTTGCACGACCCCCTACCTTGGCAAAAAATTTAAAATTTTTTGAAATTTTGCACGACCCCCTACCTTGGCAAAAAATTTAAAATTTTTTGAAATTTTGCACGACCCCCTACCTTGTCAAAAAATTTAAAATTTTTGGAAATTTTGCACGACCCCCTACCTTGTCAAAAATTTAAAATTTTTTGAAATTTTGCACGACCCCCCTACCTTGGCAAAAAATTTAAAATTTTTTGAAATTTTTGCACGACCCCCTACCTTGCCAAAAATTTAAAATTTTTGGAAATTTTGCACGACCCCCTACCTTGTCAAAAAATTTAAAATTTTTTTGAAATTTTGCACGACCCCCTACCTTGTCAAAAAATTTAAAATTTTTTGAAATTTTGCACGACTCCCTACCTTGGCGAAAAATTTAAAATTTTTTGAAATTTTTGCACGACCCCCTACCTTGCCAAAAATTTAAAATTTTTGGAAATTTTGCACGACCCCCTACCTTGTCAAAAAATTTAAAATTTTTTTGAAATTTTGCACGACCCCCTACCTTGTCAAAAAAATTTAAAATTTTTTGAAATTTTGCACGACTCCCTACCTTGGCGAAAAATTTAAAATTTTTTGAAATTTTGCACGACCCCCTACCTTGGCAAAAAATTTAAAATTTTTTGAAATTTTGCACGACCCCCTACCTTGTCAAAAATTTAAAATTTTTTGAAATTTTGCACGACCCCCTACCTTGTCAAAAAATTTAAAATTTTTTGAAATTTTGCACGACCCCCTACCTTGTCAAAAAATTTAAAATTTTTGGAAATTTTGCACGACCCCCTACCTGGGCAAAAAATTTAAAATTTTTTGAAATTTTTGCACGACCCCCTACCTTGTCAAAAAATTTAAAATTTTTTGAAATTTTGCACGACCCCCTACCTTGTCAAAAATTTAAAATTTTTTGAAATTTTGCACGACCCCCTACCTGGGCAAAAAATTTAAAATTTTTTTGAAATTTTGCACGACCCCCTACCTTGTCAAAAATTTAAAATTTTTTGAAATTTTGCACGACCCCCCTACCTTGGCAAAAAATTTAAAATTTTTTGGAAATTTTGCACGACCCCCTACCTTGTCAAAAAATTTAAAATTTTTTTGAAATTTTGCACGACCCCCTACCTTGTCAAAAAATTTCAAATTTTTTGAAATTTTGCACGACCCCCTACCTTGTCAAAAAATTTAAAATTTTTTGAAATTTTGCACGACCCCCCTACCTTGTCAAAACATTTAAAATTTTTGGAAATTTTGCACGACCCCCTTACCTTGGCAAAAAATTTAAAATTTTTTGAAATTTTGCACGACCCCCTACCTTGGCAAAAATTTAAAATTTTTTGAAATTTTTGCACGACCCCCTACCTTGCCAAAAATTTAAAATTTTTTGAAATTTTGCACGACCCCCTACCTTGTCAAAAAATTTAAAATTTTTGGAAATTTTGCACGACCCCCTACCTGGGCAAAAAATTTAAAATTTTTTGAAATTTTGCACGACCCCCTACCTTGGCAAAAAATTTAAAATTTTTTGAAATTTTGCACGACCCCCTACCTTGGCAAAAAATTTAAAATTTATTTTGCACGACCCCCTACCTTGGCAAAAAATTTAAAATTTTTTGAAATTTTGCACGACCCCCTACCTTGTCAAAAAAATTTAAAATTTTTTGAAAATTTTGCACGACCCCCTACCTTGGCAAAAAATTTAAAATTTTTTGAAATTTTGCACGACCCCCTACCTTGGCAAAAAATTTAAAATTTTTTTGAAATTTTGCACGACCCCCTACCTTGGCAAAAAATTTAAAATTTTTTGAAATTTTGCACGACCCCCTACCTTGGCAAAAAATTTAAAATTTTTTGAAATTTGCACGACCCCCCTACCTTGTCAAAAAATTTAAAATTTTTGGAAATTTTGCCACGACCCCCCTACCTTGTCAAAAAATTTAAAATTTTTTGAAATTTTGCACGACCCCCTACCTTGGCAAAAAATTTAAAATTTTTTGAAATTTTTGCACGACCCCCCTACCTTGGCAAAAAATTTAAAATTTTTTGAAATTTTGCACGACCCCCTACCTTGGCAAAAAATTTAAAATTTTTGAAATTTTGCACGACCCCCTACCTTGTCAAAAAATTTAAAATTTTTGGAAATTTTGCACGACCCCCCTACCTTGTCAAAAAATTTAAAATTTTTTGAAATTTTGCACGACCCCCTACCTTGGCAAAAAATTTAAAATTTTTTGAAATTTTTGCACGACCCCCTACCTTGCCAAAAAATTTAAAATTTTTGGAAATTTTGCACGACCCCCTACCTTGTCAAAAAATTTAAAATTTTTTTGAAATTTTGCACGACCCCCTACCTTGTCAAAAAATTTTAAAATTTTTTGAAATTTTGCACGACCCCCTACCTTGGCAAAAAATTTAAAATTTTTTGAAATTTTGCACGACCCCCCTACCTTGCAAAAAATTTAAAATTTTTGAAATTTTGCACGACCCCCTACCTTGCTCAAAAATTTAAAATTTTTTGAAATTTTGCACGACCCCCTACCTTGTCAAAAAATTTAAAATTTTTTGAAATTTTGCACGACTCCCCTACCTTGGCAAAAAATTTAAAATTTTTTGAAATTTTGCACGACCCCCTACCTTGGCAAAAAATTTAAAATTTTTTGAAATTTTGCACGACCCCCTACCTTGTCAAAAAATTTAAAATTTTTTGAAATTTTGCACGACCCCCCCTACCTTGTCAAAAAATTTAAAATTTTTTGAAATTTTGCACGACCCCCTACCTTGTCAAAAAATTTAAAATTTTTTGGAAATTTTGCACGACCCCCCTACCTTGGCAAAAAATTTAAAATTTTTTGAAATTTTTGCACGACCCCCTACCTTGTCAAAAAATTTAAAATTTTTTGAAATTTTGCACGACCCCCCTACCTTGTCAAAAAATTTAAAATTTTTTGAAATTTTGCACGACCCCCCTACCTTGGCAAAAATTTAAAATTTTTTGAAATTTTGCACGACCCCCCTACCTTGTCAAAAAATTTAAAATTTTTTGAAATTTTGCACGACCCCTACCTTGGCAAAAAATTTAAAATTTTTTGAAATTTTGCACGACCCCCCTACCTTGCAAAAAATTTAAAATTTTTTGAAATTTTGCACGACCCCCTACCTTGTCAAAAAATTTAAAATTTTTTGAAATTTTGCACGACCCCCTACCTTGTCAAAAAATTTAAAATTTTTTTGAAAATTTTGCACGACCCCCCTACCTTGGCAAAAATTTAAAATTTTTGAAATTTTGCACGACCCCCTACCTTGTCAAAAAATTTAAAATTTTTTGAAATTTTGCACGACCCCCTACCTTGGCAAAAAATTTAAAATTTTTTGAAATTTTGCACGACCCCCCTACCTTGGCAAAAAATTTAAAATTTTTTGAAATTTTGCACGACCCCCTACCTTGTCAAAAAATTTAAAATTTTTTGAAATTTTGCACGACCCCCTACCTTGGCAAAAAATTTAAAATTTTTTGAAATTTTGCACGACCCCTACCTTGGCAAAAAATTTAAAATTTTTTGAAATTTTGCACGACCCCCTACCTTGCAAAAATTTAAAATTTTTTGAAATTTTGCACGACCCCCTACCTTGTCAAAAAATTTAAAATTTTTTGAAATTTTGCACGACCCCCTACCTTGTCAAAAAATTTAAAATTTTTTGAAATTTTGCACGACCCCCTACCTTGTCAAAAAATTTAAAATTTTTTGAAATTTTGCACGACCCCCCTACCTTGGCAAAAAAATTTAAAATTTTTTGAAATTTTGCACGACCCCCTACCTTGGCAAAAATTTAAAATTTTTTGAAATTTTGCACGACCCCCTACCTTGTCAAAAATTTAAAATTTTTTGAAATTTTGCACGACCCCCCTACCTTGTCAAAAAATTAAAATTTTTGAAATTTTGCACGACCCCCTACCTGTCAAAAAATTTAAAATTTTTTGAAATTTTGCACGACCCCCTACCTTGGCCAAAAAATTTAAAATTTTTTGAAATTTTGCACGACCCCCCTACCTTGGCAAAAAATTTAAAATTTTTTGAAATTTTGCACGACCCCCTACCTTGGCAAAAAATTTAAAATTTTTGAAATTTTGCACGACCCCCCTACCTTGTCAAAAATTTAAAATTTTTTGAAATTTTGCACGACCCCCTACCTTGTCAAAAAATTTAAAAATTTTTTGAAATTTTGCACGACCCCCTACCTTGGCAAAAAATTTAAAATTTTTTGAAATTTTGCACGACCCCCCTACCTTGCAAAAAATTTAAAATTTTTTGAAATTTTTGCACGACCCCCTACCTTGTCAAAAAATTTAAAATTTTTTGAAATTTTGCACGACCCCCTACCTTGTCAAAAAATTTAAAATTTTTTGAAATTTTGCACGACCCCCTACCTTGTCAAAAAATTTAAAATTTTTTGAAATTTTGCACGACCCCCTACCTTGGCAAAAAATTTAAAATTTTTTTGAAATTTTGCACGACCCCCTACCTTGGCAAAAAATTTAAAATTTTTTGAAATTTTGCACGACCCCCTACCTTGGCAAAAAATTTAAAATTTTTTGAAATTTTGCACGACCCCCTACCTTGGCCAAAAATTTAAAATTTTTTGAAATTTTGCACGACCCCCTACCTTGGCAAAAAATTTAAAATTTTTTTGAAATTTTGCACGACCCCCTACCTTGTCAAAAAATTTAAAATTTTTTGAAATTTTGCACGACCCCCCTACCTTGTCAAAAAATTTAAAATTTTTTGAAATTTTGCACGACCCCCTACCTTGGCAAAAAATTTAAAATTTTTTGAAATTTTGCACGACCCCCTACCTTGGCAAAAAATTTAAAATTTTTTGAAATTTTGCACGACCCCCTACCTTGTCAAAAAATTTAAAATTTTTTTGAAATTTTGCACGACCCCCTACCTTGTCAAAAAATTTAAAATTTTTTGAAATTTTGCACGACCCCCTACCTTGGGCAAAAAATTTAAAATTTTTTGAAATTTTGCACGACCCCCTACCTTGTCAAAAAATTTAAAATTTTTGGAAATTTTGCACGACCCCCTACCTTGGCAAAAATTTAAAATTTTTTGAAATTTTGCACGACCCCCCTACCTTGTCAAAAAATTTAAATTTTTTGAAATTTTGCACGACCCCCTACCTTGTCAAAAATTTAAAATTTTTGGAAATTTTGCACGACCCCCTACCTGGGCAAAAAATTTAAAATTTTTTGAAATTTTGCACGACCCCCTACCTTGTCAAAAATTTAAAATTTTTTGAAATTTTGCACGACCCCCTACCTTGTCAAAAAATTTAAAATTTTTTGAAATTTTGCACGACCCCCTACCTTGTCAAAAATTTAAAATTTTTTGAAATTTTGCACGACCCCCTACCTTGGCAAAAAATTTAAAATTTTTTGAAATTTTGCACGACCCCCTACCTTGCAAAAATTTAAAATTTTTTTGAAATTTTGCACGACCCCCCTACCTTGTTCAAAAATTTAAAATTTTTTGAATTTTGCACGACCCCCTACCTTGGCAAAAAATTTAAAATTTTTTGAAATTTTGCACGACCCCCTACCTTGTCAAAAAATTTAAAATTTTTTGAAATTTTGCACGACCCCCCTACCTTGTCAAAAATTTTAAAATTTTTTGAAATTTTGCACGACCCCCTACCTTGTCAAAAAATTTAAAATTTTTTGAAATTTTGCACGACCCCCTACCTTGGCAAAAAATTTAAAATTTTTTGAAATTTTGCACGACCCCCTACCTTGTCAAAAAATTTAAAATTTTTTGAAATTTTGCACGACCCCCCTACCTTGGCAAAAAAATTTAAAATTTTTTGAAATTTTTGCACGACCCCCCT